>NC_090276.1:102049244-102674244 GCF_040414725.1 Anabrus simplex | reverse complement strand
TATGTGAGGACGGTATAATACACCATGGTATATCCTGTATGTGAGGACAGTAGAATACAGCATCGTATATCCTGTATGTGAGGACAGTAGAACACACCATGGTATATCTTGTATGTGAGGACAGTAGAATACAGCATGGTATATCCTGTATGTGATGATGGCAGAATATACCATGGTATATCTTGTATGTGAGGACAGTGGAATACACCATGGTATATCCTGTATGTGAGTACAGTAGAATACAGCATAGTATATTCTGTTAATGAGGACAGTAGAATACACCATGGTATATCCTGTGCTACCTCGGACTACAGGGGTAACACTAAACAAGGCACAAACACAGTTAAAAAGGGAAGGTAAGAGTACAATGCACAATATAAGAAAACACTACACACTCGGAAAAACAGTAGCTAGCATTACGCGGGTCTCCAACAAAACAAGTACGTAACTATCAGTGGGGCCAACTAGTGAACGACAAAACGGGAAGATGAAAGGGCTGGGAACCTACCAAAGGCATGGACATGGCTTAGATAGCGGATTCCGAAATAAATGGCCGTGATCCTTAGATTTTAAAAATATTGTTTAGAAGATATTTTTACAAATACATTCCAAGTTACGAGCTATAAGTTCAGTGATATACATAGCTTATTTCGTAGCTGTGTAAACCCAAATTTCAAATCAACTATACATCTAGTTACCTATGCAGTAGTACAATGCAATTTACAGGTTATCCAAAATGTAGCGTACCTAAAGTGATACAGAACTATCAGAGGCAAACCCGTAAGGAAATCCTATTAAACTACAATATACATATTTTAGTGAAACAAAACGGGAATGCCTCGGAAACGAACAGGTAAGTCTAGCTGAAAAACTAAGGCGTCATAAGTAACTAATTTTGTGAATCTAGGCGAGGTTAGGGCAGACTCCTGTATGAAAAGCAAATCGGAAATTTACGGAATTTTTAGCAGGAACGGAATTCAAGAGTGCTTACCCGAGCAGAGTCCCATCCCGGAAGCCTGGGGACTTCAACCAGATAGGCTGCTCGCAGACAGATAAACCGAGACCGACAGAATTCAGGATACAGAATTCATTCGAACACTGCCTCGCTCACTATCTATAGGAATTACTGGCCTTGGAGGCAACCAATCAGCGTGCACGACTATCTACAATTCACATGACAAGATTATGGTGAGGGTGAAAAGAAACTACAGGAGGGTGCCCTAAACCTGACCGTAAAAGGAAGAAAATTCCAAGTAGTGACCCTAAACTAAAACTTATCTAACTTATAATACTAAATCGATTACTCTAGAGGAAACCTAAAGTATTCACTTACACAATTACTTACAACTAACTTACAATAAAACTTATTATTATCTTATAACTAAAACCTTATAAATAACCTCACAATAAAATTATTTTATAACTAAATTCTTACAAATAACTTACAACTAAATCTACAAGGTCACCAAAAATGGTATTTACCCTTCCCTACCAGACTTAAGGTACCTTGATCTGGGAGAGATGTACTCTGCTGATCCTTTTCCTTTCAGGATCGCTCACCAATTATGTCACTGGGGTGAGGAACTTTAAGATGGTGCAGGGACCTCGAAATCTGGGGGCCAACTTACTGATAACATGGTCCGCAGCACTACTGACCGGACGTGTTCTAATAAATACCTGGTCACCCACAGAGAGATCGTGCGGTCTTCGCTCGTGGTTGTAATTACGCTGGACCTTAGCATAATAAACCTTCAAGTTCTTTCGTGCACGGTGCCAATTAGCTCGGATCTTTTCTGGGCTGGCATCGTCGGGCAGAAGATCATTAATTGACCATAGGTTACAGAGGAGAATTTGGAGTAAAAGCCAACATTAACGAAGCAGGGGTTTGCTTGTGGCTTTCATGGACAGCAGTGTTAAATGCAAATGACGACCAATTCAGTGAGGAATCCCACTTGGAGTGGTCTGAGGAGTGATAAGCGATTAGGGCAGATCGCAGGTTACGATTCACTCTCTCAGCATAATTGGGCTTCGGGTAATACGGGGTAGTGGTTACATGAGCAATGGATAGATCAAAACAGAAATTCCGGAACTGGGCAGAAGTAAAGGCTCTTGCGTTATCACTTACCAAGAATTGACAGGGTCCAAACGAGGCGAATATCTGTTTCAAGCACGAGATGGTGGTGTTGGCGTTAGCCATCCGAGTGGGGAACAGCAACGTAAAACGCGAAAAGGCGTCAACACACACGAGTATGAAACGATGACCATTCCGAGATCTCGGGAAAGGACCAATATAGTCTATGAACAGTCTTTCCATGGGGCGAGAAGCTTGCTCAGAAGACAAGAGACCTAGACGAGTATTCGGGGCAGGTTTACTGATGTTGCAAATCTTACAGGACTTGACAAGGGTACGGATCTCACTATCCATGGATTTCCAAATAAAGTGGTTACGGATTTTTTCTCTTGTTTTGAAAACACCCAGATGACCGCCCACTGGGGATTCATGAAAGTATTTGAAGAGAGCCGGGACGAGGTTAGTTGGGACTACAATTTTGGGGTCTCTGCGACCACGAGCAGGACAACACAAGACACCATTCTTAAGAATATAGGGCTTAACATGCTCACCGGATTTAATCCTGTCGACAATGGCTTTTAACTCAGGATCATCTTCTTTATGTTTGGCAATATCATTGAAAAGGAAGGGAGAGTCAGTGAGAACTACATTGACAAAAGCTGATAGTTGTTCGGGAGATGAGTCTACTGGCTCGGATTGAGGGTCAGAGCTGTCTGGATGGAACATTCTACTGAGGCCATCAGCCACATCGTTTTCCGTGCCACGAATGTGGCGGGCTTCAAATTGGAAGGCTGAGATGCGGACTGCCCATCGTGCTAGACGACCGGTCTTTCGCGGCTTGGCCAGTACCCAACTCAACGCCTGATTGTCAGTTTCCAGATCGAAAGGGAGATGTTCCAGGTACATTCTGAAGCGTTCTAAGGAGAAGACAACAGCCAGGGCTTCCAACTCATAAATGGAATAATTGCGCTCAGCAGGATTCAGGGCACGGGAAGCATAAAAAAATAGGACGAAGCCCTTCTTGAAATTCCTGTAGAAGAACTCCGGATATGCCTGAGGAAGAGGCGTCAGTCTGAAGAATGAAGCGTTTAGAGAAGTCTGGCATAGCCAGTACAGGGGCGTTACATAAGGCAGATTTCAAGTTCCTGAAGGCTTCACGTTGGGCATCACCCCACACAAATTTGGCATCCTTTCTTCTCAAATCGTTCAATGGAGCTGCACGTTCAGAAAAATTAGGAATGAATTTGCGAAAGAAATTCACCATGCCAATGAATCTGGCTACAGCCTTGACGTCCTTTGGAGGGGGAAAATTCTGGATGGCGGCAGTACGAGACTGATCGATTGAGACACCCCTCCCCCGATTGAGACACCCCTCCCCGACACGAGATGTCCTAAGAAGGACATCTGGGGTTGTGCGAAGGAAACCCTGGATGCCTTGAGGGTTAGACCTGCCTTACGCAGTCTTTCAAGCACTTCCTTGAGATGGAGTAGGTGTTCCTCGAAGGTTTCGCTAAATATTACGAGATCGTCAAGGTAATTATAAACAAACTTGAACTTAATGTCCGATAAGACATAATCTAGTAACCGTGTAAGGACAACCGCTCCAGTTGCTAGGCCAAAAGTGACGCGTTCGAATTCATATAGGTTCCAATCGGTTGCAAATGCAGTGAGATGCTTGGATTCTTCGGTAAGGGGTATCTGGTAATAAGCCTGATTTAAATCGAAAGTGGTGAAAAAATTTTCATTAGCGAACCAAGAAAAACAAGAGTGCAAATCAGGAAGTGGGACAGATTGGAGGACTACCTTACGGTTCAAAATCCGATAGTCCACTACAGGCCGATAACCACCTTGTGGTTTGGGAACCAGAAACATTGGAGAAGAATAGGCTGACTTGGAAGGCCGTATCACTCCATCAGCGAGTATTTGATCAATGATAGCCTTCAGGGCTTTCATTTTGGGAGGTGACAACCGGTACGGAGGAGAGCGAACAGGTATGTCATCCGTAACCTCAATTTTGTATTGTAATACATTGGTGACGCCTAACCTGTCGGTGAAGACATCAGGGAACTTATCGCAGAGTTCCCTAAGTTGATTGGCCTGCTCTTCGGGTAAGTGATTAAAATCAAAAGCCTTGGGTTCATCAGAATCTTCGGGAACAGCGTTAACATGGCAAGGCAGAATAAGGGAGCGATCACACAGCTCAAATGTTCTTGCACAAAATTTAAAATGGAATCTGTTGAACTGGAGGTCCAAAATCATGCCTGTTTTTGCAATAAAATTTGCACCCAATATGAATTGGCAGGACAAATCTTTCGCCACTAGCACTGGCATTTTCCAGGTGAAATCACGGACTCTAATCTTGACCTCTAGGGACCCTACAATATTCAATGAATTGGAATTAGCAGTATGGCAGGTTAAGGACACGGATTGTAATGTAGGTAGCTTGCAAACAGTTTTCATAGAATCATACCAGGTCTCACTCATCAAGGTGACACTACTTCCAGAGCCTAGCAACGCACAGACAGGTTCATTATTGACCTCTATGCCTAAATATGGTAGTTTACAAGAAGGTATGGCAGAAATCCTACAAGATTGTAAGAAATGAAGACCCAAGTCAGACTGGGAGCAATAATTAGCCTCAGCATTAAGTAAATTAACCAAGGTACAGTCATGATCGACAATACAAGAAGCCATCCTTTGGGATTTGTCATCAGAACCGGCGGTTAGTCTTCTAGCACTACTATGGTCTGGGAGTCCAGAGCCAGAAGTGTTATGAGGGCACTGCCCAGAGAAATGCCTAGTTGATCCCCAGTTACGGCAAGAAGTATTGGTGGAAGAGCCTCCACCCATCGCAGGTTTCCTATTGCCTAATGTCCCGGCCTTGGGACAGTCCCGCTTGAGATGAGCCATGGAGCCACAATTGAAACATGAACGGGGATTACGCGAGTTGGAAGCAGGTGACGGAGTGGTTTTAGAATCCTGAGTAGGGGGTATGGTTATAGGAGGTGGGGCTAATGCAAGGCGTAGCTGGTCAGTATATCGAATGCCTTCAGCGGACACTGTAATTGCTTCCAACTGGGCGAACGTTGCAGGTCGGTGTGACAGAGCCAGATATGATCTATAGTTCGGGGCGAGACCTTCAACTATGTTGGCAACTACCTGAGCCTCTGACTAGTGGAGCCGGAAAATCTTAGCTTGGAGCTTAATGTCTTGAACATACTCAGATAGTGACTCATTAATATGTTGTACTCTAAAATAGTGCTTCTGCACCAATGCAGACAAGGCACGAGCAGGAATGAAATATTCAAGAACATGGGCATGAAATTGATCTACTGACCATCTTTCAGTAATGGCCCTGACAATGTGCTCAGAAAGAGCTCCAGAGACATGTGGGTATAGAATTTGAAATACGTTGTTGTTACTGAGATTATGCACTATTGCCTGATCCTTGAACTCGGTTAGAAAGCGAAGGAAGGAAATAACTTCATCAACGGAGTTAGCTGAAAATTTAGAGATACCCCTAAACACAGTGGTCAACGGGTGAGGCAGATTGGAGAAAATCTGGGGGAAGACAGGTATAGGGGGTGCTTGGGAAGGCTTAGAATAGTCCAGAGTGTTTAGCAAGGCCTCGTGCCTTTAATTCGGGTGCCCTTGTGAAAAGGACGGAGTACAGGATAGGTTAGGATTAACGTTATCCTGCAATGTTACGGGCGCAGACAACCTCATTTGAGAAAGGTTCTCACTAATCTGAGAGACCATTTGGGCATTAACCGGTTGTGTAGAGGTTATGCAACTCGATACGAGTGGCGCTAGGACAGGTGGGTGGTTTTGCACCATTGAATCAGAACCGGGTTGATTAGGAATAGAAGGTAAACAACGGAATTAGCAGGAATCATAGGAATACTTGTACGGTTACCAACATGCAAAAGAGATGTATCATTAGGATGACTTACAGGTGTCCTAGTTTCAGTCAATGAAACAGAAGATCCCAGGGCAGCATTAGTCACCTCAGACTCCTGAATAGGCCAAGCACCAGCACTAGGTGTCAGATCGCACACTTGAGCAGCAACAGATGCCTCGCCACAATTAACACTGTCACTCATTCCAGATGGGATCGACACTTGAATTTGAGAAACGGTGTTATTTAACTTATTGCCTTCAAACAAACCACTGATTCTGTCGAAAACTTTGGAAAACTGTTCTAATAAGGTCTGACATTTCTGCCGCTCAACTTCCGGCAATTCCATAGACAACAAATCCTTAATCCTGTCCAAATAATGTAATAACTGCCCCTTAACCCGCGCTAATTGGCCGTGCGAGGGCTTAGAAGCATTAAAGGACACAAAAATGGCGTTAAATTCAGGTAACCTATCTTCAATCACGGCCAAAGACTCACGCAACTCGTCTGTCGTTAACTCAGGTATGGTTATAGGTAGGTCAGGGGGCTGCTTCAACAGGCTAGTGTCATCTCTGACATTCCCTGTCGAATTAATTTTGCGAATTTTTAACTCGTAAATCAGTTCTGCCTTTCTTAAATGGAAAGGATTAGGAACAGCGCGAGCCATCCTGACAGGTAGAAACAAGATTTCAAGCGATATACGAACCACAACTTTTACGGAGTTTTAGGTTAGGTATGATCACGGTTCACTTTTCTTCTTCCGCAATCTAGCGCTTGCCTCTGCTACCAAAATGCTACCTCAGACTACAACCACGCTCTGCTACCAAAATGCTACCTTGGACTACAGGGGTAACACTAAACAAGGCACAAACACAGTTAAAAAGGGAAGGTAAGGGTACAATGCACAATATAAGAAAACACTACACACTCGGAAAAACAGTAGCTAGCATTACGCGGGTCTCCAACAAAACAAGTACGTAACTAGTGAACTAGTGGGGCCAACTAGTGAACGACAAAACGGGAAGATGATAGGGCTGGGAACCTACCAAAGGCATGGACATGGCTTAGATAGCGGATTACGAAATAAATGGCCGTGATCCTTAGATTTTAAAAATATTATTTAAAAGATAATTTTACAAATACATTCCAAGTTACGAGCTATAAGTTCAGTGATATACATAGCTTATTTCGTAGCTGTGTAAACCCAAATTTCAAATCAACTATACATCTAGTTACCAATGCAGTAGTACAATGCAATTTACAGGTTATCCAAAGTCTAGCGTACCTCAAGTGATACAGAACTACCAGAGGCAAACCCCAAGGGAAATAATATTAAACTACAATATACATATTTAAGTGAAACAAGAAAAGGGAATGCCTCGGAAACGAACAGGTAAGTCCAGCTGAAAAACTAAGGCGTCATAAGTAACTAATTTTGTGAATCTAGGCGAGGTTAGGGCAGACTCCTGTATGAAAAGCAAATCGGAACATTACGGAAATTTGAGCAGGAAAGGAATTCAAGAGTGCTTACCCGAGGAGAGGGCCATCCCGGAACCCGGGGGACGTCAACCGGATAGGCTGCTCGCAGACAGATAAACCGAGACCGACAGAATTCAGGATACAGAATTCATTCGAACACTGCCTCGCTCATCGCCCACTATATATAGGAATTACTGGCCTTGGAGGCAACCAATCAGCGTGCACGTGTTCCCTATCGCCACCTAGACTCACCAATCACAACCTTACTTTCGATCGAGAACTTTGACTAACATTCTAGAATGTGCATGATCGCGAAAGTCGTATTTTTTCAGAATAGACAGAACACACTTTCTAGAACACATACCAACAAAGTAACACACCCTGTACAAAAGTTATGTAACTTTCTGGACCTTTCCAGGAACTATAGACAGAATTCTACTATTTACAAATGCCTATGTTACAACATTATACAGTACAGGTTAGGTCACTAAAATAAAAACATCATATCGTAGTTCACCTGTAACATCCTGTATGTGAGGACGGTAGAATACACCATGGTATATCCTGTATGTGAGGACGGTAGAATGCACCATGGTATATCCTGTATGTGAGGATGGTAGAATACACCATGCTATATGCTGTATGTGAGGATGGTAGAATACACCATGGTATATCCTGTATGTGAGGACGGTAGAATACACCATGGTATATCCTGTATGTGAGGACGGTAGAATGCACCATGGTATATCCTGTATGTGAGGATGGTAGAATACACCATGGTATATCCTGTATGTGAGGACGGTAGAATACACCATGGTATATCCTGTGTGTGGGGACGGTAGAATACACCATGCTATATCCTGTATGTGAGGATGGTAGAATGCACCATGGTATATCCTGTATGTGAGGACGGTAGAATACACCATGGTATATCCTGTGTGTGGGGACGGTAGAATACACCATGCTATATCCTGTATGTGAGGACGGTAGAATGCACCATGGTATATCCTGTATGTGAGGATGGTAGAATACAGCATGGTATATTCTGTATGTAAGGACAGTAGAATACACCATGGTATATCCTGTTTATGAGGACGGTAGAATACACCATGCTATATCCTGTATGTGAGGATGGTAGAATACAATATGGTATATCCTGTATGTGAGGACGGTAGAATACACCATGGTATATCCTGTATGTGAGGATGGTAGAATACACCATGGTATATCCTTTATGTGAGGACGGTAGAATACACCATGCTATATCCTGTGTGTGAGGGTGGTAGAATACACCATGGTATATCCTGTGTGTGGGGACAATAGAATACATCATGGTATATCCTGTATGTGAGGACCGTAGAATACAGCATGGTATATCCTGTATGTGAGGACAGTATAATACAGCATGGTATATCCTGTATGTGGGGACGGTAGAATACAGCATGGTATATCCTGTATGTGAGGTTAGTAGAACACACCATGGTATATCTTGTATGTGAGGACAGTAGAATACAGCATGGTATATCCTGTATGTGAGGATGGTAGAATACACCATGGTATATCCAGTATGTGAGGACGGTAGAATACACGATGGTATATCCTGTATGTGAGGACAGTAGCATACACCATGGTATATCCTGTATGTGAGGACAGTAGAATACACCATGGTATATCCTGTATGTGAGGACAGTAGAATACAGCATGGTATATCCTGTATGTGAGGACAGTAGAACATACCATGGTATATCTTGTGTGTGAGGACAGTAGAATACAGCATGGTATATCCTGTATGTGAGGATGGTAGAATACACCGTGGTGTATCCTGTATGTGAGGACAGTAGAATACACCATGGTATATCCTGTATGTGAGGACAGTAGAATACAGCATGGTATATTCTGTGTATGAGGACAGTAGAATACACCATGGTATATCTTTTATGTGAGGACGGTAGAATACACCATGGTATATCCTGTATGTGAGGACGGTAGATTACACCATGGTATATCCTGTATGTGAGGACGGTAGAATACACCATGCTATATCCTGTATGGGAGGATGGTAGAATATACCATGGTATATCCTGTGTGTGGGGACAGTAGAATACATCATGGTATATCCTGTATGCGACGACAGTAGAATACAGCATGGTATATTCTGTATATATGGACAGTAGAATACACCATGGTATATCCTGTTTATATGGACAGTAGAATACACCATGGTATATCCTGTTTATGAAGACAGTAGAATACACCATGGTATATCCTGTATGTGAGGACGATAGAATACACCATGGTCTATCCTGTATGTGAGGATGGTAGAATACACCATGGTATATCCTGTATGTGAGGACGGTAGAATACACCATGGTATATCCTGTATGTGAGGATGGTAGAATACACCATGGTATATCCTGTATGTGAGGACAGTAGAATACACCATGGTATATCCTGTATGTGAGGACGGTAGAATACACTGTGGTATATCCTGTGTGTGAAGACGGTAGAATACACCATGGTATATCCTGTATGTGAGGATGGTAGAATACACCATGGTATATCCTGTATGTGAGGATGGTAGAATACACCATGGTATATCCTGTATGTGAGGACGGTAGAATACACCTTGGTATATTCTGTATGTGAGGATGGTAGAATACACCATGGTATATCCTGTATGTGAGGACGGTAGAATACACTGTGGTATATCCTGTGTGTGAGGACGGTAGAATACACCATGGTATATCCTGTATGTGAGGACAGTAGAATACACCATGGTATATCCTGTGTGTGAGGACGGTAGAATACACTGTGGTATATCCTGTGTGTGAGGACGGTAGAATACACCATGGTATATCCTGTATGTGAAGACGGTAGAATACACCATGGTATATCCTGTATGTGAGGACGGTAGAATACACTGTGGTATATCCTGTGTGTGGGGACAGTAGAATACATCATGGTATATCCTGTATGTGAGGACGGTAGAATACACCATGGTATATCCTCTTTTTGTGGATGGTAGAATACACCATGATATTGTCCCCATATAGCCACCAAAATCTGGTGATGCCCCAACTAGCCATCCACCCAGGTGTGTCCGGTCCTAACCCTCTATTAAATTCGAACTTTCACCGCTATTTCAGATTTTGGGAACATGTACTTCGTTAAACGGACATTGTATGGTGGGTGAAGCTACCTACTGAATAATGGGCAACAGTTGATTTAAAACACATCCTAATTTATTCAAAATAAGCACATAAATAGTAAGGCAAATTGAACATCCCTGGATTCAATAACTGTAAAACTCATTGAGTATATAAACGTCCAAAGTCCTATATCTAATGAACACGAATATACCATATTACACTCGTGGATTTAATTCTTTAATGTTGACGCAAAACGAAAACTGTGCTTGTATTTTATTTCTCGTTGAATGGCGTGAGTAGCTAAATTTCATGCCCACAAAACATTGTGGTGAAATCCTATCCTACCTCTACGTAAATATTTAAGGGATGACTAACACTAACTCCTATGCTTGGTAAAATGAATCGCAATAATCAATTACTTATGCACAAACAATATTATCAAATCACTTATATCATCCCTCATGTGGATTTCAATTTACCACGGACACACATTATTTACAACATAAATTAAACACATGACGCACTCACAACACCTGTAAACATAATGTCAGTCTCACATCCAAACCAAAATACATAATATTAACATTCAGCCATGAACACTGTTCGCATGTCATTCATACCAACGATGACTATCTCTGAAATGAACCCAGCATACGCCCTTCCCAGGTCACTTACCGAAAGCACTGTCTAACTCATTAAATAAAACTGTGGGTGATGAATGCGCATGGGCCTTCGTTTATGGCATTAACTATTCGCTTCGCCCGACCACACTAGCCCTGGCGGAAATTTACACTCTGGGAGATCACACATGCTCCCTAATCTCTATAACTTGAGGAATTACACTTCTCAATCTCACTATCTCTGTAACTTGAGAAATTACACTTCTCAATCTCACTATCTCTATAACTTGAGGAATTACACTTCTCAATCTCACTATCTCTATAACTTGAGGAATTATTCTTCTCAATCTTACTATTACCTTCCCAAGGCCTGTCTGTACACTATAATCTGACTATCGTGTCATTACAATGAAGACTCTATCCCCGTTTAATTAGACCATTCTATTAATACAAAAACCTGCAATCATGAAGTCTTCCTACGACAACAGGCATTATTCCCTGAAATTTACATTTGAGTACTTGGTTCATTCCTAGATGCTGAATGTTAACTCTTCTCAACACACCTTTGACGGCCGAACATCTCACTGATTTAATTTAACACTTTGAATTCTCTCGATGATCCTCCTCTTAATTATGATCGAAGAACTTACAACATGCATGTAACAATCACTTTCATTCTCTGGCATACGTAGAAAATCACACATATCCACGCATGTCCTCATTCGTTTCAAAGCATGCATACTACTAGATTACACTAGGCCTGACATTATATTTGAGGCTTGTCTGCGCGTTTATTAAGAAAGCAAAAATGTCACTGAATGAAATGTGAATTTCCATATTGATCTGACCCTTATTTACATTATTTCCAAATGACATGCATTCTTATATTAAGTTCCCTCACAAAACAAGATGAAATGTGATGAAATGGGTCGATTCATGTACCAATTCTAGCTTTTACTCTTACGTTACTGGCGATTGCCTCTTTAGAAATACAAAATTCTACAAATTAAAACTACTATTTACAAATCCCTCTAAATATCTACGTAAAGTGCTACATAATTAAAATGGTATGTTTGCTACTCAGCCTTCAGGTCACTCCTTGCTTCGGATCGGACGGCCCCATCCTGTTTAAGCCATCATTGTAGTGGGCGTAGGATGTCCAGATCTCAGTTCCGTCTTCCCTGTGGTCCAGCTGCTGTTCTCCATTGTCGCGCCCTCGTCCTGGATATGTTGCTCCTGAGGTTGCGCCTCCGGAATATCTCTTGCAATGATGTCTCGTCGGTAGCCTAGTGACACTATAAAAGTACGGTCACCGTGTGAACTATATGTGACAGAGCTCCTGAGTTTGTGTGGCTACTATAGCATCCTAGAATTTGTAATGGTATTAAATTTAGGTGCTAACCTTGTCTATCTCTGCCTCTGCTCACAGTTCATGGGCCTCCCCTCTCGTTCGCGGCGCGGTCGCCCGACAGAACCTTTCCCGCACTGTCGATTAACACTGTTCTGTATTTCCGGGACACGATTTTTGACCTCGACGTCGGTCGCCCGCGTTAGACACTTTATGCGGTGAACAATAGCCTTCCACCGTCGCGCATGTTCCGATGGACTCGTCTGTAAAAAGACTACTCTGATTAAGACTAACTGTTTCTCTGATTATTATTTTCTTATAAGTTCAGATAACTGCGTTCTCCGGACTTGAGATTCGGAGTGCCTAAACAACTCTCTGACACGAGATAAAGTGATATCTAAATATTAACACAATGTAACAGTGTCGCAATGCATCTCTCTGTAAATACAAACGTCACCAGTCAATAGATAGAGTGTACCAGTGAGACGTTCAAAGTAACACGAACTCGCTTGCCGATTCACAAGTACAAGAGTCTGACTATCTCTGAACGAGAAATAAACTGTTCGACGAATGATGCTAAGACCGATAGTACAAAGAATTCTGATGTCTATAAGACTACCACTCGATAACGATACCACTAAGGATTAAAGAGTGCCTTTCCATGTCCTGTGCGGCTAAATTTATCAACTCGGTTTTCTCCCTCCAGTATATTCTTCATTTTGGTTTCTCTTGCCCTTAACCAATCCTACAGGGATAATTTACATGACGCTTTTCCACATTGGCTGGTTCGTTGTGATTCCTTGCACTGAATTTGATTCTTCCCCTGTTTGTGCGGGCTTGGGTTAGACTTTCTACTACTGTACGAGCTTGGTCATTGGTCATATTTTCTAGGCCTCCACTTTGTATTTTTGACGTTAGTTCATATCTGTTGTGAATGTATCACTTGGGCTCAATTGCGTTACTTTTCAATTGTTTTTATGACACTTCCATCATACTACTTTTAACCGTGAAGCTGGATATCGAGTGTATTGTTTCCTCGTGGTCAATTGTCTTTCCTCGCTCCCTACTCGCCTGTTGTTCTTCCCGGTCAGTCCTCGGGAGAATTTATGGCCGGGTTGGCATTTTAACCTCTCGTCGAAAACACTTGCACGTCAACCCAGGGTTCTTTCTCTGTTTGCTGTATAAGATTTATTTCCTTGTCCATTCATTAGAGAATAAATATAATTGATGCCAGGATACGCTTTCAATGAGCTCGTATTGAAAATGGGCGCAGTATATCCTGTCTGTGGGGACAGTAGAATACACCATGGTATATCCTGTATGTGAGGACGGTAGAATACACCATGTATAAAATAAAACATAAATTTATACAACACAACACTACATATACTCTGAATTCTGACAACCATCCATATAGTACTAGGCATGCAAATGACTTTGCCTTATACAATGTTTACTCTTATAAATATGGTATAAACAGCTTGAAGTTCTCTGCGATCCAGTTATTTAATAACATCCCTGTGGAGATAAAAACAGCACCAACTTTGGCAAAATTCAAACAAAGAGTCAAGCATTATTTTTGGGAAAGGTACAGTCCTGTTTAAATCAAAATATCAGTTGTCATTTAAGGCATTCTCCCAAACAATCTTGCAAACTGTCCGGAACTATTCTTGTACCTCTACAACTTTCATGTTATATAAATGTAAATACTCTGTAATCTGTTCTTGCACCTCTGCAACTCTGTGTTATGTATATATACTGTAAATACTCTGTAATCAATTCCTGTACGTCTGCAACTTTTGTGTTATGTAATTGTAAATAATCTGAAATCTATTCTTGTACTTCAGCAACTCTTATGTAAATGAAAATACTCCATAATCCATTCTTGTACCTTTGCAACTTTCATGTTATGTAAATGTAAATACAGTCCGAAATAATTCTCTGTAACCCTCATATTGATGATGTACATATTTTATATATTGTATGTGTTTATATGATCAACCATTTACTAATTATCTTATATACAAAAAATATATTTTGATGTGTAAGTGCCCGCCAGTATGTAATGTCCTATACAATTCCTATGTATGAGCCTGCAGGCTCGTTGGAATTAATTGAAATAAATAAATGAATGAATGAATGAATGAATATCCTGTATGTGAGGACAGTAGAATACAGCATGGTATATCCTGTGTGTGTTCTACAGTCCTCTTACACAGGATATACCATGCTGTATTCTACTGTCCTCATACACAGGTTATACCGTGGTGTATTCTACTATCCTCACGTACAGGATATAGCCTACCATGGTGTAAGACTAATCTGCGCTAACACTTGATCCACAGTATTTAGGGTGGTCTTGTCCATATTATTATGATAAACTTGTACATTCTCTGTGAAATTGAAATACGTTATTCAACCTGTTTTCCTGCACTGAAGATTCATTTATCTAGATTCTGCTCTACATTTGAAATTTGTTGACAAATTTTGAATAAACCAATTAAAAAAGTAGCTGGGTTTCTAGTGTCCTGTTAAAACTTCATTACAACGGGATGTAAGTAGTTTGCAATTCCCTGGTAGCCTTGAAGATGAAGTTGAGGTAACCTGTCTTCCACAGTGTTTACAAAGGCCTCTTTCATATTACCAAAGTGAATTTTTACATGCTCCTCAAAATTGTAATAATTTTTTCCTCATATCTGTTCAACCTCTCGTAATTTTGTACTAAGGTCAGATATCCGTTTTGTGAACTGTCTTTTGACCTTAGAAACCTGGGAATTCTTGTGAGATTTTACCTTCGAGGCACTCTTCTTCCTTTGAAATCTGAGAGTTTAGGCTCTGTTTTACATCTAATATCTGGGAAACGTTTTGACTTTACATTTGGGCTCTGCTATACATTGTATATCTGTCACGAGGCTTTTTTATACACTTGAAATTCCTGGTGGGATTTTCTTATCTAGGCTCTGTTCTACATTTGAAAATGTTTGCAAGAGTTTTGCTACCTAGGTTCTGTATTGAATGTGAAAGCATTTTATCATTACATAAGGATATCTAGTAAAACCCAATATCCTTGGTATCAGAGTTCACTTGAGTCAACACCTATTTAACTAGAATTTTCCTAAATAAGTTGAAAGACATGAAAGGTTATTTACAAGTGATAAGGATCCTAATATGAAATGTAAATGTGAAATGGTTCCTATTACACATTTTTCTCTCACGGGGCGAGTTGTTGCCACCTACTCCGTGTGGTCTAGTAGTTGAGCAGTGTGTACACGTATGGAATATAACTAAAATGTTTATTCAAATGTAAATATTTCTTACAATGAAATTCTTGTCATGAGGAAATTTAAACTGTCTTTTTAACAGTACATGTCAGTTTACTCGATTTCTCTGTCTACATAATCTTCCTCTGCTAAAGTGTCAACAGATCCAGGTCCAGAGTCCACAGCCGAACTTGGAGTTTTCCCTTGGTTGTAGGAACGGAGGGATCTCATTATGCCTCTCTTTTTGCCTCCACTCAGTTTGCACTGCATTCTTGAGAGGGATCAGTTGAATACCAGACAAGCGAGGACGACAAGGATTCAAAGGAATTCCTTGTATAAAACAAGATATGAACAGTCTTCCTGAACATGAACATTTGGTGTTGCTTGACTTCTTTCTAATGGTTGCGCTTTTCACTAGATCCTTTGTTGAAAGGTTTAAGTAACAATGTAAACAAGAGGGTGTATAAAACACCGGTAATACACCTGTTAGAGTGCAACAGTATCAGCTCTCTTAAATATGAGACAGTTACCCAACGATAGTGTGAGATCTATTAGTGGACATCTG
Organism: Anabrus simplex; assembly: GCF_040414725.1. NCBI lineage: Eukaryota > Metazoa > Arthropoda > Insecta > Orthoptera > Tettigoniidae > Anabrus > Anabrus simplex. The sequence continues at coordinate 102,657,854 of NC_090276.1, read as the reverse complement.
AAGGAGACTAACATATCCCTACAGTTACATTTATTGAGAGTACCAGCTCTCTTGAATAAGAGACAATTACCCAACGATAGTGTGAGATCTATTAGTGGACATCTGAAGGAGACTAACATATCCCTACAGTTACATTTATTGAGAGTACCAGCTCTCTTGAATAAGAGACAATTACCCAACGATAGTGTGAGATCTATTAGTGGACATCTAAAGGAGACTAACATATACCTACAGTTACATTTATTGAGAGTACCAGCTCTCTTGAATAAGAGACAATTACCCAACGATAGTGTGAGATCTATTAGTGGACATCTGAAGGAGACATATCCCTACAGTTGTATTTCTTGAGAGTACCAGCTCTCTTAAATAAGAGACAATTACCCAATGATAGTGTGAGATCTAGTAGTGGATATCTGAAGGAGACTAACATATCCCTGCAGATATATACTTCTTGAGACTACCAACTCTCTTAAATATGAGACAATTACCCAATGATAGTGTGAGATCTAGTAGTGGATATCTGAAGGAGACTAACATATCCCTACAGTTATATTTCTCGAGAGTATCAGCTCTCTTAAATATGAGACAATTACCCAATGATAGTGTGAGATCTAGTAGTGGATATCTGAATGAGACTAGCATATCCCTGCAGATATATTACTTCTTGAGAGTACCAGCTCTCTTAAATATGAGACAATTACCCAATGATTGTGTGAGATCTAGTAGTGGATATCTGAAGGAGACTAACATATCCCTACAGATATATACTTCTTGAGAGTACCAACTCTCTTAAATATGAGACAATTACCCAATGATAGTGTGAGATCTAGTAGTGGATATCTGAAGGAGACTAACATATCCCTACAGTTATATTTCTCGAGAGTATCAGCTCTCTTAAATAAGAGACAATTACCCAATGATTGTGTGAGATCTAGTTGTGGATATCTGAAGGAGACTAACATATCCCTACAGATATATACTTCTTGAGAGTACCAACTCTCTTAAATATGAGACAATTACCCAATGATAGTGTGAGATCTAGTAGTGGATATCTGAAGGAGACTAACATATCCCTACAGTTATATTTCTCGAGAGTATCAGCTCTCTTAAATAAGAGACAATTACCCAATGATAGTGTGAGATCTAGTTGTGGATATCTGAAGGAGTCTAACATATCCCTAGAGTTATATTTCTCGAGAATATCATCTCTCTTAAATATGAGACAATTACCCGATGATAGTGTGAGATCTAGTAGTGGATATCTGAAGGAGACTAACATATCCCTGCAGATACAGTGAAACTCTGTTAGGAAGTTTTTCAAGGGACTGCAAAAAAAAATTCTTAAGCAGGAAACTTCTTAAAAGGGGTAATGCCCAAAAATCCGAAATACATGTGAAACACACAGCCAACAGATTTCCTTGTTTGTGAACAATACCGAAACAGGCCGATATATAAGAGCTGCTTACAGAAAGCCACAATATAAAAATTTGATTATCATGACAATATTTTTAGAGATAAAGTAAAATAATTGAACATACCATATTATCAGTGGCGTATCCTGGAATCTCCACTGAGGCATGCAACTAGTAACCATGCAGTTAACACAATGTATTTAGTAAATTTCAATTCTACTCACCCTAATTACATGTAGGTGAACTCGAGCCAAACAGTTTTACTGTAAGTTTCTGGATTGAACGTGCGTACACAATTCTTGTTTACTGTTTTTAAATTTACGAGGGTCCGCCTCTGTGGTATAGTGGTTAGTGTGATTGCGTGCCACCCCCGGAGGCCCGGGTTCGATTCCCGGCTCTGCCACGAAATTTGAAAAGTGGTACGAGGGCTGGAACGGGGTCCACTCAGCCTCGGGAGGTCAGCTGAGTAGAGGTGGGTTCGTTTCCCACCTCAGCCATCCTCGAAGTGGTTTTCCGTGGTTTCCCACTTCTCCTCCAAGCAAATGCCGGGATGGTACCTAAATTCAGGCCACGGCCGCTTCTTTCCCTCTTCCTTGTCTATCCCTTCCAATCTTCCCATCCCCCGCAAGGCCCCTGTTCAGCATAGCAGGTGAGGCAGCCTGGGAGAGGTACTGGTCATCCTCCCCAGTTGTATCCCCAACCCAGAGTCTGAAGCTCCAGTATACTGCCCTTGAGGCGGTAGAGGAGGGATCCCTCGCTGAGTCCGAGGGAAAAGCCAACACTGGAGGGTAAGCAGATGAAGAATAAGAAGAAGAAGAAATTTACGAGGGAAGGTAGAGGTCTCCCGGCCAGTAAATGGCTTTTCAAACTGATTTACAATTATATCCGTTTTAGCTAGCTAGTTGTTTTACGTCGCACCGACACAGATAGGTCTTACGGCGACGATGGGACAGGAAAGGGCTAGATGTGGGAAGGAAGCGGCCGTGGCCTTAATTAAGGTACAACCCCAGCATTTGCCTGGTGTGAGAATGGGAAACCACGGAAAACCATTTTCAGGGCTGCCTACAGTGGGGTTCGAACCTACTATCTCCCGAATACTGGATACTGGCCGCAATTAAGCGACTACAGCTATCGAGCTCGGTATATCCGTTTTAGACTCATCCATCGTTAATACCACATGTGCGCAAAATATAATAAAACACCGAAAACACAATGAATTAACTCACTAGTTAGCCACAACTTAAGCACTGGAGGTAAGTCACCCCATTGGCATTGGTCAGTTTCGTCACGTTGGGTTCTCGCTGGGGGGTAATCTGTGGGTCCCGTTCGCTGTAAAGATGCCGACTTTCACCAAGTTGCTAACAGATGGCAGAGGGTAGCACCGGTATGGGGTGACAAATTCTGACCAAGTTTCAATTGCAGCGACATCGTTCGGAGGGTTTCAGAACTACGTCTGCCACCGAATGCAATTTTAAGATTGAATGCCTTACATCCCTAACTCCTCCATTCGCTGTCTCTTTCTTCCTAGAGTGGTGTAGACGGCGAGACTACACCAGCACCACACGTAGTCAAGCAACGGAACCAGTACAGTTGCGCGGACCTTTTGAGCTTCTGAGAGATGAAATCGTTAATATTTGACTTGAAACAACCTAAAATCGTACATCAGACAGTACATTGTGTTATCATAACGCATGCAATGAATGCCTTGCATTCAAGGAGAATACGCCCCTGCATATTATAAATATATATTTGATAAGAGAAGGGAACATATTAAGTTATATAAAAACGTTGCAAGGTTTGATTATTATTTTCCACACTTCCCTTTCCTCTGAACTTACACTCTCTGCTTCGCAACAAATTGTTTTGTAAACGAAAACCAAAAACCCCATGGCACTACAGCCCTTGAAGGGCCTTGGCCTACCAAGCGACCGCTGCTCAGCCCGAAGGCCTGCAGATTACGAGGTGTCGTATGGTCAGCACGAAGAATCCTCTCGGCCGTTATTCTTGGCTTTCTAGACCGGGGCCGCTATCTGACCGTCAGATAGCTTCTCAATTCTAATCACGTAGGCTGAGTGGATCTCGAACCAGGTCCAAGTAAAAATCCCAGACCTGGTCGGGAATCGAACCCAGAGCCTCCGTGTAAGAGGCAGGCACGCTACCCCTACACCACGGGGCCGGCTTTGTAAACGATACCGGCTCGATTTTTAAAGCGTTCCAGCCACCCGCTCGACGCGGTAAAAGGTACCCTTAATTTGCATGAGGCTTTCTCCTGCACAATGGTCCCACTGAAAGGTATGTTTAAACTTCGCTGCTGTTTAAACCATATTAGCAGAACTTGTTCTATTTCATCGTACTTTTCAGATTTAACTTCCTTACAATTTGCTGAAGTATTCCCTGCAGAAGCAGAGATCTCTTCTTTCTTCGCTATAATACCGTTCAAAGTAGACGGCGACATCCCAGCTCCTTTGCCAAAGCAACACGAGAAAGTGTAGACGACGCCACTTTCCTTATAATCTCCACTTTGTCTTTTATTGTTAGTGCCATTCGCTTGATCTCTTTCCTCTGAGTTGCGCTCATTTTCACTTTTAAAAAAAGCTTGTACGTTGATATTACAAGAACAACTAACTTCACCGACTCCTATTCATACTAATTACGACGCTACACTACGCTTGGCAATCCGTAGCTTAGGCTTACAAGAAGCAAAGACAAGACGTGTACTACAGTTTGTTAGCATGTGCTTTCTATCTTCCTCACACCCCTGACACCTGCTTCAAGGATAACGGCAGCAAATGGGAAATCTAGCAACTTACTCTTAGAGATTCTTAGAACCTAGGCCTAAATCGCCCCTGCATTCCGACTGGTTGTTACGGCAACGGGCGTAGTTTCTGGCTGTTTCACAAGTACCGCATGGCCAAGCCAGTATTGAGTTTATTTTCCCGCTTCAATCCTCTTCATGCTATAGGTAATGAAGAAAAGAAACACAGGTTCGAAGTTGCAGAAATTAGTGCATGGAAATGTATCTGGGGTATTACGTGGGAGAGATAAAGGCGCAATAGCAACGCTAGCACATCTAAAAGTAAACAGTTTCTTTCCCCGCGAGAATTTTATTTCATGTCTCCTCATCCTTGTGCTACGTTCTAATAATGCGATGTAATAATTACGAGTGACACGATAATACAATGTTTAGCTCGTATAAAGGTAAAATTAAAAATAACTTTCAATTTTATGCCAACACGTGGTATTGCAATGCCTATGTGTGCCTCCCTCAACACCCAGTTTGCTATCAACATTCGTTCAACTTCGTAAACGATCGGGATCTTTCGGCCGGCTGTTTGGCGGCATGTGTATCAGCTGGCTGCTGGCAAATCGGCTGCTTCCTGCATAGAGTCGCGAAGTTGTTTTTATTCACCTCACTAATAACAGACACGGAAAATCTTATCAGTTTAGTTCAAAAACGTAATTTCCTCTACGGCAAGGCCCATAAGTATTATTGCAACAACGTAAGACTGAATGGCTGGAAGGAAATAAGCAAGGGAATGAAAAATCAGACAGGTTAGAATATTCAGTTTTGTGGTAGGTTAACAGTAATGTTGTGGACAAATGCACTTTACGGTTTTTAATTAATGTTTAGGCCACCTCTATTAATGACTTCACCCTGTCGCGGCCCGCAAATTACGGCATTAAAGTTTTATCATATCATCCATTGCGTACTTTATGTTTCTTACGTAGAATCCCGTTCGATTTTATTCCGCTAGATGGAACGGTGGAGTGGAAATTTTGACTGATGGGTTCGATTCGATTCCACAAGTCGAGAGTGAGCATCTGCTGTCCGTGTTGTCATAGCGTGACGTCATGTGGCCGTGACAGGCCCGCACATGTTCCGTGACACCAGACACACACCGCGAGCGCGCGAACGGTCTAACACAGGGTGCAACTTGCGCGGAGACTGGAGGGTTCTAACCACGGGCTGCTTTGGGCGGACGTTTTCTATCTCAAGGGGCTCTAAAATCTGAACTGTTTAAGCTTGAAATATATTTAAAACAGAACACTTTAAACGGGAAAAATATACATATATCTTAATCACTGATCTCTATACATGGATCGCTGATGGCAGGTCTCCGCTGCAGGAGAAAGTACGCCAAGTTGAGCGCGCGGTTCGCCATGTTGGCGTACCCAACCTAGAGCTCTCCTTATGGGGAAGCAATGATAATATAGTCAATTTGAAGTCGCAATTAATGGCGCATTGGAATAATTAAAAATATAGAGACATGTTCACTCAAAGCATAAGGACATTGGGATCACTGACACGTCATTCCGAGGTCAGTAAATCTCCGGGATAGCAATAAACATGAGTGTATAATAACGGCCGACAAATATTAACTTAGGTGCTGAATACATGCAATTAGCGATCGGTAACACAATGCGAGTGAAAACCAGTTTCTGGAAACATTGCTGTAAATTGTATACGTGTATGTCACGAAATTATGCATTCTTAAAATGATGTACCTATAAACGTAGCTCACTATACAGGCCTAGATTCGACATATCGTAATCGGTGCTTGATAATGAATTTCTGTTTCCTGTTTCCATGAAATAACGCGCATATTATCAAATTAAAATATCATTCAAGCAAATGTACACATTTATAAAACCAGCAAATATTCAAAACTTGTCAATATATCACATTACCTGCAGCTTAATTTACTATTACAGACCTCTTTAATTAAATTCAGCTAGCAAAGCGATATTGATAGTCATCATCAGAAATATGTAACACCAGTTAAATGAGTCCCAAATACCACGAATAGTATAATGGGATAGCCCCAAACACCCACCACACTTTCCCTTCTCCCACCACTACAGTGTCTGAAACCCATAATTATTACTGATGTAAATAAGGTCTAGAATTCCTCCAGACTTAATTTTCTAAGATTGTTATAAGGTCACGTCACTTATTTCATCGAAACCGTCAGTTTAATTATGAGAAATTAAAAAAAAGTAAATCTTTACTTGCAGTTAATGTTCAGTAAACTTGAAAACAGTTGGCTGTACATCACTTCTAAGGTGTACAGTTTGTCCATTTCTATCAAAACAGTCTTCCTCTAAGTGATCCGAGCAGAGAACAGCTGTTTTAGAAGGCTCCCAATTCTCCCGCCTGATACTCCTAATCGATGATCTTAGAAGTTCGGGTCTCGAGAAAGGAAACCTACAAAAATTTATTGCCATTTTGCTCCCGGAATATGCGAAAAAAGATACAATAAACCTAAAACTCAAAACACTACCCTAGGAAGATTCTTATGTAAAGTATAAAACTCCCCAATGAAATGATTTCTCCTTCTGCTGATCGGTTCTGTTTCTACATCCATAAGCTGAACACTGCGGTATGTTAATACCCCGTAGAATGTTTCTTCATTCATATTTCAGATAAACACGTACATATTTAAATTGAATCTTGTAATCCACAAGTATACTACAAGGCAACGAACCTAAATTCGTAAAATACACTACTATTTGCTTTGCAATAACACAGCACAGAAGACTCGTGGAACTACAATCAAGAGACCTGGCGTCACTGAACTAAGCATAAACAAAGCAAGCGTGCTCCTCGTGGTCTACTGCACCGTGCGCTCGCTGCCATCTTACTACGCCAGTCATCTTCTATTCGGCTTACTGCTACCCAAGCTACCAGCCATCCAGGTATAGAGATCAGTGATCTTAATGCAACTGATCAAGGGACCAAGAATATCACACTTCTTATGCGGGAACTTCTTAACCGAGTTTCACTGTATATACTTCTTGAGAGTACCATCTCTCATAAATATGAGACAATTACCCGATGATAGTGTGAGATCTATTAATGGATATCTGAAGGAGACTAACATATCCCTGCAGATATATACTTCTTGAGAGTACCAGCTCTCTTAAATATGAGACAATTACCCGATGATAGTGTGAGATCTAGTAGTGGATATCTGAAGGAGACTAACATATCCCCACAGTTATATTTCATGAGAGTATCATCTCTCTTAAATATGAGACAATTACCCAATGCAGTGCAATTTCTATTCCAGCAGACTAACCTGATTGTGTTCCGGAATTAGTTTTTCCTTTTCCACTATGCAAGTTATAACTTATGTTTGGTTTTATACTCCTCAGACAGTTATTATTGGGCAATGGCTATCATTGTCAGAGAAGAGTCACATTTATTCTTAACTCCTAACAAGTGTGGTGACCCGATATTTAGCTCTGCGAAGCTGTTAATATAAATGAATCTGTGCTGAATACTAATTCCAGTTCATTTAGATATTGCACCTCTGTAATCTCCGTTCATCCTTACACTCCCGGTCATTTCAAATGTTGCATAAAGAAGGATGCATTAGACAGTCCTCTCATAGAGGAAGTGCGTAGAGCAGGGTGAATATGTGTTCAGTACGGCGCATGTGCAAGTGGTGACACTCATAACAAGTGAAGGTGCATTGAGGTATCGCATTGTTTGTGCTTGCTGCATTGTGGAACACGATGCCCATACAAATACTTTGACCGAGGGAGAATGGGTGTTGTGGATTGTCCTTCCATGAAATAGGTTCTGGCATAGGAAGGAAAGTGACTGCGGTGAAGAGTGAAGATAAGGTATAATATATTAGATAGTATCTTGCCAGTTATATTCGTGTTTTTCTTCGTGTACGGCAATCCTTTTGATACTTAAGCATTTAACCAAACGCAGTATAGTGTAGTGTAGATACATTGTAGTATAGATACAGTACGGTACATTTAGATAGTGCCGTATCTTGCCTGCTATATTCGTGTGTTATCTTTCGTGTGTATCTATTAGACCCTAATACTAATAATAATTTGTCTGAGCATTTAGCTTCGTTGGTAATCTTTGAGTACAGTAGTTCTTGCAAATTTCATTTCTGTTGTGCTTAGTAGTGACATACGGTACGGTACCGGTATCGTAATTAGGATACGTCTGAAAATAGTTTAAAAATTACTGTAGTGTACTGTACAGTAGTATACGAGTAATATCCTATTAGAATTTAGTGTGCTTATTTTATTATTGTAAAATATTTGTGTAGTACTGGTGTAGTAGAGGTATCCGTAGAAACTCTTACTAAAATATTGTTGAAATTAGGATAGGCTTAATTGCAGTTTGGAATTGTGTAGTTCTTGTGTATTACTTTCGATATTCAGTAATTAACAGCAGTTTTTATCCTGTTAGGGGTTGTAGGATAAAAAAATATAGCACGACTAAGTAGTGTTGTAGTGTAGTCGTATATTAATTACCTTATTGTTGTGTACTATCCCAGACAATATATCTCTCCGTTCATTTATTTTTTTGCAAATAAGTTACTTTATTTTTTTATTTTATAATTTTCCCCCCGTAAAGAATGGCTAAGGAGCGCGAGTGTACTTATTGTGGGTGTGGTGAAGCATTGAGGGGTATGAGGGAGGAGTTGGAAAGTTTGAGGGAGATAATTAGGATTCTCACAGAAGACAGGAAGGAAAATAGGACTCCCTCAAACAATGTACAGGTTACAGTAGGTGTACAAGAGGGAGGGGAAGGAAAGGGAGGAGTTGTAGAAGACAGGTGGTCTAATGTTCTAAGGGGAAGGAGATTGCAGGCCAAGGGCTCTATTCAGGATCAGAATTCAGGACAGGTGTCTGTGCGAAATCGGTACGAGTCACTCCAGGTAGAACAACAGAGAGAAGATGAGGGACAGGGAACTGTTGCTGAGATGCATGCAAGTAGGAGGAAGGGAAAAGGTAGGAAAGGGAAATGTAGAGTAGAGGATAGGAAAAGACAGGTGGAACAGGGTCATGGGAAGGAGAAAAGGGAGGAGGAAGTAGCTTCTGCAGCTATCAGGAAAGATAGGGTTGACCAGGAGGGGAGGGGATCAAATGAGGTGGGTAGGGTTGAGGCTCTGGTCATGGGGGATTCCATCGTTAGACATGTGGGGAAAGTGTGTGGAGGAAAGGGAACCAGGGTAGAATGTTATCCAGGAATTAGGTTGAGGCAGATGTTGAGGAAAGTAGAAGAGAGGGAGGAGGGGAAGGAGAAGGTGGTAGTGTTTCACGTTGGTACCAACAACGTAAGGCAAGCTGATACAAGTACCAACATAGTTGGAGATGTGTGGGATCTGGTAAATGCAGCACGGGTGAAGTTTAAGAAAGCGGAGATTGTTATTAGTGGAATACTGTGTAGGAGGGATACTGACTGGAGGGTGATTGGGGATTTAAATGAGACTATGGAGTGGGTATGTGGGAAACTGGGAGTGAAATTTCTAGATCCTAATGGGTGGGTAGGAGATAGGGATCTGCGCTCGGATGGCCTTCATTTAAACCGCAGTGGTACGTATAAGTTAGGAAATTTGTTTGGAAGGGTAATAGGGAGGTACATTCAGGGAAACGGGATGGCCTAGGGAGCGGTGATAAGGGAACAGGGAACTGGAAATCAAGTAGGGATGACATAAAATTGTTAGTGCTGAACTGTAGAAGTATTGTAAAGAAAGGAATAGAATTAAGTAATTTAATAGATATATATTTACCAAATATTGTAATAGGAGTTGAATCATGGCTGAGAAATGATATAATGGATGCAGAAATTTTCTCACGGCACTGGAGTGTGTATCGTAGAGATAGGATAGGAAAGGTGGGAGGGGGAGTTTTCATTCTGGTGAAAGAAGAATTTGTAAGCTACGAAAAAGTTAAAAATGAGACACATGAAATTCAAGGTGTAAGGCTCATTTCTAAAGATAATAGGCAACTTGATATATTTGGAGTGTACAGATCGGGAAAGGGTAGCACTGATGCGGATTCGGAATTATTTGATAGGATAGTCAGCTATGTGGGAAACGACATGGAAAGAAATGTGATTGTAGCGGGAGATCTGAATTTGCCAGATGTAAATTGGGAAGGAAATGCGAACGACAGGAAGCATGACCAACAAATGGCAAATACGTTAATATGGGAAGGACAGCTGATTCAGAAAGTGATGGAACCAACCAGAGGGAAAAATATCCTGGATGTGGTGCTGATAAAACCAGATGAGCTCTATAGGGAAACTGAAGTAATAGATGGTATTAGTGATCATGAAGCTGTTTTTGTGGTAGTTAAAAATAAATGCGATAGAAAGGAAGGTCTTAAAAGTAGGACTGTTAGGCAGTACCATATGGCTGATAAAGCAGGTATGAGGCAGTTTCTAAAAAGTAACTATGATCGGTGGAAAACGGTAAATAAAAATGTAAACAGACTCTGGGATGGGTTTAACCCATTTATGCCCAGCGGGTCGTTTGCGACCCACCCAAAAGAAAAAATTCTGCTGAGCGTATTTTTTGTTGTTTCGCGTTGGTAGCACATTCAGTGTGTGTAGTAAGATTGCCCGTACTGCTGTGTCTTGGTTGGAGCAGCTTTCCCGCCACAACGCAGATGCTGCGCGGCGGCTAGTTGAGTCATGGTGGAACCTGCATCGCTCTCTCGCCGTTATTGATAAGTAGAGTGGTTAAGAGTTTTAAAATGTAGTGTTCAGGGTGTTGATGTTGTTCAGGGATATCTGACGCATCTTTAGATGCCTTTACTATTTCAATATGTCAGTTGGTTCTTACAATATACCACGAATAACATAGTGTGGGTCGCAAACGACCCGCTGGGCACAAACCACAGAACAATAGTACTTTAGCGTATTTTTGCATTTAGATGGTTACAACACAAGGGATTGGCAGAGAATGTTCTAAATTAGTGTTTCTGAAACAATACCAACCATTCGGAGCACATTTAAGTCGTTTATTCATTAACTAATTAGCAATTTACAGTTTTTAAAAATTTATTTATATTTTCTTTTTTAGGCAAAAAGAATTAACTAATGCTGAAATTCTGTCAGAGCTTGAGGTATTCACTGCCGGCGATATTCCTGGAACATTAGTGGATGTTTTTATCACTCCATCGGATGATACGGGTCCTATATCAGACGCCGATTCGGGCGACGAAGATGATTGCTGCAATCCAGACAAAATGAGTGGGTCACAACTAGGGACTGAAGCACAAGACTATTTATCAAGGTGCAAAAGCTAACGAAAAGCGCTCTAAAGACGTTGGCTTGGGAGAAAGCGTTGTTTTGAAATTATGCGATATTTTATCAAAGTTTTACCCCAGTATATGCTTCTCTTTTTACTGAAATAAATTTTTACTTGCCCAAAGTTGTTGTCTGAGTTAAAAAAAAGCGAGGAATGCGATGCACTGGCACGGTTCGGGCTAACCGGTTGGAGGACTGCCCATTCCCAGATAAGACGACGAATAAAAAAGAAAGGGAATACTTTTAAAGTGCAGTTGACAAAGATGACCAAATAGTGGTTGTGACATGGAAAACAACAATGTTGTGAACATCTTGTCAAACGAGCATGGCGTAGAACCTGTTGAAGAAGCTGGGCGGTACTGCCAAATATGCTCTGGCTTCTAGACGTTGCGATGAGCAATGATGGATTTTATCGAGATCTCACGGCATGAAGCTTGACGCCCTGGCGTTCCGACGATTCATTGTGTCCAGCTTGTTAGAGAAGTATGGAACCTCTCCTCGCAATGTTAACACGAGTGCACCAGTGACTGAAGCCGTGCTGGAAAGCCACGGTGGTCATCTTCTGGTGGACAATCAGCCCAGCGATGTTGTCGCGTCAACAAAAGTAAAACTGTCCGAGCATGCCAAAGATGTGCTGTTGCCTTACACCATTATTGTTTTGGAGAATTCCACAAGAAGTAAAGTGCACTGTGTAAATGAGAACGTTTTTTTAGCTTCGTAGTTTTAGTAATTTTGACTGATTCAATTTTTTTTATTCAAGACAATATGTTTTATAATAATGATGCCAAAGCCTGTTGTGCTATTTCAGTACCGAGTATTCAAAAGAATGTGTAAGACTGACTAGGAAACTCGACTGATAGTCTATTTTATATTCTTATTGTTAAATTTTGATACTCTTTACATTTTTAGGAAATATTCCTTCTCATGGCATTTAGTGAAGAGCGACTTCTTATTATCATTTTCTATGTGCTTTATAATACTTACATCAGTACTTACCTCTGTAGTAGATATGTCATATTCATTTTTCAATAATAAGGAGTCATAAAATAGACCAGTTGTTCTCCTTTTATCGTTAAAAATATACCATGATGAACCCAAACATGAAAATAGCCAAAGCCCATGTTGGAGACATGCCCCTGGGGTCCATGCCCAGTGGGTCGTTTACGACCCATGCTATAATTTTTAAACAACAACAACAAACATTTTTAAAACAATTTTCGGGGCGTTTTTGGACATAAATAAACTGATTCCAGCAGTCAAAACCATAAAATTCGAAAGAAAAATTCTTGGACATAAATGGGTTAAAGAAATTGTTGAGGAATGCGAAAACAGGTTTGTACCTTTAAGGGTGGTAAGGAATGGTAAAGACCCACCTTATTATAATAGAGAAATAAAGAGACTAAGAAGGAGGTGCAGACTGGAAAGAAATAGAGTTAGAAATGGCTGTGGAAGTAAGGAGAAATTGAAGGAACTTACTAGAAAATTGAATCTAGCAAAGAAGGCAGCTAAGGATAACATGATGGCAAGCATAATTGGCAGTCATACAAATTTTAGTGAAAAATGGAAGGGTATGTATAGGTATTTTAAGGCAGAAACAGGTTCCAAGAAGGACATTCCAGGAATAATTAATGAACAAGGGGAGTGTGTATGTGAGGATCTTCAAAAGGCAGAAGTATTCAGTCAGCAGTATGTAAAGATTGTTGGTAACACGGATAATGTTGAGATAGAGGAAGAGACTAAGGCCAAAGAAGTAATAAAATTTACATATTATAACAATGACATTTACAATAAGATACAAAAGTTGAAAACTAGAAAAGCGGCTGGAATTGATCAGATTTCTGGGGATATACTAAAGACAATGGGTTGGGATATAGTACCATATCTGAAGTACTTATTTGATTATTGTTTGGTCAAAGGAGCTATACCAGATGAATGGGGAGTTGCTATAGTAGCCCCTGTGTATAAAGGAAAGGATGATAGACATAAAGCTGAAAATTACAGGCCAGTAAGTTTGACATGCATTGTATGTAAGCTTTGGGAAGGCATTCTTTCTGATTATATTAGACATGTTTGTGAAATTAATAACTGGTTCGATAGAAGGCAATTCGGTTTTAGGAAAAGTTATTCCACCGAAGCTCAACTTGTACGATTCCAGCAAGATATAGCAGATATCTTGGATTCTGGAGGTCAAATGGACTGTATCGCGATTGACATGTCTAAAGCATTTGATAGGGTGGATCATGGGAGACTACTGGCAAAAATGAGTGCAATTGGACTAGACAAAAGAGTGACTGAATGGGTTGCTATATTTCTAGAAAATAGATCTCAGAGAGTTAGAGTAGGTGAAGCTTTGTCTGACCCTGTAATAGTTGAGAGGGGAGTTCCTCAGGGCAGTGTTATCGGACCTTTATGTTTTCTTATATATATAAATGATATGAGTAAAGGACTGGCATCGGAGGTAAGGCTTTTTGCGGATGATGTTATTCTCTATAGAGTGATAAATAAGTTACAAGATTGTGAGCAACTGCAACGTGACCTCGAAAATGTTGTGAGATGGACAGCAGGCAATAGTATGTTGATAAACGGGGCTAAAAGTCAGGTTGTGAGTTTCACAAATAGGAAAAGTCCTCTCAGTTTTAATTACTGCGTTGATGGGGTGAAAGTTCCTTTTGGGGATCATTGTAAGTATCTAGGTGTTAATATAAGGAAAGATCTTCACTGGGGTAATCACATAAATGGGATTGTAAATAAAGGGTACCGATCTCTACACATGGTTAGGAGGGTGTTTAGGGGTTGTAGTAAGGATGTAAAGGAGAGTGCATATAAGTCTCTGGTAAGACCCCAACTAGAGTATGGTTCCAGTGTAAGGGACCCTCACCAGGATTACCTGATTCAAGAACTGGAAAAAATCCAAAGAAAAGCAGCTTGATTTGTTCTGGGTGATTTCCGACAAAAGAGTAGCGTTACAAAAATGTTGCAATGTTTGGGTTGGGACGAATTGAGAGAAAGAAGAAGAGCTGCTCGACTAAGTGGTATGTTCCGAGCTGTCAGCGGAGAGATGGCGTGGAATGACATTAGTAGACGAATAGGTTTGAATGGCGTTTATAAAAGTAGGAAAGATCACGATATGAAGATAAAGTTGGAATTCAAGAGGACAAACTGGGGCAAATATTCATTTATAGGAAGGGGAGTTAGGGATTGGAATAACTTACCAAGGGAGATGTTCAATAAATTTCCAATTTATTTGAAATCATTTCGGAAAAGGCTAGGAAAGCAACAGATAGGGAATCTGCTACCTGGGCGACTGCCCTAAATGCAGATCAGTATTGATTGATTGATAACGTAATTAAACCAAGAACCCTGTCACATAAATCCAGCGAGGTTGGTGTCTGCCACGAACACGATACAGTGTCACCAATAAGGAAGTCACACTGGAGCACATCCGCAAAAGAAATAATAAAGAGGTGACAAAAATAATGGTTTGCTACCACTGAGGATCAATTACATGCTAATTTCACCCAAATGACAATCACGCATAAATTTTCAAAACTAATTGAAGAGATCTCAAATTTAAGACAAAAATCAAATGTAGGTGAAAAATAAGAAGAAAGCAGCAGCTGCAAATAAGCTGAGGATATGTAATAATATTAAATTGATTTAAAAGGAATTTAAATGAAATATGCCTTAAATCACGCCAAATAAAGCTCATCGCGGTTAATTGTAATACAGGCCTCCCTTTTTTTTAAAAAAAACAGGGAAGCTTGTAATCCATTAATTTAAATCTAAAATATTTCCCTAATTCTACAAGAAAAATTGCATTTTATTTGATAATGTTCATCTACTGTCTATTGATCTTGATTAGGCTGAACACAACATCACGAAGCTTGAATATAAATCATTTACTACCTAATCATCTAAAAGTATCATGAAATCTTCAAGGTGTTGCTCAAAAAGAAAATCGATTAACAAAAAAACACTGAACGTCACTTCACACCAGTCAATCACAATATTAGGCTACATTAAGTATACATTACAATGGGTGACAAAATGCAGAAGTTCCAGCACCGCACAACAACGGTTACAACTGCTGCAACTCGACAACAATAAATCTCAAGGACAAGGTAAAGAAGCCCAAATAAAGATGTAACCACCTAAGCTAAAGTTACGTAACAATTACAATGAAAGCAACAACAATCCAAGCTTGACAATATATTTGCCCTGCAGTGATAGTAGCAAATTGCCTAAATTATAGAGTAAAATCTTACATCAATTAAGAGAAATGCTCTGTGACCACTCCCGTTCTTCACCGTCATGGATGGGATCATGGAATCTGTTATAGAACATTGCAACATTCGCAGATGATGTTCTGATCTGGAGAGAAAATGAAGCAGAAAAATACTTTGAACACTTTTATGGAGGGAATTCTGTTACAGTTTGATTCTAACCTCAAATACCTTGGAAGTATCATTTCAACAAATAACACAATAAACCAAGAAATACTTATGAATGTTTCTCAATTTAATTGTCAAGTGAGAAATCTACTCTGCTATGATAAAGTACCACAGAAAGAAAAGTTGACCATGATTCATACCTAACGTACCTTCATTCCAATTCTCACCTATGGACTCGAAATATTTTCCCTATATAACAAGGCTAATAGTAATGAAATTCATTAGAACAATGAACCAAAAGACCAGAAAAGAGAAGATTAGAAATGAGGCAAACAGGAAGGAGGCTGTTCCCGAGCTTTTAGGAAGACGCAGGCATGTTATAAGGATGGACAGAACAAGATGTGGCCAGTAGAGAGGCGAGGTTAGCAAGAGGAACAGAAACTACTTTGACAGGAAGATGTGGCGAGGTTGATCGTGATGATAAAATCATATTAATGAGAAAATTTAAAAAGTTCGTTATAAATTAAAGAGTGCACAAGTCACCGTAAATTTAAAATAACACAGAAAGAAAATGCCAAAAGTTCACAGTAATAATAATAAATAAGTTACTGAATTTTGAACGTTCACCATAGATAATGCTAAAAAGGATAAAGTTTATATGACATACACAGAGCGCAACATCAGGAAATTTTAAAATCAAACACAAATTTTTGAAAATGATCACTTCCAGTGATGTATAATTTAGCCAAACATTTATGCAACGAAGCACATGTAAATTACCGTATATTAATATATATTTGAAATATAGCAGAATTTAGATCACACAGTTTCCTTGTTTGACACTTGAAACGCTCAGCACATCGCCCAGAATTTCTTCATGCAGTATGAAGCATATTAGAAAACAAATATGAAGTTCTTGCAGAAGAACAGACATTTGTGGAAGCAGCAATTGAGGTATGTGAGAAAACAAAAGCAAACGTTAAAGGAAAGGAGACACGGTGGTGGACAGACAAAATGAAAGATAGGAACATGGTGAAGAAATTATTATTTATTTATCGTATGGTGTGCACAGGTAGATTATATAAATAAGTATAAAATATATACACAATATATACAAGCAGAAGCCTATAGTTCCAAATCAAGTCCATTGATCCATTTTAAGGCCTCCTCAGTTGCATTATGAATGTCCTCCAAAGGACCTTGAAATGCTCTCTGTGGACACTCGGCAATTACGTGGTGGATGGTCTGTGAGGTAGCTCCACAATCACACCCAGAAGACTTCTGCCAGCCCCATTTATAAAGAGTATAGCCGCATCTTACTTGATTGACTCTTATCCTGTTTAGAGTCCTCCATTGACGTCTGGGTAGATGGAATCCGGGAGGTTGAACATGAGGTAGAGTCACAAGATGTTGATTGGGAACAGAAGACTGCTGCCGTTGGTGTAACCAGGCGTTCGTGATGGAGAACCCAGATTCTTCCAATGTAAGTGCAGTGCGCCAGGGTGGAGATCTAGACTTAAGTCGTGGAGGGGCAGGTTGAGTAATATCCTGGTGAACGGGGAGGTTGGAGTCCTGGCTGGTCTTCTTCCACAGTTTTAGAAGAGCTTCAGATCTTCTTAAGCAAGGCGGTGGAATATTACTGAGTGTAGGCAGCCAGGCCACGTTTGTAGAGTGAATACAACCAGTTATAATGCGCATTGCTTGTTTTAGTTGAGCATCAATCTTCGTACTATGAGCACTGTTCAGCCAAGTTGAAGAGCAGTATTCAGCAACTGAATAGCAAAGAGCTAGAGCAGTAGATCTCAACACTTGGTTGTTTGCGCCCCAGGATGTGCCAGCTAATTTTTGAAGAATATTATTCCAACTTTTGATCTTGGCGGCTGTGTTGTTAATGGCGAAGAAAGAAATGGATGAATAAAAGCAAGAAAAAAATAGAGGATCAGAGGGATGAGAATAAGATAGAAAGGTTACATGTGGAATACAAAAGATCGAAACTACAAGTAAAAAGGAGTATCAAGAAAGAAAAGGAGAAATGTTGGGGAGAGTGTACAAACAAAATCGAGCAAGATAGTCAAGGAAATCAGAAACTATTATACAGAGTAATAAAGTCGAAAAGAATAAATGAAGAAAAAATCATGGCATTAGGGGGAGAAGATGGATCCATAGTACATGACGAAAAGGGTCTTTAGGAGGTGATGGCAAAGTATTTTGAAAAACTTTATAATGAGGATGACTGCTCGGAGGAAGAAGGACATAAGTACATTGAAATAACAGATGGAGAAAAAGAAGAGAACCCGATAACATGGTTGAAACTTGAAAGGGCAGTGAAAGCGATGACCAAAGTGAAAAAAGACTAATTCAAAGCTGATATGATTAAGGCAGCAGGAAGCATTGGACTACAGTGGCTATACCGAGCCCACAATGCCATATGGAAGGATGAAAGGAGACCTGAAGATTGGCAACAAGGAAGCATTGTACCATTGTTCAATAAAGGAAATGGGAGGAAATATGAAAATTATAATCCTGTTATCACATGGGCTAAAAGTAATGGAAGAAGTCATAGACAAAATATTGAGGGATATAATAGAAACCTAGTTAGAGGTAGAACAATATGGCTTTAGACTGAATAGATTGACACAGTGCGTGTTCAGTGAGTTGGTTCTGAACTGGAACATGAACGACCAAAAGATCAATGTACAGTTTTGTTTTAAGCTTGGCAAGACACCGAAAGAAACGCATGCGATGCTGGTGCGTGTTTATGAAGATCAAGCACTGTCCTTGAAGTATGTGTACGAGTGTTAACGCGTTTTAGAGGAGATCGGGAAAGTGTTTCTGACAACCCCCGTAACGGAAGACCGGCGACCGCCGTCAGTGACGAAAACCTTGAGAAAGTGAAGAGATTAATCACGAACGATCGGCGATTAACTGTGCGCATGATAGCGGATGAACTGCAGATTAACCGTGAATCCGTGCGACAAATCGTTACCCAGAAGTTAGGGAAGAGGAAAACGTGTTCTCGTCTTGTGCCACATCACTTGACTGACGATCAGAAGCTTGCACGTTTAGAGGCTTCACAGGATTTTGTCGAAACGGCGGATGCGTCACCAAATTTCTTGAACTGTAGTAACTGAGGATGAAACCTGGTGTCTCAGGTACGACCCTGAAACGAAACAGCAAAGCATGGAAACGCGTTCTCCGGGATCCCCTAATCGGAAAAAGGTCAGAGGCGAAAAGTCACAGATAAAAATGATGCTCATCATCTTCTTCGATAGTCAAGGCATTATCCACAAGGAATTTCTACCTGAGGGAACGACGTTGAATGCTGCACGATACATTGAAATTTTGACCCGTTTCATGAAATGTCTACGCAGGGTACGACCCCAGTACGCACAACAAGGTTCATGGTTCTATGTCCATGACAACGCTCACCCACACACAACCAATATCGTCAAGGAGTTCATTGCAAAAAATGGGGTGGTGCAACTTGAACTTCCTCCATACTCGCCAGATCTCAATCCTCCAGACT
The DNA here is from genome assembly GCF_040414725.1 of Anabrus simplex. NCBI lineage: Eukaryota > Metazoa > Arthropoda > Insecta > Orthoptera > Tettigoniidae > Anabrus > Anabrus simplex. The sequence continues at coordinate 102,638,456 of NC_090276.1, read as the reverse complement.
TCTTCCTATTTCCACTGCTCAAACTCGCTTTGAAAGGAAAGAAATTTGACGATGTTCCTGACATCTAACTAAACGTGATGAGGCTTTTGAACACCATCCCAAAGGAAGACTTCTTCCAAAGTTTTCAGGACATGTATCGCCGATCTCAGGGATGTGCAATGTTCATCTACGTTGACAGTACAGGACTATTCACCGAACTTAGGTTGTAGAACCGTTAGTACAGATGATACAGGAAGCAACAGTGAAGTGGTTCGGACACGTAAAAAGAATGGGAAAGGAACGGGTAACAAGAAGGGAATTGGAAAGAGAAGTTAAGGGAAAGAGACTAAGAAGAAGGTGGATGGATCGAATTTGGAAGGACATTAGATAATTCGCTTTGGACGTGGCGGAAGTAATGAAGCAGGATAAGTGGAAGGACTGAAAGGAATGTAGGAGTCTTGTTAACCACACCCGGGAGACTGGAGTGGGGCATTGATGATGATGATTACAGTTGTTCTGGAGATCCATTGGCACAGTCACATTAAAACAAACAATCTACGTAATCCTTCAAGTCCCTAGCTACGCACTTTAGGCCAAGAAGACCGTTATACAGTTTGGCAGATATAGTGGTGACGTGTCTACTTGGTTACATGACGGACGAACGACTACCCTCTGACGAATGCTCGCCCTCAGCCAGGAAAACACACAGAGAGATACAGTTTGTATTCATGTCACAAGATGGCAGACATGATCAGTACATTCTCGGTTCATTAAGACAAGTCGAGATAAAACATAAATTTTATGTTCTCTGCGAGGACAGATGAGCTCCTTCAAAGTTATCAGTCCCACAAACAATGAGCCGTGATTAGTACGCCGTAATTAGTGCCGGAAGTTCGGAAATCATGCCACACTTACGATTGGTTCCTTTGGCAACTATAGGCCATACAGTTTCATATAACACCCTCGTTGAAGGTTTCAGGCACGTGGCACAGGACTTCCTGTCTACAGCTGCCACTGTGTGCTCTTTGCAGGCACAGGACTTCCTGTCTACAGCTGCCACTGTGTGCTCACTGCAGGCACAGGACTTCCTGTCTACAGCTGCCACTGTGTGCTCACTGCAGCCACAGGACTTCCTGTCTACAGCTGCCACTGTGTGCTCACTGCAGCCACAGGACTTCCTGTCTACAGCTGCCACTGTGTGCTCACTGCAGGCACAGGACTTCCTGTCTACAGCTGCCACTGTGTGCTCACTGCAGCCACAGGACTTCCTGTCTACAGCTGCCACTGTGTGCTCTTTGCAGGCACAGGACTTCCTGTCTACAGCTGTCATTATGTGCTCACTGCAGGCACAGGACTTCCTGTCTACAGCTGCCACTATGTGCTCACTGCAGGCACAGGACTTCCTGTCGACAGCTGCCACTGTGTGCTCACTGCAGCCACAGGACTTCCTGTCTACAGCTGCCACTGTGTGCTCACTGCAGGCACAGGACTTCCTGTCTACAGCTGCCACTATGTGCTCACTGCAGGCACAGGACTTCCTGTCTACAGCTGCCACTGTGTGCTCACTGCAGGCACAGGACTTCCTGTCTACAGCTGCCACTGTGTGCTCACTGCAGGCACAGGACTTCCTGTCTACAGCTGCCACTGTGTGCTCACTGCAGGCACAGGACTTCCTGTCTACAGCTGCCACTGTGTGCTCACTGCAGCCACAGGACTTCCTGTCTACAGCTGCCACTGTGTGCTCACTGCAGGCACAGGACTTCCTGTCTACAGCTGCCACTGTGTGCTCACTGCAGGCACAGGACTTCCTGTCTACAGCTGCCACTGTGTGCTCTTTGCAGGCACAGGACTTCCTGTCTACAGCTGCCACTGTGTGCTCACTGCAGGCACAGGACTTCCTGTCTACAGCTGCCACTGTGTGCTCACTGCAGCCACAGGACTTCCTGTCTACAGCTGCCACTGTGTGCTCACTGCAGGCACAGGACTTCCTGTCTACAGCTGCCACTGTGTGCTCACTGCAGCCACAGGACTTCCTGTCTACAGCTGCCACTGTGTGCTCACTGCAGGCACAGGACTTCCTGTCTACAGCTGCCACTGTGTGCTCTTTGCAGGCACAGGACTTCCTGTCTACAGCTGCCACTGTGTGCTCTTTGCAGGCACAGGACTTCCTGTCTACAGCTGCCACTGTGTGCTCACTGCAGGCACATGACTTCCTGTCTACAGCTGCCACTGTGTGCTCACTGCAGCCACAGGACTTCCTGTCTACAGCTGCCACTGTGTGCTCACTGCAGGCACAGGACTTCCTGTCTACAGCTGCTACTCTCTGCTCACTACAGGCACCATCAGCATGGAACATCAGACCCTGGAGACTGGCACATGACTTCCTGTCTACAGCTGCTAACTGCTACTCTCTGCTCACTACAGGCACCGGCAGCATGGAACATCAGACCTTGGAGACTGGCACAGGACTTCCTGTCTACAGCTGCCACTGTGTGCTCACTGCAGCCACATGACCTCCTGTCTACAGCTGCTACTCTCTGCTCACTACAGGCACCGGCAGCATGGAACATCAGACCCTGGAGACTGGCGCATGACCTCCTGTCTAGAGCTGCTACTCTCTGCTCACTACAGGCACCGGCAGCATGGAACATCAGACCTTGGAGACTGGCACAGGACTTCCTGTCTACAGCTTGCCCCACCAGTTAGGTTACCCGGTGCCAACTAAACTGATTGGCAGTAAAAACACAACACAGGACAAAGATCCAGTTGAAAGGAACAAAACGGAAGCGTGATAAACACTACACACCCAGAAAACACCAAAAGGAACATAGTAAAAGGCAAACTTACCTCCAGGTGGTAGGAAAAAACAGGTGGATCAAACTACCAACCGACAGTGTGTCAAATAAATGTTGCGTGGAAATAAAGACAAAACTTTCTTTTTAAAAAAAAGAATATATATAATTCATGAAACTCAGATTAACAAATTTAAAAAAAACATCCTCGTAGTTAGTAATATTAGGAAAGAAACTAGGTACCAGAAACTAAATAAAATCAGATGACATAGGATTAAAATAAGGAGGCCTTTAAAATTCAAAGAGATTAATTTAAATTAGGTAAAATAAGGGAAGCAGACCTCACTTAAAACCACAGGAAATACACAATTATACTCAAGAAACACCCAAAGATAAATTAATGAAAAATCATTTGAAACCGCCGGTCGGTAAGAAAATAATGAAAGTAAATTAAATGGTACCTTGAGTTTGAAACAGACCAAAATTAAGAAATTAAAACACAAAGCGCCAGTCGGCAAGAAAGATATAGGCTGCAGGAAGTATTACAATCACCTCAACCAGTTTACTTAGTAACAACCACCAAATCATTTATCAGAGGATTCCATTTGGAAAGGATACCTTGTTAAAAATAAGAAAATACAACCTTCTTGGTTCACCGTTATTCCTTGAGAGGTTCCTACTCTCTATCCGTTTCACATCAGCAAACTGGGAACCATTAATACAGTGGGAGTTCCAGTCATGGGATGCTAAGTGCTTTTCATAATAAGTTACCAAGGGAAAGAAACCCACCACTACAAACATAGAAGGAAAAGGGAAAGAGAGCAACTGGGGTGCCCAAGAAACAGTAAATACACAACGGGGTGTCAAAAATACTGAACCAACATCAGACAGGGTAGTCTCCCAACATAACAATCATCACCAACATCATTCCATCTCAAAAGCAACATCCATTACCCAGGTAACAAAGCAATTGTTAAACCATGGGAGAACCAATCCCGAAGGAAGGACCAACAATGGCACCAAAACAATGGAGGCCAGAAGGGCAAAGATAATACCCAAAACACGTTTAAAGCCCCAAAAAAAAATAAAGGATATTAAATTAAAATAAACCAGCATAGCACAAGTAATCCCTACTGGATCTCCCATGTATTACCCTACCTTTAAAAAACAAAATAAATTTCAGAGCAGCAGTAACATCATTACGGTGTGATGATGATAATAATAATAATAATAATAATTTTACACCACTGCTTTTCTTTGGAAATTACCCCAAGTAACACAAATTCCATTACGAGAAATGTTATACACTAGGTACACTGAATTAACAAGGTCTTTTCAACCCGATACTTTGTTTTGAAAGGGCACTATAATTTTACCCAACAATGAAAAGGTCCACATCATTATAATCGAACGCACAACTTTGATAATTAATAAGTTTCCTCCGAAGAAATCACACGAACAGTTCACCGCCGATGAAAATACCAAAATAACAAAGGTTGACTTACAGGTTGGTTGCTTGCTCAATCAGTAGTATGATTTATACATGGCTCGGCCATGTGCACCTTACCAGTTGGAGATCTTCCTTCGCAGCATATTAAAAACAATCACTCACTACGAGGTTACAAATTGAGAATATAAAGAAAATATGATGAGGGTGTGGAGCACATCCCCACATCCTTATGATTTACTATCCACCGTCCATGATGCTATCCCAAAGCATTGCTTTGAGCTCAGAACACCAACGACTTTTAGCCATGATTGCAAAGCAGCAACTGCTCGCTTCGCTTCCCTCTCTCTCGCGCCAGAGAGAGTGTCTTCATCAAGATGGCTGACACCAAGCGCTGATTGGCCGGAGCAGCTTCAAGGAGAAAGGGGATAAATAGTTCCCATTATAGCCGTAGATAGCGGTAACAATCAGAGCTCACATGCGCTCGCAAAGTTAAACATGAAAAATTGTGAGAACACCGTTCAAAGCAGAAGAAAATTACAATACAGTTTTCTACACCGTAATAGGCAATCCCAAAACGTTGGTGGGAAGGAGACCAAAACGAAACCTCGGTTTCAAGCTGCTACTCTCTGCTCACTACAGGCACCGGCAGCATGGAACATCAGACCCTGGAGACTGGCACAAGACTTCCTGTCTACCACTGCCAGTGTCTGCTTACTACAGGCACCGGCAGCATGGAACACAGACCCTGGAGACTGGCACATGACTTCCTGTCTACAGCTGCTAACTGCTACTCTCTGCTCACTACAGGCACCGGCAGCATGCAACATCAGACCTTGGAGACTGGCACATGACTTCCTGTCTACAGCTGCTAACTGCTACTCTCTGCTCACTACAGGCACCGGCAGCATGCAACATCAGACCTTGGAGACTGGCACAGGACTTCCTGTCTACAGCTGCTACTCTCTGCTCACTACAGACACCGGCAGCATGGAACACAGACCCTGGAGACTGGCACAAGACTTCCTGTCTACAACTGCTACTCTCTGCTCACTACAGGCACCGGCAGCATGGAACATCAGACCCTGGAGACTGGCACAGGACTTCCTGTCTACAACTGCCAGTGTCTGCTCACTACAGGCACCGGCAGCATGGAACATCAGACCCTGGAGACTGGCACAAGACTTCCTGTCTACAGCTGCTACTCTCTGCTCACTACAGGCACCGGCAGCATGGAACATCAGACCCTGGAGACTGGCACAGGACTTCCTGTCTACAGCTGCTACTCTCTGCTCACTACAGGCACCGGCAGCAGGGAACATCAGACCCTGGAGACTGGCGCATGACCTCCTGTCTACAGCTGCTACTCTCTGCTCACTACAGGCACCGGCAGCATGGAACATCAGACCTTGGAGACTGGCACATGACTTCCTGTCTACGGCTGCTACTCTCTGCTCACTACAGGCACCGGCAGCATGGAACATGAGACCCTGGAGACTGGCACAGGACTTCCTGTCTACAACTGCCAGTGTCTGCTCACTACAGGCACCGGCAGCATGGAACACAGACCCTGGAGACTGGCACAAGACTTCCTGTCTACAGCTGCTACTCTCTGCTCACTACAGGCACCGGCAGCATGGAACATCAGATCCTGGAGACTGGCACAGGACTTCCTGTCTACAACTGCCAGTGTCTGCTCACTACAGGCACCGGCAGCATGGAACACAGACCCTAGAGACTGGCACAAGACTTCCTGTCTACAACTGCCAGTGTCTGCTCACTACAGGCACCGGCAGCATGGAACATCAGACCTTGGAGACTGGCACAAGACTTCCTGTCTACAACTGCCAGTGTCTGCTCACTACAGGCACCGGCAGCATGGAACATCAGACCCTGGAGACTGGCACAAGACTTCCTGTCTACAACTGCCAGTGTCTGCTCACTACAGGCACCGGCAGCATGGAACATCAGACCTTGGAGACTGGCACAAGACTTCCTGTCTACAACTGCCAGTGTCTGCTCACTACAGGCACCGGCAGCATGGAACACAGACCCTGGAGACTGGCACAAGACTTCCTGTCTACAACTGCTACTCTCTGCTCACTACAGGCACCGGCAGCATGGAACACAGACCCTGGAGACTGGCACAAGACTTCCTGTCTACAACTGCCAGTGTCTGCTCACTACAGGCACCGGCAGCATGGAACATCAGACCTTGGAGTCTGGCACAAGACTTCCTGTCTACAGCTGCTACCCTCTGCTCACTACAGGCACCGGCAGCATGGAACATCAGACCCTGGAGACTGGCACAAGACTTCCTGTCTACAGCTGCCACTGTCTGTTCACCGGAGACACCGGCAGCATGGCACATCAGGCACTGGAGACTGGCACAAGACTTCCTGTCTACGGCTGCTACTTTCTGCTCACTACAGGCACCAGCAGCATGGAACATCAGACCCTGGAGACTGGCACAGGACTTCATGTCTACAGCTGCTAACTGCTACTCTCTGCTCACTACAGGCACCGGCAGCATGGAACATCAGACCCTGGAGACTGGCACAAGACTGCCTGTCTACAACTGCCAGTGTCTGCTCACAACAGGCACCGGCAGCATGGAACATTAGACCTTGGAGACTGGCACAGGACTTCCTGTCTACAGCTGCTACTCTCTGCTCACTACAGGCACCGGCAGGATGGAACACAGACCCTGGAGACTGGCACAAGACTTCCTGTCTACAGCTGCCAATGTCTGCTCACTACAGGCACCGGCAGCATGGAACATCAGACCCTGGAGACTGGCACAGGACTTCCTGTCTACAACTGCTACTCTCTGCTCACTACAGGCACGGGCAGCATGGAACATCAGACCCTGGAGGCAGGCACATGACCTCCTGTCTACAGCTGCTACTCTCTGCTCACTACAGGCACGGGCAGCATGGAACATCAGACCCTGGAGACTGGCACAAGACTTCCTGTCTACAGCTGCCAATGTCTGCTCACTACAGGCACCGGCAGCATGGAACATCAGACCCTGGAGACTGGCACAGGACTTCCTGTCTACAGCTGCCAGTGTCTGCTCACTACAGGCACCGGCAGCATGGAACACAGACCCTGGAGACTGGCACAAGACTTCCTGTCTACAGCTGCCAATGTCTGCTCACTACAGGCACCGGCAGCATGGAACACAGACCCTGGAGACTGGCACAAGACTTCCTGTCTACAGCTGCCAGTGTCTGCTCACTACAGGCACCGGCAGCAGGGAACATCAGACCCTGGAGACTGGCGCATGACTTCCTGTCTACAGCTGCCAGTGTCTGCTCACTACAGGCACCGGCAGCATGGAACATCAGACCTTGGAGACTGGCACAGGACTTCCTGTCTACAGCTTGCCCCACCAGTTAGGTTACCCGGTGCCAACTAAACTGATTGGCAGTAAAAACACAACACAGGACAAAGATCCAGTTGAAAGGAACAAAACGGAAGCGTGATAAACACTACACACCCAGAAAACACCAAAAGGAACATAGTAAAAGGCAAACTTACCTCCAGGTGGTAGGAAAAAACAGGTGGATCAAACTACCAACCGACAGTGTGTCAAATAAATGTTGCGTGGAAATAAAGACAAAACTTTCTTTTTAAAAAAAAGAATATATATAATTCATGAAACTCAGATTAACAAATTTAAAAAAAACATCCTCGTAGTTAGTAATATTAGGAAAGAAACTAGGTACCAGAAACTAAATAAAATCAGATGACATAGGATTAAAATAAGGAGGCCTTTAAAATTCAAAGAGATTAATTTAAATTAGGTAAAATAAGGGAAGCAGACCTCACTTAAAACCACAGGAAATACACAATTATACTCAAGAAACACCCAAAGATAAATTAATGAAAAATCATTTGAAACCGCCGGTCGGTAAGAAAATAATGAAAGTAAATTAAATGGTACCTTGAGTTTGAAACAGACCAAAATTAAGAAATTAAAACACAAAGCGCCAGTCGGCAAGAAAGATATAGGCTGCAGGAAGTATTACAATCACCTCAACCAGTTTACTTAGTAACAACCACCAAATCATTTATCAGAGGATTCCATTTGGAAAGGATACCTTGTTAAAAATAAGAAAATACAACCTTCTTGGTTCACCGTTATTCCTTGAGAGGTTCCTACTCTCTATCCGTTTCACATCAGCAAACTGGGAACCATTAATACAGTGGGAGTTCCAGTCATGGGATGCTAAGTGCTTTTCATAATAAGTTACCAAGGGAAAGAAACCCACCACTACAAACATAGAAGGAAAAGGGAAAGAGAGCAACTGGGGTGCCCAAGAAACAGTAAATACACAACGGGGTGTCAAAAATACTGAACCAACATCAGACAGGGTAGTCTCCCAACATAACAATCATCACCAACATCATTCCATCTCAAAAGCAACATCCATTACCCAGGTAACAAAGCAATTGTTAAACCATGGGAGAACCAATCCCGAAGGAAGGACCAACAATGGCACCAAAACAATGGAGGCCAGAAGGGCAAAGATAATACCCAAAACACGTTTAAAGCCCCAAAAAAAAATAAAGGATATTAAATTAAAATAAACCAGCATAGCACAAGTAATCCCTACTGGATCTCCCATGTATTACCCTACCTTTAAAAAACAAAATAAATTTCAGAGCAGCAGTAACATCATTACGGTGTGATGATGATAATAATAATAATAATAATAATTTTACACCACTGCTTTTCTTTGGAAATTACCCCAAGTAACACAAATTCCATTACGAGAAATGTTATACACTAGGTACACTGAATTAACAAGGTCTTTTCAACCCGATACTTTGTTTTGAAAGGGCACTATAATTTTACCCAACAATGAAAAGGTCCACATCATTATAATCGAACGCACAACTTTGATAATTAATAAGTTTCCTCCGAAGAAATCACACGAACAGTTCACCGCCGATGAAAATACCAAAATAACAAAGGTTGACTTACAGGTTGGTTGCTTGCTCAATCAGTAGTATGATTTATACATGGCTCGGCCATGTGCACCTTACCAGTTGGAGATCTTCCTTCGCAGCATATTAAAAACAATCACTCACTACGAGGTTACAAATTGAGAATATAAAGAAAATATGATGAGGGTGTGGAGCACATCCCCACATCCTTATGATTTACTATCCACCGTCCATGATGCTATCCCAAAGCATTGCTTTGAGCTCAGAACACCAACGACTTTTAGCCATGATTGCAAAGCAGCAACTGCTCGCTTCGCTTCCCTCTCTCTCGCGCCAGAGAGAGTGTCTTCATCAAGATGGCTGACACCAAGCGCTGATTGGCCGGAGCAGCTTCAAGGAGAAAGGGGATAAATAGTTCCCATTATAGCCGTAGATAGCGGTAACAATCAGAGCTCACATGCGCTCGCAAAGTTAAACATGAAAAATTGTGAGAACACCGTTCAAAGCAGAAGAAAATTACAATACAGTTTTCTACACCGTAATAGGCAATCCCAAAACGTTGGTGGGAAGGAGACCAAAACGAAACCTCGGTTTCAAGCTGCTACTCTCTGCTCACTACAGGCACCGGCAGCATGGAACATCAGACCCTGGAGACTGGCACAAGACTTCCTGTCTACCACTGCCAGTGTCTGCTTACTACAGGCACCGGCAGCATGGAACACAGACCCTGGAGACTGGCACATGACTTCCTGTCTACAGCTGCTAACTGCTACTCTCTGCTCACTACAGGCACCGGCAGCATGCAACATCAGACCTTGGAGACTGGCACATGACTTCCTGTCTACAGCTGCTAACTGCTACTCTCTGCTCACTACAGGCACCGGCAGCATGCAACATCAGACCTTGGAGACTGGCACAGGACTTCCTGTCTACAGCTGCTACTCTCTGCTCACTACAGACACCGGCAGCATGGAACACAGACCCTGGAGACTGGCACAAGACTTCCTGTCTACAACTGCTACTCTCTGCTCACTACAGGCACCGGCAGCATGGAACATCAGACCCTGGAGACTGGCACAGGACTTCCTGTCTACAACTGCCAGTGTCTGCTCACTACAGGCACCGGCAGCATGGAACATCAGACCCTGGAGACTGGCACAAGACTTCCTGTCTACAGCTGCTACTCTCTGCTCACTACAGGCACCGGCAGCATGGAACATCAGACCCTGGAGACTGGCACAGGACTTCCTGTCTACAGCTGCTACTCTCTGCTCACTACAGGCACCGGCAGCAGGGAACATCAGACCCTGGAGACTGGCGCATGACCTCCTGTCTACAGCTGCTACTCTCTGCTCACTACAGGCACCGGCAGCATGGAACATCAGACCTTGGAGACTGGCACATGACTTCCTGTCTACGGCTGCTACTCTCTGCTCACTACAGGCACCGGCAGCATGGAACATGAGACCCTGGAGACTGGCACAGGACTTCCTGTCTACAACTGCCAGTGTCTGCTCACTACAGGCACCGGCAGCATGGAACACAGACCCTGGAGACTGGCACAAGACTTCCTGTCTACAGCTGCTACTCTCTGCTCACTACAGGCACCGGCAGCATGGAACATCAGATCCTGGAGACTGGCACAGGACTTCCTGTCTACAACTGCCAGTGTCTGCTCACTACAGGCACCGGCAGCATGGAACACAGACCCTAGAGACTGGCACAAGACTTCCTGTCTACAACTGCCAGTGTCTGCTCACTACAGGCACCGGCAGCATGGAACATCAGACCTTGGAGACTGGCACAAGACTTCCTGTCTACAACTGCCAGTGTCTGCTCACTACAGGCACCGGCAGCATGGAACATCAGACCCTGGAGACTGGCACAAGACTTCCTGTCTACAACTGCCAGTGTCTGCTCACTACAGGCACCGGCAGCATGGAACATCAGACCTTGGAGACTGGCACAAGACTTCCTGTCTACAACTGCCAGTGTCTGCTCACTACAGGCACCGGCAGCATGGAACACAGACCCTGGAGACTGGCACAAGACTTCCTGTCTACAACTGCTACTCTCTGCTCACTACAGGCACCGGCAGCATGGAACACAGACCCTGGAGACTGGCACAAGACTTCCTGTCTACAACTGCCAGTGTCTGCTCACTACAGGCACCGGCAGCATGGAACATCAGACCTTGGAGTCTGGCACAAGACTTCCTGTCTACAGCTGCTACCCTCTGCTCACTACAGGCACCGGCAGCATGGAACATCAGACCCTGGAGACTGGCACAAGACTTCCTGTCTACAGCTGCCACTGTCTGTTCACCGGAGACACCGGCAGCATGGCACATCAGGCACTGGAGACTGGCACAAGACTTCCTGTCTACGGCTGCTACTTTCTGCTCACTACAGGCACCAGCAGCATGGAACATCAGACCCTGGAGACTGGCACAGGACTTCATGTCTACAGCTGCTAACTGCTACTCTCTGCTCACTACAGGCACCGGCAGCATGGAACATCAGACCCTGGAGACTGGCACAAGACTGCCTGTCTACAACTGCCAGTGTCTGCTCACAACAGGCACCGGCAGCATGGAACATTAGACCTTGGAGACTGGCACAGGACTTCCTGTCTACAGCTGCTACTCTCTGCTCACTACAGGCACCGGCAGGATGGAACACAGACCCTGGAGACTGGCACAAGACTTCCTGTCTACAGCTGCCAATGTCTGCTCACTACAGGCACCGGCAGCATGGAACATCAGACCCTGGAGACTGGCACAGGACTTCCTGTCTACAACTGCTACTCTCTGCTCACTACAGGCACGGGCAGCATGGAACATCAGACCCTGGAGGCAGGCACATGACCTCCTGTCTACAGCTGCTACTCTCTGCTCACTACAGGCACGGGCAGCATGGAACATCAGACCCTGGAGACTGGCACAAGACTTCCTGTCTACAGCTGCCAATGTCTGCTCACTACAGGCACCGGCAGCATGGAACATCAGACCCTGGAGACTGGCACAGGACTTCCTGTCTACAGCTGCCAGTGTCTGCTCACTACAGGCACCGGCAGCATGGAACACAGACCCTGGAGACTGGCACAAGACTTCCTGTCTACAGCTGCCAATGTCTGCTCACTACAGGCACCGGCAGCATGGAACACAGACCCTGGAGACTGGCACAAGACTTCCTGTCTACAGCTGCCTGTGTCTGCTCACTACAGGCACCGGCAGCAGGGAACATCAGACCCTGGAGACTGGCGCATGACTTCCTGTCTACAGCTGCCAGTGTCTGCTCACTACAGGCACCGGCAGCAGGGAACATCAGACCCTGGAGACTGGCACAAGTCTTCCTGTCTACAGCTGCTACTCTCTGCTCACTACAGGCACCGGCAGCATGGAACATCAGACCCTGGAGGCAGGCACATGACCTCCTGTCTACAGCTGCTACTCTCTGCTCACTACAGGCACGGGCAGCATGGAACATCAGACCCTGGAGACTGACACAGGACTTCCTGTCTACAGCTGCTACTCTCTGCTCACTACAGGCACCGGCAGCATGGAACATCAGACCCTGGAGACTGGCGCATGACCTCCTGTCTACAGCTGCTACTCTCTGCTCACTACAGGCACCGGCATCATGGAACATCAGACCCTGGAGACTGGCACAAGACTTCCTGTCTACAGCTGCTACTCTCTGCTCACTACAGGCACCGGCAGCAATGAACATCAGACCCTGGAGACTGGCACAAGACTTCCTGTCTACAGCTGCTACTCTCTGCTCACTACAGGCACCGGCAGCATGGAACATCAGACCCTGGAGACTGGCGCAGGACTTCCTGTCTACAGCTGCTACTCTCTGCTCACTACAGGCACCGGCAGCATGGAACATCAGACCCTGGAGACTGGCACAAGACTTCCTGTCTACAGCTGCTACTCTCTGCTCACTACAGGCACCGGCAGCATGGAACATCAGACCCTGGAGACTGGCACAAGACTTCCTGTCTACAGCTGCCAGTGTCTGCTCACTACAGGCACCGGCAGCAGGGAACATCAGACCCTGGAGACTGGCGTATGACCTCCTGTCTACAGCTGCTACTCTCTGCTCACTACAGGCACCGGCAGCATGCAACATCAGACCCTGGAGTCTGGCACAAGACTTCCTGTCTACAGCTGCCACTGTCTGTTCACCAGAGACACCGGCAGCATGGCACATCACACACTGGAGATGCTTGCGGCAGCATGATAGTAACACCTGAGTCTGCCCTCACCATGGCACATTCCTAGATAAGTCCAGCAATTGGGGTTATGCTATTGGGTGCCATTGGATTTCAATCTTTCTCTCTCTCCTAGTCCATATGGCTGTTGCACTGACCAGCAACCATAATATTGTGAGTGCGACCAATGTGGCGCAGACTGTCTGATGCTTCCTGGCTGATCGCCATGAGAGGCTGCTCCCTTAACCTGGATTTCTGGTCGGTCTGCTACAGGACACTTAGGGTCACAATGGAAGAACTTTGGGTTCGCATTGAAGAAACATGGAAAGTTGAATAACCAAAGAAGAAGAAAATATTCCTTCCTTACGTGGCAGGTATAACTGACAGAATAGGGCGCATTCTTAGGAAGTACAATATAATTCCATTTTTCACCACAGACCGGAAGCGCAAGTCTCTGTTTCGACCATTCAAAGAAAAACCACATCTTGAAACACGGGGCGTGTATGAAGTTCCATGTGGGTGTTGTTGCTCATGTATTGACATGTAAAAAGGCTTGTCAGTACCAGGGTGAAAGAACACATCAGGTCGGTAAAGAATGTCGCTCTTTCATCCTCCACGGGGAATGCCATAAGCCAGTCTGCCATAGCAGAACATTTCTGCAGTACAGACCATGAAATCCTCTTTGACCAGGCGAAGGTCATCGCGCCTGTAAAAGACTTCTATGCTCGTCTTGTGAGGGAAGCCATAGAGATAGAGCTGCGCCCAAATAACATCAACAGGGAAGACGGCTTCAAGTTATCAAATACATGGAGACCTGAACTGCAGAAATACATGCATAACACCACCATGGCACAGCGGGTTGCACTCAAACTGTCGACAGAGGGCAGTGAATCACAGCACGACGATCCTTGAGTACAATTAGTGGGGTAGGCCGTGGATAGTACGGTCATGACTTCCACGTTCCTTCGAATTTATTTGCTCACTGTCGGAGGCAGAAGTTAAGATGCCCTGATGTGGGACCAATGCAATTTGGCTGAAAGATCGGCTTCATTAAATAAATATTTATAATGGCTTTAATAGAGTATTAATGTATTTCTTTACGTGTTCTTGTCCATATCACAAGGGTAATCATGTCCCCCGTGTATGATGCGGTATCTGTGCTATAAATGTGACTGGGGTGTGCCATGTCCTTCTTCGTCTTGTAATTTGTTGAAAAAGTGAGGTCTTTCTTCTGGGCTGAGTGGCTCAGACGGTTGACCCCAACTAAGTAGGTTCAATGCTGTCTTAGTGCGGTGGTATTTGAAAGTGCTAAAATAAGTCAGCCTCGTGTCGGTAGATTTACTGGCACGCAAAATAACTCTGGACAACAAAATTACAATATCTCGGCGTCGCCGAAAACCTCAAAAGTAGCGTGAAAACCATGACATCATTATTCTGTATTTTTCTTTACCTCTCGTTCATGTCCATGAGTTTCAGTCTTGTTCATTACCTCATAACTGATTCAAATGGTGTAGTGCCATGTTAGTTAATGAAATGTTTGTTGAAATCATTTATTGATTATTTGTATGTGTTTGTTGCAGCACCCAGAAATCTGCGACCGATGTAAGTATCTATCACTGTGTGCTGAGTATAATAGAATCATTTCACACCTTCTTCAGCTTCTTCACAGGTTTTAAAATTCCTTGTAGATTTAAAATATATCTGGTTTGTGTGTAGCATCAATATTTTATGCGTAAATACATAATTTACTGCTTGGGGGTGTGACAGCTGCCAAACCTCAGGTATTTACACTGACTGACAGAGCAAATGCAACACCAAGAAGGAGTGGTCAGAACTTTATGCCAATTGCAGGGTAGACTGACGTCACTGAGGCATGCTCATGATGTGAAATGCGCCGCTGTGCTGCGCACGTAGCGAACGATAAATGGGACACGGCGTTGGCGAATGGCCCACTTCGTACCGTGATTTCTCAGCCGACAGTCATTGTAGAACGTGTTGTCGTGTGCCACAGGACACGTGTATAGCTAAGAATGCCAGGCCGCCGTCAACGCAGGCATTTCCAGCAGACAGACGACTTTACGAGGGGTATGGTGATCGGGCTGAGAAGGGCAGGTTGGTCGCTTCGTCAAATCGCAGCCGATACCCATAGGGATGTGTCCACGGTGCAGCGCCTGTGGCGAAGATGGTTGGCGTAGGGACATGTGGCACGTGCGAGGGGTCCAGGCGCAGCCCGAGTGACGTCAGCACGCGAGGATCGGCGCATCCGCCGCCAAGCGGTGGCAGGCCCGCACGCCACGTCAACCGCCATTCTTCAGCATGTGCAAGACACCCTGGCTGTTCCAATATCGACCAGAACAATTTCCCGTCGATTGGTTGAAGGAGGCCTGCACTCCCGGCGTCCGCTCAGAAGACTACCATTGACTCCACAGCATAGACGTGCACGCCTGGCATGGTGCCGGGCTAGAGCGACTTGCATGAGGGAATGGCGGAACCTCGTGTTCTCCGATGAGTCACGCTTCTGTTCTGTCAGTGATAGTCACCGCAGACGAGTGTGGCGTCGGCGTGGAGAAAGGTCAAATCCGGCAGTAACTGTGGAGCGCCCTACCGCTAGACAACGCGGCATCATGGTTTGGGGCGCTATTGCGTATGATTCCACGTCACCTCTAGTGCGTATTCAAGGCACGTTAAATGCCCACCGCTACGTGCAGCATGTGCTGCGGCCGGTGGCACTCCCGTACTTTCAGGGGCTGCCCAATGCTCTGTTTCAGCAGAATAATGCCCGCCCACACACTGCTCGCATCTCCCAACAGGCTCTACGAGGTGTACAAATGCTTCCGTGGCCAGCGTACTCTCCGGAGCTCTCACCAATCGAACATGTGTGAGATCTCATTGGACGCCGTTTGCAAACTCTGCCCCAGCTTCGTACGGACGACCAACTGTGGCAAGTGGTTGACAGAGAATGGAGAACCATCCCTCAGGACACCATCCGCACTCTTATTGACTCTGTACCTCGACGTGTTTCTGCGTGCATCGCCGCTCGCGGTGGTCCTACATCCTACTGAGTCGATGCAGTGCGCATTGTGTAACCTGCAGATCGGTTTGAAATAAACATCAATTATTCGTCCGTGCCGTCTCTGTTTTTTTCCCAACTTTCATCCCTTTCGAACCACTCCTTCTTGGTGTTGCATTTGCTCTGTCAGTCAGTGTACATAAACATGCATTTCTTCCACCCATAAATCACGTATTGTCTGCTCATTTTTATCTCAAAGCTTGTTCTTAACTTGTTTGAATGTAGTGTGTTTTGTTTCCGCCAGATAGCACCACCTCTACTGCGTTTCAGAAAAACAAAATTTTGTGTGTCATTTTCAGCACATGCTAGGCTTTACTGAATAAATTCGTTTTCTTCCAGTGAAAAAAAATAGGTTCAAATTCTAGAAAAAGTAAGAAAAGAAAAGGATCAACCCATGTAAGTATGTTTTTGATAGTATACAGGGATACAAGTGTAAACAGTGAAGTGAGCAGTAAAACAATAGCAGTTATTATTTATATTATTTTATGTTCAGTCACTTCAAAACTTACTCTGAACGCAACGTGTCTGAGAGCATGCACGTGGACACGTGGTGTGCAGTGGCGGCTTTGAGCTCTGTTTCTCATAACCACACAGAATGTAGAGTAGGCATTACAATTGCTGAAGAATCAATAAAAACCGGAGCAGATGAACTGACCGGTAATGGTGAATGTGGTGTTAGTGTGGATGGCACTTGGATGAAGCATGTTAGACACAGACAAGATAATGCCTTTATTGGTGGCGAAGTTAGGGCTCAAGGCCCTCTCTTACACTTAACCACTAGACGAGTATACATGTACATAACTTATACAGTACTTACAAATACAAATAAAACAAATAATATTAATAGCAAAAACAATAGTAATAATATTAAAAATGACAACAAAAGAATCCTTAATTTTAAAATACACAAAGTAAAATCCACTGCAATAATCCGTTCATTCATCCCATTCATTCTTTCATTCACTCAACAATTATCCAGCAAGTCAGCAGGATCTACTCAACAAATACTCGCGGCACGCCACTTTAAACTTTCGATGAGAAGGATTGTCCCTAATGTTCGCAGGTAGCAAATTCCATGCCCTGGACGCAGAGATTATAAAGCAGCGGTTGTAAGCAGCAGTACGGTTTACAGGTATGGTAAGAGAGGAGCCAGATCTCGTATTGTGGTCATGATATGAAGAGAGGTAAGAAAAAGGCGAAGAAAGATAGTTGGGAGTATTAGTGGAAAGTATTTTGTGCAGAAGTGATAACATGTGAAATTCACGGCGCTGGTGCACTCGAAGCCACGACAATTCCTTATAATATGGTGATATGTGAGCATCATATCGCAGATTAAATATATATCTTACGCAGCTGTTGAGGCTCCGGTCGAGTTTCTTGTTACTGTCGCAGGTAATTTCAGTCAACACAGTGTCACAATAGTCAAGTATAGGTAGTATAAGTGAGTGAATTAGTTGTACTTTAAGTCGAACCGAGAATGCATTGCAGAATAGCTTCAGAGGATATAAGCATTTGTGTACTTTATTACATGTGCTTATCACCTGTTGAGTCCAATTTAGGGTCTCAGTCATAATAATTCCTAAGTTAGTCACTGAAGTAGAGTAGGGTATGATTTCATTGTTTAAAATTATTGGAGAGATGTCCCGTTGCTTAAGGGAATATAGGTTTTTACTGGTACCAATAATAATAACTTGAGTTTTATTCGGGTTTATTAGTAAACTGTTTTCATTTGCATAGTCACTAAGATGTTTTAGGTCGGAATTTATTTTAGTAATTGCAGTATCTATATCACTCGGTTTTGAATGACAGTAAATTTGTACATCATCTGCGTACACTTGCATTTTGCAGAATTTAAGAGCTTTCGATATATCATTAATTTGGATGATAAATAACAGTGGTCCCAGGACCGACCCCTGAGGGACACCGAGGGTCTTACTTTGCCACCCTGAAGTCATATTTCCCACTGTCACACGTTGCCGGCGATTTTCAAGGTAAGAGGAAAAGAACCGAAGCGACACACTATTAAAATTTAGTTCTCGAAGTTTGTGCAGTAGTAACTGAGGGTTGACAGTGTCAAAGGCACTACTGAGGTCTAATAATGTCAGTACAGTCACTTCCCGTTGGTCCATTGCACGTCTAATATCATCTGTCACTCGTAGTAAAGCTGTCGCAGTGCTATATACTTTCCTGAAGCCGGATTGGAAGGGATTGAGGAGGGAATGCTTGGTAAGGTATTCAGTAACTTGTGTGTGAACTAGGCGTTCAAGTACCTTGGATAGGGGTGGTAGGATGGATACTGGACGATAATCTGAAGGAGAATCTAACTTGGAGCTCTTCGAAATGGGTCTAATTAGTGCATCTTTCCAAACATCTGGGAATGTCATCATTACCTGTGGCATTAGATGTAATAGAGTATATCACACCTTTAACTTCATTCGAAGTGATATTTCTAAAAGAGAATTGCTCATGCACAGAATGCTGTTGAAACAAGGGTAGTGAACTTTTAGGGAAGGAGGTAGAGGCTATTCTTGGCCGTGCGAAATAATCATTTAAAGCCTCTAGTGATATGCTTGGTACATGTTGTTCTACGGTTTTACCTATACCTAACGTACGTAATTTACTCCATTTTTGTCTCGGGCTGTTAGTGTTCATCAGTTCCTGAAAGTATTTATATTTAGAGTTCCTAATTAGTTGCTTTGTTCTGTTTCTCAGAATCCTGTACCGCTCAAAATCATCTGTGTCATGCGTCAGTTTGTATTGTCTGTACAGTTTGTCACGACTGGCCATAGCAGATCTTATCTCGGCCGTTAGCCACCCGGATGAATGGCGAGTGATTCTTACCTGTTTCTTTGGTGCGTGCTTATCAAATATTTCCAGTACCATTGAATTGAATTTGTTTACTTTAGAGTTTATGTTCTGAAAATTACGTATACTGTCCCAAGGCAAGTTATATGCATCGTGGCGCAGTTTATTCCGGTCCATATGTCGTAAGTCTCGTATTGTAATGTAGCGTGGTTTGTACTTAGGTATTCGCGTAGAGTAACACATGTACAATAGGTCATGTGAAGAGATGCCAGGAGCAGGGATCTGTCCGTGTTTAATTACTTTCTGAGGTTGATTTGTCACAAGAAGGTCAATTAAGGTATGACTTGTGCGGTCAGAGTAATGAACGTGATTAGTAGCGTTGAGGGGTAGAACAGTCATGTTTGTGGCGAGAAATAAATTCAGTAGGTTATTCGCTTCACTAGTCTGCTTTAAAAGGTCAGTGTTAAAATCACCCATGATTATAATGTCATCATATGCCGAGATAAGATTTGCTAATGCCTCTTCAAAATCATCAGTCTGTCTTATTTTAGGTGGCTTGTATACAATCCCTATTAATATCTTTTTATGGCAGTCTAATTCTACAAACATAAATTCTGGTCGTAGTGTAAGTCTTGGGTCAGAAGTGGAAATTATCTTACATTTCAGGTCATTTCTGTAATAAAGTAGAAGCCCTCCACCTATTTTGTCAGTGCGGTCATGGCGTAATATTGAGTATCTGTCAAGGTTAGCTGCCGATGACGGCATGTCTGTACGCATCCAGCTTTCACTGATTCCAATAATATGTACATTGTTCACTTCAAAAATAGCCTGTACCTCCTCCATATGAGCTAATAATGACTGGCCATTTAGGTGGCAACAATGTAACGATCGCGGGTGGCTACTGAGCTGCTCTTGCAACACAAGTCCTGTTGAAGGTGGTAGGGACAAAAGAGAAGGGGTGGGTGAGGGCTGTGGAGAGGAATGCAGGTCAATGGTATTACCGTTGTACTGGTCAACGAACATTTGAAACTAAGCAGTAGGACATACAATTAAACAAGAAGTAAAATGAGCTTACCCGAGCAGCTTGGCGAGTAGATCCACTGACTTTCACAAGCACACTTACACACACACACAACACACACAAATAAAAACTAATTAGTATACACATAATTTCTTTCACTATGTTCACATGTTCAGCCTACTCCCTGCAATGTTTTTTAATTGAGCCATCGTGCATATCTGAATTTTACTTCCATCGTCCCGTAAAACACAAATGCGCCCATCTTGAGTCCAGCATTTCTGCATTCCCCATAAATCTCTTGCCTTATTAAGGATGTTTTTTCTCACACTTGTGAGAGACTCAGTTAGCATGAGTCCACTGCCCTTCAAAGCTCGCTTCGCGCGCCACACTTGATCACGATCATGGTATCGAAGGAACTTGATAATGATCGGTCGATTTCCATGTGAGACCACCTCAGCAGACGTTCGATTACGGCGGCCCAGCCTGTGGCAGCGATCCACATCCAGAATTGAAAGTTCTATTGAGAGTTTATTTTTTAGTGTCTCTAGCATTTTTATGTAAACGTCCTCGGACGGCTGTTCCGGCACACCATGTAATAAAAGGCAGTTCCGGCGACTGTACTGTTCGGCCTCATCCAAAACGTCATCTTGTTTCTGAAGCCGATTTTCCAGAGCCTTCAACTCCCCCTTAAGTTTAGAGATGTCTTCGTTGGCCTGTTTCTTGAATGCCTGGAACTCGCCGCCAAGCGCTTGAAGCACGTTCGGTGGGTTGGCGGCACTGACTGATGAGTCTAGGCGATCTTGAAAGTCTTTCATGGAATCTTCAAAAGCCGATATCTTCTTAGCTACTTCCTTCAGAGACATGGTGTTTACTTTTTAAGGAAGAAGGCACTTGAAAATATAACTTAGTTCACACGGATTAGCACTTTCTGCAACTTAACTTTCTATTTACGCAGGGTGTAGCAAGAGCAACTTTACTCGAACATCTCACTTGCCGCCATGTTGTACTATATGGGCTGTCTGCATTGCAGAAAATACACTGGAGATAGTCCACTACAAAAGTAGTTCTCCTAAAGTGGAGGATGTCGGTGCAAGGTAACTCCAGTACACTGAGTGACAGTTGTTGACTCTGGCCCTGACAGCTATAACTAAAATGGAATAAATCAGTCACTATCAAAATCGCTTACGTACAGACTTGAGAAAACATGCTACAGACCAAAATCTTCGTGGCAGAGGCAAACTCAATAAAATATAAATTGGAATAATTCAGTATTACTTTGGAATAGCTGTTACAGAAAATACTGAATATGTGGACAAAGTTATCCACTCAAGCCGGTCCGACGTTCATTGTACGTCCAGCGGACTGCACTTGTTCAGCCAGTTCGACGGACCATGAACGGCCTGTGCACGGGGATGTTGGAATGCCCATTACACACAATCACTGCAGTTTTCCGGGATCGTTTTTTTCATCTTATGAATCAAAAAGTTGTGTACTTTCCTGCCATCTCTGTTTCATAATTAGAACTAAAATTAAATTGATTGATATATGTTATTGATCAGGGAGAGAACATGAAAGGAGCTCTGATGAGTTTCAAGGAAGTTGTTTTAGATGGCATCACGTCCTTTCCTGCCATCTCAAGAATGCTTTGCGAACTATATCTCACTTGACAATTCTTGTCACTTATAAAGGGGAAGTACCGAAAACAAATACTTGGTAGGTATTCTTCCTCTGCAGACTAGAGGCTAATCAGTCGCAGGAGAATGGCCTGACCGTCGCATTCTGTTACAGACACAGAGATTATTCCTTTGTTAGATGACAATAGCGGAAGTGATGTATTGGGAAGCGATAATTTCGGTAGTAATACGACAGTGACTGTTGAAAGCTAGAAGTTAATGCAGACAGCAGAGATGAAGCTGTAATAACTTCGTCCGCTGCTCACTGGTCATGGCGAGAGGACAAATGATCACACTCATGCGCGCGCCCACTACTGAAAAGAATTTCGAGTCTGATTTAGATGCTTTCCTTCTGTTGCTTAGCGACAGTGATTGACCTAATTTTTCAAGGAGACAAGTTATCAGCAAGCAAAGGCTAAAAGTGAATTAGTTAAAGGTCTCCCTTTTATTATTGTACAAGCAGTGAACATCTGACTGCACCTGATATACTTTCCAGGTGTTTGCAAGGCAAAACGGAGTCTTTGAAAGCCACCTCCCCGAAACCTACTATGTGGTTCTCAGAACACTGACATTATCAGTAATGTACGATGTGATTCATTTCAATTCTGGAAAGCAGACTGGGCTGCTGATCATTATCCCTGGGGAGTTAATGGAAGAATCAGGGAAAAGTTTAGATCAATTTCACATACAAAAATGTGCCAAATATCTGGTCTAGATGTAAAACAAATGATGAGGTTCGTGAGAGGCCGAAAGAAGATTAAGGAAGACAAAACAGCTACCACGGAAGGAGTTACGTTCCTGATGGGATCCTAGCAGTTATGTTATTGAGTGTTCCTTTCTTGCAACTTATCATAATTTAAATTTTCTCGTCCAAACTTCAATAACTTTGGACACTCTTAAAATGTTAATTTAAAAAATTTGTTAAACCTGAATTTGAAGGACGATAGGATATAATTTCTTAGGGAACATTCCCCACAGCCTACGTTGGAGACTGCTTTAGTTGAAATGAACAGACAAGACGTAACGCTCTACAAAATGTAAATAATTTCATCTCGTTTTTTCACACACAAAAACTGTGTCGCCATGTCTTCAATCTATATACTGTACTGTCTTAATTACTGACTGATTAGCAAAGGACTGTGTGTAATTAAACTTTATTTTCTCTCCACCAGATTGAGGCGCCCATGGGAGGAACGTGTAAGTATATTCTTCATTTTGTGTGTTTATAAGTTAAATAAAATTGTCTTGTCAGTTTTGAGTTTTGACATGTTTATACCTCCGTATGCGATTCTTTTCTGTTGTGTTTACTGATGATCTCTTCAAGGTCATTTAGCTCTAATTTTCTCGCTAAGCCTCATTAATGCAGATATTCTAAAGAACCCGTAGAATAATTTTAAAAGTAGTTGTTCTTATTCTCTGAGAAAATACTGGCAATTATTTACTGAAGCCTTTCGTACTTTTCTTCAAGAGTAAAATTATTGACTTTACATGCCTTGCTTGTAAGCCCACGATTTATTGTCGAATTGGAAGTGAGATTTCCTGTAGAGTTTTCAATTTAAGGAGAGTATCATCTTCCAATGATTTGTTATGCATAATAAAAGCCTTAAGAAGGACAGCAATAGTTGTTGGTAAGAAATGGAGGAACCATACGCAACGGAAACGTGCTTGAGAGAAGTTTTTGGCTGAAATATCAGGTTAGTTGTCCCTGGATTGGATTCCTCTAGCCCACAAGCTGATGAGCCATGTGACCTGAGAACAAGGAGCAGGGACCTGCCGGTAGCAAGGCCTACTGACTTGCTACTAGTGTCTCCGGAGTCAGAATGGGCTCCAAGGTGGTGGTGGTGGTGGTGATTATTGTTTTAAGAGGAAGTACAACTGAGCAACCATCCTCTATATAACACTAATCGGAGAGAAAAAATGGAAGGGGTCCGCCACTTCGAAAAATGAAGATATCGGCCAAAGAAAGACAAGGGCAACGAACGGCATGAAAATGAAAGACTCCCTAGCCCTCGCAAACCTAATAGCGTCGGGGTCGGAAAAGAACAAGGGTTGACCAAGAGAGGTCAGATAGGACAGATGAAAGTGAGGAGCCTGGCACAAGTAAGTGGAAGCAATGCCAGGACTCAGCTAAAGGCCCTGCGGTCGCCAACCCACGCTCCAAAGTTCAGAGACCCTGGGGCCCCTTTTAGTCGACTCTTACGACAGGTAGGGGTGGGTGTTATTCTACCCCCACCCACAGGGGGAAATGGGCTCCAAGTCGATCAGTTTGTGTCACAGAGTACCCTGATGGCGATAGCCTCTTCCAATGGAACTCTGCCAGCAATGTGAAGATGAGACTGAATTTGCTTTATGTTGTGTCCCCAAAATAGCCTGGATACGAATCCATTAAACATTAGTGGTTTTATGTGGAGATGTGGGTTCGTGCTCCATGACCACCGTCTAGCTGTGGATACCTTCCGCTACCTCATTAAATCTATGCCTCGCTGAGTGGCCACAGTGGGCACATTTGCTTGTAGAAACAGACAGTACGATTGGTGTCAGCAGTCACAATCCTTACTTGAAATAAACTGAGGTCAACATGAAATCAGAAACACGCAGTCGTACGTGACCTCAGCTTGTGGTACACAAAGTCACAATTCTAACAAGACATAACTTCTGTCGTTATTGCCCAATACTTGGTGGCAACAGTGCAAGAGCCCGTATGACTGACATGTAGAGGATTGATTTCAGATCGCTTGCCATTCGTCTGTTGCAGAGCACATCACTAATTTCCTGCCACCATATCCAGGCCACATTAACTCTTGCTTGCATGTTACCACTAGAATATATGAATGGGAGCAATTATACTGAAAAATGTCCATTTGTCAGAAGAATTGTCCTATAAATTGAAGGATTCTATTAGTAATTTAATTTCCTGTATGTTGAGGTGGAGTTTAAAATTACTGAGGTGGTCATTCCCAGATTTAACTTGCCACTGCAGATCATTTCGAGCACTTGCAGCAAGCATGCAGAACTAGGCCCAGGGCATGCATACCTTAAGTCCAATATGACGTACTCCAACTGTCACTCGGAATCTGTCAGAAAGCTGAGCTGAACATTGCAGACAGCTATTGGCATTTTCAACCAGTCTCTTTGGCACATCATATTCACAGAGAACATACCATGTCACCGGTCTGGGGTGTGATCAAATGTCTTCTCGAAATTGAGGAATGCCATGGGCTGTGTTTGAGGTTTCTTCACTGGGCGGTAGCCTGAAAAATGGCATTAAACGTTCCTATCAACACCACACTGGCTGAGAATAAGTTGAACTTACTGTTTATTCACTGATCGAGAATGCTCTTGTTAACTGGGATTGTTATACATACGTGCTCGCTGTCCATGATGGCAATGAAGAAATCAGTGAGGCAAGGAATCACCGTAACTTGCAATTCCCTCGATTCCAGGGACCTTGCTGACTTCCAGAGTAATTGTAGGTGGGATTGGCCGGTGCTATGTGAAGATCTTGCCATTGCTGTTCCTTGCATACTGTCCAAACTGGCAGATTTGTCTTCTCTTCACTCATTTCGAGGTAATGATAGTGGCGTGGTACAGGTCTTTCAAGTTGATGCCGTCTGTGAGGATAAAAGACAATAGGAGTACGTGACCAGGAGTCGTAGCCGCAAACCCCAGCATGCTAACCATTTAGCTGCTAATTTTCAGGGGATTATGTAGGTATTGATAGTGTTCAGCCCCTGTCTGAGCTGCATCATTCTGGTCTTCTCTTTTGGCTGCCGCAAAAATCGTTGGTTTTATCTGACTGCCATTTCTTCTGTTACGTTTAGTCGACAACCAAGCCAGCTGGCTTCGTCACTCCAAGGATATCTCTGGTTGTCGCTTATTGGATGAGAGTATGAATGTACTGCAAATTGCTGCTTCTTGTCCTAGGCTAAAACATCCGCCATATGATATTCTTTTATGGTTTTATGTTGCCTACCACGTGCTTGTGAGTTCTGTAGCAAACAGTTTGTGTTATGGAGTGAGATGATTAGATGGTGTAACCTTGGTGTTTGGTAAGATGGGAAAATTAAACCTTTGCTCAAGAATGAAATCAAATTGACTACTACACCCATTGCTGCCGTAGGTTATTAGCTGGCTTCGATGCTATTCGAAGAATTTGTTGGAGATAACATCCTGACTCCATTGTCTTTGTGGTTCCCCTAACCATGGTTCCCACATGACATGACCGGCCGCAAAGGAGCAAGAGTAGGCAGAGATTTTGTTCTGAAGTTCATACTGGAACCCATCAAGTCCTGTTTGAGGAGTGGAGGCACGGTGAGATCTGGAGCGTAGAAAGCTAATCAGTTATTGTTCGCCGGTGGATCACTGTGTAACATCTCCATTTCAGACCTCCTGAAGGCATGCAGCATCAATATGCTGGTAGTATGCGCCCAATCGAGGTGCCCATATTGAGCACGGTAGTTTGTAATTGTTTCGACTTCTTATGGGCTAGCTTTTCCCCCTCGTCCTGCTAAACCCTTGCTTGTTTCTCACATCAGTCAAATGGGAGGAACGTGTGACACTTATGGGAAATATCCTTCTCCTTAGCAAATATAGATCACTAACCCGACAAAACAGACGTTGATGAATAAGTCATAAGGTGAACTCAGGTGAGGTGGAGATCTTCATAAATATCAGTGTGTCATAATGTGAAATATCAGTGAAATACTTCCCAGGCATGTTCCATGTATGGAAGATTTAAGAACTTAGACCACATGAAGGAAACATATTCTACATTTTATGACTTAATTTATTCTATGACAGCTGCCTATAACGAATTAACATTAATATTATTATTTCCCTTGCAAGAGTAGAAAGACATATTTGTAAAGACGGCGATTGCTGTCACCCCAATCATGTTAGTTTCCGATATAACACTACTTTT
The DNA here is from genome assembly GCF_040414725.1 of Anabrus simplex. Lineage (NCBI taxonomy): Eukaryota > Metazoa > Arthropoda > Insecta > Orthoptera > Tettigoniidae > Anabrus > Anabrus simplex. The sequence goes on along the minus strand of NC_090276.1, from coordinate 102,611,574 downwards.
TTCTCTGTTTTAGGCACCAAGGCAGAGGAGCGTTAGCTTTGGGTCCACCACGCTCATACGTACGTATAACTCTAATTCACAAATTAAAGTGGAAGAGGGGGGAAGTGGAATACACCATGGAATATCCTGTGTGTGGAACAGTGGAATACACCATGGTATATCCTGTGTGTGGGACAGTGGAATACACCATGGTATATCCTGTGTGTGGGACAGTGGAATACACCACGGTATATCCTGTGTGGGGGACAGTGGAATACACCACGGTATATCCTGTGTGTGGGACAGTGGAATATACTATGGTATAACCTCTGTGTGGGACAGTGGAATACACCACGGTATATCCTGTGTGGGGGACAGTGGAATACACCACGGTATATCCTGTGTGTGGGACAGTGGAATACACCACGGTATATCCTGTGTGGGGGACAGTGGAATACACCACGGTATATCCTGTGTGTGGGACAGTGGAATATACTATGGTATAACCTCTGTGTGGGACAGTGGAATACACCACGGTATATCCTGTGTGTGGGACAGTGGAATACACCACGATATATCCTGTGAGTCGGACAGTGGAATACACCACGGTATATCCTGTGTGTGGGACAGTGAAATACACCACGGTATATCCTGTGTGTGGTGGTGGTGGTGGTGGTGGTGATTATTGTTTTAAGAGGAAGTACAACTAGGCAACCATCCTCTATATAACACTAATCAGAGGGAAAAATGGAAGGGATCCGACACTTCTAAAAATGAAGATATCGGTCAAAGGAAGACAAGGGCCACGAAGGGCGTGAAAATGAAAGACTCCCTAGCCCTCGCAAACCTAATAGCATCGGGGTTGGAAAAGAACAAGAGTTGACTAAGGGAGGTCAGATAGGATAGATGAAAGTGAGGAGCCTGGCACAAGTAAGTGGAAACAATGCCAGGACTCAGCTGAGGGCCCCGTGGTCGCAAACCCTCGCTCCAAAGTTCAGAGCCCTTGGGGGCCTCTTTTAGTCGCCTCTTACGACAGGCAGAGGATACCGTGGGTGTTATTCTACCGCCCCCACCCACAGGGGGGTCCTGTGTGTGGGACAGTGGAATACACCACGGTATATCCTGTGTGTGGGACAGTGGAATACACCACGGTATATCCTGTGTGTCGGACAGTGGAATACACCCAGGTATATCCTGTGTGTCGGACAGTGGAATATACCATGGTATAACCTCTGTGTGGGACAGTGGAATATACCATGGTATAACCTCTGTGCGGGACAGTGGAATACACCACGGTATATCCTGTGTGTGGGACAGTGGAATACACCACGGTATATCCTGTGTGTCGGACAGTGGAATATACCATGGTATAACCTCTGTGTGGGACAGTGGAATACACCACGGTATATCCTGTGTGTGGGACAGTGGAATACACCACGGTATAACCTGTGTGTGGGACAGTGGATTATACAATGGCATATCCTGTGTGTGGGACAGTGGAATATACAATGGTATATCCTGTGTGTGGGACAGTGGAATATACAATGGTATATCCTGTGTGTGGGACAGTGGAATATACAATGGTATATCCTGTGTGTGGGACAGTAGAATATACCATGGTATAACCTCTGTGTGGGACAGTAGAATACTCAATGGTATATCCTGTGTGTGAGGCAGTGAGATATAATATTGTATATTCTGGGGTTTGACAGTAGAATGTTTCATGATATATCCTATGTGTGGAACAGTGGAATACACTATGGTATATCCTGTGTGTGGGACAGTAGAATATACCATGGTATAACCTCTGTGTGGGACAGTAGAATACTCAATGGTATATCCTGTGTGTGGGGCAGTGAGATATAATATTGTATATTCTGGGGTTTGACAGTAGAATGTTTCATGGTATATCCTATGTGTGGAACAGTGGAATACACTATGGTATATCCTCTGTGTGGGACAATGAAATACACAATGGTATATCCTGTGTGTGGGATAGTGGAATATACCATGGTATAACCTCTGTGTGGGACAGTAGAATACACAATGGTATATCTTGTGTGTGGGACAGTGGAATATACCATGGTATATCCTGTGTGTGGTACAGTAGAATATACAATGTTGTATACTGTACTTTCTGCGGGATAGTAGAATACACCATGGTATATCCTGTGTGTGGGACAGTGGAATACACCATGTTTTATCCTGTGTCTGGAACAGTGGAATACACCATGGTATATTCTGTGTGTGGGACAGTGGAATACACCATGTTCTATCCAGTGTGAGAGGACAGCAGGTTAGATATCAACTTTTTCTGCTTCTGCTTCCTTATTTTTCTTTGAGTACCATTCTGTCCGATCTCGTGCGCTATCAGGCTTTAGGCCGATGATTTTTAGGTCGCCATTAATTATGTCTTGGCAACGCTGCTTCAGTTGTAGACTTTACACATCAAAACGGACGACAGATTTGGCAACAGTGCCGGGCACTGAACACGGAGTGTAGCCATACCATCGAATCCGGTGTTTTCCTGCATTTCTTCCACAACTGGAGCGACAACCATTTTATCTTGAATTGTGTCATTTCTGACATTGTACCGACAGTCCAGCGGTGCACTTTCATTTCTATGGGATATAGTTGGTGCTATGAAATTTTGTCGGAATATTGACTTTCGGTTCCAACTGCGCAACTGGCAATCGTCTGATATACCTTGGATTTCGGACGAAGTGGCTTATTTCCGTTAAGTACATAGGTAGCCTCCTTGCACTTCAACCGAGTTGCATTTACCCTGACTCTAATTTCAGAACTTTGCTGACGAGACCCTCTGACACACCATGGTCTCGGAGCGCGTACCAATTCAGCTTATATGGAACAGAAGGTCATGTGCAGCCGAGACCCTCTGGCACTCCATGGTCTCGGAACGCGTACCAATTCAGCTTATATAGAACAGAAGGTCATGTGCAGGCGAGATCCTCTGGCAGCTGTAATGGAACACAGGTAATGCGCAGGCGAGACCCTCTGGCACTCCATGGTCTAGGAGTGCGTACCAATTCAGCTTATATGGAACACAAGGTAATGTGCAGGTGAGACCCTCTGGCACATCACATTCTGGGAGTGCGTACCAATTCAGCTGTAATGGAACACAGGTAATGCGCAGGCGAGACCCTCTGGCACGCCATGGTATTGAGAAAGAATTTGAATGTTTTATTTCAGAATAGCAATATACAGGATTTCTACTATATATGTGTCATGCTTCAGTACCTTGTGTGACAACCTTTAGCCTTTTCGAGGGCTTGTACTCTCTGTGGCATTGACTGAACAACTTTTTCGCAACTACCAGGCTTAATTTCATGATACCACACTTCAACAATTTTTTGAATTAATTCCTTTCCTGGTAGTGTAAGTATGTTTCCTGTGTTTTTCAGAAATAATAGCCCATAAATTCTCAATGGGGTTCATATCGTGTGAATTTGGGTCCCACAAAAATCGCCGAGAGCTGAGACACATTGCTGGACAACCCTGGATCGGAGACAACTGACATTGTCGTCTTGGGAAATGAACCATCCTAGGTTTGCACCACTAAAATAGTCCCTAGCAGTATTCAAAACTTCCTTCTTAATGATGTCACAGTATGCCGTTCTGTAGGCCACCCCTAGTGGACTTTGACTGAAATGAAAAACCGTAGATAACTTTTCTTTGTCGAGAGAGAAAAGAAGCAGGAAAAGTAAAGATGGAGTGAGCTGTTTTTGTACATTTGTATAACGATAATTGTGGTGTAAAATAAAAGTGTAGCTAAAGCGTGTTGTGTACTTCACTACATAATTGGTGACCCCGACGTGATTCAGTGACGGAAGTGCGCAATAAACATCGCGAAGTGCATAAGTGTAGTGTAAGCGTGAATAACAATGGATGAAAACAACACAACGGGTACGCCAACGGCAAACGAATCTCATTCAGGACACATGGTGGGTGAAGCTAACAAGGTAAGCATCAAGATCCCTCCTTTCTGGATATACCTGAAATATGGTTCGTTCAAGTGGAAGCTCAGTTTTCTATCTCAAGAATTACCCAACAGGACACTAAATTTAACTACCTCGTGTCTCAGCTCGAACCTAAATATCTCGAAAACATTTGAGACGTTATCAAAAGTTCGGAACTGAATAAATATTCCGCAGCTAAAGAACGCCTTCTAAATATCGTCAAGGAAAGCGAAGATAAACAAATATAACGGTTGATAACAGGCCTAGAATTAGGCGATCTGAAACCTAGTCAGCTTTTAAGGAAAATTCAGTCCTTAGCAGGCGTGTAAGTTTCCGAAAAAGTGCTTTGTTCCTTGTGGCTTGAGAAATTACCGGACTCTATAAAACATGTTCTAATCGTATCTGACGAAAAGTTGGAAAAAATTGCAATTATTGCCGACAAAAGCATTGAAATGAATCCCTGCAGTAAACTTTACGGTGTGGAAAATAGCGGTACTGTTGCGTCCGTAAGTAACGACGCTATCACGAAACTCTCTGCACAGATAGCCATCATAGAACAACAGATAGCTTCAGTATGCACTTTTATGCCCCGCAGTCGAAGTTCGAGCCGAAATCGAAGCAAAAACAAGTACGATCCAAACGGAAAGTACTGTTACTACCACTTCAGATTTTTTCATAAGTGCTTCCCTGACAAACACAAGTCTCCATGTTCAAATGGAAATTCTAAGTTCCCAAGGAGGGAATTGGATATTTTTCCACCAATAGAGCATATCAAAAATTATATAAAAAATTAGATGTATGGCTTTTCAGGCGTTTGCTCTATTAACCAGCGTTTCGTCTTAGGTCTGACACTAGACTCTTCAGAGTGGGATGTGTCAGACCCTACCCACTGATGCTGGGGTGTCACGCCTGAAAAGCCATACATCTAAATTTTTATATAATAGTCTCCATGTTCGTCGAAAAATTTGGGAAAAACCAAACAGTAGTAGAGTTGGCAGCAAGCTCCACTACTGAAGGATTGCTGTAAACCCCGTTTATTTGTACGTGACAAAAACACGGGTTTGCACTTCCTAGTGGATAGTGGAGTCGATGTTTCAATAATCCCTGTCACTTCCAGTAACAGAAGCTGTGACCCAGATTTTAAATTATTTGCAGCTAATGGCACAGAAATCCCAACTTATGGACTTAGAACACTGAATATTGTTTCGGGACTCCGTCGACAATTCCAATGGCCTTTCATAGTAGCTAAAATTGGCAAGGGCATATTAGCTGCTGATTTTCTGAAGAAGTTCAACTTACTAATTGACCTAAATAAAAAGCAGTTAATTGATGGCGAGACTAAACTCTCTGTCATGGGTAAAGTAACCGCCATCACAGCTGATAATGTTGTTAGCACAATATCAAATGCACGAACGTTTGCCGATCTCTTATCCAGTTACCCAGATTTAACGAAACCTAATTTACTACCTACTCAAATCAAACACTACATTCAACACTTCATCCCAACTGAAGGCCAACCAGTATATTGCAAGCCCAGGCAGCTGGATCCTCGGAAGCTACACATTGCTAAACAGGAATTCCAGTTTATGCAAAACAGCGGAATTATTCGACCATCAAAGTCGCAATGGGCTAGTCCTCTCCAACTGGTCCTCAAAAAGGATGGAACTTTTCGACCATGCGGCGATTACAGACGACTTGAACGCACAAACTATCCCAGACCGATATCCGATTCCTCGGATTGAATATTTTCAACATATTTTGAGGGGTAAGAAGATATTTAGCAAGCTCGACCTCTTCAAGGCATATTTCCACATCCCTGTAGCAGAGGAAGACAAACCTAAAACCACTATTATCACTCCGTTTGGGTTATGTGAATTTGATGTGATGCCGTTTGGACTCCGTAATGCACCAAGCAGCTTCCAACGTTTCATTAATGAGGTATTTGGAAGCTCGACCTCTTCAAGGCATATTTCCACATCCCTGTAGCAGAGGAAGACAAACCTAAAACCGCTATTATCACTCCATTTGGGTTATATGAATTTGATGTGATGCCGTTTGGACTCCGTAATGCACCAAGCAGCTTCCAACGTTTCATTAATGAGGTATTTGGAAGCCTAGACTTTATTTTTCCATTTCTTGATGACTGCCTAATTGCTTCAGAATCAGTAGAGGAACATCGTGAGCATCTTAAGATTGTGTTTGAGAAGCTACATGAATTTGGCCTCCGAATTAATGTCTCCAAGTCTGCACTTGGTGTAGAGCAAGTGGAATTCTTGGGACACTTAATCACCACGGAAGGCTCCAGACCCTTACCAGATCAAGTGAAAGCGATTTTTGACTACAAACTACCACAGACAGTTCATGACCTTCGTGTATTCTTAGGTACCATTAATTTCCACAGATGCTACCGCAATGATGCTGCAGAAATGCAGTATCTTTTGCATGCTTATATTAGAGGTGCTCAAAAGAAAGATAAGCGATAAATTCATTGGACACCAGAAGCTATCAAAAAATTTGAAAACTGTAAGCAGGACTTGGTAAATGCAGCACTGCTTACATTTCCAGACCCAACATACCAGCTGGCCCTCGCAGTACATGCAAGTGACTTTGCAGTAGGAAGTGTCCTGCAACAGTATGAAGAAAAAGGATGGAAACTTATTGGATTCTTTTCGAAGAAGTTAAGCGATACACGGAGAGCGTATAGCACCTATGACCGTGAACTGTTAGGAATCTACCTCTCTGTCAAGCAGTTCAAAACTTTTTTTGAAGGAAGAGACTTCATAATATATACAGACCACAAACCACTCACTTTTGCATTTAATCAGAAAAATGAGAAGGCATCTCCACGACAGCTGCGACATCTTCAGTATATCTCCGAGTTTACAACAAACATCCAACACATTAGTGACAAGGACAATATCGTTGCGGATAACCTGTCACGGATTGAATCTATGACTGGCATCGATTACGACACAGTCGCTGAAAGCCAATGTCAAGACAATGAACTTCAAGAGGAAAGTCGGGCACTCGTGTTCAAGAGCTACCTACTGCCGTCTGGAAGGTTACTGTGGTGTGATACCTTCACAAACAACATAAGGCTATACATTCCAAAACAATTCTTTCTTCAGATCCACAACATGGCGCATCCAGGGAAAAAGACTACTGTTAGGCTGATAACTTCCAAGTTTATCTGGCCTGGTATGGATAATGACGTCAGAAAATGGACACAAGCTTGCATGGGATGTCAAGAAAATAAAATAACAAGGCATACCAGTCAGCCATTTACAAGAACCTGATGAGAGGTTCAGCACTGTTCACATAGACATTGTTGGCCCCCTTTCACCTTCTGATGGCTATCTCTACTGCCTCACATGTATAGATTGCTTCACCAACTGGATGGAAGCAATACCATTGCAAAATATAACAGCAGAAACGGTAGCAAAATCATTTTATGATCATTGGGTGACGCGGGTTGGAGTCCCAGCAAATCTACTTACTGACCAAGGCTGACAGTTCGAAAGTCAGCTCTTTAAGAATCTTTCTGAACTGTGTGGTGTGAAGCTTAAACAAACGACACCCTACCATCTGCAGAGCAATGGTAAAGTTGAACGTCTGCATCGAACAATAAAAACTGCTATCAAAGCCCACAACTCTATAAAGTGGACACACACCCTTCCGACTGTGTTGCTAGGTCTACGCGCATTACTCCGGGAGGACTCGAACAGTTCAGTCGCACAAATGGTGTATGGCACGCATATTAGGCTTCCAGGTGAATTCTTTGATAACCCTCCATCTCATACCGAACCAAAAACTTTTGTCTTCAAACTTCAGCAGCACATGCAGCAACTCAGGCCTGTGGAAGTTAAGCACAAAACTTCCCGAACTGTGTTCATCCATAAAGACTTGAGTAAATGTACTCGTGTATTTCTGAGAATTGATAGAGTGAAAAAACCTTTGCAACCCCCATATGAAGGTCCTTTCCTGGTAACTGCCAAAACTTATAAATATTTCACGCTTACCATAAAAAATAAATCTGGGAATGTCTCCATTGATCGCCTGAAACCAGCCTACTTCATAGCAGCAGATGATGAAACTTCTACAGCTCGTCATGAAGAATGACCAGGTGCCTTGCAAGGACTCTGCCCCTCTGATGGGTCAACCGCGGATTCCCAGGACAAACCCAGCAAGGAGAAAGTGGTAACAAAATCACGTAGTGGAAGGACTGTCAGGTTTCCCTCTCGCTATTTAGATGATGCTGTATATATTTAATATTCTTGTAATTATGGTATATTTTGTTTATATTGTCTTTGTATCGTAACTTGGTTACTGGAGGGGGAGCGGTGTAGGCCGCCCCTAGTGGACTTTGAGCGAACTAAAAACCGTAGATAACTCTTCTTTGCCGAGAGAGAGAAAAGCAGCAGAAGAAAGTAAAGATGGAGTGAGATGTTTTTGTGTATCGATAATCGTGGTGTAAAATAAAAGTGTAGCTAAGGCGGATTCAGTGTGTTGTGTACTTCACTACAGTTCCATTGATTGAACCCGTACAAAGTTTAATTCTTCCCACCACTTTGGAAGTTATTGCTCCCCACGCCATAACACTTTCACTAAATTTCTTAGTTTCCACAACACATTCCTTCCTTAACTTCTCTTCGGGCTCCAACCACAGTTTTACACCACCATCATTACCGAACACATTAAATTTCTTTTCGTCTGAATAAAATACCCTACACCAATCCTCAGTTGTCCAATTTTCATACATCTTAACAAATTTTTGTCTGTCTTGGATATGCTTTTTTTCAAGAGTGGCTTCTTTATAGGCTTTTTAACGTTCATATCTGAGAGACGTCTTATCACTATTTGGTGTGAAACGGAATGACCTCGATCATCTTGCAACTTGCACGAAAGCTCCCTTCTTTTTTTTTTTTTTTTTTTTGTGGGCGTTGAAATGGAGAGTCCCAGGGCGAAAAATATGCCCTGTTACTCATCTGTGTCCAAGGAATAGGCGATGAGTCGGAAAATCGCAATCATGCACTGGCGGGGGAGAAAGCGATCTCTCTTGAGGGCATTAGGCCCACAAGTCAGAGGAGAAAACCCCCTCTTCGCTACGTGATTGGTATCATGTTATTCTAATGTTAGCGGAGAAGAAGAAGGAGCCTTCTTAACAAACGGCGCTTTTCAGGGTATAATTTCTAGGTATTAAATGGAGGCGAAGTATTATAATTTGGAAAGGTCCGAAATTGTTTCTAATTAGAGGTCATAAAGTAGCCAAGGGCCGCGATACTTATAACGAGTACTCGGCTTCTTGGTCCTTATGACCTGTTTTAATAGCGTGATGCCCTGATCTGTAGACTGGGCTTGGAGAATTCTAGCACTGGTCATCCTCGTTAGCTTGTTTATCTGAGTTCTAATAGTCGGAATACGGACTTCTGTGCGTATCTTCCTATTAGATCTCAGAAGGGGGGCTCTTGTCATCTTTCTCAATATTTTGTTTTGGAATATTTGTAATTTTGAAAGAGGAGTCTTGGGAACATAGCCCCAGGCCTCGCACCTGTAGAGCAGTATGGGCCTGAGCTTTCTCTTGATGGAGTTAGAGATGCATCTATTATAAAGCAGAGGTTTCAGGTTGGCCACACGGGCCCACGCTCTTTGCAGGGCCTGTTCTATGTTCCCTCTCCAGATAAGACTTCTGTCCATTGTTAAGCCGAGATACTTGATTTTATTAGACCGGGACAGGGGGGTATCGTGTAAAAGAAGATGACCAAGACTAGGCCTTCGTCTAGAAAAAATAATTGCTTGGGTCTTGCCGGCATTTATTTTAATTCTGTTCCGAAGGCAGCACTTCTCGAACGGAGAGATCCAAGATTGCAATGCGGAGATGGTATCTCTGTTTCTCCTTCTAGAGGCGAAAACAGCTATATCATCAGCGTACTGCTGGATTTCCACTCCCTGGCACTGTGGTAGATCCTTAACATATAGGGCGTAGAGTATGGGGGAGATTTTTCCACCCTGAGGGACTCCTGCTCGGAGCCTCCGAGGGGTGGATTTTTCTCCGTCTACTGTTACATAAAATTTCCTATGCGTTAGACAGGAGGTGATAATTTTGATTAAGTAATTTGGAATAACATTCAGGTCCAAAAGTTTGGCTATTAAATTGTTGTGCCAGACGGTGTCAAAGGCCTTTTCTACATCGAAAAATACCGCTGGCACGCTATGCCGCAGGTTAAATGATCTACAAATATACTGCACAAGGCGCAGCGCCGCTAGAGGGGCACTGCGCTTCGACCGGAACCCAAATTGCTCCGGACGCAGTATATTGTGGGCGTTCAGGCAAGCATTGAGGCGGTTTAGAATAAGTCTCTCGAGTATCTTAGAGATGTGAGATAATAGGGTTATTGGTCTGTAATTTTGAGGGAACAACCTGTCCTTCCCCGGTTTTGGGAAGTATCCCTGTTTGAAACAAGCCGAAAAGATGGTGGCCAAAAATAGAAATGCTCTATAAGTCAGTGATTTAATTTCCTTGTTACTAACCCTATCATCCTTTTATTAACAACCACCTCAATACGGTTCTATTATGAGATTAATTACATGTAACCCTATCATCTCCGGGAGACTTTTTCTCATTAAGATCTTTAATGACCCTGCGGACCTCTGCAGGCGTGACGTCAGAAATGTCGTTGTCAGGCGTCCATTGTTATATAAAAGCTGAGACCTTTCTGTGTACCTCACGGGTCCGTGGTTCGTTATCGTAGTCGTCATCGTCAGAAAATTCGTGGGGTACACTTTGGCTTTCAATTGTATCAGCGAAGGCCTCAGCTTTATCGTAAGGGGAGAACGCAAAACCGTGGCGGCCATGAATTGCTCGCCTGGGGGGGGGGGGGGGCGATTCAAAGAACGAGTAACCCGCCAGAACTCGTGACCTGATTCGTTTTCAGTGAGGGTACGGCAGAATTCTTCTCATCTTTCCACCTTTCGTTCCAGTAATCATTTTCGGACCTCTTGAGCGAGTTCACGGTATTCCGCTCTGTCCGCTGGGTCCCGAAATCTTTGCCATCTTTTACGGTATGCATTTTTAATTTTAATTAAGTCCTTAATAATTTCATGGGTGGAGTCTTCTTGGCTGTCGGTGCGACGTCCTAAATTAATGTTATTATTATTATTAATATGAGAGTTATGACGTATCCCGCCATGATGTGTGGGCGTACGATTGTCATTGTTGCCCCTATCGCTGTTTACTGAATTTCGAGCTGCATTCAGGATGTATTTACGGGCATTTTGTATCTTATTAGTAAGATGCTCCATGGCCCGGTCAATATCATCCCGGCTGTTAATGTCGAAAGGTTTCAAGTTTTTGTTGACATGCCAAGAAAACTTATTGTAGTCCAAAGATGAGTTCAACAATGGAAAAGATGGCTCAGATAACCTAACCGAAGAAAGATGAAAAAGAATGGGGTCATGGTCCGAATTTAATTCTCTAGGTACAGTAAAGTCAATAGGATGATTATAAAATTTTGTCACTGCTACATCAATGACATCAGGACGCGAACCATTGCTGGGATAAATAGTAGGTTCAGTGGGAGCAAAGACCCCGATGTCATTTTCCCTCGTGTATTTTTGTAGCGTTCTGCCCTTAGGATTAGTCACTCGTGAGTTCCAATCTGGATGCTTGGCGTTCAAGTCACCAATGATTAAAGAGGAGACTCTGGACGGGTTATTTAGTAATAAATCTGATTCCGCTGTATGTAGCGGGGTTTTGGGGGGAGAATAGGCCGCAAAAATACGATAGTGATAATTTCCATGTCTAACCTCAATACCGAGGGACTCAATAGCACCATGAGGAAGGGGGTCAATAACGTTGTGCGTAAGTTTAGACTTAATTAGCACCGCTACGCCCCCGTGCTCATAGTGGAGTCTGTCTTTACGATAGACAGTGAAATTTTTGATTTTAAAGGGCATATGTGGTTTTAACCAAGTCTCCCCTAACAGCATTATATCAATATTGAGGTCAGAAATAAAAGCTTCAAGCTCATATTTCTCACCAACAACACTCTGATAGTTCCAAGCACAGATTGTTAAGTCCATGTCAGAACAGAATGAAACTTAAAAATTAGGGCTCAGAAAAGTACTGCATAGCAGCATTAATCAAAACCATAATTTTGTCCATTGTTGTCGGACATGACCTTAATTTTGTCGCAGTGTCTTTAACAATTGGTATCAGTTTGGGAAAATTTATTTACCTCCAGAGGTCCACGATATCCCTCAGTCCAGAGAGGTCGGACGTAAGGGATGCCGCCGATTAGGGGGCATGGTTTGCTGAAGGCGCGCCAGATGCGGCGGGGGTGGGGGCGGGGGTGGGGGCGGGGGTGCGGGCTCCTCCTGGCCCTTGAGCGTAAGAGAAGTTGGGGTCTACTTCTCTTGTTGTAGGGAGAGTCTTGTTTTTCTTAGCTTTCAAGACTTCTCTAGCCGTTTTTTGTTCCACAATAGAGAGGCACGTAGAGCACCCTCTCCAGGAAGCTGGATGGCTCTCGCCGCAGTTGACGCATTTTGCCGGTGTGTTGTCCTGAAGAGGACACGCAGCGGCCGAATGATTTTCGCCGCATTTGACGCATCTTACAGGCATTTTGCAATAATTGGCAGTGTGGCCCCATCTCTGGCATTTATAGCACTGAGATGGCCCCTCACGGCTCTTAAAAGCTTCTATCTTTACCTTCGACCCACACAGATAGTGGACAGAGTAAATGGTTTTTGAATACTCTGTGTTCGAGAGGGTAAGGCTCATGACATTTAAAGGTATTTCTTTCTTTGTCGTGGCGTCACGATGGGTATATTGGTGGAGGTCCTGGGGTTCATACCCCATCTCCATGAGCTCTTCCGGAGCCCAGTCTACTCCTACAGTTGAGATTATGTTTCTTATTATTACTTTGAGGAGCCTATTGCTAGGTAGCTGATGAGTGTAAAAGCTGGCGTTTGACTCCTCAAAGTATTGCTTAATAAGGTTGTAATCTTCTGGGAACCATGTGACCTTGCCGCGGTGGGGAGGCTTGCGTGTCCCAGTGATGCAGATATCCGAGCCGCGGGTGCAACCATATCGGATGGGTATCTGTTGAGAGACCAGACTAACGAATGGTTCATCGAAAGGGGGGTAGCAGCGTTTCGGTAGTTGCAAGGGCGGCAGTCTAGATGATTGACTGATACGGCCTTGTAATAATACTCAACATGGCTTAGCTGTGTTGATACTGCTACACGGCTGAAAGCAACGGGAAACTACAGCCGTAACTACCTCCCGAGGACATGCAGCTCTCTCTGTATGAACGATGTACTGATGATGGCTTCCTCCCGGGTAAAATATTCCGGAGGTGAACTAGTCCCCCATTCGGATCTTCGGGTGGGGACTACACGAGAGGGGGCGATCATCAGGAAGATGGATACTGACATTCTGCGAGTCGGAGCGTGGAATGTTAGAAGTTTGAATCGTTGTGGTAGGTTAGAGAATCTGAAAAGGGAGATGGATAGGCTAAAGTTAGATGTAGTTGGTATAAGTGAAGTACGTTGGCAGGAAGAACAGGATTTTTGGTCAGGCGACTACTGAATTATCAACACGAAATCAAACAGGGGAAATGCAGGTGTTGGTTTAATAATGAATAAGAAAATAGGGCAGCGGATAAGCTACTACGACCAGCATAGTGAAAGAATTATTGTCGTCAAGATAGACACCAAACCAATGCCCACCACAATAGTGCAGGTCTATATGCCTACTAGTTCAGCGATGATGAACAAATTGAAAGAATATATGAGGAGATAGAAGATTTAACACAATATGTAAAAGGTGAGGAGAATCTAATTGTGATGGGAGACTGGAATGCAGTGGTAGGCCAAGGAAGAGAAGGTAGTACAGTAGGAGAATTTGGATTGGGACAAAGGAACGAAAGAGGAAGTCGGCTGGTTGAATTCTGCACTGATCATAATTTAGTCCTCGCCAATACTTGGTTCACACACCACAAACGACGGCTGTATACGTGGACGAGACCTGGAGACACTGGAAGGTATCAAATAGACTTCATTATGATTAGGCAGATATTCAGAAACCAGGTGTTGGATTGCAAAACTTTCCCAGGTGCAGACGTGGACTCTGACCACAACTTGTTGGTCATGAAATGCCATCTGAAGTTGAAGAAATTGAAGAAAGGAAAGAATGCAAAAATATGGGATCTAGACAAGTTGAAAGAAAAGAGTGTGAGGGATTGTTTCAAGGAACATGTTGCACAAGGACTAAATGAAAAGGCCGAAGAAAACACAATAGAGGAAGAGTGGAGAGTCATGAAAAATGAAGTCAGTAGGGCTGCTGAAGAAATGTTAGGAAGGAAGAAAAGATCAACTAATAATCAGTGGATAACTCAGGAGATACTAGACCTGATTGATGAACGACAAAAATACAAGAATGCTAGAAATGAAGAGGGCAGAAAACAATGCAGGCGATTAAAGAATGAAGTGAATAGAAAGGGCAAGGTAGCTAAGGAAGAATGGCTGAAGGAGAAGTGCAAGGATGTCGAAGGCTGTATGGTCCTGGGAAAGGTAGATGCTGCATACAGGAAAATCAAGGAAACCTTTGGAGAAAGGAAATCTAGGTGCATGAATATTAAGAGCTCAGATGGAAAGCCACTTCTAGGGAAAGAAGACAAAGCAGAAAGATGGCAGGAGCATATCCAACAGTTGTATCAAGGTAACGATGTAGATAATTTGGTTCTGGAACATGAAGAGGCTGTTGATGCTGATGAAATGGGAGACCCAATTTTGAGATCAGAGTGTGACAGAGCTGTGAGTGACCTAAATAGGAACAAGGCACCTGGAATTGATGATATTCCCTCTGAATTACTGACTGCCTTAGGAGAAACCAGCATGGTAAGGTTATTTCATTTAGTGTGCAGGATGTATGAGACAGGAGAAGTCCCATCCGATTTTCGGCAGAATGTTGTTATACCTATTCCCAAGAAAGCCGGTGCTGACAGGTGTGAAAACTACCGCACCATTAGTTTAGTATCTCATGCCTTCAAAATTTTAACACGTATTATTTACAGAAGAATGGAAAAACAAGTTGAAGCTGAGTTGGGAGAAGATCAATTTGGCTTCAAGAGAAATGTAGGAACACGTGAATCAATCCTGACTTTACGTCTGATCTTAGATGATCGAATCAAGAAGGACAAGCCTACGTACATGGCATTCGTAGATCTAGAAAAGGCATTCGATAATGTTGATTGGACCAAGCTATTTATGATTCTGAAGATGATAGGGATCAGATACCGAGAACGTAGAATTATCTACAATCTGTATAAAAATCAGTCTGCAGTGATAAGAATCGAGGGCTTTGAAAAAGAAGCAGCAATCCAGAAAGGAGTGAGGCAAGGCTGCAGTTTGTCCCCTCTCCTTTTCAGTGTTTACATAGAACAGGCAGTAAAGGAAATCAAAGAGAAATTTGGAAAAGGAATCACAGTCCAAGGAGAGGAAATCAAAACCTTGAGATTTGCCGATGATATTGTTATTTTATCTGAGACTGCAGAACATCTCGAGAAGTTGCTGAATGGTATGGATGAAGTCTTGGGTAAGGAGTACAAGATGAAAATAAATAAGTCCAAAACAAAAGTAATGGAGTGCAGTCGAACGAAGGCAGGTGTTGTAGGAAATATTAGATTAGGAAACAAAGTCTTAAAGGAAGTAGATGAATATTGTTACTTGGGTAGTAAAATAACTAACGATGGCAGAAGTAAGGGGGACATAAAATGCAGACTAGCACAAGCAAGGAAGAGCTTTCTTAAGAAAAGAAATTTGCTCACTTCAAACGTTGATATCGGAATTAGAAAGATGTTTTTGAAGACTTTCGTGTGGAGCGTGGCATTGTATGGAAGTGAAACATGGACGATAACTAGCTCAGAAAGAAAGAGAATAGAAGCTTTTGAAATGTGGTGTTACAGAAGAATGCTGAAGGTGAGATGGATAGATCAAATCACGAATGGAGAGATACTGAATCGAATAGGTGAGAGGAGATCGATTTGGCTAAATTTGACGAGAAGAAGAGATAGAATGAGAGGACACATCTTAAGACACCCAGGACTTGTTCAGTTGGTTTTTGAAGGAAGTGCAGGTGTCAAGAACGGTAGGGGTAGACCAAGGTATGAATATGACAAACAGATTAGAGCAGATGTAGGATGCAATAGTTACGTAGAAATGAAAAGTTTAGCACAGGATAGGGTGGCATGGAGGGCTGCATCAAACCAGTCTATGGCCTGATGACTCAAACAACAATCTTCGGTATTTTCGGCGTGATATTTTAGGGCATCACGGGTGTTAATGACCCTGATTTCACCAGTGCATCTAGATTTTAGGAGTTTGTAGTGACGTTGATAATCGGTTTTGTCAGCTACAACTATAGGGGGGGTTGCAATTTTCTTTTTGGGAGCACTTTCCATTTCAACATCCACATTACCAGTGGGTGCTAAGCTGGTCCCAGGCTGCACCTCTCCAGTCTGAGGTGGTGCCACATTATTGGGCTGGTTTGCAGCCGTGTTACTTATTAATGGCTGCAAGGGAGAAGCCTGGTTTGGAGCCGTGTTAAAGATTAGCGGCTGCGAAGGGGTGGTAGTGGGGGAAAATCGCCACTAGAAGGGAGGGTTGCTAACGCAGTGAAGCGGTTTTCCGCGGTGACCGGTCTGTGCGCAACTTTAGCTGCCTTACGGAGGCGCATCTCACCAGGGTATGCCATGCAGGGAGGGAGGGTAGGTTACCCACCACTGACGAAATGTTACCTGTATTAACTAGCTCAGATAAAACTTGAGGGTTAGTCTCATTAATTTCTGGGAGCACAGTTATAGAGCTGGATTCAAGACAAGCAGCAAGGTTTTCAGAAGGCCCAGGAGAACACTGAGGGGTTTCACTAACGCATGCAGCGTGGTCCGCGCCTCCCGGCGGGGCGCAAGCCATCACTACAGGTTACAAAGCACTTAAGCAGGCAGAATCACAGATACACAGAACAAAAACCAACAAGAACAAAAAGCATGCACTACACAGCACTGAAACACACGATCACTAAGGGCGTAAACGCCGCACAGTAGGCAAGGATACCAATATCCACTACCAGGATTACTTCCCGCTCGTCATGCAACAATACACAATAACAACAATGGACAGGAGATAAGGGAGCCAGGAACAGACCATCCGCTCTCGTCAATGACAGGATAAGGAATGTGTGAAAGCTCCCTGGAACTCAATATTCGTCCTTGCTTCGCCATTGCTTTCAGTGCCTTGCACAATCTTGGGCTGGCATTCTTCTTGCGACCACATTTATGTCATCCCCGTCTCCATTTGTTTCTTTAAAACATTGCCCACTGTTTTATTGTCAATGAATAATCTCCTAGCAATTTCCCTGTTGGATATTCCTTGGGAACTGAACACAAGAATCATGCCATGCTTCCTTGGAGTTCTTCCTCCTCATAACCTAAAAAAACAAAACAAATATCAATCTTAAATTCTCTCAAAATCGAGAAAGCTATGGGAACACAATTCTATCTATTGAGAAACAGAACAATAGCTCTCTAAAAATTTACCAGATTGGTTTCTCTTTTTACAATTCAGCTTACTGAAGAACAAAAGAAGTCAGACGGAAGTACAGTACTACTAGAGGTATATGGCGGGAATTTTGTGAGCTTCAGGCATGTGCGTGCCATCTTGTGAGGAAATATTGTAATGTCTCCTAGGCGCCGTATTTGAAAGTGCCTCTGATGATGGTGGCGTAAATACGGCCAATATCAAGATAAATCTTATCACGTTGTTCTGGCATTCACATTACTCCAATTAACCTATCAAAACTGAGCATTTAATAACAAACACCACTTGAAGAGTGTTTTAACATCATAGGATATAAACTGATAGCACAAAAACGCTGGTACCAATGTAAGTCTGTTAGAAAATGAGGTTGAAATTGAAATATTGGGCCAGTATACGTAGTGGGGATATTTTTTATTGACTAGTGTGTATATGGAACACAAGGTAGTGTGCAGGCGATACCCTCTGGCACATCATGGTCTCGGAGCGCATACCAATTCAGCTGTAATGGAACACAAGGTAATGTGCAGGTGGGACCCTCTGGCACATCACGTTCAGCTGTAATGGAACACAAGGTAATGAGCAGGCGAGACCCTCTGGCACATCACGGTCTGGGAGCGCGTACCAATTCAGCTTATATGGGACACAAAATAATGTGCAGGCGAGACTATCTAGCACGCCATTGTCTCGGAGCGCATACCAATTCAGCTGTAATGGAACACACGGCAATGTGCAGGCGAGACCCTTTGGCACATCGCTGTCTGGGAGCGCGTACCAATTCAGCTGTAATGGGACACAAGGTAATGTGCAGGTGAGACCCTCTGGCACATCACGGTTTGGGAGCGCGTACCAATTCGGCTGCAATGGAACAGAAGGTAATGTGGAGGCGAGACCCTCTGGCACATCATGGTTTCGGAGCGCGTACCAATTCAGCTTGTATGGAACAGAAGGTAATGTGCAGGTGGGACCCTCTGGCACGCCATGGTCTCAGAGCGCGTACCAATTCAGCTTATATGGAACACTAAATAATGTGCAGGCGAGACCCTCTGGCACTCCTTGGTCTCGGAGCGCGTACCAATTCAGCTTGTATGGAACAGAAGGTAATGTGCAGGCGAGACCCTCTGGCACTCCATGGTCTCGGAGCGCGTACCAATTCAGCTTGTATGGAACAGAAGGTAATGTGCAGGCGAGACCCTCTGGCACGCCATGGTCTCGGAGCGCGTACCAATTCAGCTGTAATGGAACACAAGGTAATGTGCAGGCACACCATGTCTGCTGGTCGATAAGGCGACACCCAGTTCTTTCACTGCCCAGATTTGTTGATGAAGCTGTAGTCACTGCCTCTGGCACGCCATGGTCTTGGTGTCAATGGAACTGGAAACCATAGAGGGAAATGTGACACTGTCAACAAATTGTGATTTCTGGTCTTGGATTTTTCACCACTTTATTTGTTGGGCATTTTGTATATACAGCTATCCCGCATTTGCTGATCTTCAGGTCTGCAATGAGTAGTTTTTGTTGGGGTGCAACACAGTCTGAGGGTAAATGCTTCACATCTGTGGCTGCTCGGAAGTTGAAACATCGTACCCGGATGAAGTCGATCTGGATTTTGCTGTCACCACTAGTATATCTTCTGAGGTGAGTATTGCGAATGATAAGATTGTTTGCTTCCACGAAGTCAAGGACTCGGCATACAACATCATTCCTTCTACCGTAACCATGTCCACAGCAACAACTGAGACCAGCCTTATTTTGGAAAAACGTATGTCATCACATATGAGAAAGAAGTCTTCAACTGGGCACAACAAAACAAGATCTTGGAGTTCTTGTAATTAATTTTTACAAACATTGTGTTTAATTGTATAAAGACGTAACCAAAATTGCGTGAGTATTTACAGGTCGAAGTAACAATGTAAAGAATAGGGTTTATAAAACTGTGGTAAAACAACAATTAGACTGTGAGAGTTATCAGCTCTCTTGAAAAGAGAAAGATGCCGAATGAGAGTGTCAGATCTGAATGATGCAAATATATACGTACACTTATGTCACTCGAGACGAAGTTACTACAGTTATTTGAGAGTACCAGCTCTCATAAATATAACAGTGGATATCTGAAGGAGGCTAATATATCCCTACAACAGTGTCCCACCAGTTACTACAGTTATTTGAGAGTATCACCTCTCTTAAATATGACAGTGGATACCTGAAGGAGGTGAATATATCCCTACACTCGTGTCACTCGAGAAGAAGTTACTACAGTTATTTGAGAGTACCAGCTCTCTTAAATATGACAGCGGATATCTGAAGGAGGCGAATATATCCCTACACTCGTGTCACTCGAGAAGAAGTTACTACAGTTATTTGAGAGTACCAGCTCTCTTAAATACGACAGCGGATATCTGAAGGAGGCGAATATATCCCTACACTCGTGTCACTTGAGAGGAAGTTACTACAGTTATTTGAGGGTTTCACCTCTCTTAAATAGGACAGCGGATATCTGAAGGAGGCTAATATATCCCTACACTCGTGTCACTTGAGAGGAAGTTACTACAGTTATTTGAGAGTACCAGCTCTCTTAAATATGACAGCGGATATCTGAAGGAGGCGAATATATCCCTACACTCGTGTCACTTGAGAGGAAGTTACTACAGTTATTTGAGAGTACCAGCTCTCTTAAATATGACAGCGGATATCTGAAGGAGGCGAATATATCCCTACACTCGTGTCACTCGAGAGGAAGTTACTACAGTTATTTGAGGGTTTCACCTCTCTTAAATAGGACAGCGGATATCTGAAGGAGGCGAATATATCCCTACACTCGTGTCACTCGAGAGGAAGTTACTACAGTTATTTGAGGGTTTCACCTCTCTTAAATAGGACAGCGGATATCTGAAGGAGGCTAATATATCCCTACACTCGTGTCACTTGAGAGGAAGTTACTACAGTTATTTGAGAGTACCAGCTCTCTTAAATATGACAGTGGATACCTGAAGGAGGCGAATATATCCCTACACTCGTGTCACTTGAGAGGAAGTTACTACAGTTATTTGAGAGTACCAGCTCTCTTAAATATGACAGTGGATATCTGAAGGAGGCGAATATATCCGTACACTCGTGTCACTCGAGAGGAAGTTACTACAGTTATTTGAGGGTTTCACCTCTCTTAAATAGGACAGCGGATATCTGAAGGAGGCGAATATATCCCTACACTCGTGTCACTCGAGAGGAAGTTACTACAGTTATTTGAGGGTTTCACCTCTCTTAAATAGGACAGCGGATATCTGAAGGAGGCTAATATATCCCTACACTCGTGTCACTTGAGAGG
The DNA here is from genome assembly GCF_040414725.1 of Anabrus simplex. NCBI lineage: Eukaryota > Metazoa > Arthropoda > Insecta > Orthoptera > Tettigoniidae > Anabrus > Anabrus simplex. The sequence goes on along the minus strand of NC_090276.1, from coordinate 102,590,703 downwards.
AAGTTACTACAGTTATTTGAGAGTACCAGCTCTCTTAAATATGACAGTGGATACCTGAAGGAGGCGAATATATCCCTACACTCGTGTCACTTGAGAGGAAGTTACTACAGTTATTTGAGAGTACCAGCTCTCTTAAATATGACAGCGGATATCTGAAGGAGGCGAATATATCCCTACACTCGTGTCACTCGAGAGGAAGTTACTACAGTATTTGAGAGTACCAGCTCTCTTAAATAGGACAGCGGATATCTGAAGGAGGCGAATATATCCCTACACTCGTGTCACTTGAGAGGAAGTTACTACAGTTATTTGAGAGTACCAGCTCTCTTAAATATGACAGTGGATACCTGAAGGAGGCGAATATATCCCTACACTCGTGTCACTTGAGAGGAAGTTACTACAGTTATTTGAGAGTACCAGCTCTCTTGAATATGACAGTGGATACCTGAAGGAGGCGAATATATCCCTACACTCGTGTCACTCGAGAGGAAGTTACTACAGTATTTGAGAGTACCAGCTCTCTTAAATATGACAGCGGATATCTGAAGGAGGCGAATATATCCCTACACTCGTGTCACTTGAGAGGAAGTTACTACAGTTATTTGAGGATTTCACCTCTCTTAAATATGACAGTGGATAACTGAAGGAGGCGAATATATCCGTACACTCGTGTCACTCGAGAGGAAGTTACTACAGTTATTTGAGAGTACCAGCTCTCTTAAATATGACAGCGGATATCTGAAGGAGGCGAATATATCCCTACACTCGTGTCACTCGAGAGGAAGTTACTACAGTTATTTGAGAGTTTCACCTCTCTTAAATATGACAGTGGATATCTGAAGGAGGCGAATATATCCCTACACTCATGTCACTCGAGAGGAAGTTACTACAGTTATTTGAGGGTACCAGCTCTCTTAAATATGACAGCGGATATCTGAAGGAGGCTAATATATCCCTACACTTGTGTCCCCCGAGTTGCTTGAGAGGTGTCTGTGCTCTTTAAATTTCATAACTATTTCTACCCTTCTGTCCTCACCTTTTTAAATTTCATTCCTCTTCCTGTCTAGCCAGCCTCTCTGCCTCGGGTAGAATAAACGATAAGAATAATTAGAATAGGTAAAATAGGTTAGTATGGAGGTTTTATCCTCCCCCAATCGCAAGTTTCGGGTCGTGGCGAGGTGATGCATGGCTACTGGGAGAGTAGTTCTTAGCGGCCCACCCCAATCACAAGTTTCGGGTCATGGCGAATTGATGCATGGCTACTGGGAGAGTAGTTCTTAGCGGCCCACCCCAATCACAAGTTTCGGGTCATGGCGAGGTGATGCATGGCTACTGGGAGAGTAGTTCTTAGCGGCCCACCCCAATCACAAGTTTCGGGTCGTGGCGAGGTGATGCATGGTTACTGGGAGAGTAGTTCCTAGCGACCCACCTCCAGATACCAGGCGCCCTCTGGAGTATATAGCCTTGCCTTCAGTACGTCAGGGCTCTGCCGAAGGTCGACCTTTTATATCCCGGGTACTCGTGGGACTGTGGATGGGTTTTGAGTTTGGTTTTGATTCTTCTTCGAAGGCTGCAGGCCTTTAAACTGCGTCCTTTAATTGTTCACTTAGGAAACGTAAACGTTTCAATCGTGTTGACCTGTGTAATAAGGAAGATTCTGAAGAGCGTCTGCCACGATTTCTGGTTGCGACCAGAGTCGATGGACAGAGCTTTCTTCAAGAGAACCCGTTCCTGATAAGCAATGCTGTGGAAGGTCTTGTTGGTGAAGTAGATGAAATGAGGAAATTACGGGATGGTAGCGTACTCATTAAGACCAGTACGCTCATACAGAGTAAAAAGTTATTGGAAGCCACAATGTTTGGTTCAGTGCCAGTTAAGATTGAGAGCCACAAGTCCCGTAACTCCTGCAAAGGGACTTGATTAAGGCCTCCGATAATGATCTTATCCGGAGCCTTGCTCGTAGAGGTGTATCCGACGTTAAACGTCTTAAGAGGCGTGTCGGTGATAACCTCTACGACACGGGGGCTTTCATCTTAACATTCGATCTCGAGAAACTGCCCGAACGTATTAAGGTATCCATGTACACACTCACTGTTCGACCATATTTTCCTTCTCCTATGAGGTGCTACAACTGCCAGCGTTTTGGCCACACCTCACCACGCTGCCAGGGATCCGCAATATGCGGGGCATGTGGAAAAGCGGCGCTGCCGGTGCGGACTGCACACCACCACCATTGTGCGTTAACTGCACTGGGGAGCACGCCCCTCGATCCAAGGAATGCTCTACGTTTAAACAGGAGAAAAAGATCCAGGAGATAAAGACTCTGGATAAAATTAGGCACGGAAGAAGTATAAATCAATGGCTCCACCGGAATTCTCCGTCTCCTTTGCAGAGAAGGCTTCTAGTGTACGCATAAATCCCGTACGTTTTGTACCCTCTGTCCCACCATCAACTCTGCAAACATCCAGTAATCAGCAAGTAAACGTCAAACCACAGGTTAAACAGACAGCAAGTACGTCATTGCCGAAGATGTCCGGGAAAAATTCTTCCCAGACACATTCGGCTGGGCAGTCCTCGCCCACAAGGGCGGGGGAAAAGACTTCCCCAACAAAGGCTGGAAAATCACCTTCCAGCCATCCTTCAGCTGGCCCGAAAAAGGAGGAGAAAGGGAAACCTAAATGCTCCCCTACACGTTTGGAGAAGAAACCTTCTCCAACGAGACTGGGGATCCTAGGATCTCCACAAAAGACTGGCAAGTCATCTGCCAGTCCTCCTGCGAAGTGTTTGAAAACGGTGGGTAAGAGCGAGAGGCCCCGACGCCCTTTTGTTCGATCTCTTTCTGGAGAACCTAGTTCTCCCAGGAAGAAGGCCCACTGTCCCCGATCAATGAGATCACCGTCCGCGGAGTGTCCAGTCACCGCGCCTCCTACGTCTGAGGAGACGATGGAGACTGAATCACTCATTATCATGGATGATGACGACAATACCGACAAGAACGGCAGAAAATGGCAGGTACTTGACAAAAAGAAGGGCAAGCAATTGTCCTAATTTTGCAACACTACTAATCCACACAATGGCAAGTACCGCTAGATGCAGTTGCAGTTCGCACTCCGTTGCCAGTAATGACAACGGTTTGCAACGTGTACTTTCCACCGGATTATAACCTTGACATTCGTGCACTACAAGATTTGATCAGTCAGCTGAATCCTCCTTTCCTCATGTTGGGAGACGTGAACGCCCGTAACATACTATAGGGTTCTCCGTCCTCCTGTTCTAGGGGGATGATGCTCGAGCGAATGATCAACCTATTCGATCTTTGCGTGCTTAATACAGGGGAACCGACACATTTCAGCAGCGCACACGGCACATTCTCACACCTGGATGTCACTCCGTGCAGCCGTGCGCTAGTTCCCCTGCTACGGTGGCAAGTACACGACGACCTCTGTGATAGTGACCACTTCCCGATAATTCTGTCTCTCTTGAATCAAAGAGAGTCCGAAGTACCCAAGCGCTGGTTACTTCGGCGTCCAAACTGGCCAGAATTTACAAAATGCGCAGTGATGGCTGATGATATGCTGGAGTCTGTTGACGACCACGTTTCTTCCATTACTACTGGAATTTTGGCTGCTGCAGAGGAAACAATTCCTTCCTCATCCGGTATTCGTCGCCGGAAACAGGTCCCATGGTGGACGGACGAAATTGCAGCGGCCATACGTGATCAGCGACGGGCTTTTAAGCATTATCGTCGGAATCCTACGATGGCCAATCACATCACATTTAAGCGTCTGCGTGCGAAGGCCCGTTTTTTTATTCGAGAAGGTAAGAAATCTGCGTGGGAAAAGTATGTGTCATCCATCACGGCACATACCCCGTCATCACAAGTGTGTACAAAACTCCGCCGTATTGTCGGAGTACAGAATGTGCCCTCAGTACCCGGAATCTCCATTAATGGAGATATAGTTACGATTCCTTCAGTCATTGCCGACCACATCGCGTCACATTTCGCAGATAAGTCCAGCTCTAGGAGACACGACCCTGTATTTCTCCCAATTAAGCGCGAAACAGAGGCACACCATCTCTCTTTTGCCTCTAGTGCTTCACATCCCTACAACGTGTCCTTCACGGAGTGGGAGTTGCGGAGTGCACTCGCGCTATGCAGAGATACGGCTCCTGGTCCGGACAAAATCCATAATCAAATGCTTAAGCATTTGAGTGACAGATGTCTCAAGGATATCCTCACCCTATTGAACATAATATGGAGTGAGGGAGTGTTTCCATCTCAATGGCGTGAGGGAATTGTGATACCTATTCTCAAGCCAGGTAAAGATCCAAAACTTCTGGATAGTTATAGGCCAATATGCCTTACAAATGGCCTCTGTAAGCTATTTGAAAGGATGGTTAACCGGCGTCTTGTGTGGGCCATGTTAAAGGAGGGTCTCTTGTCTAACTACCAGTGTGGTTTTCGCTGTCATCGGTCTGCCACTGATCATCTGGTCAGACTGGAGAGCGCCATTCAGGAGGCCTTCCTCCGGAAGGAACACCTAGTCGCCGTGTTTTTTGACCTGGAGAAAGCTTACGACACTACCTGGCGATATGGGATTCTCTCCACACTACACCAGTGGGGATTTCGGGGAAATTTGCCAACGTTTATTGAGAACTCCATGTCCCTCCGTCTCTTTCGAGTCCGAGTACGGAATGCATTTTCTCAATATTACGTTCAGGAAAATGGAGTACCTCAGGGATCGGTACTGAGTGTTGCGCTGTTCGCAATCCCCATCAACGGCATAGTTGCCGCTGCTGGGCCCGCAGTCGTTCCTTCGCTGTATGTAGACGACTTAGCTCTACATTACAGCTCCGGAAGGGTGGCGTTTGCTGAGAGACAGCTACAGCAAGCTATTAACCGAGTCGACAGATGGGCCCTGCAACACGGTTTTCGATTTTCAGCAGCGAAAACCTCTGTTGTACACTTCTGTCGATGTCGGCCTGTGCATCCCGAACCAGAGCTCCGCTTGCGAAACAGTGTCTTACCAGTGGTTGACACCTGCAGATTCCTGGGTCTCCATTTTGATAAGAGACTTGCGTGGCAGCCCCACATCCGTTAGTTGAAGGTTGCCTGCATGAAGAGACTTAACATGCTTAAGTTTCTCAGCGGCACTTCATGGGGGGCTGACCGTGCGGTACTGCTGCGATTTTACACGGCTACGGTCCTCTCCCGGATTGACTATGGAAGTGTGGCTTATGGCTCAGCATCAAAATCTACGCTGAGCCTTTTAGACAGTATTCACCATAGTGGAGTAAGGCTGGCAACGGGTGCTTTCCGTACTAGCCCCATTCCCAGCCTACTCGCTGAAGCGGGAGTTCCACCCTTACGGATAAGGAGGCAGCAGTTACTCCTCACGTACGCTGCCAAAATTCGTGAAATGCCGCTACACCCAAGCTATCAATGCATCTATCGTACTCAATACCACCAACGGTACCAAGACCGGCCGAATGCCACACGGCCGGTTGGGTTTCGGATTGATAGCTTGTGTCATGATTTGAATATTGATATCGGTGGTTGTATTGAAAGAACTCTTAGCGAGGTACCTCCGTGGTTGGTTCCGCGACCGGATATACGTCTAGATCTGCTACGTGGACCAAAGGTGAACACGGATTCCTCCGTTTATCGCAGGTATTTCCAGGACTTTGTTCACCAATATCCGGCTGCGAGACTTATCTTCACGGATGGTTCAAAAATCGGAGATAATGTTGGTTGCTCTTTCGTCTTTGATGATATCAGCACAAGGATCTCGCTCCCGAAAGTATGTAGCGTGTATACTGCAGAGCTTTACGCCATCTTACAGACTCTGCAGTTTGCACTGCGTGACGAAAGAAACCACTTTCTTATGTGTACCGATTCGTTAAGCTCTCTGCAGTCTATTGAAACCTGTTTCTCGCAACACCCACTGGTGCGGCAGATACTTGACCTTCTAGCCAGGTTATGGGATGCTGGCACCATAATCACTTTCGCGTGGCTTCCAAGCCACGTTGGGATTGCGGGAAACGAACTTGCGGATGAAGCTGCAAAGGAAGCTGTACTTTTACCTCCAAGACCTGTCAATGTACCTGCTAAGGATATTTGTTCTCAGCTACGTCGAACCATCTTGGCGTCCTGGGAATCGGAGTGGCTAGATATCCGAACTCCCAACAAGCTGAGAGCAATTAAGAAGACAACTACCGTGTGGCGGTCCTCTTTCCGACCTTCACGGAGAGAGGCCATAGTAGTATGCAGGCTGAGGATAGGTCATTTACGATCCATGCACTCTTACCTCCTAAAGAGGGAAGACCCCCCCAGTGTGTTCTTGTGGTGCCACATCCTCACAGAGTGCGCCGATCTCTCTGGCCTAAGACGGAGCCTCGGCCTGCAGGAAACACTCGAACGCATACTAACCGATGACGCGACTACTGCTGATCTCGTCATCCGCTTTATGTGCGACAGTGGACTTATCAAGGGTATATAAATTACAAGTGTACTGTTACTCAGGGAACGTACATTCCCTTTTGATACGTTAGTAATCCGTTTGGCCCAATTCTATAGTTGTTTTTTTGTTTTATTTTGTACTGCGTTTCAAAATTCCTTTGTTGATAAATAATTATTTTTTTAATTTTCTTTTCCACTTATTTGTTCAGAGAGGATGATTACCTCGTTGTACTTCCTCTTAAAACAAAAATCACCACCTCCACCTTTGTCACTGGGGAGGAAGTTACTACAGTAATTTGAGAGTACCAGCTCTCTTAAATATGACAGTAGATATCTGAAGGAGGCTGATATATCCCTCCACGAGAATCACTCGAGAGGAAAGTACGAGGTCTCTTACGTATGGGACAATTACCCAACGACAGTGTGAAATAGAGTTCAGCTGATTTTCCTGATTGAATTTCGGTGGTATATTTTTCCTTTTCCATGAAGCATGTTATAACTTTTATTTAATTTCGTCCTCCTCAGAATGTTATTATTCGGCATTGGCTGCCTTTGTTGGAGAATAGCCAGATTTTTCTTAACTCCCTACAAGTGTGGTGACCTGAAAATTAGCTCTGTAGAGGAGTTAATACAAATAAAACTCTGTTGAAATCTAAGTCCATTTAATTTAGATATATTTCACTTCTCTAATCTTCACACTGCTGGTCATTCCAGATGTTGCTTCGAGAAGGATGCACCTGACAGGCGCCTTTTAGGGGAAATATTCAGTACGGTGGTACGGCGCATGTGCAGTTGTCACACCGATAATAAGGGAAGGTTTTAGAAATTCTGTGAGGTAGTGCATTGTTTGTGCTTGCTGTGCTATGGAACATGGTGCAAATACTAATAATATTTTACCCTTGACCATGAAAGAACCGTGACCTGTTGGGATTGTGGATTTTCCTTCCATGAAATTGGTTCTTGCATCGTAAGGAACGCAACCTCAGTGAATCGGATACAGCATCCATGCACCACAGAGGATCTGACCGAGGTTGATGTCTGACATCTGGTTCCTACAGGAAGATTTCAGGCATGTTGCTACAGCAGGACGTCCTGTCTACAGCTGCTACTGTCTGCTTACAACAGGCGCCTGCAGCAAGGAACATACGGCAAGACTTCATCTCCTCCCACAAATCCCCTTTCTGCTGGCAGCACCACAATGGTCACATCTGAGTCTGTCTGCTCCATGGCACATTCCTGGCTAAGTCCAGCACTTGGGGTTATGCTTTTGGGTGCCGTCGAATTCCAGTTCTTCTCTCTCCTAGTCCATATTGCTGATGCACTGACCAGCAACCATAATATTCTGGATGTTTTGGAGGCAAGACTGATTTAGATGGTTCCCGGATGATTGCCATGTCAGGCTGCTATCTTGAGCTGTGTGTTCTCTGGATGTTTAGTCCATTGAAATCATGTGGTCGTCACTGGAACACTGGTCGGGCGCAGGACACCATGGCGAAGAGGCATGCGCCAAGACACACAGATGAATAACCAAATCTCTTCTTGTCAGTTTCACATGTTCTGTACAATGTGCCGAGCTGCAAAGCATGATGGGAATTCCAGTTGGGTTACCTCATGACATTCTTGCGAACAGGGTCTTCTATTGATCCTGTCTCATTCTTTACCTCTCCATTGTGCATGTCGCAGGAGACATTATACAACTTAGTAAGATCTTGTTCATTATCTTGCTTATGTCTTTGTCATTCAAATGATGAAGTGCCATGTTAGGTAATAAGATAATGAAACCTTTGTTGAAACCATTCTTGATTATGGTTATATGTTTGTTGCAGCATATGAACAAGTTGAGCTGCGGGAAACCGTAAGCATGTAAGTACCTAATAATTATCCTGAGTATAATAGAAATATTTAATTCTTTCTGTTTCCCTTCAGCTGGACATTCCTCCATGTTATTTACTGCTGGCTGCTGTACAGCTGTCGTACCTCGTGTTTTTACAAAGAACCTAACTTTTTCCACCCATATTTTGGAATTGTCTGCTCAGTTTTAACTTGTTTGAAAGTAGTATCCACCACTTTAACACAATTTCAAAAAGCAACACGCGTGTCATTTTTCACATGTGGTAGGCGTACTGAATAAGTTTTTCCTTCCGGCGAAAACGAAAACGGCTTTCAGTACTAGAAAAAATAAAAATACCATTCCATAGAAATAAGTTTTGAACGTATACAGGGATAACAGTTCTAAAGTCACAAACTAGGTGTCTCTTAAAGAAAATTAACTGGAAAAAATTGGTAAAATAGTATTGACACTAATAGCTCTTAGAGCTTGTTCTGAATGTATCATGTATGCAAAGTATGTGTAGTAGATTTTCTGGATATCAAATAGCACATTCCAGTTTACGTTATCCATATCAAAGAACTCACTTACCATTGATCTGCCTAATATTGGCTTCGTGACTGCCTCTTCCATTCCTAAATCCAACTCATTTCTGTCTGGTGGTGGATTATGTGTTTAGAGGCACAGGAGAGGAGGCTCAACATTCTATCACCTTCACACATGTCCTCTATGGGGATAGGAATAAAAGGACGGATTGGAATTTCTTTTAGCTCATATAGAATGTCTCCTAGGGCCTGTAAGATCTCTGCAGAGATTTCATCTCGTCCTGAAGCGCCGGGTATTGGTCGTCACTTTCCAGGACATCTGTACCAATAATTCTTCGGTACAGTTCTTCCTTCCAACGTAGCGCTTCTTCATTTTGTTCAGTTGGGCTTCGCCATTCTTACTCCATATGATAATCGACACTTTCTTTCTTGCTCCAAATTGTTTTCGGATTTTGGCGTATGCTCCCTCATTATTAATTTTTATCATATTTTTGTGTATTCTGTTTGTACCATTCTCCTTACTACCCTGTTTATCATGTTCCGTATTCTTCCTCGCACTTACGACGTTCTTCAATTATCACCAGTTATCGAATATTCGTACATAGCCTTCCAAAGCATGCATCTGCCATTTGAGTCATTTTCTGTTTTCTCCTGTACATCATTTCGACGTCACATATCTCCCTGAACTCATTTAAAGCTTGTTCATCACATTTTATCCTACTGATGTTCCATATTTTCTACAACCTTTCTTCTAAAATGCAGTTGGCTCTTCATTAATGTCGTATCGTCGTCCGTGTGCGGGCTTTTCATTTTGTAATCTATCTGGTATCTGTCACCTGGCGTCACCTAACACAGTCCCGCATGTTGATTAGGCTGTCATCATCTTTAACATTCATTAATACCTCCTCCACCTGTTCTACTTCATCACCGCAGTGTCTGGATGTGGGCATGTAAGCCTGGATTAATGCTGTACCCTTTGGCTCTGACTTTGGTGGGATCATTATTATTCTTTCGCTAAATCGCCATATGTGGACTTGATTTACTAGTTTTCGTTTTAATACAAAAGCAAACCTCCCGTTCCTTTTACATCCCCTCCAGTCACCACTCCAGAAATCTCAAATCGTTGGTCATCACACATCAATCTTCAGCCTATCCATTTTCTTCTTCAAATTTTTCAGTTTTCCAGTCTTTTAAGTATCAAACATCCATGTTCCTATTCTAAAAACTTCATTATTTTTTTTTTCATTCTTCCGAGATCCAAGCTTGGGACTAGTTTACCTCCGGATACTAATTGAGGCTATTGGCATCTCCACCTTCCTGCATTTTACAATAGGAGTAATTTTTATCTAATGCGTTTCTATTCTCTCTTCCAGAATGGTTTTCGTTTTGTATATACAGTGTGAGCGAATACCGTATTAATAGACCCCTTTTTTTTCCCACTTCTACAGCTAAAACTAGTAAAGGGGGTCCAATGTGCGATATTATCAAATTTTGTGCAGCGAACACATTATTTTTAGGCTATAAATTATACATGTAAACATTCTACATTATTCTTTAACAAACTTACGAATGTGTTTGAATTAGCTTGGCTATTTTCATTGGAAGGCAGTATTTCTAAATAAAAGAGGACCATAAATGGTCAACACGACATTTAGGCCTACATATAAAAGTAAATATAGTCAATTTTAGTTACTCATATCACGTCATTGGTTTCATCTTATTAATTCCTCCGATAAGATTGACGTTCGTAAAAACTCGCTACGAAGATTCATCTCGCTATATACTCGACCCCGTACAGGAAAGGTATTATCATATCATGCAATGTTAATTCAAAATAACTTAATGACCAGTCATCAGTCTCTGTCAGTATCACTGTTATCGTATTGCGCCGCCAACTTCTCTGCTACTGGCATGAAGTCATTCCAAGCGACGTCACCTTCACTGCAATCGGGAGCATTCGAAGTCTCGTCTTTTTAAACCTTCTAAAATATAGTTTCGTCCAAAATATAGAGTCCAAACCGTGTGAATCTGTTCCCAAATCGTTTCTGAAGATGGTCTCTGATATGCCCAGTTGGTGTATGTGTAGCAGAAGCTACTCCTTCAGATCCCAAGGGGCTCTGAACTTTGGAGCGTGGATTGTCGACTGCGGGGCCCTTAGCTGAGTCCTGGCATTGCTTCCACTTACTTGTGCCAGGATCCTCACTTTCATCTACCCTATCCGACCTCACTTGGTCAACTCTTGTTCTTTTCTGACCCCGACGGTATTACGTATGGAGACCTAGGGTGTCTTTCATTTTCACGCCCTTCGTGGCCCTTGTCTTTCTTTGGCCGATACCTTCATTTTACAAAGTGTCGGATCCCTTCCTTCTTCTCCCTGATAAGTGTTGTATAGAGCATGGTTGCCCAGTTGTACTTCTTCTTTAAACAATAATCACCACCACCACCACCACCACAACTCCTTCCGAATGAAGCTGTGCTGCAGAAGGCTTGCCAAACCACCAGCTGATAACTAGCGCATGCTACGAGTTGTACATCCGAATGTAATACATTGTGACTGGAAGTATTCTTATGATAACTGCGGCTGTTGAAAGCCATACCCTTATTTTAAAGTATATTTCATGCATACTTTGTGCTGAGTCACCACCCGAGGTCTCTGACCCCGGCCAAGGTCATTGATTTCATGACGTCATGACCACGTGACCGTGACGTCACATTGTTTACAAACAAAGCCACGCGCCTTTGACAGCTGTCATCTTGACAGACACTAACATCACTTTTTAAGCACGTGGGCGCGGCTAACCTCACTCTTGCCATCTTGACAGGTCCTAACGTTACTTCTTGTGAATAAGTGCACGTGGCTAATAAAACTCACTGCTGCCACCTTATCCTCATGAGCGCAAAATTTGAATAAGTGTCAAGTGTTAAGATTACAGCTGCCATCTTCTCAGATCCTAACCTTACTTTTCAGCCACGTGAGCGCGGAATTTGAACAAGTGAACGTGGCTAACCTCACTGCTGCCATCTTATCAACATCGGCGCGTGGAATTTGAATAAGTGACAACTGTCAAGATGGCAGCTGTCATCTTGACAGGTCCTAACCTTACTTTTTCGGCAGCGTGGGCGCGGGATTTGAACAAGTGAAAGTGGCCAACCTCATTGCTGCTATATTGAGAGGTCCTATCCACATGCTTTCGACAGGTGTGAGGCACGTAATTTGAATAAGCGGGCTACCCTAACCTCACTGTTGTCATCTTGACGGGACTTAGCCACGTTCTTTTGTGTGGCGCGGAATTTTGGACGATCCTAATCTCACTGTTGTCATCTTAAAGAGACATAGAAACGTGCTGTTGTGAGCCGCGGAATTTTGAAAAGTGAATGATGCCTAACCTTACAACTGGCGGGACTTACCCACGTGCTTTTGATAGGTGGAATTTAAAAAGGTAAACGACTCTAACCTCACTGCTGTTATCTTGACGGACTTAGCCACGTTCTGTTGTGTGTTGCGGAATTCCTTCCCAACGCCATCTTGCCAGATCCCCCCACCTCGACACCATCTTGGAGGGACATAAATTTACAGGGTCGGAGTTTTAAGGCGAGATGTCCTTACCGACACTATCTTGGGGGCCTAACCTCAGAGGACCCTACTTTCAAGGCTAGCAACCCTCCTAGGCATACCCCTTGCCGACATTATAATGAAAGGGCCTAAACCCTCATGAAACTAGTTTTAAGGCTAGCTGCCCTTTTCGACAAGTAGTATAATTGGACAGTTCTGCCGCCTCCTCCGCCGCCCGCGGCGCGGGAAATTTGAATTTTGGCGGGAAATTTGAATTCTGGCGGGAAATTTGAATTTTGGCGGGAGATTTGAATTTGTAAACAAAGCCACGTGCTTTTTGACAGCTGTCATCGACAACAACGCATCGCTAACCTCACTGCTGCCATCTTGACGGGCCTAAACCTCACTAGTGCCAACTTAACCTAACTAGCATGAGGTAAACAAAGCCACGTGTTTTTGACAGCCACGTGCTTTTTGACAGACAACAACGCATCGCTAACCTCAGTACTGCCATCTTGACGGGCCTAAACCTCAGTAGTGCCAACTTAACCTCACTAGCATGAGGTAAACAAAGCCACGTGTTTTTTGACAGCCACATGCCTTTTGACAGATTTGTAAACAAAGCCACGTGCTTTTTGACAGACAACAACGCATCGCTAACCTCAGTACTGCCATCTTGACGGGCCTAAACCTTAGTGGTACCAACTTAACCTAACTAGCGCGTGGTAAACAAAGCCACGTGCTTTTTGACAGCCACGTGCAGCTGTCATCCGCCATCTTTAATCCAGAGAGAACAGTGCTGCCCTCTTTAGCTACTTACCTTTGACAGCTGTCATCCGCCATCTTTAATCTAGAGAGAACAATACTGCCCTCTATGTGGTGGCGGCAAATTCCACGTGCTCTTGTTTGGAAACAAAGCCACGTGCAGCTGTCATCCGCCATCTTTGAGCACCGTGCTGTCCTCTTTAGCTACTTACCTTTGAAATGTGGTACGTCATCCGCCATCCTGCATCCGAAACCACAGTGCTGCCCTCTATGTGGTGGCGGCAAATTCCACGTGCTCTTGTTTGGAAACAAAGCCACGTGCAGCTGTCATCCGCCATCTTTGAGCACCGTGCTGCCCTCTTTAGCTACTTACCTTTGAAATGTGGTACGTCATCCACCATCTTGCATCGCAAACCTCAGTGCTGCACTCTATGTAGTGACGACAAATTCCACGTGCTCTTGTTTGGAAACAAACCTATGCGCTTTTTTGTCAGCTATCATCCGCCATCTTTAATCTAGAGAGCACCGTGCTGCCCTCTATGTGGTGGTGGTAAATTCTACACGCTTTACAAACCCATGTGCTTTTCTGACAGCTGTCATCCGCCAGAGAGAAGAGTGCTACCCGGTGGCGGCAAATTCCACGTGCTCTTGTTTGGAAATAAAAGCCATGTGCTTTTTTGACAGCAGCCATCTTTAATCACCGTGCTGCCCGGTGGCGGTAAATTCCACGTGCTTTACAAACCCATGTGATTTTCTGACAGCTGTCATCCGCCATCTTTAATCCAGAGAGAACAGTGCTGCCCTCTTTATGGCTACTACCTTAAGCACGTAGTAGCGGGCAATTTGAAAAGTTCTGTTAGCTATCATCCGTCATCTTTGAGCGCCGTGCTGCCATCTTTAGTTGAAATGTGGTGGCGGATAAATTGAAAAATGCTTTTTGACAGCAGCTATCTTTGAGCACCGTGCTACCCTCTATGTAGTGGCGGCAAATTCTAAATGCTTTACAAACCCACGCGCTTTTTTGACAGCCATCTTTAAGCAACAGAGTACAGTGCTGCCCTCTTTGTTGTGGCGGCAAATTCCACGTGCTCTACAAAGCCACATGCTCTTTTGACAGCTGTCGCCCGCCATCTTTAACCAACAGAGCACTATGCTGCGGGCAATTTCGTTAGCTGTCATCCGACATCTTTAATGAACAGAGCACCGTGCTGCCCTCATGCGGAGCAATTTCGTTAGCTGACATCCACCATCTTTAATGAACAGAGCACCGTGCTGCCCTCATGCGGGGCAATTTCGTTAGCTGTCATCCGCCATCTTTTAATGAACAGAGCACCGTGCTGCTCTCTGTAGTAGCGGGTAATTTGAAAAGTTCTGTTAGCTGTCATCCGCCATCTTTGAGCACCGTGCTGCCCGGTGGCGGTAAATTCCACGTGCTACGCGCAGCTGTCATCCGCCATCTTACATCGCAAACCTCAGTGCTACACTCTTTAGATAATTTTAAAAAGAAAAATTCTACAGCAGTCATCTCTCGACGCTAATTGCACAAGATGGTGGCTATACATGACTCCTTAAAGGTGCTTATGCAAGATGATCGCTATACATAGACGTCCTTGGGATGCTTGCGCAAGATGGCGGTTATACAAGGCTCCTTATGAGGGATGCTTGCGCGAGATGGTGGTCGCTCTTATGAGGCGGCTTAAGGATCCTTGGCTAGAGACGCCCTAAGGATGCTTGCGCAAGATGGCGGATGCAAGATGGCGGCTACCGGGCGAGTTGGCCGTGCGCGTAGAGGCGCGTGGCTGTGAGCTTGCATCCGGGAGATAGTAGGTTCGAATCCCACTATCGGCAGCACTGAAGATGGTTTTCCGTGGTTTCCCATTTTCACACCAGGCAAATGCTGGGGCTGTACCTTAATTAAGGCCACGGCCGCTTCCTTCCAACTCCTAGGCCTTTCCGATCCCATCGTCGCCATAAAACCTATCTGTGTCGGTGCGACGTAAAGCCCCTAGCAAAAAAAAAAGATGGCGGCTATACATAGCTCCTTATGAGACAGCCAGTACTCGATACAACATGTGATCAGAACATTGATTGATGTGTTCAGAACACAAAATAAGTAGAATCGAACACTGTACTCGATACAACATGTGATTAAAACATTGTCTGGTGTGTTCAGAACACTACATAAGTAGAATCGAACGCTGTACAACATGTTAGGGAATACCTTTGTTTAGATTGAAACATAACAAGACTAGAATTGAACACTGCACATTGATTGATGTGTTCAGAACACAAAATAAGTAGAATCGAACACTGTACTCGATGTCGTTAACTTCAACATGTGATTAAAACATTGGCTGGTGTGTTCAGAACACTACATAAGTAGAATCGAACGCTGTACAACATGTTAGGGGATACCTTTGTTTAGATTGAAACATAACAAGACTAGAATTGAACACTGCACTCGATGTCGGAAGATCAGATTGAAACATAACAAGACTAGAATTGAACAATGCACATTGATTGATGTGTTCAGAACACAAAATAAGTAGAATCGAACACTGTACTCGATGTCGTTAACTTCAACATGTGATTAAAACATTGTCTGGTGTGTTCAAAACACTACATAAGTAGAATCGAACGCTGTACAACATGTTAGGGGATACCTTTGTTCTAAGAAGATCAGATTGAAACATAACAAGACTAGAATTGAACACTGCACTCGATACAACATGTAATCAGAACATTGATTGATGTGTTCAGATCACTAAACAAGTAGAACCGAACACTGTACAACATGTTAGGGGATACCTTTGTTTAGATTGAAACTAACAAGACTAGAATCGAACACTGCACTCGATGTCGTTACATGTGATCCGATACAACATGTTAGAGGATACCTATATCCTAAGAACCGAACACTGTACAACATGTTAGGGGATACCTTTGTTTAGATTGAAACTAACAAGCCTAGAATCGAACACTGCACTCGATGTCGTTACATGTGATCCGATACAACATGTTAGGGGATACCTTTGTTCTAAGAACCGAACACTGTACAACATGTTAGGGGATACCTTTGTTTAGATTGAAACTAACAAGACTAGAATCGAACACTGCACTCGATGTCGTTACATGTGATCCGATACAACATGTTAGGGTATACCTTTGTTTAGATTGAAACATAGCAAGCCTAGAATCGAACATTGTTTGATGTGTTCAGTACAACTTCAATGATTAACACACACTGTGCACATATCGCATAGCTAAAAACACACTGTGCACATATCGCATACCTAACACTTCAAATGATTTGCTTAGTACGAAAATAAAAAATCTATACCGCGTAGCTAACTCGTTCATCGCACTGCTAAGACGCTTAGTAATAGCGAATACACTCATACGAAAATCAAGAAAGCACACTGCGTAGCCAACTCGCTCGGCTCACTCGCTTAGTAATTGCAACACTGATACACACACGGATAAGAATGTTCCGAGATACTTACATGTTTTTTAAGGGGGGTGAAAGATCATAAATTATATGTACACATGTTGTCTCCTCCAAGTTGTAAGATGAAATAGACGCAGTACTGCGAGTTTCCGCTCTAGCTGGCGAACGGAAGTAGCATGATATCTCAGCAAAAAATAATAATACGCGTGAGCTTGCAAGTCAGACACAATGATGGATACCGCGATTCAAATCCTGGCAACTTATGCCGTCGGGAAGGGCATCCGGCAAGATCATTTAATGACGATCGCGCAGGTCCCTCGCCTAGCATTTGCTATTTTTTACAGCTTCCAGTTCGAACCCGCTATCTTCCGAAGTAGTGAGAATGATTGAAGAGTATTGAGTGTGATTCATTTGTCGGATGGAGGCGTTAAGCTGTGTGCAGGCTTGTTCGGTAGGAGTAGGCTATGTCGGGATATCGATTTAAAATCCTAGTCAGGAAGGGCAACCGGTCGTATAAAACTAAGGTCGGAGGCGGGGTGTGCAAAAAAAAGCCAGCAATAAGTAAGGGCTGTTGATGGGGGCGTTAAACCTTGTGCAGACTCCTTCGAAAATGATTTTTTGAGTACAAGACGTTGAGGGTGATTCATTTGTCGGATGGAGGCAATAAGCTTCGTGCAGGCTTCTTCGGTGGGAGTAGGCTATGTCGGGATATCTAGTTATCGATTTAAAATCCTAGTCAGGAAGGGCAACCGGTCGTGTAAAACTACTAAGAGGCGGGGTGTGCAAAAAAGCCAGCATTAAGTAAGGGCTGTTGATAGGAGGCGTTAAACCTTGTGCAGGCTCCTTCACCAGGAGAAGCCTACATGTCGGTACCGTGCAGGTTCTTTCGATAGGAGTAGGCACTGTGTGTGTTTTAACCTCTCCGTACAATCATGATAGTTTACGTTAGGAACTTACATAGGCTAAATGCTACACATTCCGTGGCAGAGCCGGGAATCGAACTCGGACCTCCGGGGGTAGCAGCTAATCACACTAACTACTACACTACAGAGGAGGACTATTTCAGAATATTTTACAACCTTAATTAGTACTGTGTTTTAAGAGCTTACATGGGCTGAATGCTACTCAGCTAAGAAGACGTTCGTGAGTTACAAGTCGCTTATCAGCACACCGTGTTTTCGTCCAAGGTTACTACTACAGCCGGAAGATACGTGTACAATTTCAGCCAACACATGCATTCCGCTGCTCGCTCTGCGCTGATACGACTTCAAGGACAGTAGAACAAACCCATAGCCTACAGTATGCATGCCTCTCACCCGGTAGTCTCGGGTTCGATTCTCTTGGGAATAAAAATGTGTTTAAACCGCAAGAATTTGTTGAGTTGTCCTTCCTGACACAAAACTAGCAGTATCTAACCTCTTACACTATAGTTTTCAACCGGTTGCCCTTCCTGACGCCAAAGAACTCGGATTAAGAATCTGTTTTGTTTTAAGACTAGTTGTCCTTCCTGATGCAAAATTGGCAGTATCTAAGCTCTTACATCATACGCTATTGTTTTCGACCAGTTGCCCTTCCTGACAACTCGGATTAAGAATCTGTCGAGAATCGGGGGTTTTACAGCTAGATTTTAAATCGCTGTATCACGAACTATTGTTTTACTGCCGGATGCCCTTCCTGACTAAGATTTTAAATCGCAAGAATTTGTTTTAAGACTCAAGTCTTGTTATGTTTCTTTCGTAATCTGCAAGTCTAAACAAGCATATCGCTGCACACTCTTGCCTTCGCGATGCGTGTTCGATAATTGTTTTCGACCGGTTGCCCTTCCTGACGTCAGAACTCGGATTTAGAATCTGTCGAGAATCGGGGGTTTTACAGCTAGATTTTAAATCGCAGTATCACGAACTATTGCTTTACTACCGGATGCCCTTCCTGACTAACATTTTAAATCGCAAGAATTTGTTTTAAGACTCAAGTCTGGTTATGTTTCTTTCGTAATCTGCAAGTCTAAACAAGCATATCGCTGCACACTCTTGCCTTCACGATGCGTGTTCGATAATTGTTTTCAACCAGTTGCCCTTCCTAACGTCAAAGAACTCGGATTAAGATTCTGTCGAGAATCGGGGGATTTACAGCTAGATGCACTTCTTAGATTTTAAATCACGAACTATTGTTTTACTGCTGGATGCCCTTCCTGACTAAGATTTTAAATCGCAAGAATTTGTTTTAAGACTCAAGTCTTGTTATGTTTCTTTCGTAATCTGCATTTCTAAACAAGCATATCGCTGCACACTCTTGCCTTTACGATGCGGGTTCGATAATTGTTTTCAACCGGTTGCCCTTCCTGACGTCAAAGAACTCGGATTAAGAATCTGTCGAGAATCGGGAGTTTTACTGCTAGATTTTAAATCGCAGTATCACGAACTATTGTTTTACTACCGGATGCCCTTCCTGACTAAGGTTTTAAATCGCAAGAATTTGTTTTAAGACTCAAGTCTTGTTATGTTTCTTTCGTAATCTGCAAGTCTAAACAAGCATATCGCTGCACACTCTTGCCTTCGCGATGCGTGTTCGATAATTGTTTTCAACCAGTTGCCCTTCCTGACGTCAAAGAACTCGGATTAAGAATCTGTCGAGAATCGGGGGTTTTACAGCTAGATTTTAAATCGCAGTATCACGAACTATTGTTTTACTGCCGGATGCCCTTCCTGACTGAGATTTTAAATCGCAAGAATTTGTTGAGTTGCCCTTCCTGACGCAAAACTGGCAGTATCTACCCTCTTACATCATACACTATTGTTTTCATCCGGTTGCCCTTCCTGACGTCAAAGAACTCGGATTAAGAATCTGTCGAGAATCGGGGGTTTTACAGCTAGATGCTCTTCTTAGATTGTAAATCGCTGTGTCACTACAGCGGATGCCCTTCCTGACTAAGATTTTAAATCGCAAGAATTTGTTGAGTTGCCCTTCCTGACGCAAAATTGGCAGTATCTAGCCTCTTACATCATACACTATAGTTTTCGACCGGTTGCCCTTCCTGACGTCAAAGAACTCGGATTAAGAATCTGTTTTGTTTTAAGACTAGTTGTCCTTCCTGACACAAAACTGGTAGTATCTAACCTCTTACATCATACACTATTGTTTTCAACCGGTTGCCCTCCCTGACGTCAAAGAACTCGGATTAAGAATCTGTCGAGAATCGAGGGTTTTACAGCTAGATGCTCTTCTTAGATTGTAAATCGCTGTATCACTACAGCCGGATGCCCTTCCTGACTAGGATTTTAAATCGCAAGAATTTGTTGAGTTGCCCTTCCTGACGCAAAACTGGCAGTATCTAGCCTCTTACATCATACACTATTGTTGTCATCCGGTTGCCCTTCCTGACGTCAAAGAACTCGGATTAAGAATCTGTCGAGAATCGGGGGTTTTACAGCTAGATGCTCTTCTTAGATTTTAAATCGCTGTATCGTGAACTATTGTTTTACAGCCGGATGCCCTTCCTGACTAAGATTTTAAATCGCAAGAATTTGTTGAGTTGCCCTTCCTGACGCAAAACTAGCAGTATCTAGCCTCTTACATCATACACTATTGTTTTCGACCGGTTGCCCTTCCTGACGTCAAAGAACTGGGATTAAGAATCTGTCGAGAATCGGGGATTTACAGCTAGATGCTCGCCGGATACCCTTCCCGACGGCATAAGTTGCCAGGATTTGAATCGCGGTATCCATCATTGTGTCTGACTTGCAAGCTCACGCGTATTATTATTTTTTGCTGAGATATCATGCTACTTCCGTTCGCCAGCTAGAGCGGAAACTCGCAGTACTGCGTCTATTTCATCTTACAACTTGGAGGAGACAACATGTGTACATATAATTTATGATCTTTCACCCTCCCTTAAAAAACATGTAAGTATCTCGGAACATTCTTATCCGTGTGTGTATCAGTGTTGCAATTACTAAGCGAGTGAGCCGAGCGAGTTGGCTACGCAGTGTGCTTTCTTGATTTTCGTATGAGTGTATTCGCTATTACTAAGCGTCTTAGCAGTGCGATGAACGAGTTAGCTACGCGGTATAGATTTTTTTATTTTCGTACTAAGCAAATCATTTGAAGTGTTAGGTATGCGATATGTGCACAGTGTGTTTTTAGCTATGCGATATGTGCACAGTGTGTGTTAATCATTGAAGTTGTACTGAACACATCAAACAATGTTCGATTCTAGGCTTGCTATGTTTCAATCTAAACAAAGGTATCCCCTAACATGTTGTATCGGATCACATGTAACGACATCGAGTGCAGTGTTCGATTCTAGTCTTGTTAGTTTCAATCTAAACAAAGGTATCCCCTAACATGTTGTACAGTGTTCGGTTCTTAGAACAAAGGTATCCCCTAACATGTTGTATCGGATCACATGTAACGACATCGAGTGCAGTGTTCGATTCTAGGCTTGTTAGTTTCAATCTAAACAAAGGTATCCCCTAACATGTTGTACAGTGTTCGGTTCTTAGGATAAAGGTATCCCCTAACATGTTGTATCGGATCACATGTAACGACATCGAGTGCAGTGTTCGATTCTAGTCTTGTTAGTTTCAATCTAAACAAAGGTATCCCCTAACATGTTGTACAGTGTTCGGTTCTACTTGTTTAGTGATCTGAACACATCAATCAATGTTCTGATTACATGTTGTATCGAGTGCAGTGTTCAATTCTAGTCTTGTTATGTTTCAATCTGATCTTCTTAGAACAAAGGTATCCCCTAACATGTTGTACAGCGTTCGATTCTACTTATGTAGTGTTTTGAACACACCAGACAATGTTTTAATCACATGTTGAAGTTAACGACATCGAGTACAGTGTTCGATTCTACTTATTTTGTGTTCTGAACGCATCAATCAATGTGCATTGTTCAATTCTAGTCTTGTTATGTTTCAATCTGATCTTCCGACATCGAGTGCAGTGTTCAATTCTAGTCTTGTTATGTTTCAATCTAAACAACGGTATCCCCTAACATGTTGTACAGCGTTCGATTCTACTTATGTAGTGTTCTGAACACACCAGCCAATGTTTTAATCACATGTTGAAGTTAACGACATCGAGTACAGTGTTCGATTCTACTTATTTTGTGTTCTGAACACATCAATCAATGTGCAGTGTTCAATTCTAGTCTTGTTATGTTTCAATCTAAACAAAGGTATTCCCTAACATGTTGTACAGCGTTCGATTCTACTTATGTAGTGTTCTGAACACACCAGACAATGTTTTAATCACATGTTGTATCGAGTACAGTGTTCGATTCTACTTATTTTGTGTTCTGAACACATCAATCAATGTTCTGATCACATGTTGTATCGAGTACTGGCTGTCTCATAAGGAGCTATGTATAGCCGCCATCTTTTTTTTTGCTAGGGGCTTTACGTCGCACCGACACAGATAGGTCTTATGGCGACGATGGGATCGGAAAGGCCTAGGAGTTGGAAGGAAGCGGCCGTGGCCTTAATTAAGGTACAGCCCCAGCATTTGCCTGGTGTGAAAATGGGAAACCACGGAAAACCATCTTCAGTGCTGCCGATAGTGGGATTCGAACCTACTATCTCCCGGATGCAAGCTCACAGCCACGCGCCTCTACGCGCACGGCCAACTCGCCCGGTAGCCGCCATCTTGCATCCGCCATCTTGCGCAAGCATCCTTAGGGCGTCTCTAGCCAAGGATCCTTAAGCCGCCTCATAAGAGCGACCACCATCTCGCGCAAGCATCCCTCATAAGGAGCCTTGTATAACCGCCATCTTGCGCAAGCATCCCAAGGACGTCTATGTATAGCGATCATCTTGCATAAGCACCTTTAAGGAGTCATGTATAGCCACCATCTTGTGCAATTAGCGTCGAGAGATGACTGCTGTAGAATTTTTCTTTTTAAAATTATCTAAAGAGTGTAGCACTGAGGTTTGCGATGTAAGATGGCGGATGACAGCTGCGCGTAGCACGTGGAATTTACCGCCACCGGGCAGCACGGTGCTCAAAGATGGCGGATGACAGCTAACAGAACTTTTCAAATTACCCGCTACTACAGAGAGCAGCACGGTGCTCTGTTCATTAAAAGATGGCGGATGACAGCTAACGAAATTGCCCCGCATGAGGGCAGCACGGTGCTCTGTTCATTAAAGATGGTGGATGTCAGCTAACGAAATTGCTCCGCATGAGGGCAGCACGGTGCTCTGTTCATTAAAGATGTCGGATGACAGCTAACGAAATTGCCCGCAGCATAGTGCTCTGTTGGTTAAAGATGGCGGGCGACAGCTGTCAAAAGAGCATGTGGCTTTGTAGAGCACGTGGAATTTGCCGCCACAACAAAGAGGGCAGCACTGTACTCTGTTGCTTAAAGATGGCTGTCAAAAAAGCGCGTGGGTTTGTAAAGCATTTAGAATTTGCCGCCACCACATAGAGGGTAGCACGGTGCTCAAAGATAGCTGCTGTCAAAAAGCATTTTTCAAATTATCCGCCACCACATTTCAACTAAAGATGGCAGCACGGCGCTCAAAGATGACGGATGATAGCTAACAGAACTTTTCAAATTGCCCGCTACTACGTGCTTAAGGTAGTAGCCATAAAGAGGGCAGCACTGTTCTCTCTGGATTAAAGATGGCGGATGACAGCTGTCAGAAAATCACATGGGTTTGTAAAGCACGTGGAATTTACCGCCACCACAAAGAGGGTAGCACGGTGCTCAAAGATAACTGCTGTCAAAAAGCATTTTTCAAATTATCCGCCACCACATTTCAACTAAAGATGGCAGCACGGCGCTCAAAGATGGCGGATGATAGCTAACAGAACTTTTCAAATTGCCCGCTACTACGTG
Organism: Anabrus simplex; assembly: GCF_040414725.1. Lineage (NCBI taxonomy): Eukaryota > Metazoa > Arthropoda > Insecta > Orthoptera > Tettigoniidae > Anabrus > Anabrus simplex. The sequence goes on along the minus strand of NC_090276.1, from coordinate 102,567,257 downwards.
CTTAAGGTAGTAGCCATAAAGAGGGCAGCACTGTTCTCTCTGGATTAAAGATGGCGGATGACAGCTGTCAGAAAATCACATGGGTTTGTAAAGCACGTGGAATTTACCGCCACCGGGCAGCACGGTGATTAAAGATGGCTGCTGTCAAAAAAGCACATGGCTTTGTTTCCAAACAAGAGCACGTGGAATTTGCCGCCACCGGGCAGCACTGTTCTCTCTGGCGGATGACAGCTTTCAGAAAAGCACATGGGTTTGTAAAGCGTGTAGAATTTACCACCACCACATAGAGGGCAGCACGGTGCTCTCTAGATTAAAGATGGCGGATGATAGCTGACAAAAAAGCGCATAGGTTTGTTTCCAAATAAGAGCACGTGGAATTTGCCGCCACCACATAGAGGGCAGCACTGTGGTTTCGGATGCAAGATGGCGGATGACGTACCACATTTCAAAGGTAAGTAGCTAAAGAGGACAGCACGGTGCTCAAAGATGGCGGATGACAGCTGCACGTGGCTTTGTTTCCAAACAAGAGCACGTGGAATTTGCCGCCACCACATAGAGGGCAGTATTGTTCTCTCTAGATTAAAGATGGCGGATGACAGCTGTCAAAGGTAAGTAGCTAAAGAGGGCAGCACTGTTCTCTCTGGATTAAAGATGGCGGATGACAGCTGCACGTGGCTGTCAAAAAGCACGTGGCTTTGTTTACCACGCGCTAGTTAGGTTAAGTTGGTACCACTAAGGTTTAGGCCCGTCAAGATGGCAGTACTGGGGTTAGCGATGCGTTGTTGTCTGTCAAAAAGCACGTGGCTTTGTTTACAAATCTGTCAAAAAGCATGTGGCTGTCAAAAAACACGTGGCTTTGTTTATCTCATGCTAGTGAGGTTAAGTTGACACTACTGAGGTTTAGGCCCGTCAAGATGGCAGTACTGAGGTTAGCGATGCGTTGTTGTCTGTCAAAAAGCACGTGGCTGTCAAAAAACACGTGGCTTTGTTTACCTCATGCTAGTTAGGTTAAGTTGGCACTAGTGAGGTTTAGGCCCGTCAAGATGGCAGCAGTGAGGTTAGCGATGCGTTGTTGTCGATGACAGCTGTCAAAAAGCACGTGGCTTTGTTTACAAATTCAAATCTCCCGCCAAAATTCAAATTTCCCGCCAGAATTCAAATTTCCCGCCAAAATTCAAATTTCCCGCGCCGCGGGCGGCGGAGGAGGCGGCAGAACTGTCCAATTATACTACTTCGACATGCCCCTTCCGACAACATCTTAGAAAGGGTCTAACCTCACAGGGTCGTAGTTTTAAGGCTAGCTGCCCTTCTCGACGTGTCCCTTACAGCAATATCTTAGAGGGGCCTAAGGACTGTTGTTTTAAGTCTAGTTGATCTTCTCGACACCATCTTAGATGGGGCTTAAGGACTCTATTTATAAGGCTAGCTGCCCTTCCCGACATGCCCTTCTCAGTTCACTGTAGTCTTTGCGTCTTCTCTGCACACACACGAAATGGCAATATATCTGTGTGTTTTAATAGTAATAATATTAATATCGGCATTATATTTGTGTAGTCTAGATTGTCCTTTTCCGCTATACAACAGGCAACAGCCGGGAGGATTTGACGTGCTGACTACACGTCACCTCGCAATCTGCAGGTCTTCGGGCTAATCAGCGGTCCGTGAAACTGTGCCAGATGAGGAGGAGGAGAAGGAGGAAAGGAGCATCTAACTATAAAACTGGTCCAGATGAGGACGAAGAGGGAAGGAGCACCTAACTGTAAAACTGGGCCAGATGAGATGGAGGAGGGAAGGGGCACCTAACTTTAAAACTGGGCTGGTGAGGAGGAGGAGGAGGGAACGAGCATCTAACTGCAAAACTGGGCTAGAGGAGGAGGAGGAGGGAACGAGCATCTAACTGCAAAACTGGGCTAGACGATGAGGAGGGAAGTAGCGTCTAACTGTAAAATTGGGCCAGGTGAGGATGAGGAGGGGAGGAGTATCTAAGGGCAGGTGAGGAGGAGGAGGAGGGAAGGAGCACCTAACTGTAAAACTGGGCCAGATGCTGATGAAGAGGAGGAGGAGGTGGGAAGGCATCTAACTGTAAAACTGGGCCAGAAGAGGAGGAGGAAAGGAGTACCTAACTCAAAAACTGGGCCAGTTGATGATGATGATGATGAGGAGGAGGAGGAGGAGGTGGTGGGAAGGCATCTAACTGTAAAACGGCGCCAGATGAGGAGGAGGATGGAAGGGGCATCTAACCGTAAAACTGGGCCAGGTGAGGAGGAGGAGGGAAGGAGCATCTCTAACTGCAAAACTGGGCCAGGTGAGGAGGAGGAGGAGGGAAGGAGTATCTAAGGCCAGGTGAGGAGGAGGGAAGGGCATCTGGCTGTAAAACTAGGCCAACAGTGCTGTTCACTCTGCAGTTCCATAAGAAAAGGGAAATGTGCTATTACTTACACTCAGCAGATAGACACTTGTCGTAGAGTATTACTATACATCATATCTACGTAAGTATGCACGTTAATATTAAAACATCTATTATGTTTATGTGTGATCTTCGCAGTGTGATTTTTTTCAAGACGAGACAATTTTCTACCACATAAAGCTGTAAAGCATATCTTCGCAATGTATGCATACAAACAATGTACTGCTACATTCAACAGACGTGATAATCTCACACGACATGTGAATTCTAAACACATCTGCTTAACTAATCTACCAGTAGAACGCTAGAAACTTTGACTAAATGTCGAAAATGCGATATAAGGAAGCGTAATCGAAACAATATTACATCGTCTCAGCCTACTACAAGTTCTGTTACTATCCTCACACCACCAGATAAAGAGAAGCATGAAGGGGAGATAAGGATGAGGAAGAAGAAGAACTCAACATTTCTTTACCATCAGAGGTTCTTCATTCTACTTTATTTTCTAAGCCGACTACACGTTCTGTTGCTGTGCAAACCGCACAAGAAGAGAAGCAAGATGTGGTAGTAGAAGATAAAGAAAAAACGGTATTTTACCGCTTCTTTTCTATCAAATCGTGTTAAGCTTTTTATCTACTGATAACATTGCGCTCATCCATGATAGCGCTTGGTTGTCCGTATGGACAAAGAAATGGCAGTGTTCCAAATAAGACCGGAATTTTTCCACTCCCAAGACTACGGCTAGGCATTCTTTTTCATAGATAGAGTACCACAATTCAGTTCCGTGCAACAACTTGCTGAAGAATGCAATGGGGACCAGCTTCCCATCCTCATCGGATTGATTTAATACGGCGGAAACTGCAAGTGCACTAGATTCGCACTGTAGAACGAAATCACGGGATAAATTTGGACTGTGAAGAACAGGGGCTCGATAGAGGGCATTTTTCAACTGATTGAAGGCATGGGCTTGGGGTTCGTCCCAGACGAAGCGACTATTTTTCTTTTTGAGAAGGTTTAAGGGGGCCGAAATTTGGGAGAAATCCTTAATGAAACGACTGCAGAAGCCAACTATACCCAAGAATCTTCTAACGTCACGTACATTCCTTGGGCGAGGAAATTCTCTGATACATTTGACTCTGTCAGGGTTCACAGCAATGCCGGACTCGGAGATGACATGGCCAAGGAAATTCAGGCGCTTAGAGCAAAGAGACACCTTTCTGGGATTGATGGTAAAACCGTGCTTGCGCAAACTAGTGAGTACCTCACGCAGGTGAGCTAGGTGTTCGTCGAAGTTCGAGGAATATATGAGAAGATCATCCAGAAAATTGAATATATAAGAAGCGCTTGGCCGCCAATTGAGATACCCATCGGCACTCTATTGAATTCGAAAAGCCCAAAAGGAGTGGCGAAGGCGGTGCAAGGACGACTTTTAGGGTCTAAGGGGATTTGATAGTACGCCGAATTGAAATCAAAAACAGTGAAGAACCTTGCGCCATGAAAATGTTGAAATGCGCTTTCAATGGTAGGCAACGGGAAACTGTCAAAGACGATGTTCTTATTGTCTTTTTGATAGTCGACCACGAACCTAAATCGACCGTCCTTTTTGGGGACAAGGAAAGCGGGGCTGCTATAGGGCGATTTTGAGGGACCGATGACCTTCCTTTCTAACAACTCGTTTACCATTTCGCGCATAGCGCACAATTTAGGGGGTGAACAGCTAAACGGAGGGGACCTAACAGGGGTGTCGTTTTTGAGTTCGATTGAATAGGAAAAATTCTGGGCACAACCCAGATCGGCAGCCAGCACATCGGAAAATTTTTCTAACAGACCGTTCAACATCAAGGTTTGATTTTCAGTCACTTCACATGAGGCGTTGGGCAGTGGAGATTCCACGATGGCGCATGCAGTGCCACGCTGAAAGGGGGTTTCAAAGGGATAACTCACATCTGATTTGAATCGAAAGGCAAAGGTACGACTGATGAAATCAATGGACAAACCAGTTGCCAACATGAAATCGGATCCTAAAATGACCGGGACAGACAAGTCGGGAACAATATTGAACGTCCAGTCCCATGACAAACCATGAATTTTGATATGACACTCGACACGACCCACGGCACACACCTGACGCCCATCAGCGGACATGAACTTTCCCAGGTTCTCACAGGCTGGCAGATACGTCAAATTGAGGGAAGATACAAGGGATTGGCTGATGAACGAAACACTCGACCCAGTATCCAACAAGGCATAAACTATTCGCGATCCTAGCAAAATCTTGGCCCAGGGTGTAGACGAGAGGAGACCCCAGATTCGTTTATTCACACCAATATCAGGCGCCAACGGCGGGCCATCACGGCAGCGCGCCTTCAGTTTCCCTGCTCAGGATTGCATCGCGGACACACGCGCCGAGTAACACCAGTAAGACCACAATTAAAACATTTGAGAGGACTCTTAGACCGGCAGTACTTCGAAATATGTCCCAGTTTACCACAATTCCAGCATTTTCTAGCATTGGCGTTGCTTACGGTAGTCGGATTAGAGGGTTGAATGGCGTTGACATAGCGCCGAGGTGGGGATGCAAGGTCGGGCTTTCGATCGGGACTGCCACAAGGCCGAGATGAAGAGGGGGTGGCACCAAAGGAAACCGATTTGACGGGTACACGACAGGCAACATCGGGAAAAGAACAATCGGAAGGAGTAGGAGGTGGACGATACAGCTTGTTCTGACTGACTGTCGATTCGAACTCACGGCCTAAATTTATGTCTTCGACGCAGTCTACTTGGGACCTCTTTATATATAATTTATAGTCAGGGGCCAGATTTCGATAAATTGGTCAAAGATCTCATATTCCGGTGCCTTAACGCTTAAACGATTGAATATGGTTAGAATGCCTGTGGCGTAATCGTCGATACTTTCTCCCATTCCCTGAGTCCTTCTAAAAATTTCCTGTTTCAAACAATAATCCATGTCTGATAAACCAAATCGCTGCTTAATCCGGACGGCGAAATCATCCCACGACCGAATATTGACTTTCACCAATCTAAACCATCTCACCGGGGTTGACGGGTACGAATAGATCGAAGGGTAACGAGCTGCACTCCGCGATATCTTCCACCCGCTCTAAGAATTCAATCACGCTAGAACTATTGCGTTCCCCCGAAAAATTTAATTTCCATTTACGGACTACATCAAACACAGGATTAATATTTGCATTAGCGTTCGGATAACAAGCAGGTCTGGAAATAGGAGAAACGGGCTCCTCACGGTTCAGATCAAGGGCACGATTACGACACTCCATAACATTGCCACGGTCAGGGCACCTAGCACTATCATTATTGGACGCAAGTGAAGCATTAAGCTCATCAGTATCCTCCCCTTTACCTCTCACAGTGTCGGGCATTTCCGTAGTCAAAACATCGGTATGTTTACTCATCTCAATCGTTTTCTGACTCTCCATTATCAACACAATGCTATTCAACTCAAATAAACACAACGCATACACGCCGATTGGCACAACAATGCAGATAAATAGAAAATATGACTCAAAATTAAGGTCAGAATAATAGTGGCTTCACAAGATAAATTAAGAGAAATTGAGGCTTCACATAATAAAATAAGCATAAATCACCATCTCCAGTTCCATCTCGTCCGAGTCTATTACAGAGGAGACGTCCTGATCGAGCACGCATCTGCTACCATTTGCACCGGACCCAAGACGTAAATATACACATATAACACAACGAGAGATTCGAGGGCGTTGACTCCGATCACGAGAGGCAGATAACAGCCTCGAACTGAAGGCGTTGATCAATAATAATTCATGACAAGGAAACAAAACTAACTACCAGCAATAAAAATCGAATAACATTAAATGAGGGTTTATTAAGATAAAAATGTAAATACAAGAAAAGAAGCCACCAAAGAAAATGAAACATTATTACATACGTGCTTTTGTCCTTCAGTTTAGTAGAAGCTAGCATCGTAACCGTTCGAGCCCAACATGCCATAAACAATACCTTACGACGTGCTCACTGCTTAATTGATATTTACACAACATATTGAAACATCTTATTTTGGTCATTTCTTTCCGCGAAGTAGTTCCACATTATATTTACCAAACATTACTCAAGCCTCCATCATTATTACAGCATCAACAATGACCATCACAAGGATAAAATATCACACAGCCTCTCGGAATGGAGCGAACAATAGTTACATGAAGGCAATGTAGGTATCGAGATGGCCAGAAGTGCAGCATCTCAGTACCAAAGAGCAGACAAAAGCCAAAGAAAAAAAGTGGGTGTGCGAATCACCCGAATTAAAATGAAACAAAAATGGCGGCCATAAGAACGAGCAAAACGGTCATAAAACAGACCAAGACAAAATAATAAACACCCCACTCGAAGTGAAAACCAAGTGTACGAGGAATAAATGAAAAGGAACATAAATTAACTGACCGATACGACACCCCTTTAGCCCCTCGCTGGCTCTCACACATACGCACAAACATTCAGGCATTGTCGACATCGGGCAACAATAGGGTCAATAACCTCTTTTCAAAACAGATTGCAAACACCTGGCCATAAGTAAGTTCCCACACACGACGTAGAAACGTGCACACTGCAAATATTTTATAAGCAGGACGATATGGACCCATGACACACGTACAAGCCCACCAACACACGCACTGGGTACGACGTATCTCCGTGTCGACACCCAGAGCCTACTAACATTTGGTGGCAATAAAGAAGTATAATGTCGTGCACATAATGACAATTCTCGAAGAGATCCAGTTACCTCGTCACCACCACCACACACACCCACTCATATCGTGGGGCAAAGACGTATATCAGTCAGCCGCGATTACAAGGCACTTGAAACAGCCACAAGATAAACATAAAATAAAAGTGAACACACAGCTCACATTACCTGTAGTAAAAGCTGATCAATAAAAAAATCTGAATATGAATACAGGCAGAGTTTAAACCTTATAAAAACCCATCGATAATTCAAAAATGCTACTCCGATTAGAGGCGACTCCATCTTTTTTTCTTTCCTTCAGGTCATAACAACAACAAAGACATCAAGTCAAGGAGATAAAAGTCAAAGACTCGCGGAAGGAAGGACCATCCGTTTACAAAGCAGGGGCGCTGCCCTCTGCGGTACTGTTTGGGAAATAGTTAATAGTCAGTTTAGTGAAGTCAAACGAGAGCTAATCCAAGCTCTTAGCAATCACAGATAGATCTACACGTTATGAACATGCTAAACGAGCATGTTTCAGCAGACAGGGATTTGTACGTAGATGAAAGAAACAGAACGAAACAAATAGTTGTTGAATCCAAAAAGAAGTCATGGGAAGATTTTGGTAATAACCTGCAAAGCCTAGGTCAAGCAGCAAGGAAACCTTTCCGGACAATAATAAAGAATCTTAGGAAGGGAGGGAAAAAGGAAATGAACAGTGTTTTGAGTAATTCAGGTGAACTCATCATAGATCCCAGGGAATCACTGGAGAGGTTGAGGGAATATTTTGAACATCTTCTCGATGTAAAAGGAAATCATCATGGTGGTGTTGCAAACAGCCAAGCTCATGGGGAGGAGGAAAATGATGTTAGTGAAATTATGCTTGAGTAAATGGAAAGGGTGGTAAATAAACTCCATTGTCATAAGGCAGCAGGAATAGATGAAATTAGACCTGAAATGGTGAAGTATAGTGGGAAGGCAGGGAGAAATGGCTTCATAGAGTAGTAAAATTAGCGTGGAGTGTTGGTAAGGTACCTTCAGATTGGACAAAAGCAGTAAATGCACCTATCTATAAGCAAGGGAACAGGAAGGATTGCAACAACTAACGAGGTATCTCATTGATTAGTATACCAGGCAAAGTATTCGCTGGTATCTTGGAAGGGAGGGTGCGGTCAGTCGTCCAGAAGAAGTTGGATGAAAACCAGTGTGGTTTCAGACCACAGAGAGGCTGTCAGGATCAGATTTTCAGTATGCGCCAGGTAATTGAAAAATGCTACGAGAGGAAGAGGCAGTTGTGTTTATGTTTCGTAGATCTAGAGAAAGCATATGACAGGGTACCGAGGGAAAAGATGTTCGCCATACTGGGGGACTATGGAATTAAAGGTAGATTATTAAAAGCAATCAAAGGCATTTATGTTGACAATTGGGGTTCAGTGAGAATTGATGGTAGAATGAGTTCTTGGTTTAGGGTACTTACAGGAGTTAGACAAGGCTGAAATATTTCACCTTTGCTGTTCGTAGTTTACATGGGTCATCTGCTGAAAGGTATAAAATGCAGGGAGGGATTCAGTTAGGTGGAAATGTAGTAAGCAGTTTGGCCTATGCTGACGACTTGGTCTTAATGGCAGACTGTGCCGAAAGCCTGCAGTGGAACTTGAAAATAGGTGCAATGAGTATGGTATGAAAATTAGCCTCTCGAAGACTAAATTGATGTCAGTAGGTAAGAAATTCAACAGAACTGAATGTCAGATTGGTGATACAAAGCTAGAACAGGTCGATAATTACAAGTATTTAGGTTGTGTGTTCTCCCAGGATGGTAATATAGTAAGCGAGATTGAATCAAGGTGTCGTAAAGCTAATGCAGTGAGCTCGCAGTTGCGATCAACACTATTCTGTAAGAAGGAAGTCAGCTCCCCGACGAAACTATCTTTACATCGGTCTGTTTTCGGACCAACTTTGCTTTATGGGAGCGAAAGCTGGTTGGACTCAGGATATATTATTCATAAGTTAAAAGTAACAGACATGAAAGTAGCAAGAATGATTGCTGGTACCAAAATGTGCGAACAATTGCAGGAGGGTGGTGGTGATTATTGTTGTAAGAGGAAGTACAACTAGGCAACCATCCTCTATATAACACTAATCAGCGGGAAAAATGGAAGGGATTCGACACTTCGAAAAATGAAGATGTCGGCCAAAGGAAGAGAAGGGCCACGAAGGGCGTGAAAATGAAAGATTCCCTAGCCCTCGCAAACCTAATAGCGTCGGGGTCGGAAAAGAACAAGAGTTGACCAAGAGAGGTCGGATAGGATAGATGAAAGTGAGGAGCCTGGTACAAGTAAGTGGAAGCAATGCCAGGACTCAGCTAAGGGCTCCGTGGGCGCCACCCCACGCTCCAAAGTTCAGAGCGCATGGGGTCCCTTTTAGTCGCCTCTTACGACAGGCAGAGGATACCGTGTGTGTTATTCTACCGCCCCCACCCACAGGGGGTTTGCAGGAGGGTACTTGGAATGAGGAGATAAAGGCTAATTTAGGAATGAACTCGATGGATGAAGCTCTACACATAAACCGGCTTCGCTGGTGGGGTCATGTGAGGTGAATGGAGGAGGATAGGTTACCTAGGAGAATAATGGACTCTGCTATGGAGGGTAAGAGAAGTAGAGGGAGACCAAGCCGACGATGGTTAGACTCGGTTTCTAACGATTTAAAGATAAGAGGTATAGAACTAAATGAGGCCACAACACTAGTTGCAAATCGAGGATTGTGGCGATGTTTAGTAAATTCACAGAGGCTTGCAGACTGAACGCTGATAGGCATAATAGTCTATAATGATAATGTATGTATGTATGTATGTATGTATGTATGTATGTATGTATGTATGTATGTATGTATGTATGTATGTATGTATGTATGTATGTTTAAATGTTCTACTTATTGCATTCCTTTCCCTGCTTTTACCCTGAGTTTACTACAGAATAACAAGGCGATGAGCAAGTGTCAGGATGGGCATCTGACCATACAACTGGCTGTAACAGTCATTGTGCTTATCATATGAGGATGAGCTTAGGGATGGTGTACTTTATTCATTTAATACACTGGTAAATGCTGTCTGAGGGGGTAATTTTGTTTCTTCTAACGTTTGGAAGCTTTGAATATAATCATATAGCAGAACACCTGTCCTTATATAAAAAGTTAAAAATTTTCTTGATCTGGAAATTAGAGAAGGAGGAGCAATTGAGCTGACCTCCATGACGTCACGCTGCCGTATAGAGAGAGTACCATTTTCACATCAGACAAATAAGATGACTTTCGGAAGGGGCCTCTCGCAAGATGGCGTTGGGAAGGGCAGAGTTCTCTGAGGTTATGCCCCCTCTAAGATGGTGTCGGGAATGAGCATGGCGATAAGGACAGCTAGCCTTAAAACGAGGGAATCCTCTCAGGATAGGCCCCTCCGAAGTAGTGTCGGGGAGGTGAATGTCAGAAAGGGCAGCTATTCTTAGAACAAGAGTTCTCTGAGGTTAGGCCCTTCCAAGATGGTGTCGGTAAGGGGCTTGTCGAGATGGGCAGCTGAACCTCTAAGATTGTGTCGGAAAGGGGATGTCGAGAAGGGTAGCTAGCTATAAAACTAGAGTCCTCTGAGGTTATGCCCCTCCGAGATAGTGTCGGGAAGATCTATGTCGAGAAGGGCAGCTAGCTTTAAAACTGGGCCTCTCTAAGGTGGTGTCGGAACAAGAATCTAGCCGTAAAAATAGGTTCTGTGTAGTTAGGCCCCTAGTCGTTCCGCACCTGCACGTGTCTAAGTCCCGTCAAGAAAACAGCTGTGAGGTTAGCGTCGTTCAGAATTCCGAGCACGTGGCTAAGACCTGTCAAGATGGCGGCTGTCATCTTCACAGATGTCACTTATTCAAATTCCACGCCAACGTAGCCAAAAGTAAGGATAGAACCTCTCAAAATGGCAGCAGTTAGGTTAGCGACGTTCACTTGTTCAAGAAAGTGAGGTTATAGTCTGTCACTTATTTAAATTCCGCCCCACGTGGTTAAGATGGTAGGAGTGAGGTTAGCCACGTTCACTTATTCACAAAAAGAAGGTTGGGACCTGTCAAGATGCCAACAGTAAGGTTAGCGATGTTCTCTTGTTCAAAATAGTGAGGTTAGAGTCTGTCAAGATGGCAGCTGTCATAAACAGATGGCCATGTTTATAAACAATAGCACGTGGCCGGTTACGTGGTCATGACATCATGGAGTCAATGACCTTGGCCGGGGACAATGACCTCGGGTGCTGACTCAGGACAAAAAATGCTGACACGGTGGCTTAGAACCCGCTCAGCCCCTCTACATATCGGGATTTACCTAAACAGCTGTAAGCGAGAGACCGCGTTGTTTAGGTTACGTATGAGGTAGAGTAAAAACAAATAACTGGATATCTACAGGTGTGGTTCGCTGTCTCCATTTTTATTAATGCATTCCCTTGTACAGCATGTTTTGTTGGGCGTCTCCGAAAATCGTTAAAAGTGGTGAGATAAAATCAATATTATTATTATTAATTAGGTACGTCGGAGAGTAAATCAATCGTTATGACTCGACAGTTTTTATCACGTTTTAGACTTACGTCTCTCCAAATAATACCTACATTGGCCCGAGTTGCGAGATATTAAACGATCACTTTGTTAATGATCTCGCCTGCTGTATTAATAGCAATAACCGTGAATATTTCTCAACTATAGTAAACTCGTTTTTTAACAACTACCTACTCTCTCCAGTTTTTTCTAACCTGGCGAAGGACGTTATATGGACTTAGCCTAGTTTTGCGGCCGGATGCCTTTCCTACCACCAATCGTATGTGGAGGGATATATATTCACTACCTCGTGTTTCTGTGGTTGTTTCTCGTGTGATGTGTTATATATATTTGAAGATGCGTATGAATACGAACACAAACCCGTAGCCCCCGATCTACAGGAATTAACAGACGCGAATAAAATCTCCGACTCAGTCGGGAATCGTACCAGGGTCCTCTGAACCGAAGGCCAGTACGCTGACCTTTCCGTGATGGTGATTATTTTTGATAGGAAGTACAACTGGCCAGCCATCCTCTATTAACACTAATCAGAAGGGAAATGGAAGAGATCCAACACTCCGAAGAATGAAGAACGGGAGGCACGAAGCGCTAACCATTCAGCCAAAGCGCCAGAGCGGGCAGTTAACTTAACAACATCCATGATTTATTGCAATTTTGGGAAAGAGAAGCTGTAATTAAGGAACAGGAGTTCTGATCCATTATTTTGACTTCTTCCTCTTCTCTTCTTCTTCGTATTCTTATTCTTCGATAGGCCGATCTTCCCGAATGCTACAGGAGAACTCAGCTCACACTGCTCTCTCGTTTTTGCTGTACTTTGAATTTTCTGTTTTACCTCTGAAGACATAAATACATAATACATTGGGGTTACGGTGAGTGAACTAGGATGTTCTTGACAAGGAAGAAGTGTTCAGAATTTCCTAAAGTCTCTTTCACAAATTTATGCATGAAGCATTACCATATACACGTAGATATTAAATTAGTTGGACTGGTGCTCAAGCCTATGCCTGTAATGCACTGAAATAATTGTCTTGCCCGCTTCTGTGGTGTAGTGGTTCATGTCATTAGCTAATACCCCCGGAGGCCCGGGTTCGATTCCAGGCTCTGCCACGAAAATGAAAAGTGGTACGAGGGCTGGAACGGGGTCCTCTCAGCCTCGGGAGGTCAACTGAATAGAGGTGGGTTCGATTCCCACCTCAGCCATCCTGGAAGTGGCCATCCTTCTCCAGGCAAATGCCGGGATGGTACCTAACTTAAGGCCACGGCCGCTTCCTTCCCTCTTCCTTGTCTATCCCTTCCAATCTCCCTATGCCCCCGCAAGGCCCCTGTTCAGCATAGCAGGTGAGGCCGCCTGGGCGAGGTACTGGTCATCCTCCCCAGTTATATCCTCCGACCCAGATTCTGAAGCTCCAGGACACTGCCCTTGAGACGGTAGAGGTGGGATCCATGGCTGAGTACGAGGGAAAAACCGACCCTGGAGGGTAAACAGATAAAGAAGAAGAAGAATTTTCTTACGCCGGGCTGAGTGGCTCAGACGGTTGATGCGATGGCCTTCTGATCCAAATTTGGCAGGTTCGATCCTGGCTCAGTTCGGTGGTATTTGAAGGTGCTCAAATACGTCAGCCTCGTGTAGGTAGATTTACTGGCATGTAAAATAATTCCTGGGGGACTATATACCGGCACTTCGGCGTCTCCGAAAACCGTAAAAGTACTTAGTGGGACGTAAAGAAAATTATTATTATTATTATTATTATTATTATTATTATTATTATTATTATTATTATTATTATTATTATCTTACAGTAAAAAATGACTGGATTCGAAACTCATGGCCTTCAATTTTCAATTTCAAGACTACCGCGATAACCATTACGCAACAGGCCCACAAGTTTTCGTTTGTGAAATTTATGGTACTGTTTAACAATGTGGACCCTCAAGTTTGAGTATACTAGAGTTCCATATATGTTAATATTACTGTTGTTACGTCCCACTAACATTTCAGTAGAGTATTTGATTGATTTTCTTAATATAAGGGTCATAGAATGTAACCTCAACACAGATGCGAGGCCATAACTTTTTTAATACTTGCTGTCATTATCAGTTCCCATGCCCATTACCTTGTGGGTAATTTGTTCAGCGCATAACGCTTTTCTTGGAATATAACTGCAATGTAAGATTATTTAGTGACAAACACTGATACATTGTAAACAACACGGCAGTGCGCCAAGAATCATACATATGACAATATGTTATTGAAGAGTTGGTCACACCAAGCGATGTAGGTAGCAGCACTATCGACTTTCTCACTGAAAGCAGCAAGCTATCCGGTATTATCATATTAAAGTATTTGGTTCATTCCCCACTTTGAGTCTCTGAAGCATGGCAACTGTCGACGCGAGTGAGGAGAGCGGAGGGGGATGTGGATGCGTATTAGAATCTCTCTTAATCCAGGGCATGAGTTCGAGGGCTTTTCAGGAGAAGAGTAATATAATTTCCGGTTGCAGGTCAATGCCTGATTTACCGGGTGTAAAAACTAAAACGAAACGTTGTGTTCGACACTTTAATACAGAGCAGTATTGCAAAATAGGCTGGTTATGTGGTTGTCAAAAAACATCAAAACTCTACTGTTGGCCTTGCGTTCTATTTTCAAATGAAAAGGGGGTGTGGAACAGTGTAGGCTTCGATGATATGAATAACTTGCTTAAAGCATCCCAGCGTCATCAGCAATCACAAACACATATCCGAGCTGAAATTCTGTTAACAACTTTCGGAACGACCAGAATAGATTTGCAACTCAATCAGCAGCGTAATGTGGAGACAATAAAACATAACGAGTTGGTAAAACAGAATAGAAAGGTGATTCAACGACTGATTGACGTTGTAATGTATCTTGCAAGACAATAACTTCCTTTCAGAGCGCATGCAGAAGATAAAAGTTCCTTAAATCGTGGAAATTATATAGAACTCATAACGCTGCTGAGCAAGTATGACGACACACTGGCAAATCATTTGCAGAAATCAACGGTGTTCACAGGTCTTTCACATCAAATACAAAATGATTTAGTTGACGGAGTAGCCAGTGTGTTATTGACCGAAATAAAGAAAGAAATATCACAGTCACCATTCGTGGCGCTTATTATTGATGAAACTACTGATATTTCTGCCCATTCCCAACTTTCAACTGTTGTTAGGTTCACGTCTGCTGATGGAGAAGTACAGGAGCGATTTCTTGGATTTACCGACGTAAGCGCCGATCGCAGATCACGTGTTCCACATAATGGACGAGTTCAACTGTGGTTCTAAACTAGTCGCTCAATGTTACGATGGAGCCGCAGTGATGTCAGGAGACCTCAGTGGTTTACAGAAAAGAGTGAAAAACAAATATCCCGACGCTATATTCATACATTGTTTTGCTCACAGACTGAACCTTGTCCTTACACAGACAAGTTCTAATATAAAGGAATGTAAAATATTCTTCATGACTCTGAGTAGCTTGGCCTCTTTCTTTTCTAATTCGACGAAGAGAACTGATGCATTAGATAAAGAAGTCAAGAGACGATTTCCTAAAGTGTGTCCAACACGATGGAATTACAACGGAAGACTTGTTGAAACAGTTCGTGAACAAAAAGAAGAATTAGTTCAGTTGTTCGAGAATATCCTTGATAATCCAGAGCAATGGGATAGTCAAACGTATCACGAAGCTCGAGGTTTTAACAGCGTTCTCTCAGAATTCCAGTTCAATTTCATTTTATTAGTTTTCAGCGAGATATTTTGCTTAACCGATTCTCTCTTTGAAATTCTTCAAACGAAAGCACTGGATGTAAATTTCTGTATTGCCAAAGTAGGGGAAACAAAAAGTATCATTCAGGGAAAAAGAAATGAATTTGAAAGAGTATGGAACAAATTTCAAGAGAGCTGCGAGCTGCGAAAGAAGAGGCTACGTCAAAATGAAACCTGCGACATAAATTCACACTACCGTCGCATATATTGCGAGATATATGACAATACATACCCAACTTGAAGTTCGATTCCAAGCACTCGAGAAATTAACATTTTTACTGTTAGTTGATCAAAGGAACACGAAGAAAAGTTTTCCTGAAGCAGCATTCTGTTCTTTGAAACAAAGTTACGGTCAGCATTTTGACTTCGCTCGTCTCAGAAGTGAGCTCAGCGTAGCTTATTCCTCCGATGAGTATCTTACGATGGGAGTTCTAAAACTTTTGTTTTATTTAAAAAGTAGTGGATTGTCATCTTCTGTTTTTCTGAACTGTTTAAGTTATGTGCATATCCCAGTGTCCAGTGCTAGTGCCGAGAGAATCCACACCTACTGCAGAAACACACAGGGACAACAGAGACTCTCGAACTTATCTCTACTGTCGATTGAGAAGACGTTACTAAAATTGAAGTCATCAAAGAATGAAGAAGAATTCTACAGCCTTGTCATAGAAGAATTCGTCAAGAAGGAGAGGCGGATGGAATTAACATTCAAATAGCACAAGATAATGTGAGTTACATCTTCCTAGCTTATGATATGTGCTTCCATTACTGTAAAAGTCACGCGCCGCCACTGACTTACCTGAAGGATGAGGGAAGTGTGTAGAAGCCGATGGCCAATAGTTTGAATAAACAAAACATGAATTTCCCTCTAAAATTACGTGCATTCTTTACCACAAAACACGTAAAAAAAGCTTATGTAAACACCTGGTAAAGTGCCCTGTAATTCTGGTTTATGATTTAACATAATTTATATGTAATTTTAGAACTATACGTTTTCATTACAGTAGCAAAGCTATTGATGAACACCGGGCAAAACTCAAACAGTCAGAAATGAGTTATCATCGTAAATATTTTCATACAGTCTCGCCACCTTCACCTTCTCTCTCTAACCACACGGTATCGAAGCTCGGGGAGTGTTTCTCTTTCATCTCTCAGTTTAGCTTTTGATAAGTTCTGTACCTTGTTTGCACATGTTGTGTTCAACGTGGACATGTTAGTATGCTGCCTCCCCTCTTACGTTTTGAGCCAATTGGCTTCCGTACAGCATCTGTGCGCGAACGTTTGTACTTTTACTGTTCTGATTTGATATTGCTTTACAATATGTTTTTTTTTTCTTTTCATTTTTGGCTTCCTCCTATGCACAGGTTACTGTTACCACCATTTTCTTTTATCCCATGTCAATTTGCTCCCTGTTGTGGTAGACACAGATGCCAAGTTTCGTGCTATCGTAGAACATCATGAAGAAAGTTACTGCACCAGCATATCGTTTCATAACATCTCCAATATAAGTTTAATGGACAGTCTCACTTTAGAACTCCACTCATATGACTGGAACGGAAAGACCTGACTGGTGGAGACTGCTTCGTTTTAAAGCCACGTTATAATTACATGCCATGAAAAGAAGGGATTTTGTTCTTTTTTGCAAAACACAACATAGTTTAGGAGAGGGCTAGTAGTAAAATCCAGTGGTGTCAGTAACTCAGTTTTGTTGAAAATAGTAGATTGCTCTTTTCAATTTAACTCTACTGAAATGGCTAACACCTCGGAATATAAATATTTTTAAAGGAAATAAATAAATATCTACAATCTTCTGCTTACCCCAGTTTTCTACACCCTGTGGGTGTCGGCGGTGGAATAACACCCACGGTATCCCCTGTCTGTCGTAAGAGGCGACTAAAAGGGCCCCAAGGGCTATGAACTTTGGAGCGTGGGTTGGCGACCACGGGGCCCTCAGCTGAGTCCTGGTATTGCTTCCACTTACTTGTGCCAGGCTCCTCACTTTCATCTATTCTATCGGACCTCCCTTGGTCAACTCTTGTTTTTTCCCGACCCCGACGGTATTACGTTTGGAGGCCTAGGGAGTCTTTCATTTTTATGCCCTTCATGGCCCTTGTCTTCCTTTGGCCGATACCTTCATTTTTGAAGTGTCGGACCCCTTCATTTTTCCTCCCTGATTATTGTTATATAAGGGAAGGTTGCCTAGTTGTACTTCCTATTAAAACAATAATCACTACCACCCCAGTATTCTCTGTGGTCACTACAGTGTCGACTTGATTTTATTTTGGCCAGGAGATTAAGGGCGCATGTCCTTTCTGACGACAGCCATTGACCGGGAAGCCACTGAGATGTGAGGCAGTAGGCTGTACAACTGTAGCTGCTGTCCTTCCTAACGACAGCCACTGACCAGGAAGCCACTGAGATGTGAGGCAGTAGGCTGTACAAGTGTAGCTGTTGTCCTTCCTAACGACAGCCACTGACCAGGAAGCCACAGAGATCTGAGGCAGTAGGCTGTACAACTGTAGCTGTTGTCCTTCCTAACGACAGCCACTGACCAGGAAGCCATTGAGATGTGAGGCAGTAGGCTGTACAAGTGTAGCTGTTGTCCTTCCTAACGACAGCCACTGACCAGTTAGCCACTGAGATGTGAGGCAGTAGACTGTACAAGTGTAGCTGTTGTCCTTCCTAACGCCAGTCACTGACCAGGAAGCCACTGAGATGTGAGGCAGTAGGCTGTACAAGTGTAGCATTGTCACTCTCATGTGAATCTCAAATGAAATAATGAACTATTAAATTTAAACCATAGACATGGTAATGGTGTCAAGAAAACAGGGTGAAACTCCTTATGGCAAGGCTATCTTCTGAAGATGCGGAGTGACTTCCTGCAATTTCATCTGAGTTTCACGCGCACAAAGAGCCTTAAAACTGCATCGTGATGCCTGTAATTACGAGCCTTGAAGGCTTCATTCTAGATATCGAACTGTGTCATTAATAAAGGATTGTGTCTAATTAAACTTTCTTTTCTCTCCACCAGGCCCAGGCGGACGGAGGTTCAACGGGTAAGTGGACTCATTTATTGTGTGTTTATAAGTAAAACTGGCTTGTCAGATTTTGAGTTTTGAAATCCTCCCCGTATGTGATTCTTTTCTGATGCATTTACTGGTGATCTCTTCAAGGTCATTTAGGATAGTGAATTTTCTAGCTTTAAGTTTCTTCCTAAGTCTCGAGAAAGGTAACGTATATTAATACAGTGCTATTACAGATATTCTAAAAACCCGTTTGTTGAGCCCTTAACCCCCTCGGCTAGTAAGAAGAAGGAACAGGGAGAGGAATCCCCACGTACCACACGTTAACGACCCCAAAGTAAAACAATCAGAAAAATAAATATCAGAAGATATATGAGAGCGGAGAGAAAGTAGCCGGGGTACTTACATTGGGCCACGGAGTTTCGCCAAGACCACGCTGAGAACTGAACCCGCTATTTCCTAAAATGGGAGATTCTACCTGTCGTAAGACCAATCTACTAAGTCACCAAAGACTATCAAATAATTGGGATTTATTTAAAACCAAAATCAAAAACATAATTCGCCCACTAAAAACGGATCAAAATTAAACCAAAGATAAGTAGCCACGGAAAATTGAGACAAAGGTATAATATTACCTTTACCGGTAGACACGACACGTCGTTCACAATGCGCCCACTGAAAACATACCAGAGAGCAGCACCTCCACAGTAATGATGTCACGAGATAAAGGTGAAAGTGACGCACCCACTGGATCAAGGTCGCGACAATACGGCGTTAGCCGTAATAAATGTGACAGAAAATTAATACATCCATGACACATGAGTCGGCAGTCAAATCAAAGGAAGGACATTCGTACATTTCAGGGATTTGACATTACGACATCACATATAGAGGTCGTGAGCAATGGAGAAAGTCGGCACCTCAATTTATAAACATTACCTCGAAAAGATGTGGAGCACTTCTCACTCCAGGCAGGCCACAGAGCACTCACAAGCCGTAGTGGCATGACGGTGACTTAACACAACATAGAGAAATTAAACGGGCAGGTATTTCCTTCTCCTGATACCGTTTTTGCGATATATTTTCTTTTTTCTTCAGACCCCCTCTACACCACTTCTCATCTACATCTGATCTTAAGTTCGCTCCCAGAATTATGTAGTTTTGAAAAGAGAACCATTCTGTGTGTTTCCACGAAGAATAATTTGTCCCGTTAGGTTCGTAGCAATTTTACAAATTACCTACCACTCGATAAAAGTTAAAAATTAAGTAGGGGGTGTCATAGGCAAGTAAATATTTTATTTTTAGTGTTGCTCCAAATATTTGTAGTAGAGTAATATTATATATTTATATGAGTACATGTGCTTGTACCTTAGTGTAGAGGTATATCAATTTGAATTTGTAGTTTCTCTCTTTAGATAATAATGATCTCTTTTCTTCTTTTAGCTGAGAGACGAACACCTAGGGCCGTATTGGCAAGGTATGTAACGAATAAATATGTGTGAATGAGAATTTAGGGTAGTGGTGAGGATTAAGCAGTACTTCTATGAGAGGAAGATCTGCATCACAGGAACGTGTTTGCAGTTAAAATACACTCCCCATCCTCTAAGGATCAGAGGAGCCCACCTGGTAAAAGTTACAATACACTATCCTTCTGAGTATCAGAGGATCTCACCTGGTTGCTGTTACAAAACACTCTCCTTCTACTGAGAATCAGAGGATCCCACCTGGTAGCAGTTATAATAAACTCTACTTCTGAGGATCAGAGGATATCACCTGGTTGCAGTTACAACATACCCTCCTCCTTCAAAGGATCAGAGGATCTCACCTGGTTGCAGTTACTATACACAATCCTTCTTCTAAGGATCAGGGGATATCGCCTGGTTGTAGTTAAAATATACTCTCCTCCTTCAAGGGATCAGGGGATATCACCTGGTTGCAGTTACAATACACGCACCCACTTCTGAGGATCAGAGGGTCCCACTTGGTTACAGTCACAATACACTCTCCTTCTACTAAGGATCAGAGGATCTCACTTGGTTGCAGTTACAATATACTCTCCTTCTTCAAAGGATCAGGGGATATCACCCGGTTGCAGATACAATATACTCTCCTTCGAAGGATCAGAGGATCTCATCTGGTTGCAGTTAAAATACACTCTCCTCCTTCAAAGGATCAGGGGATATCACCTCGTTGCAGTTACACTACATCCTCCCTCTTCTGTGGATCAGAGGATCCCAAGTGATTGCAGTTAAAATACACTCTCCTTCTTCTAAGGATCTGGGGATATCACCTGGTTACAGTTACAATACACTCTCCTTCATGTAACGATCAGAGGTTCACACCTGGTTGCAGTTATAATAAACTCTACTTCTGAGGATCAGAGGATATCACCCGCTTGCAGTTACAATACACTCTCCTTCTAAGGATAAGGGGATATCACTAGGTTGCAGTTACAATATATTCTCCTTCTTCTAAGGATCAGAGGATATCACCACGTTGTAGTTACAATACACCCCCCTCTTCTGAGGATCAGAAGATCCCAAGTGATTGCAGTTACAATACACTCTCCTTCTTCAAAGGATCAGAGGATATAACCTGGTTGTAGTTACAATACACTCACCTTCTGTGGATCAGAGGATATCACCCGGTTGTAGTTACAAACACTCTCCTCCTGAGGATCAGAGGATCCCACCCGATTGCAGGTACAATACACTCTCCTTCCGAGGATCCCACCTGATTGCAGTTACAACATACTCTCCTCCTTCTAACGATCAGAGGATCTCACCTGGTTGTTGTTATAATACACTCCCTTTCATAAAAGGATCGGACGATCCCACCTGGTAGCAGTTACAATACATTCTCCTTCTTCTAAGGATCAGAGGATATCACCTGGTTGTAGTAAGAGTACATCCTACCTCTTCTGAGGATCAGAGGATCCCAAGTGATTGCAGTTGCAATAAACTCTCTTTCTTATAAGGATCAGAGGATATCACCTGGTCGTAATTACAATACACTCACCTTCTGAGGATCAGAGGATCCCACCTGGTTGCAGTAACACTACACTCTCCTTCTTCTAAGGATCAGAGGATCCCACCTGGTAGCAGTTACAGTACACTCTCCTTCTTCTAAGGATCAGAGGATCCCACCTGGTTGTTGTTACAATACACTCTCCTTCTTCTAAGGATCAGAGGATCTCACCTGGTAGCAGTTAAAACACACTCTCCTTCTGAGGAACAGAGGACATCGCCTGGTTGTAGTTACAATACAATCTCCTTCTTCTAAGGAACAGAGGATCCCACCTGGTTGCAGTTACAATACACTCCTGCTTCTAAGGATCAGAGGATATCACCTGTTTGTAGTTGCAATCCTCTCTCCTTCCAAGGATCAGAGGTTATTATCTGGTAGCAGATACAATACACTCTCCTTCTGAGGATCAGACGATATCACCTGGTAGCAGTGACAATACACTCTCCTTCTGAGGATCAGAGGATATAACCTGGTAGCAGTTACAATACACTCTCCTTCTGAGGTTCAGAGGATATCACCTGGTTGTAATTGCAATACACTCTCCTTTTTCTAAGCATCAGGGGATATCACCTGGTTGCAGTTACAATACACTCTCCTTCTCCTAAGGATCAGAGGATATCCTCTAGTTGTAGTTACAATACACTCTCCTTCTAAGCATCAGGGGACATCAGCTGGTTGCAGTTACAATACACTCTCCTTCTTCTAAGGATCAGGGTATATCACCTGCTTGTAGTTACAATACACTCTCCTTTTTCTAAGAATCAGAGGTTATCACCTGGTTGTAGTTACAATACCCTCTCCTTCTTCTAAGAATCAGAGGATATCACTTGGTTGTAATTACAATACACTCTCGTTCTATGAATCAGAGGATATTATCTAGTTTTAGTTACATTACACTCTCCATCTAAGGATCAGGGGATTCCACCTGGTTTCAGTTACAAAACACCCTCGTTCTTCTCAGAATCAGAGGATATCACTGGTTGTAGTTATAATACACTCTCCTTCTTCCAAGGATCATGGGATATCACCTGGTTGCAGTTACAATACACTCTCCTTCTTCCATGGATCAGGGGATATCACCTGTTTGCAGTTACAATACCCTCTCCTTCTTCTAAGGATCAGAAGATCCCACCTGGTTGCAGTTACAATACACTCTCCTTCTTCTAAGGATCAGAGGATATCACCTGGTTGCAGTTACAATACACTCTCCTCCTTCTAAGGATCAGAGGATATCACTGGTTGTAATTACAATACACTCTCCTTGTTCTAAGAATCAGAGGATATCACTTGGTTGCAGTTACAATAAACCCTCCTTCTAAGGATCAGAGGATATCACCTGGCTGTAGTTACAGTACACTCTTCTTTTTCTAAGGATCAGAGGATCCCACCTGGTAGCAGTTACAATACACTCACCTTCTTCTAAGGATCAGAGGATCCCACCTGGTTGTTGTTACAATACACTCTCGTTCTTCTACGATTCAGAGGATATCACTTGGTTGTAATTACAATACACTCTCGTTCTTCTATGAATCAGAGGATATCATCCAGTTGTAGTTGCAATACACTCTCCTTCTTCTAAGGATCAGGGGATATCACCTGCTTGTAGTTACAATACATTCTCCTTCTTGCAAGAATCAGAGGATATCACTTCTTGTAGTTACAATACACTCTCCTTCTTCCAAAAATCAGAGGATACCACCTGGTTGCAGTTACAATACACTCCCCTTCTTCTAAGATCAGAGGATATCACCTGGTTGTAGTTCAATTACACTCTCCTTCTTCTAAGGATCAGAGGATATCACCTGGTTTCAGTTCCAATACACTCCCCTTCTGACGATCAGAGGATATCACCTGGTTGTAGTTACAATACACTCTCCTTCTTCCAAGGATCAGGGGATATCACCTGGTTGCAGTTACAATACACTCTCCTTCTAAGGATCAGAAGATCTCACTTTGTTGCAGTTACAATACACTCTCCTTCTTCTAAGGATCAGGGGATCCCACCTGGTTGCTATTACAATACTCTCTCCTCCTCCTAAGGATCAGAGGATATCACTGGCTGTAATTACAATACTCCCTCCTTGTTCTAAGAATCAGAAGATATCACTTGGTTGCAGTTACAATAAACCCTCCTTCTTCTGAGGATCAGAGGATACCACCTAGTTGTAGTTACAATACATTGTCATTCTGAGGATCAGAGGATCCCACCTGGTTGCAGTTACAATACACTCTCCTTATTCTAAGGATCAGAGGATATCACTTTGTTGTAGTGACATTACACTCTCCTTCTTCTGAGGATCAGAGGATATCACCTGGTTGCAGTTCCAATACACTCTCCTTCTGACGATCAGAGGATATCACCTGGTTGTAGTTACAATACACTTTCCTTCTTCCAAGGATCAGGGGATATCACCTGGTTGCAGTTACAATACACTCTCCTTCTAAGGATCAGAAAATCTCACTTTGTTGCAGTTACAATACACTCTCCTTCTTCTAAGGATCAGGGGATCCCACCTGGTTGCTCTTACAATACTCTCTCCTCCTTCTAAGGATCAGAGGATATCACTGGCTGTAATTACAATACTCTCTCCTTGTTCTAAGAATCAGAAGATATAACCTGGTTGCAGTTACAATAAACCCTCCTTCTTCTAAGGATCAGAGGATCCCACCTGGTTGTTGTTACAATACACTCTCCTTCTTCTAAGGATCAGAGGATCCCACCTGTTTGTAGTTACAATACACCCTCCTCCTTCTAAGAATCAGAGGATACCACTTGGTTGCAGTTACAATACTCTTCTTCTTCTAAGAATCAGAGGATATCACTTCTTGTAGTTACAATAAACTTTCCTTCTTCCAAAAATCAGAGGATAGCACCTGGTTGTAGTTACAATACACTCTTCTCCTTCTAAGAACCAGGGGATATCACTTGGCTGCAGTTACAATACACTCTCCTTCTTCCAAGGATCAGAAGATATCACTGGTTGTAGTTACAATACACTCTCCTTCTTCTAAGAATCAGAGGATATCACCTGGTTGTTGTTACAACACACTCTCCTTCATCTAAGGATGAGGGGATATCACCTGTTTGCAGTTACAATACACTCTCTTTCTTCTAAGAATCAGAGGATATCACCTGGTTGCAGTTACAACACACTCTCCTTCTTCTAAGGATCAGAGGATATCACCTGGTTGCAGTTAAAATACAGTCTCCTTCTCCAAGGATCAGGAGATATCACCTTGTTGCAGTTACAATACACTCTCCCTCTTCTGCTGATCAGATTATATCTCCTGGTTGCAGTTACAATACAATCCCCTTCTTCCAAGGATCAGGGGATACCACCTGGTTGCAGTTACAGTACACTCTCCTTCTTCTAAGGATCAGTAGATCTCACATGGTTGCAGTTACAATACACTCTCCTCCTTCTAAGAATCAGAGGATATCACTTGGTTGCAGTTACAATACACTCTCCTTCTAAAGATCAGAGTATATCACTGGTTGTAGTTACAATACACTCTACTTCTTCTAAGAATCAGGGGATATCACCTGGTTGCAGTTGCAATACACTCTCCCTCTTCTGAGGATCAGAGGATATCACCTGGTTGCAATTACAATGCAATCTCCTTCTTCCAAGGGTCAGGGGATATCACCTGGTTGCAGTTACAGTACACTCAACTTCTTCTAAGGATCAGTAGATCTCACCTGGTTGCAGTTACAGTACACTGAAATTCTTCTAAGGGTCAGTAGATCTCACCTGCTTGTAGTTACAATACACTCTCCTTCTTCTAAGAATCAGGGGATATCTCCTGGTTGCAGTTACAATATACTCTCATTCCTCTAAGGATCAGAGGATATCACCTGGTAGCAGTTACAATACACTCTACATCTGAGGATCAGAGGATATCACCTGGTATCAGTTACAATACACTTTCCTTCTGAGGATCAGAGGATATCACCTGTTAGCAGTTACAATACACTCTCCTTCTGAGGATCAGAGGATATCACCTGGTTGTAGTTGCAATACACTCCCCTTCTGCTAAATATCAGGGGATATCACCTGGTTGCAGTTACAATACACTCTCCTTCTTCTAAGGATCAGAGGATATCATCTAGTTGTAGTTGCAATACACTCTCCTTCTAAGGATCAGGTGATATCACCTGGTTTCAGTTACAATACACTCTCCTTCTAAGGATCAGGGGATTTCACCTGGTTGCAGTTACAACACACTCTCCTTCTTCTAAGGATCAGGGGATATCACCTGCTTGTAGTTACAATTCACTCTCCTTCTTCTAACAATCAGAGGATATCACTGGTTGTAGTTTCAATATACTCTCCTTCCAAGGATCAGAGGATACCACCTGGTTGTAGTTACAATACACTCTCCTCCTTCTAAGGAAACAGGGGATATCACTTGGCTGCAGTTACAGTACACTCTCCTTCTTCCAAGGATCAATGGATATCACCTGGTTGCAGTTACAATACACTCTCCTTCCAAGGTTCAGGGGATATCACCTCTTTGCAGTTACAATACCCTCTCCTTCTTCTAAGGATCAGAAGATCTCACCTGGTTGCAGTTACAATACACTCTCCTTCTTCTAAGCATCAGAGGATATCACCTGGTTGCAGATACAATACACTCTCCTTCTGAGGATCAGAGGATATCACCTGGTTGTAGTTACAATACACTCTTCTTCTTCCAAGGATCAGAAGATCTCACTTTGTTGCAGTTACAATACACTCTCCTTATTCTAAGGATCAGGGGATCCCACCTGGTTGCCGTTACAATACACTCTCCTCCTTCTAAGGATCAGAGGATATCACTGGTTATAATTACTATACACTCTCCATGTTCTAAGAATCAGAGTATATCACTTGGTTGCACTTACAATAAACTCTCCTTCTGAGGATCAGAAGACATCACCTGGTAGCAGTTGCAATACACTCTCCTTCTGAGGATCAGAGGATATCACCTGGTAGCAGTTACAATACACTCTCCTTCTGAGGATGAGAGGATATCACCTAGTAGCAGTTACTATACACTCTCCTTCTGAGGATCAGTGGATATCACCTTGTAGCAGTTACAATACACTCTCCTTCTGAGGATCAGAGGATATCACCTGGTTGTTGTTCAATACACTCTCCTTCTTCTAAGCATCAGGGGATATCACTAAGTTGCAGTTAAAATGCACTCTCCTTCTTCTAAAGATCAGAGGATATCTTCTAGTTGTAGTTGCAATACACTATCCTTCTAAGGATCAGGGGATATCACCTGGTTTCAGTTACAATACACTCTCCTTCTTCTAAGGATCAGGAGATATCACCTGCTTGTAGTTACAATACACTCTCCTTCTTCTAAGAATCAGAGGATATCACCTGGTTATAGTTACAATACATTCTCCTTCTTCTAAGGATCAGAGGTTCCCACTTGGTTGCGGTTTCAATACACTCTCCTTCTTCTAAGCATCAGGGGATATCACTATGTTGCAGTTACAATGCACTCTCCTTCTTCTAAGGATCAAAGGATATCATCTAGTTGTAGTTGCAATACACTATCCTTCTAAGGATCAGGGGATATCACCTGGTTTCAGTTACAATACACTCTCCTTCTTCTAAGGATCAGGGGATATCACTGCTTGTAGTTACAATACACTCTCCTTCTTCTAAGAATCACAGGGTATCGCTGGTTGTAGTTACAATACACTCTCCTTCTTCTAAGAATCAGAGGATATCACCTGGTTATAGTTACAATACACTCTCCTTCTTCTAAGGATCAGAAGATCCCAGGTGGTTGCGGTTTCAATTCATTCATTCATTCATTTATTTCAATTAATTCCAACGAGCCTGCAGGCTCATACATAGGAATTGTACAGGACATTATATACTGGCGGGCACTTACACATCAAAATATAGTTTGTGTATATAAGATAATTAATAAATGGTTGAACATATAAACACATACAATATATAAAATATGTACATCATCAATATGAGGATTACAGAGAATTATTTCTGACTGTATTTACATTTACATAACATGAAAGTTGCAAAGGTACAAGAATGGATTATGGAGTATTTTCATTTACATAACATAAGAGTTGCTGAAGTACAAGAATAGATTTCAGATTATTTACAATTACATAACATAAAAGTTGCAGACGTACAGGAATTGATTACAGAGTATTTACAGTATATATACATAACACAGAGTTGCAGAGGTACAAGGACAGATTACAGAGTATTTACATTTATATAACATGAAAGTTGTAGAGGTACAAGAATAGTTCCGGACAGTTTGCAAGATTGTTTGGGAGAATGCCTTAAATGACAACTGATATTTTGATTTAAACAGGACTGTACCTTTCCCAAAAATAATGCTTGACTCTTTGTTTGAATTTTGCCAAAGTTGGTGCTGTTTTTATCTCCACAGGGATGTTATTAAATAACTGGATCGCAGAGAACTTCAAGCTGTTTATACCATATTTATAAGAGCAAACATTGTATAAGGCAAAGTCATTTGCATGCCGAGTACTATATGGATGGTTGTCAGAGTTCAGAGTATATGTAGTGTTGTGTTGTATAAATTTATGTTTTATTTTATACATGAGTACAGCTGTATTGAATTCTGCACTCATGCTTAGGGGTGGTATTTTAGCACTTAGGTACATATATTTTATTGGTGTTAAGTAGGGAAGATTAAGTATATTTCTAACAGCTCTATTTTGTACTACCATTAGCTCATTCAAGTCGGACTTCTTACAGCGCATCCAGATTACATTCAAATATTGTAGGTGACTATGAATTAAAGAGTACCTTCTTTGAAGGATCAGAGGATTTCACCTGGTGGCAGTTACAATACACTCTCCCTGTTCTATGGATCAGAGGATCTCACCTGGTAGCAGTTACAGTACACTCTTCTTCTTCGAAGTATCAGAGGATATCACCTGGTTGTAGTTGCAGTATATCCCATTCTTCTGATGATCGGAGGATCTTATCTGGTTGTAGTTTCAATTACTGTTTAATTGTTTCTGTTCAAGTGTTTTTATTTATTTATTTATTTATTTATTTATTTATTTATTTATTTATTTATTTATTTATTTATTTATTTATATTTATTAATTTATTAATTAATTATAGAATGTCCCAGTGAGCTAGTGGCTCAATGAGGGACTGCCCTTTACAATCACAGCTTGACAGCTTTTAGTTCCAGTTAGCAGATAAGGCGGAGGCGTACATATATAACAAGGAATGTTTTACAAATATTGAGTTACTTGATAATATCATTATTTTACATGGAAAAAGAAAGATATTCAAAATTAACTAAACGTAGGTGGAAAAATAGGTACACAGTATTTA
Source organism: Anabrus simplex (assembly GCF_040414725.1). Taxonomy (NCBI): domain Eukaryota; kingdom Metazoa; phylum Arthropoda; class Insecta; order Orthoptera; family Tettigoniidae; genus Anabrus; species Anabrus simplex. The sequence goes on along the minus strand of NC_090276.1, from coordinate 102,538,359 downwards.
TCGATTTATTCCCCAAAATACCTGCGTACTTCTTTTGTTTCAATATTGGAGGTAGGTTGTTAAAGGCTGAATAAGAAATGCCTTTAACACTGTATTTGGTAGTGTTAGTGGAATCTTCGTAAAACTGGTTTGCTGATCTTGTGTTATGTGTGTGAAAATTTTTCTGTATCGTAGTTCTGTATTAACAGAAATCATATTATTTTTATACCTGAACATAAATAAAGCTTGAGAGTATTTAATCTGGCATTGTAGTGGTAATATGTTTTTTCCACAGATGGTTTTAGTAAATCATATCCATACATCATTTTTAAAGCTCCCTTTTGGAGTATTTGTACAGCTTCCTGTGTACAATTTCCCGATGTACATAAGGTGTGAATGTATGAGGGAGGTATATATGTTTCTCAAGTGTTGGTTGTTTATTCCATAGTCCTTCAATCTTTTTAGTACTCCAATTATACTAATATTTTTTCTTTACATTTGAGATATGCTCGTTCCAACTTAAGTTATTCTCTAAAGCCAGGCCTAAATACGAAAAATGCTTTACTACATTACAGGTATTGACAATTTGTGTTGGTTTATGGAATATCGTGTATTTTGTTTTGGAGGTGCTTATTACTAGATTATTTTTGTTCAGCCATCATGTTAGTATGTCCAGATCTTTTTGCATATACTCCATAATCTTTTGTTCGCAACTGATGTGTTTATAGTTTTAATTCTTGAGTGCAAGGAATTTTGTTTTACCACCTATTTTTGTGTTACCCATGGCTTTGCTCTCAATCCCTCATTAATAAAAGCACAAAGCTGGTTGCATGCTTCATTCATGTCAGTACATGTATTATTTATGGAAAAGTATTTTAGCTCTGTGTCATACTTTGATTGGACATTTGCGTCACTACCAAACGGAGTCTTCTCTTTAAGTTGTACAGTTATTAGAATATTATGAAAACTAAGGTCATTTATTACATTATGTAAATGGCAGTCACCAGTGGCAAAGTTAGAGTGGATATGACCAAACAATGTTGAGGATGTCGGTGTTATTCTTGTTGGGAGACTTGTAGGAATACCTCGGGGGTAAAAATGGTAACAATTCAATAAAGATGAATCTTTTAAAACTGTACGTTATCGTCTCCTATAAGCAATGAGTTTGATTTTCTTGTATTGCATAAAATAGGTTCAAGGTTTATCATAAATTGAGTATATTACTCTACTTTCGGTTGTTGTGTGAATTTATCTCCGGGTTTCTATTGGAGAATACTGTTAATGATCTTAATGACTTTAGTTGCCAATTTTCCTGACGCTGTCGTCTTCCATTACCCTCTCCTGCTTCAAAGCTAAATATGTTATGTAGAATGTTTCTTCATCGGATAGCCAGTTTTCTGTTGTAACTATAACGTAAAGTAATAAGGTACCGGTAAGCATAATATCCTCAAACTTATTCCTAAGACTTTGCGCACTGATAGAGATACATGTAAATTTAGAATTTAGAGCCTCATTTTTAGTTTGTAATTTATGGTTTTCTATAGTATCTGACCGCATCTCAACAAAGCTTATTATTTCCTTATTCCTATAAATGTATTCTGTCATTTAAAATCTGTATGAATCCGTGTGAGTGTAGTACCTGCAGTATTTGCTGTCCGTGTTTATTCTCGAAATGTGTGATCTTTGCTTCGCAGCTGATCATCCCTGGCTTCTCAGACGTAGATCTTGCATTCCCGTGTCGAGGTGGTAAACATTTTTCCATTCTGCTTCAGTAACCTGCATCTTCTCGCAATGTTCTCATTCCTGGGCGAAGGACAGTTCAGTCTTCTGAATTCTCGCATTCACTATTTCGTCTTTATTCCATCTGTTGACCACAATTCTTCCTCTTGACGGCAGACGATGAGCAACATCATTATCAATATCACCAATGCCCTGGCTGTTTGTATCATCAAATCGTACATGTTTTATTTCATTCATTCATTCATTTATTTCAATTAATTCCAACGAGCCTGCAGGCTCATACATAGGAATTGTACAGGACATTACATACTGGCGGGCACTTACACATCAAAATATAGTTTGTGTATATAAGATAATTAGTAAATGGTTGAACATATAAACACATACAATATATAAAATATGTACATCATCAATATGAGGATTACAGAGAATTATTTCTGACTGTATTTACATTTACATAACATGAAAGTTGCAAAGGTACAAGAATGGATCATGGAGTATTTTCATTTACATAAGAGTTGCTGAAGTACAAGAATAGATTTCAGATTATTTACAATTACATAACACAAAAGTTGCAGACCTACAGGAATTTATTACAAAGTATTTACAATATATATACATAACACAGAGTTGCAGAGGTACAAGAACAGATTACAGAGTATTTACATTTACATAACATAAAAGTTGTAGAGGTACAAGAATAGTTCCGGACAGTTTGCAAGATTGTTTGGGAGAATGACTTAAATGACAACTGATATTTTGATTTAAACAGCACTGTACCTTTCCCAAAAATAATGCTTGACTCTTTGTTTGAATTTTGCCAAAGTTAGTGCTGTTTTTATCTCCACAGGGATGTTATTAAATAACTGGATCGCAGAGAACTTCAAGCTGTTTATACCATATTTATAAGAGCAAACATTGTATAAGGCAAAGTCATTTGCATGCCTAGTACTATATGGATGGTTGTCAGAATTCAGAGTATATGTAGTGTTGTGTTGTATAAATTTATGTTTTATTTTATACATGAGTACAGCTGTATTGAATTCTGCACTCATGCTTAGGGGTGGTATTTTAGCACTTAGGTACAGATATTTTATTGGTGTTAAGTAGGGAAGATTAAGTATACTTCTAACAGCTCTATTTTGTACTACCATTAGCTCATTCAAGTCGGACTTCTTACAGCGCATCCAGATTACAGTCAAATATTGTAGGTGACTTGAATTAAAGAGTAGTAGATGTGTTTTAGAAGATGTTGTGGGATAAGGTAACTAAGTTTCTTTAAAATTCCTGCAACAGGTGTGATCTTTTTAGTAATGTATTCAACATGGTCTGTCCAGTTCAAGTTCCTATCAATCACCAACCCAAGATATTTGACAGTTCTAACTAGTTTTATTTCAGTATTCTGCATATATATTTTACTGTGTGGGAGTTCATTCTGACCTTGTTTTGTCATTATCATATAATTAGTCTTTTGCACATTAATAGTTAATTTATTTGCTTGAAACCAAAAGCACAGAGTATTGAGGTCTTCCTGCATATCCTTAACAATAGAGTCTATACTACTACCAGTATAGAACAAGTTTGTGTCGTCGGCATACAGTGTGATACGTCCTTTCAAGCGGCAAGTTGCAATATCATTGATGTAGACTAGGAAGAGAATCGGCCCTAATACTGACCCCTGTGGAACGCCATGTTTTACCCTAATTGCTGAGCTCCTACAGTTATTCAGCACTACATACTGTTTTATATCGGACAGATAATTATCAAACCACTTCAATGCAACACCACGAACTCCTGCTCTCTCTAATTTAGCTAATAGTCTTTCATGGTCCACTGTATCAAAGGCCTTCTTTAGATCTATAAACAACCCACCAGCAAAACTATTAAAATCTATTGAATCTTGCAGCATATTTATGAGATCTACGGTTGCTATTTCAGTGTTAGAGTTCTCACGAAAGCCATATTGTGCATTGTAAAAGAATTTATTTTTTGTTTAAAAAAGTGAGAAGTCTATTTTTAACAATAGTTTCTAATATTTTAGAGATTATGGAAAGAATACAGATAGGCCTATAGTTACTAGGATTCCTCCCGTCCCCACCCTTGAAGACAGGAACTACTTTAGTTGCTTTTAGCTCACTAGGTAATGTACCAGATGCCAAGGATTCGTTAATGATATCTGTTAGCATCCCACTTAAAGAATCCTGGAATTCTTTTAGAAAGTTGGCAGTTATACCATCCTGCCCACAGCTACTCTTGTTTTTTAGATTTGATATTATAGATCTTACTTCTGTTTCATCAGTTGGATATGGGTAAAAATAGTTCAGGTAACTAGGAACCGCAAGTGTTTCAGTGCTCTGGGGAGGGATTGCTGAAGCCAGGGTTTTAGCAATATTAGTAAAATATAAATTTAATGATTCACATATTTCCTGACTGTCTGTAATTATCTTGTTATCTATTTCTAGAGATGTACAATTATCGCCTTTTGTTGTTTTTCTGTTATGTATGATTTCATTGATTATTTTCCACGTTTCCTTTGTGTTCTTGTTATGAATTTTAAATTTTTCAGAGTAATATTTGTTTTTAAGCTCCTTTTTAGATTTTATCATTTCTGGTTTCCTACTAATTAACAAATTGTTCCTACGGGCTCTGTGTTATATATATATACTGTAAATACTCTGTAATCAATTCCTGTACGTCTGCAACTTTTATGATATGTAATTGTAAATAATCTGAAATCTATTCTTGTACTTCAGCAACTCTTATGTTATGTAAATGAAAATACTCCATAATCCATTCTTGTACCTTTGCAACTTTCATGTTATGTAAATATAAATACAGTCAGAAATAATTCTCTGTAATCCTCATATTGATGATGTACATATTTTATATACTGTATGTGTTTATATGTTCAACCGTTTACTAATTATCTTATATACACAAACTATATTTTGATGTGTAAGTGCCCGCCAGTATGTAATGTCCTGTACAATTCCTATGTTTGAGCCTGCAGGCTCGTTGAAATTAATTGAAATAAATAAAAAAAGGTCTTCTGACACATTGGTATCATTGTTTACATCCACCAGAGATTTTTCCAACTCAGATATTCTTTTCCACAACTCATTTGTGAGGGTTTTGAATGTCTCAAACAGATCATTTATGAATTCTGTCACTTCCTTTTAATAACGTTAAGTTCAACCACGAATGAAGTTTTGAGTTCTGTAAAAGATAATTGTATCTTCCCGCTAAGCCCCTTAACTACGTCACATTTGCTTAGGAATCCTGTGCAATAATCTGGTTGGGATACCTCATGTCCTTCTTGGGCGCGAGGTTTTTTATTTATCCTGTCTCATTCCTTACCTCTCCATGTTGTACTGCCATTGTGCACATTGTAGAATATGATGTTTACAAGTCGCAACGACATAATACAACTTAGTGAGATCTTGCTCATTATCTTGCTTACGTCTTTGTCATTAAAATGATGAAGTGCCATGTTAGGTAATGAAATAATGAAACCTTTGTTGAATTATGAAATAAATTTTGATTATTTTTATATGTTTGTTGCAGCCCGCAATGCTGTGAGGCGAAGTGTGTAAGTACCTACCAATTATCCTAAGTACCTATAATAGAAACATTTAATTCTTTATTTCTATTTCTCTTAAGCTGGGTATTCCTTCATGTTTCACAGTTTTTAAATTGTCTGATAGAAAATTCCTTGTAGTTTTGAAATGCATCCGGTTTATGTACGTAGCATTAATATTTCGTGCATAAGTACGTTATTTACTGCTTGGGGGTGTGACCGTTCGGACTAACAGCTGCCGTCTTTACACAGGTGCTACCTTTTTCCACCTATATTAATGGAAATGTCTGCTCAGTTTTAATTTGTCAGAAAGTAGTATGTTCTGTTTCCACCAGATAACGCCAACTTTCACCCAATTTCAAAAAACCAAACGTGTGTCATTTTTCACATGTAGTAGGCGTACTGAATAAATTTCTGTCCTTCCGGTGAAAACAAAAATGGGTTATGTTCTAGAAATAATAAAAAAGAAAAAGACCATTCCATAGAAATAACTATTTGAACGTATACAGGGATAACAGTTCTAAAGTTACAAACTAGGTGTCTCTTAAAGAAAATTAACTGGAAAAATAATTGGGAGAATAGAAGTGACAATGATATTTATTATATATTACTTTATGTTCACTGGTGCTTAGAATGAATGGTGTATGCAAAGTACGTGTTGTACGTTTTCTGGATATCAAACACCACCTTCCAGTTTACGTCCTCGATATCAATGAACACAATTACAATTGATCTGCCTATTTCTAGAGATAATGACTCAGAAAATAAGAATGGCTTCGCGTCTGCCTCTTCCCTTCCTAAATCTAAATGTTTTCTTTCGTCTCCATTTGGTAGGAGATTATGAGTTTAGAGGCATAGAAGGGGACGCTCAACATTCACACATGTCCTTTGTGGGGACAGGAATAAAAGAATAGTTTGATTGAATTGTTGTGGAATTTCTCCTGTTATGTACATTACATTTATAAGCACATATAGAATGAGTGCCGTATTCTCCGAGTATTGGTGTAGCGCTACTTCATTTTCTTCAGGTAGGGCTTCGCAATTCTTACTCCACACGATCATCGACACTTCCTTTCTAGCTCCAAATTGTTTCCGGATCTTGGCGTGTGCTCTCCCTTTATTAACTTTTATCATATTTTTGTCTTCTTTTTGTACCATTCTCCTTGCTTTTCTGTTTACCTTGTTCCATATTCTTCCTTGCATTTCTTACATTCCTCAATTAACTCCAGTGATCGAATATTTGTACATAGTCTTCCAAAGTTTGCGTCAGCCATTTGAGTTGTCCTCTACGTTACTTTCTAACATCTTCTTGAGGCCAATTCTTTTACCAGGTTTTTCTCTGAACTCATTTAAAGCTTGCTCATCACTTTCTACCCTACTGATGTTCCATCTTTACTACAACTTTTCTTATAAAACGCAGCTGGCTCTTCATTAATGCCAGATTGTGGTCCGTGTGCACGTCTGGACCAGGATAGCTCTTACATGATTTAGCTTGATAACGATAGCGGGCTTTTATCATTTCATAATCTATCTGGTATCTGTCACCTGGCGTCACCTAACACCGCCCCCCATCATCATCTTTAACTTTCATTAATACCTCGTCCACCTGTTCTACTTGAATCATCACAGTGTCTGGATGTGGGCATGTGATCATGATAATTCTTTCGCTAAATCCCCATATGCTCTGGAATTGATATACTGGTTTTCATTTTAATACGAATTAAACACCTCCCGTTCCTCTTACATCCGCTGAATAAATAATTCTCTAGTCACCACTCCAGAAATCTCCACTCGTTGACCACTTGTTCTTATCCACTTTTATTTCACATTTTCCACTTTTCCAGTCTTTTAAGTATGAAACATTCCATATTCCTATTCTGAAAAGTTCATTACACCGCGTCTTCTTACGAGATCCAAGCTTGGGACTAGTTTACCTCCGGATGCTAATTGAGGCCATTTGTATCTGCACCTTCCTGCATTTTACAGTAAGAGTAACTTTTATCTAATGCATTTCTATTCTCTCTTCCTGAATGTTTTATATCTTACCTATACAGTAAATGGTTAAGATGCGAATACTGTATTTACTCGGGTATTGGACCTCTTTTTCCCCACTTTTACATCGACAAATTGTAAAGGGGGGACCAATGTGCGATAATCTCAAATCTTGTGCAGTGAACACATGACTTTTAGGCTATAAATTATACATGTAAACATTCTGTACTATTCTTTAACAAACTTATGAACGTATTTGAATTACACTAGATATTTTCCTTGGAAGGCAGTATTTCTAAATGTTAAAAAGACAATAAATGAAGAAGACGAGCTGCTCGACTAAGTTGTATGTTCCGAGCTGTTAGCGGAGAGATGGCGTGGAATGACCTTAGTAGACGAATAAGTTTGTGTGGCGTCTTTAAAACTAGGAAATATCACAGTATGAAGGTAAAGTTGGAATTCAAGAGGACAAATTGGGCCAAATACACATTTATAGGAAGGGGAGTCGGGTATTGGAATAACTTACAAAGGGAGATGTTCAATGAATTTCCAATTCCATTGAAATCATTTGAGAAAAGGCTAGGAAAACAACAGATTGGTAATATGCCACCTGGGCGACAGCCCTAAATGCAGATGAGTATTGATTGATTGATTGATTGATTGATTGATTGATTGATTGATTGATTGATTGATTGATTGATTGATTGATTGATTGATTGATTGATTGATTGATTGATTGATTGATTGATTGATTGATTGATTGATTGATTGATTGATTGATTGATTGATTGATTGATTGATTGATTGATTGATTGATTGATTGATTGTCATTCGTTTCATCTCATTAAGTCCTCCGATGAGGTTGACGTCAGGAATGGCACACGGTCGTAAAAATTTGCTACGAAGATTCATCTCACTTTATACTCGACCCCGTAGAGGGAAGGTATAAGGGTATCGTATTATCATATCTTGCAATATGACTTAATGACCAGTCATTTGTCTCTATCAGTTGAACAGGGGCCTTAACACACAGTAAACTTGGTCACTGCTTTTTGAATTATCGTACTGTGCCGCCAACTTCCCTGCTACCAGCATGTCGTCATTCGAAGTGATTGCCACCTCGTCAGCCACGCACTGCAATCGAGAACTTTCGAGGTCCCGTCTTTTTTAACTAAAAATAGTTTCGTTCCCAACTACAGAGTCCAAACAGTGTGAATCTGTTCCCAAATCGTTTCTGGTGATGGACCCTGATATGCGCAGTTGGTGTATGTGTAGCAGAAGCTACTCCCTACGACCGAAGGCGTGCCAATTCGCCAGCTGATAACTAGTTGTTTAATACATAGTGACTGGCAGTACAGGGAGCGCACACATGATTTGAGCGGTTTCAGAAAAGTCCTGTTTCTTTATTATTTGTTGTAACATTACAAAATTATATAGAAAGACAGAAAAGCTCACAAAGTTTTAGAGCCTACAAGTGCTCGGTATGTGCTCTGTGAGTGACTTAATACACATCAAATCTATAGTCAAGTTCGTCCCACACCCGACGTAGCATGTCGCTGTCAATTTGACCAAAGGCGTTGATGACGCGGGCCCGCAGTTCTATTAGATCAGCCGGTAATGATGGTGTAAAACTGCGTCTTTCACATAACCCCATACGAAGAAGTCGCAAGGGGCGAGGTCAGGAGAGCAGAGCGTGGAGGCCATAACATGAGGGTGTGATCTTCCGCTATTCAGCAAGTGACAAACATCAACATGGAAATGAGGTGGAAGACCAACTCCATTCGCTGATGGTATCAACAGTTCAAAACTATCTGTGGAAGGGAAAATCAACAGGCCGGCCTAATGTGCCTGAAGAAATCGTTAAGCGTGTCCCATCTCTAAATTTAAAGTTTACGTCCCCTTCTTCTTCAGTGAAAAGTCCATTACAGGGCACATCTATCTGGATATGTTGGAGATTTGGCTCATGCCACAGTTGGAGACCGATAGCATGAGCTTCATCTACCAACAGGATGGTGCTCCACCTCCTCCAACACATTTACCCGAGTTACAAGGTCTTAAACGAACAGTTTCTTAATGATCTCGCCTGCACTATTAATAGCAACAACCGTGAATATTTCTGAACTAAAGTAAACTCGTTTCCTCATCCCGAGGTGAAGCTCTTTTTAGACACGCCCCCAGTGGAGGAGTAACATCTTCCATTTCTAACCTTCTGCCATTCGCAAATCTCTGCCAATACGGTGCGCGGATCAGACACGAAACTATCCATCCAATTGTGGGATCTCATTTCTTAACTACGAAACACAGATGTACCGCATGACTTCGACGCGTGTTTTCATTGCGCGGGTCGTATGGACGAAACTTCACAAATTTGTGCGATGTTATCAGAGCCGCAACACTCGCTGTTTTTCTCTGACGAATTACGTTGGAGGTCTTGTTTGCTAGATTTGTTTTATTTTCTTCATCTCGAAAAGCCAAGGGGAGGTCTAATACACGAGTAAATACTGTAATCAAATAAACCAAGCACATGATTAATAGTTAATTAGATATTTTGAATTTTATTTTGGAGATTGTCCCTGAACGATTTTTGTGGATATTACTCTTTTTTATATCGACATGTACGGAAATTGCACTTTAACTTTAGATAATTGTCTTTAGATAATTAGATAATTGTGACACCTAGATTATAATATTAATTACCTTCTAAGCTGAAAGGTCAAGAATGGCATTAAAAGGTACGTTTAAGTCACGGATAATATTATGTAGACGGCAGAAACAGAAGGCATGAAACACATTAGTTTTAAGATTTTCAAATATTCTGATTATCAATACATACATCACACGGCACAACAAAATTTAAAAATAGTGTGCTCAGTAATTAACAAAAGACTTCTTCCCTCAGGAAGTCAGTACAATAAACCAAGGATGAGAAATTTGTGAACTAAGGATAACAGTTGTAATACCAGGTGTATGAATAAGTCTTTCCCGGTTTCACTAAGAGATGGCGTCAGCGAACAGTACGCAGCGTATGAATTTGGCACATACGTCAGTTTATTCGTTTGACATTAACCTACCAACGCACACAAGTTGAGTCCGCCTAACACTAGCGTCTGTGTTGTACCGTTCAGTGAACGTGTCTGATGAAGAACATTTGCGGCACGCATTGCTTTTCTTATTTAATCAAAAGAAAAAAGGCTGTGGGAAGTCATCATTTGCTGGTAGAAACATATGGTAAACACGCTCCATCGATTAGAACATGTGAGACAATTTAAAGGTGGTGATTTCAATGTGAAAGTGTGATGATCCAACACAAACTTAACAGCAATTGGCACAAGCATCAAATGTGTCACAACAAACAATCAGTAGACGTTTACGAGCGATGGGGAGAAACTTAACAGCAATTGGCACAAGCATCAAATGTGTCACAACAAACAATCAGTAGACGTTTACGAGCGATGGGGAGGATCAAACAATCGGTAAATGGGTCCCACGAAAATCATGGTTGCCACCTGGCAAAGCCGGTCCTTCGACACCAAGGCCAAAACGCTTCTGAAAGAAGAACATGCTCTGTGTCTGGTGGGAAAAGTGCGGTATTGTGTATTATGAACACTTGGAGCTCGGCGAATGTGTTGATGCACAACGCTATTGCCAACAAATTATTAATTTAAATCGCGCATTGATCGAGGGACGACTGGAATGAACCAGAATTAACAAAGTGATTTTGTTACACGACAATGCACCGTCTCACACTGCAAAACCAGTGAAAGACACCTTGATATCGCTTGGGTGGGACATCCATCCGCACCCGCCGTACTCCCCGACCTGACGCAGAGCAGCTCTTCAGCAATTTCGAGGAAGTTGGAAAACGGCCCGACGAATGGTTGGCCGCAAAAGACAGGCAGTTTCTCTGGCATGGTATTCGTAAATTACTTGAAACATGGGCCAAGTGTATAGAAGCCGATGGCCAATAGTTTGTGTGACGTACCGACAATCGAACACAAACGACAACAAACAACTGACGGCACAACACGGCAGACAGTTGGTTTCGATTGTCAATACTACCACAAGAGAGACTAGAGGCCAATCACGCCAACTACTTAAGGTAAGCCTCGATCAAAACACAAGACACAGGACTGGGAAGCGAAGGAATGAGAGCAAAACCGAAGATTAAAATGATCCTCAAAAGAGGGTGGACCCAAGGGCATAGGGTAGAGCAATTCATGTGAAATACCATGAAACACTAAGTCGTTTTAACCACATTTAAATTTAATAAATACGAATGTTTTAAAAGGGATAGTAACACCCATAAATAATTCATTATTTAAAAAACAACGAAATTAAACTACCGTTAATAAAGAAAATTAATAACAAGGAGAAATCAGTTTATTCACTGAAACCATTTTAAAACACAATGCATTAATATCTTTTTAAAACACTTTTTTGCGAACAGCAGTTCCTTATTTAATGTTGTAACCGATACCTTTTTAAAAAGTGGTGCCCCGTTTAGTGGACAGAATTTTCTACCAGAATATATAAGTCCATAATAATAACTCCATATGAAGGTAACACAATATGGCAGCCGAGTGAGGCAGCATTGGTGGTTAGTCTGAATATTTATTGTGATCATATGGATATCAGTGATTCTTGGTTTTTCATTTATGTGTAACAACGACCAGTGTGTGTGAAAATTGTCACGGGTGAATAAGAAATATCATTTCTTTCACGTAAATTGAGTGTGAAACTGTGTTTGAGCTCGGAATTGTTGTTTGAGGTTATGTCCAAGAACAAAGAGTCGCGGTAGCATGGAGATGACAAGCTTGGAGCAGCAACAGCCGCAGCAGCGCAGTGCAACGGATGGGAATGTGAGGACTCCAGCAAACGTAAACAGTAGCTCTGAGGATCTGTTGTCTGCGGTGAACAAAATACTTCCTGAGTCAAACTTTTTATATTCACTAAATGAATCGATTAGTTGACAGAGTTATTGACAGGCTGAAGGAAAGTATTGATTTCAATACTAAAGTAACTGAAGACTTAAGACTGGAAATCAATAAAACGGGACAAAAGGATCAAGGAATTTCAGCAGGAACTCCACAAGATGAAGGCTGATTTCCATGACGAAATGGAGTGTGTGAATCATTACTTAAGGAGAAATAATATTGAGATCCATGGCGCGCCAGAACTTCGGAGTGAAGACGTTTATAGTGTCGTGACAAATATTGGTAAAGCTATTGGGTTTGAATTTAATTAGTGTGATGTAGGCATTGCTCACAGAATTCTCCCGGCAAACAAGACACTACCTAGACCCATTATTTTCAAATTTGTGAACAGATGGAAGAAACATGAATTTATGCAGCAAGAAAGAAAGTCCGGCAGATATCATCTACAACATTGATCATCTTACACCCAGAGCCAAAGGTCTTAAATGAGCCAAGGATTTAAGAATGAAAAGTTTTAAGTATGCGTGGAAACGGGAAAGTAAGATTTTTGTTAGGAAGGGTGACAACTGTAATGTGATAAGCATAAGAAATATTGAAGATATTTTTAATCTTGAATCAGCTTGAATTATAACATGGAAATTTTAGAGGCTCAGTTAACAAAGTAAGACAACTTAAAACCAGAGACTGCCATCTCAGAATTGTTTATGCTAACTCGCAAAGTGTCCGTAATAAATGGTTAAACTTATCCAGTTTAATAGTAGATGTACAAATGCCAGAAATCATTATTATAGTATAAACTTGGTTTTTTCCTCATGATGAGAAGTATTGTAATCTGAAAGTTTATGAAGGTTATTTTTGCTCCAGAACAAAAGATAGAGGGGAGAGATTGCTATATACGTTAAAGAGCCCTACAAAGCTAAAATATTAGTTTCGCTAAGTACTCCTGCTTATTGGTTATTGGTTAAAGTGAGTGGTCTGAAGAAGGATATTCTTATTTTGGGATGTTGTAATCCCCATTTGAAATTTTCCAAAGAGTTTCTTAATGTACCTGAGGACAAATGGAATAAATTCAGTAATTATATGTGTTTTACTGTAGGAAATTTGAATATTGACAAACTTTCACAGAGTCTACTAGCATCTGAACTTAAGAGGTTATGTGAATGCTATAACCAAAATCCATGTAACAGCAGATTTCCCACCAGGATTACTAAGAGTACAATTAGTCTGGTAGATCATATTTAAGTCAATAAGCTATGTAGGTGCAAATAGTATAATGTATTTAATGATTATAATGATCATAATTTATTAGTCTGCGATATAAATGTGTTACCGAAAGTGAGAATGGAAAAATCATACATAAAACCAAAAACATGTAATGTGAAGAACATGAATGCTTACATGTCTACCAAACCTCTGATTATCAATGAAGATGATAGTTGTGATATGATAGTAAACAAACTTAACTATTATTTGCAGGAAGCCAATAGTAGCAGTAGGCATATAAGTCAGAATTAAAAAGCTAATAAAAATACATTCAAATGTAGGCAACATTGTCCATGGATGAATGGGACACTTTTCACCCTCATTGACCAAAAGAATAAACTTTACGGTAAAATAAAATAACAACTTAGAATAAGAATGGGCCATGATTAAAAGAGAGTTGGAAAATGCATATTTCATAAATATATTACGTAATACCAAAAAGAATCCTTGGAAAATCGTCAATGAAATCTTAAAATAAAAATTTTAACAAAAACAGGCATTTCCGGCTCAAAGTTCAAGTTATGACTTGTCCAGGAGAAATATCAAAATCGTTTAATAACCATTTTATTAATATAGGAAAAATGTTAGCTACCAATACTCCTACCCACAAATCACCTCATATTAGCACTGGGCCGAGTAATTCACTCTACTTGACACCTACTAATTACCTTCAGGTTTCCGAAATTATAACAAAATGTTTAAAATCCAGCAGTAGTGATGTGCAATTACTTCCGTGCATTACAAAGTCAATCAACAAATCGTTAAATGAAGGTATTGTTCCACGTGAATAAAACTTTGCCAAGGCCATACCTGTGTATAAAGGGTCTGAAAAATTTGTTTATAATACCTACAGACCCATATCAGTCCTTCCCATTGTATCTAAAATCCTAGATATATTCTTCAAAGAGAGGCTGTTAAAATGCCTACAATATAATGACTATTTTTATCCATATAAGTTTGGATTTTGCCTAACTCTAGTACCTACAATGCTGTGTAAGACATTATTATCAAGTTACAGGAGTCCTTAGACTCAGGTATGGTAGCATCAGGCCTCTTTATAGATCTTCAGAAATCATTTGACACAGTTGACCATAATATTTTGCTTCTGAAGTTGGGAGCTGAAGGGTTTAGATGCTCAGCACATAACTGGATTACAGATTATCTCAGAGACAGGGTACAGTTTGTTAGTTGTATGGGAGCAAAAAGCACATTACAGACTATAGCGACTGGTTATGCTTCAAGGTTCAGTTATAGGACCAATGTTATTTCTTGTATTTGTCAATGATATTGGGAATTTACCACTGTTTGGCAGATTGTAATTATTTGCTGATGACACACAAAAGCACCGCACAGGGAATTGTATTGTATATATAATCTTGAAGAAAAGATGCAACATGATATATCTTTAATTCAAACCTGGTTTACTATCAACCTAGATTTATCCATACTAAAACTGACTATATCACATTTCACAAACCACTACGTACATTTCCTCTGGACATCAACTTAAGTTTCTATGACCAAGTGATACCTCGAGTTCAAGCAACCAAATTCCTAGGACTTATCATAAATGAGTGGCTAACGTGGGGGAATCACATCACAATGCTGTGTGATAGAATAACTCCTGCTATCGGTGTACTCAGCCGTGGATTGATGAAGAGTATTTATCATGCACTAATTGAAAGCCACCTGAATTATACGATTCATATCTGGGCATGTTGCAGTAAAGAACAGTTTCAAAAGATCAGTATCTTACAGAAAAGAGCACTCAAAATACTCTTCAACTTACCCACCTTAACACCAACCACACAGGTCTACCAGTATTGTAATGTGCTGTCACTAGATGGTCTTCGTAAGAAAAACTTCAGCTATTATGTTGTAAAAATTGAAAAATGGACAAACTCATTCCAACACTCTATGCAACTTAAATTCTGATGTACATTCATACAGTACAAGAGGATCTACTAACATTCACTGTAAATCATTAAAGTCTACTGAGTTTGACACTAATTCTTTATGGCATTACTCAGTAAAGTTTTTTCAATAGCCTGAGCATATTCGAGAAGTCACTAAATTACCAAACTTTTAAACCAAGCTTGTTCATTTTCTAAAAGTAGAAATGTCAAGCCTATAGATAACTGATTTTGTATACTATGTTACTGTTGTTCATATTTGGTTTCTATCGATAGGATGCCTATATATTAAAAAAATTATGAATACTAAAGTCAGTCAGTCGGGCCATCCTATCCGGTCAATTTGCTTCATTCTTTTTTAACTGAAAGGTATTCATGCACAGGTTTGTTAACAGGTACTATAAATCACTTAAGTTCCGCCTTCCCCAAATTATTTGATTTTTTAATATTTTGTCTCATTGAAGCAATCATATCTTTAGTTCCAATTGAGGTACGGAGTTCGTTTTGAACTAAGAACATTCAGTGGATCAAGCTCTTTCATTTCAGCTCTTAACTATTCAAATTGGTTGATTCTGAGGAAAGTTATGAGTGCACATTCAATTGGACGTCTCATTTCTTCAACATTTTGTCTCATTGAAGCAATCATATCTTTCGTTCTAATTAAGGTACGCAGTTCGTTTTGGTCTAAAAACACTCAGTGGATCAAGCGCTTTCTTTTGAGGTGATAACTACTGGTAGATTCTGAGAAAAGTTATGAGTACATTTGTCTCCATGACGAAGATCTTTGCAGGACTTTTTAACAGTTTGGCGCGTAGTGTTGTTCCAAGGAACACTTAATTCAACTTCTTTGTGTGATGTATTTTCATGTGTTTTGTTGACATTCTATTACCACAGAAGATCATGTGCTTTATTTCATTAACTCGAAACTTCGCACATACATCCGTGAGGATAGTAACGAACAACACCATACTTTGTACATTGCGGACGCAGCCAGCGAGAAACTGCTAGTCTTATTATTATAATTCATTGTACAGTGTATCGTATTTTTGTTCTAGAAGCTGATGCTCTCAAATCTCATCTCTGTTGCCAATCCTGGCTCACGTGCTTCTTTTGAAATAAATAAATAAATCAAATAAAGAAAATGAACCAGGAGAGAAGGTGAAAAATCTCACCCAAAAATTCAAAATACCGTGAATGGCAGAAGGCTAAGTAGGAAACAAGAAAATTTAAAAATTTGCGATATATGTACACACGACATACTCACAAAAATAATTTCACAAGATCACATCACCAAACAAACCGAAGAAATATCGTAGAGATCACATTCTTTAAATCACATCGACAATGTTACTTAATAAACCACAGTCTTCATTAATGGAGACTTGACCTCTAGAGCACAGAAGCGTCTTATCCGCAACGCTTCCCTGAATTCGTAACGGAGACGCAATGCATACCTAATCATATCTTATCAATACTCATCATCTTGACATAACCGTTGTAAGATGATGCACCATCAACAACAATAACAAGAACCAGAATTAAACCAAAACGTTAAAGCAAGAAAGCTCCACCTTCAATATTCTATAGAAAATAAATGAGTTAAGTAGAACACATCAGAGAACGACAAATTTAAATTTTAACAATGATAATAATATGCTATTAGGCCTTAGCTATGCCCAGAATAGTCTTTCAATATAATACTAGAGGTAACAGTCTTTAGAGGTTTTTTGTTTTGAACGTCAAAGTACATACCGAATATTTAATTTAATAGAGCACACAATTTGTATATATAAAGCGATTACATGTCATTTAAGCATAAGTCTACTATAGGGCTATTTCTCTTAGAGCATTCCACAACATGGTAACGAGGACAAGTGCACGCACACAACTATCGTCAGGTTCATGGAAGATCCTAGTTTTGCAGAGTTTTTAGTGGTATCCATGAATTGCCATAGAATTGATAAAATGTCGGAGATCCTGGTTTGTATTGGTCCAAGTTCTATTCGTCATTGCTTCAGTCGAATAGAATTCAGGACAAATATCATTCCATTTGGCCACTCTTTCATCCAAGAGTTCCTTCCATTGGTCTGTATAAGGTAGAGCAAGCTTGAATTTCAAATCTTCAATTAAAAAGGTTCCTTTGCAAGTTCATAAACCAGTCTTGATCTAGTAAGTCTGGACACACAGAGGGTTGTCTTTAAGAATCGGGCTTTGATTTTTTCTAGAGTGTGTAAGTCATTCTTTGTTAGCTTATCCCAAATGATTTCTAGTCCATATGTTAAAATAGGGATTGTTTTTGCGTCAAACAAGGTTATGGCCGTCTTAAGAGATAATCTATTTAAATTCTTGATGTCAATCTTGCTTTCATAGCTGCCGCAGCACGTAGCCTAATATGAAGTCTGCATCGTCAAGCCCAGATATTTAAAACTGTTTACGTCGTTTAATGTTTCCGCTTTATACGTCACTTTGAGGATGTTTGTCCACCCTTCCTGTACCGAATATCACCTTGAAATTTATAGGGGAACACTTTTAAGCTGCTTCAAATATTATGTTAACCGATGAATTCAAAATTTGAGACATTTTCATTCAATACCACAGGAACTAAAAACGCATTGCCTTTGCCATGTATAGCAAATATTTCAGTCATACTTCTTTTAATTCGAGAGAACTCCTTGTGCCAACAGTCATGGTAGACGAGCTACCTTGTCCAAAGTACGAAATTTACAAAACTTACCGACGAAGAGGTCCATGAATAATTCATTCAGGCACCTTTTTATAACATAGTATTACAACACACTGTTAGTTTATAGAAAGAATTTAAATTACACTGTACTAATCAGCCACCCTAAGAGTAAATTAAAACAATAAATTATCACCGTAGGTTCTAATATGTAAGAGGCTTCACAGCAGCTTTTAATCCCTTAACTAGGGTGGACGGTTTTCCCATAGCCATAATGGCTATACAGAGCGTCGCTTCAAATACAGCCATCTTGGAGATTACCATCTGCCGACTCCCAGTTCACATAGTATTTTCACAAGACAACGTACGTCGAAAATTGACAAACGCACAGCGGAGTCAAGGAATAACAGCCGTAGAAATTACTTTACGTCGGCCAGTCTAGATATAAGATGTACCGCAATTAACTAATTACAGGCATTTCTAAGTGATAAATTGTAAATACCAGCTGTTATACAAAAACCCCTTAAATTTTAACGCTACAGTTTGAATAAACAAAACATGATTTTTCCTTGATTACTTTAACACAAAAGCCGGGAAACACTTGGCAAAGTGCCCTGTTATATTTGACACAATTGGTACGTAATTTTAGAAGTACACATTTTGATTACAGTAGCAAAGCTAATGATGAACACCGGGCA
Source organism: Anabrus simplex (assembly GCF_040414725.1). NCBI lineage: Eukaryota > Metazoa > Arthropoda > Insecta > Orthoptera > Tettigoniidae > Anabrus > Anabrus simplex. The sequence goes on along the minus strand of NC_090276.1, from coordinate 102,519,583 downwards.
AGACTCAAATAAGTTCTGTACCATGTGTGCACATGTTTCTACGGCATTTATTTCAGACATGGAACCGTTTTCCTTTGTAATGAACATGTTAGTATGCTGGTTCTCCTCTTACTTTTACATCGCACTTCTTGGCACACAGCGTATTTCAAGTGCTATGGTTCAGTAGGCTTCAGTGCAGCATCTGTGCAAGAACCTTTGGTCTTTTAATGGTCTTCTTTGATATTGCTTTACAATATGTTTTTCACTCTTTGGACTCCTCCTCTGCACAGGTTATTATTATCTCCATTTCCTTTAATCCCAGGTCAATTTGCTCACTGTCGTGGTTGACACAGGTGCCAAGTTTTGTGGTATCGTAGAACATTATGAAGAAAGTTACTGCACCTTCATATACTTTCAGAACACCTCCAATATAAGTACAATGGACAGTCTCACTTTAGAACTCCACTCATATGACTGGAACGGAAAGAGCTGATTGATCAAGATTGTTCTGTTTGAAAGCTAATTCCACGCCCTGAAACTAAGGGATTTGGCTCTTTTTGCAAAAAAAAAAAATCAGTAGAGGGCTAGTAGTAAAGCCCAATATTTGTTTGGAAGGGTAATAGGAAGGTACATTCAGGGAAAAGGGGTTGTCTAGGGAGCGGTGATAAGGGTACAGAGATCTGGAAGTCAAGTACGGATGACAAAAAAAGATAGTTAGTATTGAACTGTAAAATTATTGTAAAGAAAGGAATAGAATTAAATTAATAGATATATACTTACCAGATATTATAATAGGAGTTGAATCATGGCTGACAAAAGATATAATGGATGCAGAAATGTTCTCACGGGAATGGAGTGCGTATCGTAGAGATAGGATAACAATGGTGGGAGGGGAAGTATTCATTCTGGTGGAAGAATTTGTAAGCTACGAAAAAGTTAAAGATGACAAACATGAAATTCTGGGTGTAAGGCTCATTTCTAAAGATAATAGGCAACTTGATGTCTTTGGAGTGTACAGACCGGGAAAGGGTAGCGCTGACACGGATTCAGAATTATTTGATAAGATAATCAGCTATGTGGGAAACGACATGGAACCATACTTTGTACATTGCGTGCGGAGCCAGCGGAAAACTGCTAGTAATTAATGAAGAAGGGGAGTGTGCATGTGAGGATCTTCAAGGGGCAGAAGTATTCAGTCACCAACATGTCAAGATTGTTTGTTACAAGGATAATGGCCATATGGAGCAAGTGACCAATGCTAAAGAAGTATTAAAATTTAATATGATGATCATGATATTTAACTTACAATAAGACACAAAATTTGAAAACTAGAAAAGCGGCTGGAATTGATAAGATTTCTTTGGATATACTAAAGACAATGGGTTGGGATATACTACCATATTTGAAGTACTTATTTCATTATTGTTTGATTGAAGCAGCTTTACCAAATGAATGGAGAGTCCCTATAGTAGCCCCTGTGTATGAAGGAAAGGGTGATAGACATAAAGCTGAAAATTACAGGCCAGTAAGTTTGACAAGCTTTGCATGTAAGCTTTGGGTAGGCGTTCTTTCTGATTATGTTAGACATGTTTGCAAAATAAATAACTGATTCGATAGAAGGCAGTTCGGTTTTAGGAAAGGTCATTCCACTGAAGCTCAACTTGTAGGATTCCAGCAAGATATAACAGATATCTTGGTTTCAGGAGGTCAAATGGACTTTATTGCGATTGACCTGTCTAAAGCATTTGATAGGGTAGATCATGGAAGACTACTGGCAAAAATGTGTGCAACTGGAGGACACAAAAGAGTGTCTGAATGGGTTGCTATATTTCTAGAAAATAGATCTCAGAGAATTAGAGTAGGCAAAGCTTTATCCGACCCTGTAAAAATTAAGAGGTGAATTCCTCAAGGCAGTATTATTGGACCTTTATATTTTCTTATATATATATATATATAAATGATATGAGTAGAGAAGTGGAATCAGAGGTAAGGCTTTTCGCGGATGCTGTTATTCAGTATAGAGTAATAAATAAATTACAAGATAGTGAGCAAATGCAACATGACCTCGATAATATTGTGAGATGGACAGCAGGCATTGGTATGATGATAAACGAGGTTAAAAGTCACGTTGTAAGTTTCACAAAGAGGAAAAGTCCTCTCACTTTTAATTACTGCGTTGATGGGGTGAAAGTTCGTTTTGGGAATCATTGTAAGTATCTAGGTGTTAATATAAGGATAGATCTTAATTGGGGTAATCACATAAAAGGGATTGTAAATAAAGGATACAGATCTCTGCACATGGTTATGAGGGTGTTTAGAGGTTGTAGTAAGGATTTAAAGTGGAGGGCATATAAGACTCTGGTAAGACCCCAACTAGAGTAGGGTTCCAGTGTATGGGACCCTCACCATGATTTATTGATTCAAGAACTGGAACAAAATCCAAAGAAAAGCAGCTCGATTTGTTCTGGGCGATTTCCGACAAAAGAGTAGCGTTACAAAAATTTTGCAGAGTTTGGGCTGGGAAGAACTGGGAGAAAGAAGACGAGCTGCTCGACTAAGTGGTATGTTCCGAGCTGTCAGCGGACAGATGGCGTGGAATGATATTAGTAGACGAATAAGTTTCAGTGGTCTCTCTAAAAGTAGGAAAGATCACAATATGAACATAAAGTTGGAATTCAAGGGAGCAAATTGGGGCATATATTCATCTATAGGAAGGGGAGTTAGAAATTGGAGTTACTTACCAAGGGAGATGTTCAATAAATTTCCAATTTTTTGAAATCATTTAAAAAAGGTTAAGGAATCGCAGATCAGGACTGACTGACTGACTGACTGACTGACTGACTGACTGACTGACTGACTGACTGACTGACTGACTGACTGACTGACTGACTGACTGACTGACTGACTGACTGACTGACTGACTGACTGATGTAAGTATGTATGTTTCAGTAACTGAAAATTGCAGATTTCTCCCCTTGATAGCAAACGTCTCTATAAAAATGTCTAAAACCTCGGAACAGAAGGAAAAATAATGGTATACCTACATTCTTCAGTTTTCTCTGGGCTCAATGAAGCCACCGACTTGTTTTTCTTTTGGCCAGGAGTTTAAGGCCGGATGCTAGCCATTGACCGGGAAGCACTGAGCTGATGAAATGTGGAGTTGTTGCCCTTCATGTAAGCATTGTCACTGTGATACGAACTTCAAATGAAATAATGAGCTATTGTCATCAAACCATAGACATGATTATATAGTGCCATGTCAACAAAGCAAGGTGAAATATTTCTTTCTCATGAATAGAAAAGATTATCTTCTGAGACATCTTGTTTTTTCCACACACAAAAAGCCTAAAATCTATAATGTCAGGTATGTAATTACGGGCCTAGAAGGCTTCAATCTAGATACCGAACTGTGTCAATAATTAACTGATTAGCAAAGGATTGTGTGTAATTAAATTTTATTTTCTCTCCACCAGGCTGAGAGGCACACGAGATCAGCACGTAAGTAGAATCCATAGCATTGATTTTATTGATCATTATTTTATGTGTTTATAAATAAAAGTGACTTGTCAGTTTTGAGCTTTTTACATTTTCACCCCCTCCCCCCTTCACTATGTGATTCTTTTCTGCTGTGTTTGCTGATGATCTCTTCAAGGTCATTTAGGTTACTGAAAATGTTAGTTTTAATTTTCTTGCTAAGTCTCAAGAAACGCAAACTACTGTGCTATTATAGATATTCTAAAGAACCCGTTTGCTGAGCTCTTAACCCCCTCGGCTAGTAAGAAGAGAGCGGGAAGAGGAATCCCCGGGTACCATAGTTCAACAACTCCAAAATTAAAACAGTCAGAAAAAAAATACAGGAGGTACATGAGAGCGCCACGGAGTTTGACAAAGGCCAGCCTGAGAACCAGCTGGAGTTGAAGACGCTATTTCCTAAAATTGGAGAGTCTGCCTCGCGTAAGACCAATCTTCTAAGTGACTAAAGACCGTTCAAGTAACCAAAATATGGTCCACTCAGCCTACGTGATTGCAATTGAGGAGCTATCTGATGGTGAGGTAGCGGCCCTGGTCTAGAAAGCCAAGAATAACCACACGACACCTCGTAATCTGGAGGCCTTCGGACTGAGCAGCGCTCGCTTGGTAGGCCATGGCCCTTTGGGGCTGTTGCACCGTTAAAACCAAAAACAAAAAGATACATACACACACACATAATACATACATACATTATCATTATAGACTATTATGCCTATCAGCGTTCAGTCTGCAAGCCTCTGTGAATTTACTAAACGTCGCCACAATCCCCGATTTGCAACTAGTGTTGTGGCCTCATTTAGTTCTATACCTCTTATCTTTAAAACGTTAGAAACAGAGTCTAACCATCGTTGTCTTGGTCTACCTCTACTTCTCTTACCCGCCATAGCAGAGTCCATTATTCTCCTAGGTAACCTATCCTCCTCCATCCGCGTCACATGACCCCACCAGCGAAGCCGGTTTATGCGTAGAGCTTCATCCATTGAGTTCATTCTTAAATTAGCCTTTATCTCCTCATTCCAAGTACCCTCCTGCCATTGTTCCCACCTCTTGGTACCAGCAATCATTGTTGCTACTTTCATGTCTGTTACTTCTAACTTATGAATAAAGTATCCTGAGTCCACCCAGCTTTCGCTCCCGTAAAGCAAAGTTGGTCCGGAAACAGACCGATGTAAAGATAGTTTCGTCTGGGAGCTGACTTCCTTCTTACAGAATACTGTTGATCGCAACTGCGAGCTCACTGCATTAGCTTTAAGATACCTTGATTCAATCGCGCTTACTATATTACCATACTGGGAGAACATACAACCTAAATACTTGAAATTATCGACCTGTTCTAGCTTTGTATCACCAATCTGACATTCACTTCTGTAGAATTTCTTACCTACTGACATCAATTTAGTCTTCGAGAGGCCAATTTTCATACCATACTCATTGCACCTATTTTCAAGTTCCACTGCAGGCTTTCGGCACAGTCTGCCATTAAGACCAAGTCGTCAGCATAGGCCAAACTGCTTACTACATTTCCACCTAACTGAATCCCTCTCTGCCATTTTATACCTTTCAGCAGATGATCCACGTAAACTACGAACAGCAAAGGTGAAAGATTACAGCCTTGTTTAACCCCTGTAAGTACCCTGAACCAAGAACTCATTCTACCATCAATTCTCACTGAAGCCCAATTGTCAACATAAATGTCTTTGATTGCTTTTAGTAATCTACCTTTAATTCCATAGTCCCCCAGTATGGCGAACATCTGTTCCCTCGGTGCCCTGTCATATGCTTTCTCTAGATCTACGAAACAGAAACACAACTGCCTATTCCTCTCGTAGTATTTTTCAATTACCTGGCGCATACTGAAAATCTGATCCTGACAGCCTCTCTGTGGTCTGAAACCACACTTGTTTTCATCCAACTTCCTCTCAACGACTGATCGCATCCTCCCTTCCAGGATGCCAGTGAATACTTTGCCTGGTATACTTTTTTTTTGCTATTTGCTTTACGTCGCACCGACACAGATATGTCTTATGGCGACGATGGGATGGGAAAGGCCTAGAAAATGAAAGGAAGCGGCCGTGACCTTAATTAAGGTACAGCCCCGGCATTTACCTGGTGTGAAAATGGGAAACCACGGAAAACCATCTTCAGGGCTGTCGACAGTGGGGCTCGAACCCACTATCTCCCGAATACTGGATACTGTACCCGTCTAAATGGTGCCTCAGTTAATTTGGGAAAGATGGAAAAATTTTATTACGGAATATTGGTTTACGAGAGCGCGTGTATCAGCTGTTACCGTGCCGTGCCGATGGGAGCCAGCCGAAATTAGGTCAACAGCTGTTAAAGGCCACCAGCGCACGCAGTTACGTCACCTGACACACCGGCAGACGAGAGGGGAGTAGTATTCTCGAAAAATCCACTCGCAGCTGTGAAGGACGAATCACGGCGCATGGTGGCCAACAGCCAATGGAAATAGAGGAAGGTGCTAGAAAATCTTAGGATTTTTCTAGAACAAAGTCGAGGAAGAGTCCCTTGTGAAACACCGAACAGTACAGAAGTGTACCTTACGAAACGACGAACAGAACAATTTTGAAGAACGTCGTACAGTCGTATTCTTACGGAGGAGATGAACAGTGCATTCTCTACGGAAAGGAAGAGTATTTGCAGACGACGTTAATACCTGTATAATTCTCGTATGGCACAACCATTGCTTTATTTGAGTGCCCCGTGCAACTTGTCGTTAGCTCAATGCAGTATCCAGCGAGTTTATTACAGCCGCACATTTTCCCGTGTGGAACTTGCTGAACCGCAGACAGTTCGTGTGTTCATTGAAGCCGAGTCTTATAATAGAAACTCATGGAATGTTCCATTGGACCTTGTCGTTAGCTCAATGCAGTATCCAGCGAGTTTATTACAGCCGCACATTTTCCCGTGTGGAACTTGCTGAACCGCAGACAGTTCGTGTATTCATTGAAGCCGAGTCTTATAATAGAAACTCATGGAATGTTCCATTGGACATTATAAAGGAAAGGCACGATCTTAACGGAATATTCGAGAAGTAATCTGGCCTTTAAACATCGTAGTAACCAGTAATATTATTTGTCAGCTTTAAGACGTATCGTAACTAGGTGAATGTGTTTGGAAGTCGAAGCTGGTAGTAAACCTGGACCTGAAAATACATCGTTGCACCAGTTAAGTGTTGTGAATAATTTAGTGAGTTACAACTAGTGTGGATCCTACTGTTAATGCAGAATTTCAGTTTCAACTATCTCCGTGAAACCCAGCAGCCAAGATGCAACGAATACGAGGAAAAGCTAAGAATTTTCCGGAACTTTGCTGGAGTAACACGACGATGCTGGATGTAGCCATAGTCATGATGGATTAAACTCCAGTGTGCACGCCAACACAATGACCTTGTACACCTGTAAACCATCATAGCTGAGGAAGATGTCGCCGACGCCCATAGCAGCATTCCGACGCCACGAATTCTCATCGGAACTATAAGTACCGTTATAAAATTTCTTCTCCTTTAGTAGATGCCTACTAGATTGTAATCTTGCTTAGAGGAATGTAGTTTCTTTAGTAATGTTGTACTTAATGGTGATGGTAGAGTATTCATTCCTTCGTTGATTTGTGATTTCAATATTGTCCTATCTTTGCATTTTCTTGGAATAATGGTTTCCTTTTTTCGAATTCGGTGATGAGTAATCCTGTTGCCAGTGAATTGACAAGGTCATAAGTAATTACGATCTTCAAAAGAAATGATAAGGGATTAAGACCTAATAATAATAATAAATAAAATAAGGTTAATAATCATAACAAGGAGGATGTGATTAAATAGGAGTAAATTATGATTAAATCGTAATCTTAAAAAGCTGTTAGGCATGTATGATGATTGATACTAGAAGGGAAGGTAATCGACGAGTAATAGGAACAGCTCATCGAGAGAACGTTCTAGGAGCCATTGTAGGAAATAAAAATAATTTTAATAATAATAATAAAGGTCGGGAAATTTTAACGAGTTGTTGAGAAAAATTGAGCGATCATTGTGATAGTAAATTTTGATGAATTGACCACGAGGGTGCATATCAGTCATAATGATTATAATGAATCACAATGATTATATTGAGTGACGGAGGTGATAGTGATTTATGATGGTATGAAAAGATTTAGGGACTAATAATAGTTCTTGTTCTTCGCTCAACAACTGATATGAACAATGCACGACTTGATCATTATTTGATTTTCTAGAGGCTCTTAAACGCATATTTCTAATGGTGGTGATGATTATTCATCGAGATAAAAATTTTGTCATCCTATTTCATCTTATAACTACAGTCATGAGGAGTTCTCATTATGGTCAGGTAATGTTGTAAGGATGTTCAACCGAATTCAAGAGGAAGAGAAGGTTACAATAAATGAATAATAATAATAATAATAATAATAATAATAATAATAATAAAATATTATAGTTCTATTGGGTGATAAATCTACTTATAAACAGTTGTTAGAATTATGTTATTTCGTGACATTTACCCACATCACTCCAGGAATGCTTATCTTTTGTGTATTTGATGTGATTGATGATGCATTGATATTGTTGTTGTTGATTCCACATGGTGTTGCGTGATACTCTATCCATCCATAGAATATTAGAGTTAGTTAGGAAACGTTATCAAGAGTTCTAAAGGAATACAGTCGAGCGAAGTCTACGAGAGAGGGGAAGTTCGCCAAAGGATTTTTTCAAAATTTTCAAGCATTGTAAAGAAGTTTCTCGAAGTGGTAAAGAGTGTTCCAAAATTATAACGACGATCTCAAACATTGTAAGGAGTTTTCCAAAAGTGATTTGTACAGGACTTATTAAGAATAAGCTAAAGAATTTCATGATGGTGATAAGTGATTTAGAAAGGATTTTTCACAAGTGTGGTAAAGTAAATCCTTAACGAAAATTTTTAAATAAGTAAATGCAATTTCGATAGTGAAGTTTCTCAAAGAGGTATTAAAGTAATTTACCTGAGAAGTTTCTAAACCTGTGCTGCAATTGGAAATGAAAGCATTGCTAATCACATGATTAATTCAATGTTGCAGAGTACAATGTTGGAGGGAGTTTCATTGAAGAAGTAATGGAATCAAATGAAACCGAGAAGCATGCAAGGACTCACAGTCATTTTATTTGTTCACAAGCAATAATGAATTGAATTATTTGGTGAAATATTGTATTATTTTTTATTTATTTTGCACTTGTCCAGGCTGGGTTTTCATTATATTTTAATAAACATTGTTGATATTTTGTCCTGATTTTCATTCAACATTATGTCTCCTATCCAGTCACCAATGGCCCTGTAAAAATAAATGTTCTGTCGGTCGATCCCGTAAAAGCAAGTTGGCCCTGCGAACAGTCCACCCTTTGAGACTCTCGCTCCGCCGACTGAGCGACCCCGGAGAAGGGGACAATACTGGCCGCACTTAAGCGACTGCAGCTATCGAACTCGGTACCTGGTATACTAATCAATGAGATACTTCGATAGTTGTTGCAATCCTTCCTGTTCCCTTGCTTATAGATAGGTGCAATTACTGCTTTTGTCCAATCTGAAGGTACCTTACCAACACTCCATGCTAATTTTACTACTCTTTGAAGCCATTTCATCCCTGCCTTCCCACTATACTTCACCATTTCAGGTCTAATTTCATCTATTCCTGCTGCCTTATGACAGTGGAGTTTATTTACCATCCTTTCCACTTTCTCAAGCATAATTTCACCAACATCATTTTCCTCCTCCCCATGAGCTTGGCTGTTCGCAACACCACCAGGATGATTTCCTTTTACATTGAGAAGATGTTCAAAATATTCCCTCCACCTCTCCAGTGATTCCTTGGGATCTATTATGAGTTCACCTGAATTACTCAAAACACTGTTCGTTTCCTTTTCCCTCCCTTCCTAAGATTCTTTATTACTGTCCAGAAAGGTTTCCCTGCTGCTTGACCCAGCCTTTCCAGGTTATTACCAAAATCTTCCCATGACTTCTCCTTGGATTCAACAAGTATTCGTTTCGCTCTGTTTCTTTCATCTACGTACAAATCCCTGTCTGCCTCGGCACTTGTTTGGAGCCATTTCTGATAAGCCTCCGCATCGAAATTAAACCAAACAAGCAGGCCACAGATTGCCGACACGACACGTCGTTCACGATATACCCTCTCAAAACATACCAGACATAACACAGTCTCCACAAACTGGACCAGAATTCTCCGAGACACGTCATTCCGAGAGGCCCTTAGTAATTGTGTCACGATATAAAGCTGGACCAAACAGCTGGGGGTCGCGAAAATACAAAATGAGAGGAGCCTATACAGTCTGCCATAATAAATCTGAAAGTAAATAAAAAATACAGAGCCCGAAGGCACTCTCACACATACATTAAATATGACTGAAAACCTTCCTGGAAGTGGAGACCTGTCAGTTACACAATCCCATTCATAACATGAGTCAGAATTCAGATCAAAGGAATGTACAAAATAAGACTTTCATACATTTCAGGTATTTGACATTACGGCAACCCAAAAACACATCACACATAGACCATGTGCCCTTTTAACAAGGTCATGAGCACATTCAACTCTTGCAAACGGAGAAAGATGCCATTAGACCCCTCAATTTATAAGTATTACCGCGACCAAATGTACCTCGAAAAGATGTGGAGGAGTTCCCACGTGAGGGAGGCCACAGAGGTAATCACAATATCGCAGAGCCATCTCCGACTTAGAGGGAACAGTGTAAAACAATGAATCATAACCACAAATTACTCACACGTTTTCACACATAATACGTAGCGGCATGACAGGGACGGTATTTATAACAATACTTAACGAAACGTTAAGAAATTAAACGGGCAAGTATTGAAGCAGAAAGCTCAAACACACACTCACATCGATGAAAATGCAAACAAAACTTTACATGGGCTCCATCGAAGCATGCAAAATGCCACCAAAAATCAGATAGGTGGAAAATAAAGAATGAGATAGAATTATGGAGGAAAACAAAGGTGAGTCACCCAATACGCCACAGTTTCAAACTATGAAATAAATTGTAATGTCCCACAAAAGCAATGAAGCAACTTGCTCGGCACTAAGTCCAAACGTCCCAGCGAGGAGAAAAGGAAAGAGAGAATAGATTAAACTGCTGCTCTCTGGTGAGAGGTACGTAAAATAGAAACATAGAATACAGAGGGCAAAATAAACAATGGAGTTCCAGCACACAATAAATAAAAATTTGCTGGCCGAGGGTTTTAAAGGTAAATATCCTAATTTTCAGATCATTTACTGGCGAGAATTACTAAAATCGTTCAAATTTTACTTCCTCAAGAGTAAAGTTCTTGACTTTACCTGCTTTGATGTAAACCTATGCGTTACTCTTGAATAAGTTGCAGTTCCTCTAGAGTTTTCAGTATAAGGAGACATTTGTTTTCCTCTTAAGTGTTCACGGCACAAACAACTTCTGCATGGTTACCGTTCACACCATTTCCTGTCTCCAGCCCTAACTCTAGCACGTAGTTTCTCATCCCCAGTCAACACAACTCTTTTTCGTGTATCACCCATTTTGCAATCTTTAATTAAAACACAACTGAGTGCACAGAAAACAATTTATCAACGTATGAACTTTGGACATCGAAAAAACAACTGATAAAACAAAGAGTTGCCAGCGGATCTAGTCTCTAGGGGAGTTCATTGTTGTTTGTGGCAGCTGAAAGAGGGCTTCTGTGTCTTGTTTGTTCAAGAGTTTTTCCCAGTTATATATTCAGTACATATGTATTAACAATGCTGTACTGTACCCAGTGGCGGCTCGTGACAAAATTTTTAGGGGGTTCACAACATTTTTGTTCATGTCTCAAATCAGCAAAAAAGTAACATAGGTACATAAATCATTTCACTAACAGTTCCTTGTACGGTTCCTTCTTCACAAATACTTTGGTAGAACCCCTGTAACCGAGGATAAATTTTATACGAGACTAATTTGTTAGTGTAGAACAGAAGTAAAATTCACAATAACTTTACTACACTGAGATTATTGAAGGATGCGAGTACTATTCTTTCAAACAGCACGAATTTCACCTGGGTGTTAGTGTAGAACCAAACCAAACCTCATGGCCTACCAAGCGACTGCTGCTCAGCCCGGTAGTCTGCAGATTACGAGGTGTCGTGTGGTTAGCACGACGAATCCTCTCGGCCGTTATTCTTGGCTTTTTTGACCGCCATCTCACCGTCAGATAGCTCCTCAATTGTAATCACATAGACTGAGTGGACCTCGAACCAGCCCTCAGATCCAGGTTAAAATCCCTGGCCTGGCCGGGAATCGAACCCGGGGCCTCCGGGTAAGAGGAAGGCACGCTACCCCTACACCGCGGGCAGGCTGTCTTAGTGTAGAACAGTAGCAAAATTCATAATAGCTTTACTGCACTGCGAACACTGAAGGATGCGAGCACTATTCCTGGTTTTTAAACAGCACGAAGTTCACCTGGATATGACGAGAAGCATAGAAGGAATGTGTACCGCATTTACCGGTAAATTTTTAAAAATAATTATTTCCGAATTGACCCCAATAGTCTCCACATTATCTCGGTTAGTCAGGTTCTGTTTCACATGGTAATTATTCTCATTTTGCAAATTATAGCCACTACTCTAAACAATTTAGCATGCAGTACAACCAACAATACTAGATCATGCTTATTTAAATGATAGGATTTAGATTAGCAACTCACGTAAATGCTGATTATTTGTACAGGAAAGCAATCCTTCTGTCCTTCAATCGCGCAAATTTCTCAATCACTTTACGATTGAAGTCACTGATGATGTTGACAAATCTCTTCTCAATAGCAAGCATAGCCAGCGCTGACAGTCTTTCTCCAGTCATGGTGTTCCTCAGAGATGTTTTAATTCGTATTCAAAGTAGAAAAACACCTATCGGGCTCCGCTGTCGTAATTGGGGTTGTGACAACATTTCGGAGTAATTCGCATACCGTACCGTACTTGTGGAAATGTGTCCCTATCTAGTTCATTGTCAAGCAGAAACTGCAACATGAAAATGGCCCCATCATCTTTCTGAAAGTCATTTCTCATATACAATACTTCTAGTTCAGTCTTCAGCTGTGTCTTATTTAGGCAGGGATACATATGCGCCACTGTATTCAGTTCTCTTTCTGGAAAAGAGTCTGAATAGACACCAAAATGCCTATTCAGAATTAGGGTACTAGCGAAATCTGCCGGTAATGTAATGCAATAGTAGCTCCTGGGAGGCTGTGGCTAACCATAATAGGGGAGGTGGCGGACCCTTGTGGTCAACTGTAATACTGCCACTGGGTTGAGGGTGGCTCTAGACGACAAGGCACGTACCTTACCGTGCTCCTCGCTAATGGGAATATCAGTGCAGAAAACCATGACGTCATCTGCTTTGCGCATGTGTATAGTCTTCAGCACAATAGCGCATTATCCAGTGTGCTCCCTGCACTGTCAGTCAAAACGAACAACTGTCGGTGTAACGGAGCTTCGATATAAGTCGATTGTCGAATGCTTTCGATCGATTGTCGAAATCAGGTCGAAAGAAAAGAATGAATGCGTAAATATGTAATAAAACTGGGTGTTCACGTGCTCCTGTGCTCCTGAGAGCCCACCGCCACTGACTGTACCTTATAATCGTGACTCCAGGTGCGCCACAAGCACACAGGATATGAATAAGAAAAATGCTAAAACTGCGTATGTTTCTAGCAGGAGCCTGCTACCTAAGGATTTGGCCGGACAGCCGAGAGTCTACTGTAGCTTCATACAAAACATTCCTAAGGACTTTGCCAATTCAAAGCTTGTTTTTGGATCTCTGTACTCAGGAAATATGTTTTAATTCACAGTACTAAGGTCCATTTGAGTGTATCTGGAGTCATGTGGAAAAGGAGTGGGCATGTCAGATGAGACTACGATTAGATCCCTATCAACCCTAAATAACATCATGCTGTTCCTCTCCTACTGACCTTTCTATTAATCATCAGCTCTATATGGTTTACTTTTCCATCAATATGAAATGAATCAAGGTTCGTATTCTTCCTACATCTGGTGACCTTATCACTCTTTCTCCTCTGGATCATGGTTTTGGAATCTGCTGGCACATCTAGAAGTAAGTATTAACATTTTTCTCACGTTTAATTACTGCATTCATGGCCTCTTAGATTGTTGGTCACTCTTTGTTCTCTTGACACTGTCCATTGTCTTCTCCATCATCTTCCACTCTTCCCATTTACTACTCCTTCTAAAGAGCCCTCCATTTCTTTCCAGTACCTGCTCCCTTACTCTTTGTATTTGTTCCATCCTGCTCCATAATCATTTCTGGTCTCCTTTCTAGCATCGAGGTCTCGGCTCCATACAGCGCCACAATGAAGGCTTCTCATATCATCTGATACCTATTCTATCTTGATCTTTACTTCTTCCCTCTTGTTCTTATTAATTCTCATTCCATATTGCTCATCTCCGCCACTCACCACTCTAGTCTTTCGCCACTAATCCCTACTCCTCTCCTTCCATTTCCCAGGTAAACGTTGAGAGAGACAGCCATTCCCTATCTGTCTGTAGACCCCTGATCAATCATCCACTGCATTATAATGGCAGTATAGTATTTAATAGTTTGTTTCTTCTCCAGTACCTGCTCATTCCTTGAAGACTACACACCTCTAAATCTATAAATTTCCATAAACTTTCCTTTTCTCAATGTATCTCTCACTTCAGTTTAATCTCTTGTCCCTTTACCTGTTCAAAAACCATAAAGTTCTTCTTCTAACTGTTGAGTCTTCTAGCCAACACTTGAAGCAATCTTTGGCTGTTTTGTGTTTCAGACTATCATTCTCGTATTTATTGGAATTTTTCTTTGTTGGGATTGTTGTCAAGATTTGAAAGAAAGAAAGTCATCTGGCCAATCACCTTTTAACACATCTGCCGGTCGTCCATCAATTAAAATTCCCTTGTGAGTCTTGATGTCCTTCAATGCCCTTCTCCCCTCGCTTTGCTAAATACATCATTTTTCGTCTTCTATTATTCTTACTTCATCGTCAATCTCAGGCTTGTACAGGTCCTCTACATATTCTTGTAATCTCTTCAGAACATCGTGAGGTTCACTGAGTAATGTAACATCGTTTCCTTCTTCTCCTCTTACACTGAACACTTTAAACTTGCCTCTTCACACTTGTCTCTCAGCCACGATCCTCTTGACAGTCCTGTTTCTCATCTGAGTTCATTATTCACTCTTCTGTACATCTGTTTTCCTTCCTCTGTACCAACAGTCTTCCACTTCCTTCTTTCTTCCATCGTACTCAAAATTCCTTCGTTACCCATTCTTTTCTTGTAAATCTTTTCTTTACAGCCGCAGTCTTTTTCCTAGCAGCCTTCACACATCTATTTCGAGTTTTCATTTACATACCCTCGTAATCTCCTCATAAAGCACTCTTCCATACCCTCATCCTTTCCATTTTCTTGTAGAGCTTCTAGATTATATTTCTCTATTAAATTACTCTCTTCATCTTGCCACGTAAGTTCTATGGACAGGGTACCATAATGTTGTCAGATTGGTATCTTTCGTTATTCGATCTAGATGTGTTGCCTAGTCTCTCACACCAGCCACTCTCTCTCCCATTACAGCAACACAGCGTACTGTTACCACCGGTAGCAGATTGAAAATATAAAAGTCGAATATTATTTAATACTAATATTTAATATTATTGTTTCTTCGCCTGGACGTGCCGTGAGAACTCTACTGCTGTAAATCGTCACCGTCAAAGCTGAGTGAGAGCCTGTTACCACTCCATCCAGTGGTTACGCTTTCAGTCTCTTCTAACAACTAGTGGACTATTACTGCGCCTGCGCCAAGCAAGGCCCCTCTCCCCTCGACACTGAGATGTTCTCTTGCCGTGTTACCACAAACGTTACTGTAGTTTATAACATCGATGCTGAGTTGTCCTGTCCGTTCTTTCCGCCGCGCATTCTTATATTATTGTTATTGCTTTCTGTTATAGCACGATCATAATTTTCTTGTGAATTTATGTTAAGTAATAATAATAATAATCGTATGGCCTCAGCTACCTTGTGCAGACATTTCAATTTGACGCCATCTGGCTGTCTGCTCGTCAATTTCGACGTTCCGTTTTACTCTAGGCCCCCACTAGATGGCAGGCCGAGTAAACCGAAACTCTCTTGGGCGTCTATGGCTGAGATTTAATGAATTTTGTCGGGTAAACACCAAATGTGTCACCAGAGATCTTTTACATGCCGACATCTTACGACATGCAGTGTCGAATGGACTTTTTTCCGCCCTTCAAAAATCCGACTACCTCTGCCGGGTTTGAACCCGCTATCTTGGGATCCGGAGGTCGACACTCTACCGCTGATCCACAGAGGCAGCTATGTTAAGTAAGGACAGCCTATAGGGCTGCACAACGTATTAAACATTGAAATGATTGCTGTCACTTCCACCTCGAAAATAAGCTAGTCGGCGGGCCCACAATATTCATGTAGGCAAATAATAGAAAGCTTTATGAATACACCATTTTCGTTAAGGACATTTCAAGAAAAGAACAACATAATTGAAAAGAAATGTGGACCCAAGCCTTCTCTTAAAAATTTGGTCAAGGAATCGAAAAGAACAGTAATGTGGTTGTGCAAAGTGAATAAAATGCACTCTTGACCGTCTATTCTATTTTCTTCAGAAAATAATGCTAGGAATAAAGACGGCGTGGACGATTTAGATAGATATGCTCTCAGAAGGAGTGTTTGCTACTGAGCACATGCATGTTGCTTTTTCTTCTCCACAGTACTCCTCCACTTCTTCGTCTCCTTACACTTGTAGGGACGCAAACTTGTTTCAGTCTTATCAATACTCCTTTAAAAAGTTACCTTTCAACCAATTTTCTATCGCTATACCCAATCTACTCTTCTCACTCTTGCGTAACTCAACTTCCTGCCCACCTGACTTCAATCATTCTTCTTCTTTTTTCACCTCCTGCTTCACATTTTCCAGCTTTCCAGCCCACTGAGGTGTGAGGACATTCAACATTCCAAGTCTTAACTTCTTTCTTTCTTGCTCTGCTCTCTTCTTATCTACATCTGATATTAATGCAGTCCGCTCCAAGAATTATGTGGTTTTGTAAAGGGAGGCATTCTGTGTGTTTCCAGGAAGAATACTGTGTTAGTATGGCGTTACTTTCCAAACAGAAACATTGCGGCTGCTTCTCAACCCAGCCTGTACCCCTACTTTCTGATCCTGGATTTGAGATCGGAGTTCCCATTTCTCAAGCAGATATCGGTTTGTTTTTGGGAGATAGTGCGTTCGAACCCCGTTTTGGGTAGCCCTGAAGATGGTTTTCCGTTGTTTCCGAATTTTACAGCAAGCAAATGCTGCGACTGTACCTTAATTAAGGCTACGATGACTTCCTTCCCTCTCCTAGTATTTTCCTTTCCATCGCCACCTCCATAAGACCTATCTTCGTCACCACAATGTAAAGCAGATTCCCATTAGGAACTATTATTTTAGGAATGAACAGACTACATACCATATTTACGTGCCTGAAAAACCTGTAAAGGTCCCATTAGGAACTATTATTTTAGGAATGAACAGACTACATACCATATTTACGTGCCTGTAAAACCTGTAATTTTCGGCTTCAAGAATAGGGGAAATTATGATAATGATCACACGAAACAGTTAAATAAGAGTGTGATGTGACGCCTCACACAGCGCTGCATGTCGGTATAATCTAATACAGGGAAGTTCCTTTCTCCGAACGTAAAACATCCTTGTAAACCGCAACTTACCATGCAACACCAAGACAACACACTTTGAACTGCGTTGCCGTTGTCTTTTATACACTCCAGAACTTTCAAGTCCCTTTCTTTAGACCATGGAAGAAATTTAAAGGTTTCTTCGCTCCCAATATGTTTTCTCACGCCAATAATGAATCATACAGGTCTGCACTTCTTATTTACGAGTTGTCAATCCCACTCATCAATATGGAGCATATTCTAAGACATTGAAGTTGAAGGATGTCGAAAAACGTGTTCTCTTCCTGCTTATCTATGGGAAACGTCCCACACGGCCACACGGGACGCATATCTGGGTACCTCGGAAGGCGTTGAGAAATCCAGGGTAAGGGTGAGAGTAGTTACTGTTGCACTTGCTGTTGGGCCACTTGAAATAATCTTGTGATGGTTTTTCCCTAATACCGTTCCCTGCGACATTCTTTTTTTTTTCAGACCTCCCCCCTCTATCCCTCTTCTCTCTTCTCACCTACATATGATCTTGATGCAGTCCACTCCCAGAATTACATAGTATTGAAATGAGAGCCTTTCTGTGTGTTTCCAGTAAGAATAATTTGTCAGTATGCCGTTACCTCAGTAGCAAATTTGCAATTCTCCTATCGCTCGATAATAGTTAAACTTCAGTAGGGGGGTTATAGGCAAGTAAATATTGTATTTTTGTGTCTGCTCCAAATATTCGTATTAGTTGTAGTAGAGTAATGTTTTGTATTTATATGACTGCTTGTGCTTGTACATTAGTGTAGAGGTATATCAATTTGAATTTGCAGTTTCTCTGTTTAGATAATAATGATCTCTTATTTTCTTTCAGTTGAGAAACCAACAACTTGGCCAATACTGGCAAGGTATGTAACAAATAAGTATGTGTGAATGAGAGTTTAGTGTGGTGATGAGGATGAAGCAGTACTTTTATCTATGAGAGGAAAATCAACACTCTTATGAGAACTGGGACGTAAAAAGCCATTCAGTAGGGAGCGTGTCATGCAAGGTGTGGAAAGAACCAAATGAATAGAAATATATGTATCAGAGGAATGTGCTTGTAGTTACAATACAACCTCCTTCATCTGAGGATCAGAGGATCTCACCTAGTTGTAGTTACAATATGCCCTCCCTCCTCTGATGATCAGAGGATCTCACCTGGTTGTAGTTACAATATACCCTCCTTCTTCTAGGGAAAAGAGGATCTCACCTGGTTGTAGTTAAAATATACCCTCCTTCTTCTGAGGAAAACAGGATCTCACCTGGTTGTAGTTACAATATACCCTCCTCCTTCTCAGGATCAGAGGATCTGACATGGTTGCAGTTACAATACACCCTCCTTCTGAGGATCAGGGGATATCACTTGGTTGTAGTTACAATATACCCTCCTTCTTCTGAGGGTCAGACGAACTCAGGTGGTTGTAGTTACAATATTTCCTCACTCTTCAGAGGATATCACCTGTTGTAGTTACAATATACCGTCCCACTTCAGAGGATCTCACCTGGTTATAGTTACAAAATACGCTAAATTTTCTGAGGATCAGAGCATCTCAGCTGGTTGTAGTTAAAATATACCCTCCCTCTTCAGAGTATCGCCTCTGGTTGCAGTTACAATACACCGTCCTTCAGAGTATCTCCTCTGATTGCAGTTACAATATACCCTCCTTCAGAGTATCTCCTCTGGTTGCAGTTAAAATATACCCTCCTTCAGAGTATCTCTTCTGGTTGCAGTTACAATATACCCTCCTTCAGAGTATCTACTCTGGTTGTAGTTACAATATACCCTCCTTCAGAGTATCTCCTCTGGTTGCAGTCACAATATACCCTCCATCAGAGTATCCCCTCTGGTTGTAGTTACATTACACCCTCCTTCAGAGTATCTCCTCTCTTTGTAGTTACAATATACACATCCTCTTCAGAGTATCTCCTCTGTTTGTAGTTACAATATACCCTCCCTCTTCAGAGTATCGCCTCTGGTTGCAGTTACAATATACCATCCTTCAGAGTACATCCCCTGGTTGCAGTTACAATATACCCTCCTTCAGGGTATCTCCTCTGGTTACAGTTAAAATATACCCTCCTTCAGAGTATCTCTTCTGGTTGCAGTTAAATATACCCTCCTTCAGAGTATCTACTCTGGTTGTAGTTACAATATACCCTCCTTCAGAATATCTCCTCTGGTTGCAGTTACAATATACCCTCCCTCTTCAGAGTATCTCCTTTGGTTCCGGTTACAATATACCCTCCTTCAGAGTATCCCCTCTGGTTGTAGTTACATTATACCCTCCTTCAGAATATCTCCTCTGGTTGCAGTTACAATATACCCTCCCTCTTCAGAATATCTCCTCTGGTTGCAGTTACAATATACCCTCCTTCAGAGTATCTCCTCTGGTTGCAGTTAAAATATACCCTCCTTCAGAGTATCTCCTCTGGTTGCAATTACAATATACCCTCCGTCAGAGTATCTCCTCGGGTTGCAGTTACAATATACCCTCCCTATTCAGAGTATCACCTCTGGTTGCAGGTACAATATACCCTCCTTCAGAGTATCTCAGCCGGTTGTAGATACAATATACCCTCCCTCTTCACAGTATCCCAGCGGGTTGTAGTCACAATATACCCTCCTTCAGAGTATCTCCTCTGGTTGTAGTTACATCATACCCTCCTTCAGAGTATCTCAGCAGGTTCTAGTTACAATATACCCTCCCTCTTCACAGTATCTCAGCTGGTTGTAGTTAAAATATACCCTCCTTCAGAGTATCTCCTCCATTCGTAGTTACATTATACCCTCCTTCAGAGTATCTCAGCTGGTTTTAGTTAAAATATACCCTCCTTCAGAGTATCTCCTCTGGTTGTAGTTACATTATACCCTCCTTCATTGCGGAGGAGGGTGATGGACGCTTTAGGAGAATATAGAAGGAAAGGTGGAAGCCAAGAAAGGGAGTTTTTCTGTAGATTGAGGAAGGAGTATAAAAAGAAAATTTCTGAGACAAAAAAGACGTGGTTAGAGGAACAAATGGAAGCCATAAATAATGACTGCAAGACTAACAATTTTGAGGGAGTCTGGGATAAGATTAATAGAATTATTAAGGGTGGAAGGAATATGGAGAGAACGAGTATTGAGGAAGTGCAATGGGTCAGGCACTTCGAGGAATTACTAGGAAAAAAGGGGGGTGATAGATGGAGAGGTTCGGGAGAAGAAGTAATTTGGAGTAATAGGGGAGTGGCAATTTATGACTTGGATAAAGAAATCACAAGAGAGGAAATCCGGGGAGTGATAAGCAGGGCCAGAGCGAAGTCGGCCGGGGGGTGTAATGGTATAAATAATAAGTTTTGGAAGGAAATTAGTAAAAATGAGATAATGATAGAGGGCATGGTGAAACTATTCAATAGGATATTCGAGGGAGGAAATTACCCTAGGGAATGGGAAACAGGAATTATATGCCCTATATACAAGGGAAAGGGTAGTAGGAACGATGTGAACAGTTATAGGGGTATATCTCTGCTGGATTCTCTGAGTAAAATATATACTGGGGTGCTAGCGAACAGAATAAGTGGGTGGGCGGAAGAAAATGGAATTTTGACAGATTACCAAGGGGGATTTAGGAAAAAGAAAAGAACAGTGGATAATATAATGATAGTAAAGACTATTTTAGAAAAGTATAAGAATATGAATAGAAGTACGGTTTATGTAGCAGCAATAGATTTTGAGAAAGCTTTTGATAAGGTAAATAGAGAGGCCCTACGAGAGAAATTAGGTAGGCTAGGGATTTCGGAGAAGATGTTGAGGGCAGTGGAAGGAATATACAGGGACGTCAGGTTTTGTGTAAAATTGGGAGAAGGGAGAATGAGTAGACCATTGGAGTCCAAGGTGGGTGTAAAACAAGGTTGCAAGTTATCGCCCATACTGTTTATTTTATATATAAACGATATTTTAGAGGGGTTTGGGGCAGGAAATGGGGCTGTACCGGTAATTAATGGTTTGGAAGTGCCAGGACTGATATTTGCGGATGATGTGTTATTGATGACGTTAACTTCAGGGGCGATGAATAGGGCCTTAGAGTCAGTGATGCTATTTGCGAGGAAATGGGGATTGAAAATTAATGGAAATAAGTCTAAAATATTGATAGTACAGGTGAACAAAAGAAGAAAGATGGAAGGGAATTGGGTAATACAGGGAGAAAGATTGGAACAGGTAAGGAAGCTGGAATATCTAGGAGTTATTTTTAATGATAAAGGAACTTGGAGTGACCAGATCAAAAGAATGAAATATAGAGGCTTGGCAGCCTTAGCCTCAGTCAGAAATTTGCTACTCAAGTTCCCGGGGATCAGTTACAAAACACTGAGACTCGTGTTCAGGTCGGTAATAGTGGGGAGGGTATTATACGGAGCAGAAGTTTGGGGGCTGGATGAAAAAAGAGAGGAACTAAGAAAGATTGTTAGTAGTTTTGCTAAGTTAGTGATGGGCTTGCCGAGGTGTACAGCAAATGTAGGGGCGGAATTAATGTGTGGGGAGGATTTGGAATCAGAGGGTGTGAAAAGAATAGTTAGATATTGGATGAATTTAAAAAGACAGGAAGGTGGGAGAGTTTTACAGGCTGCATATGTACAGCAATTTAAGAGCATGTATAAGGGGGGATGGTTAGAAAAAATAAAAGGATATTTAGAGAGGATAGGATTAGGGCACCTGTGGGGGGAGGTTTGGTCAAAGACAGAAGTGAGAGGGATGAAAATACTGGAAAGGAGAATTAGGGATATCCATAGGCAGAAATTATTGGGGGAAAGCAGACTAAGAAATTCGCTGATTGTTTTGACGAAAATAGAGGAGATAGCAGGGTTGAATATTAGATACGTCGATAGGTCAAATCGATATGGGATGATGTGGTGGCTTTTAGGTCTGCCAAGGAATAAGGGCTGGTTACAGGGCAGGGATAAGACAAGGTGTGTACTTTGTGGAGATGTGAATGATGAGTTTCACTTGCTAAGAGACTGTGAGGGAACGAGGGGGTTAAGACATGGATTATTGAGTGCCGAGCATCGGGAAATACTGGGGAGAGGGGATGAGAACGCAATACTGAGATGGATTCTTAAACAATGGGAAAAAGGGGGTGAATTGAACAGGTATTTTTGTGCGACAAAAAAGGCCTGCGAGAGTAAAATGAAGGAGAGTGAGTTAGAGGGTGGGCAGGGGAATAGGGGGGTAGAATAGTTATCTGTATAAGGGAAGGAGATAGTAGGTTAAAATTTTAATGGTTTAGTGTATATAGGGACTGAGTATTTAGTTAGGGGAGTTAGGTAAGAGGACAGGATGGCATGGTCTGTTTGTTTTATGATATGTCAGTAATTGTTATTCATTGTAATTTTATTAGGTTATGATGGTAACTATTTGTGAAGGCTGAAATATGGTAAATAATTTGTGAAGGCTGAGACGTGGTAAGGGTGAAGTGATATATTTATTGTGATATTTGGAGTTGACGCTGATTGGTAAGTTTTATGATATGTCAGTAATTGTTATTCACTGTAAATTTATTAGGTTATGATGGTAATTATTTGTCAAGACTGAAATGTGGCAATGGTGAAGTGGTATATTTATTGTTGATGTATATAAGAGAGAGGATAGCATGATAGTGTGGTATGAGATTGAGAGGTGGTATATGAAGCGATGTGTTGGTATTGAAGGGTAGCTGTATTAGCTTTTGGTTTGGTAGGAGGTTTATTTAATGCTAACTAAGTGAGTGTTAAGAGGGACAAGAGTTTTGGATGGTAGAGATTGGAATGTGGTGTTGGTGAAGAGATGGTATATGAGTGTTTGGTAATTTAAGGTGAAGATGGCCTGGTATCTAGATACGATTAAGTTAAGATGTGTCATATTGCTGAAATGAGGTGTTGGAGAAGTGGTGGTATAAAATGGTCGCAGTGATTGAGGACTATGGTTGAAATATGGTGAGAAGCGGTGTTAAGCGGTGTTATTTTGTAAATCTGAGATGTTGTAAATTTAGATTTAGTGGTGTATTGTGGAAGGTATATGAGGTGGATCTGGAATGGAAATTGTGGGTAAGAGGTGGTATCTGAATCCGGGAGTTTGTATGTAGATGGTTTATTTATTGCTGAATTATTTTAGATTTATCGATTGAAACAAAATGTGGTGTGGGAGAAGTGTTGGTATAGGCGAAGATGGTTTGGTAATGAGATGGTTTAATTTATTGCTGAAACTTTTGGAGTTGGAGAGATGATTGTATTAAGTGCGGGTTGGTAAATGTAGTGTATGATGGATTGAAGGGCGAGTGCGGAATGTTGGTTGTTATGGTTTGGACAGAGAGTAAGTTAGAGGACAATGAAGATGACGTATGTGCTGAATCCACAAGGACACGTAATGAGTGGTGGTTGCGATAGCAAATGTAATGCTGAGCATGGCTTGGGTTTTAAAATGAGATCAAGCATGGCTAAATAATGGACAAGTTGCAACATGAGAGGTAGTAATGCATTGAAATAAAAGTGGTATTTAAGGTAAGTGTGGAGGGAGACCAGTGTTGAAATTTGATTGTAAGTTATTATGATTTTCTGCTGGGTTAGGATTGTGTTATTTATTGTTGTGAACGTGGAGGACTTTTGTTTGTGTTATGGCTGGTTAGAATGTAAGTGCTGACTGTCGATGTTTTGGTATTGATCGGGAGTATGTCAGGGAAAATGAATGTGACGAAAGTTGCTGAGTTTGCTGGATCCTCGAGCCGAGGACTGCTACAGAATTGTTATCATTTTTGTTATTATTTATTCCTATTATCTCTATTATCATTATTATATTAGTATGTATTTAGTTATTATTATTATTATTATTATTATTATTATTATTATTATTATTATTATTATTATTATTATTATTATTATATTATTATCATTATTTTATTATTATTTTTATTATTATTATTTTTTATTATAATTATTAATATTGTGTCTTATTGCTTTGTGAACATGTAATGGGGCGGAAAGCCTGTTTGTTCATAAATAAAGTTAAAGTTATTATACCCTCCTTCAGAGTATCTCAGCTGGTTGTAGTTAGAATATACCCTCCCTCATCAGAATATCTCCTCTGGTTGTAGTTACATTATACCCTCCTTCAGTAAATCTCCTCTGGTTTCAGGTACAATATACCCTCCCTCTTCAGTATATCTCCTCTGGTTGCAGGTACAATATACCCTCCTTCAGAGTATCTCAGCCGGTTGTGGTTACAATATACCCTCCCTCTTCACAGTATCTCATTTGGTTGTAGTTACAATATACCCTCCCTCTTCAGAGGATCTCACCTGGTTGCAGTTACAATATACCTTCATTCTTCTGAGGATCAGAGTATCTTACCTGGTCGCAGTTACAATTGCTCTTCGAATGTTTCAGTTGAAGGTTTATAACTTTAATTTTTGAGTGTAGAATGTTTTTTCCTTTCTACCACCTCTTGATTTTTTGTGTTACCCATGACTTAGGCCTATGTGTGACTTTTTGCTTAATATTTGAACTATCTACTCTAAGTCCCTCATTAATAAAAGCACAAAGCCTGCTGTACACTTCAGTCATGTCAGCACGTGTAAAGTTTGTGAAAAATCTTTTAGCTTAGTTTAATATATCTTCACGTTTGTTTGTCCATTTGCGTCTCTACTGAATGGAGTCCTCTCTTTAACGTGTAGAATTATTAGAATATATTATTACTAAGGCCAATTATTACGTTACATAAATAGTAGTCCTCAGTGGCAATCGTTGAGTGTTTATGATCAGATAAGTTGGGGATGTGGGTGTTATTCTTGTTGGGAGACTTGTAGGCCTACTTTAGGGGTAAAAGTAACCATTCAGTGAAGAGGATCCTTTTAAAACTCTATGCGATCGTCTCCTATAAGCAACGAGTTTGATTTTCTTTTATTGCATAAAATAGGTTCAAGGTTTATCATAAATTTAGTAGTATTCTCGATTGGGTTGTTGTGTGAAATTACCACATATCTCCGGTTTTTGCTAAAGACTTCCTATTGGAGAATACTGTTATTGATCTTAATGACTTTAGTTGCCCGTTTTCTTGACGCGCACACTCACAGTCCTCTTCCAGTACCATCTCTTGATGGATGGTAATCTTCAAAGTTAGGTCTGTAATATAGGATGTTTCTTCATCGGATAGCCAATTTTCTGTTATAAATATAAGGTTAAGTTCTGTAACCTCATCAGTAATGCCGGTAAGCATAGTATCCTCAAAGGTATTCCTAAGACTTCGTGCATTGATACACATGCATGTAAATTTAGAATTTGGAGCCTGATTTTTAGTTTCTAATTTATAGTTTTCTATAGTATCTCACCGGATCTCAACATAATTTATTATTTCCTTATTCCTATGAATTTCCTCTACCATTTATAATCAGTGTGAATTCGCGTGAGTGAAGTACCTGCAGTATTCTCGAGGTGTGCGATCATTGCCCTGCTGCTGATGATCATGTTTGATCCATCCCTAGCTCCGCAGACAAAGATCCTGCAGTCCCGTGTCCAGGTGGCAAATATTTTTCCATTTTGCTTCAGTAACCTGCATCTTCTTGCAATGTTCTCATTCCTGGGCGAAAGATTGTCATTATTGAATGCTTTGCATGATGGGTAGTCCAGTCCAATGTTCTCGGAGTTCAGAACTCTTTTCTGAATTCTCGCATTCACTATTTCGTATTTCTTCCACCTGTTAGTGAATTTTACCACAATTTTTCCAATGTTCCCACCTCTTTACGGCAGACGATGAGCAAATCAATCTCTTGAAATCCCAAAGCAACTCTCAATGCCCTGGGTGTTTGTATCACCAAATTATACACATTTTCTTTTATCATTTCTGGCATTCTATTAATTAACAAATTGTTCCTACGGGTATACTGTTTAAGGTCTTCTGACACATCTAAAACCACTTTGGTATCATTGCTTAAATCCAACAGAGATTTTTCCAACTCAGATTTTCTTTTCCTCAAATCATTTGTGGGAGTTTTGAATTACTTAAACAGATCATTTATGAATTCTTTCACTTTCTTTTAAAAATATTAACTTCAGCCATCAATGAAGTTTTGAGTTCTGTAAGAGATAATTGTATCTTCTCCGTAACCTCCTTAAATACGTCACATTCGCTTAGGTTTGGTGGCGGTTGACAATCGTCACTTTCACATTTCCACACCTTTTCTGGGTCACTTTTTACCGCCTCGTAAGCCTTCTTTGACATTCGTGCGTATTCCTTGTGAACTTTTCCAGTGACCAAGTTGATGCTGAAATTTAACCGATAAAATTCATTTTAAAGTAATAAGCGCATAGTTGAAAATTGGGATGTTGAATATACTTCTTGATGAAGTCAAAATGTATTCACTGAAACAATTGTCATTCTGGGTGGAATTGTATCTCCTTTTTAGACGTTTTGTTCTTTATTTGCAAATAGGGTGTCTATCTCTGTGGCAAATGGTACACTAAAATACATTATTGTCAAGCACTAAATTTTAAATTAACAAGAGAAGAAGAAAATTTTCCTAGAATACAATATTATACAATTTAAGCTAACATTTTTTTCTATTAAACACACAGCTCATCCTTAATAAATTTATATTGTTTACAAAATTCCACTTATAATATCGCCTGTACTTACAAACATAGTCAACTCATGTACAGTATGTGTAATTACTTCGAATAATACTATACAACTGGTATAAGATTAAAATTTACATTGCATTTATTTACTTATTTATGTTTTACCCATTTTGGAACCTAAGTAGCATAACGACTTGCTGCGTCTTAACCAGAGCCCCTTTTGCCACCACTTTTAAGAGTTTCTGAAGGGCCTTCACAGCTACCGTAGCGGTCCCAGGGCCCTCGAAGTCCCCACTGTACTTCACCCCTACAGGCAGTCCCCTACTTTGGCTGTCCAAACTCCATGGACCAGGGGATGGAATTAATTTAATCACACACACATTTTTATTTACAATAGCCTGCACTGGTCGAATGCCCTCTAACATTTCATTTATTTTTTCTGTTGCTGTTTATTCTCTTCTTGAATATCTGTACAGATTTCGGAAAAGGATCAAACTCTACCCCTGGTAAACTGTCTCACTCCTTCATGCGCTACCCAATGAATGAAAATTTACCCCAATTGCTTCTGCTAAAATTCTTTCTAATTTTATACTTGTAGTCAGTCCTGCCGATATAATTATTTTCCAACTGAAGCCTCTCACGGATTTCTCCCCATGCTTCTTCCCCTGTATAGGCTCTATATAATCCTATAAGTCTAGTTTCCTCCCTTCTCTTACTTAAAGTTTCCCACCCAAGTTCCTCTAATATTTCTGATACACTACTCTTTCTCCTGAAATCTCCTGTTACAAATCTTGCTGCTTTCCTCTTCACACTATCTAATTCTTTTATTAGGTATTCTTGGTGAGGATCCCAAACACTGTTTGCATATTCCAATAGTGGATAAACCATACTTAAGTAATTTTTTCTTTTAATTCTTTGTTGCATCCTTTAAGTAGCCTCATTATGATATGTAACGATCTGTATGATTTCCCAACAATGTCATCAACATGACCCTTCCAGGACAAATTACTTTCAAATCTCACACCTAAGTATTTGCACTTGCCATCTTTTGGGATAACTACCTCATCCAAAGTCAGTTTTAAAGCTCCTGTTTGTAAATGTTGTAACAATTGATTTGCCTCCATTAACTTTCATATTATTTTCTTCAACCCATTGTTGGATACTCTCAAGGTCCCTTTGTAATTCTGAACAATCCTCAATATTATTTATTTCCCTATAAACAATTATGTAATCTGCATACAATCTTATTTTTGCTGTTATACTGTTCCCTAAATCATTTGCATATATTAAGACCAGTAACGGACCTATTATACTACCCTGTGCAATTCCCTTCCAAACTTTCTCTTCCTGTGACACATTATTTCCTACTTTGACTTTCTGAACCCTTGAATTTAGAAATGTTTTTATCCAACGTGTAACCCTTACGTCCAATCCTATTCCCTCCAATTCCTTTAATAATATTCCATGTTCCACTCTATCAAATGCTTTGGAAAGATCTATGGCTATACAATCTAACTGACCCCTGAATCCAACTGATCTAATATGTTCTGCTGAAATACCACCAGTTGTGTCTCACAAGAAAATTTCTTTCTAAATCCATACTGGCTCCTCATGAACCAATTTTTGTCATCACATATCCCTCTGATGTGCTTTGCTCTCTTACACATGTTATTAAGAATGGACTATGACTGAACAAAACTAATAGTGGTTGAATTTCCACAGCTCCAGCGAACGAGCGCCGTGTTCCGAAGCGACCTCGGTGTCACATTTGTGACAACTGTGACGAATGTGACGCCGAGCACAGGAGAAGACGGCCCCGGTAAGTCTTATACACAGCTATTACCACATTCGTGTTTACAGTGTTATAGTAGTGCTAACTGTTGTGTTCATGTGATGCAGATCTACCATATCCATCATGCTTACTTCAACATCTTATGAAATTGTACCATGAATGAAGGGAATCCACTTAATTATTGCATATTCAATAACTAATAAATTGAACTAAATTTTACTTGAGTTACAGTTTTGATCAGTTAATCACTTCTTGTTGAATGAACTTAAGAAACCGTTTGTAGGAAGAGGATTTCCTAAACAGGTGGAATAATGGCTTTCAAATTTCCACATTACAATTGTCCTTCCAAACGTGGCGCAGTCGAACAGAAAATGGCCTACTGTTTGCGAAGATGCACGAAAGGACAAATAACGACAATAATTATCTGCAACGCTAATTTGAAATGTTCAAATTATTTAAAAATAAGCTCAATAAAATTGAAATTTTAAGTTAAACATACTCCAATAAGTCTACCAACAATAGTTACAAATGACCATGATGTTCTATGTAATTTCATTGACAGACGAGTCTATTGGTTGTTTGCGATAGTGTATAAGTGAACATAATTCAAGACTGTTCTCACTCCGTTTTAAAGAAACAGTCATAAAAATGAAATAATTATCTGTTAACCGAGTGAACCTGTTTACTGTAATGCCAAAAGTAACATAATTTTAACTTTGTCGTGATACAGCTCACCACAGTTGTGATGATCCACCTATGATAAAACACAAAGGGAATTCTTCTACCGCTCTTACCCTCAATAAATCTGTACTCTACTTGATCCTATCTATGAAAATGCGAGTTAGATGACCATATCAGGTCCTAGATAAATGTTTATGTAAATTCCTCATGAAGTCTCAGTAATCCAGGATAATGATTGCAATTAGTTCTCCTATCATCCTACAATATACTGCAATGACTACCTCTAACTCACTTGGAAGATCACGCAAAACTACAGGACCAGCCGGGAGGTCGAGCCCTTTCCCTTATCACGAATACAGATGTGTAGAGCCACGTTAGAGCCGATACCTTGCTATCCTTATGTCGTACGTTTACTTCCTAGTTTTGAATATCACATATTACCATTACGGTGAAAAATTGCGTCTATTGAAAGTTTAACTTGAATATCAGCCTGATATGTTCTCTCTCATTCATTAGATGATCCCTATTTCTTCTTCATCTACACACTTAGTGTGGCAATATAAAGACAGCAGTGGTCTTTGTGCCAGGATTAAAAATCATTTTTTGTTTTATAAGATTTTATTCTGTTCGGACCTTTGGACTTGGAAGAATTGCTTTCATATCATCAACCTGTATTTATCCAGATTATAAACTCTTATTTAGAGTTTTTAAAAATTATCATTAATCTGTGAATTTTAATAGTTCCCTTTCTGATGCAATTATTATGTGTCACCTTATACTCTACAACACACACAGTTCTGAAAGCGCACTTCCTATTGCATCAACGAAGACTTTTGTCCAACATTTATTATTACTGTGTCAGCAAGAATGGAGAAAATAAGAGTAAATGTAATTGGTGAATGTGGAAGTGGAATGTGAATTCCGTATACTGATTGGTTCTCTTTGGTGATAGCACCATTTCCTGTATCTTGATCTTACCTTGCTCCTTCAGTCTTTGATCGTATGACCATCTTAGCGAGCAGACGTGCTCGTCTCATGGGAAACCCGGTCTCAGCGAGTAGCGTATACGAGTTCAACACTCGGCCACCTGGATTCCTCGCTGCACACCCTCTTTTCTGCACAACTTGTAAGCAAAGGGAATGCTTGTAAGGAGCGGTAAGGAATCTAGATTTCATTAATAGCCGTGTGAGCACTAAAGGGGTGTTTTGTATGTGGCATCTGTCAACATTCAACTAAAACTAAACTATTAGAATGGCGGTAATAAACGGCGATTTGCATTTCTGTCGCGAACTATTTCCTAGCGAATTTGGATTTTCACCGCGTTCTACTCCCTAGCGTTTGGCGGCAAGGGTCATTGATTTGAATTTTTAGAGGGACGTACTTCGTAGCATTGCGCAATAACCAGAGAGAACAGATTAAGAGCTTCCAAAGTGAATTCATGTATATATCTATCTGTAAAACTTACGGTACCCACTGGGCGAAACTTAGGTTAGAGATCGAACATACCGCGGACGCCACCTTTAAATCAATATAAAATATTATTCAAGTATGCTATATGTAGCATATACTATTTTTTTTTAATTTACTTCAACAGAATCTTTTACCACCGCAGATGGATCTTACATGGATATTTCCTTCCTGTCAACATCATTAGGAATTATATATATAACTAACCTCATATTATATTGACAACACCTTTCATAATAATTAGAAATACGTTCAGCAAGTAGCCTACATAATCGGTACTGTCGATGAACATGAGCGTACGAGTTCGGTAAAAAATATATGGTAATAATAAGGCAGAGGAGAAAATAACATAAATAGGGTCATTATATTAATCGTATTATAGTTGGACTGGATAATATAATACATATATGGTATTTTTACTGGCTATTGTAGCCATTCCAATAGTTTAGTTGAATACTGAACCGACAGATGGCACAGACAAACCACACCTTTAGCGCTCACACGGCTATTACTGAACTCGAGACTCCTTACGCTCCTTACAAGCATTCTCTTTGCTTACAAGTTGTGCAGAAAAGAGGATGTGCAGCGAGGAATCCAGGTGGCCGAGTGTTGGACTCGTACACGCTGCTGTCTCAGCGTAAGCACTGTTCCTACGTTTATTTCGGCTTTTATCTGCATTCAAATGTGATAATTTATCTTTTCTCTCACGCAGGAGTTTACTCTCGAGTTTCATATTCATCGCTAAATTTGTCGACATGACTTAGCTTCTCAGACAGGATCATATACTTAGTTTGGATAAAATGTCCTTTTTCTTAACTTTGTATAATGTTGTAATAATTATCCCTCGGTTTTTCCTCCCGGTATTTCTGTGTCACCTTGCATAAGTACGAAACATCTGTTCACTTTACCTGAAGATTGTTAGATAATGATGGCACCTCTGTGTTTGGTTTTATTTCCATTTTCTTAGACCGGGACTAGCCCTCATTGTAGTCGGAATGCATCGTCGGATTAGTGTTTCTATAGATGCAAATTCGGCGATTAAATTTCTTTTAGTGAAGTGCGCATGTCTGCAGGGAAGCTCTTTAATTTCTCTTTGAAAAGTTCTTTCGATTTTGAGTTTTGATTTGTTTCCCTTTTTAAATAAATGTTGTAATCCAAGGCAATTACACTCTCCGTTTTCTTTCAGAATAAAATGCTACGTTCCGTTACCTCTCATGTTTCCATGCCACTTTCAAGATCCTTTTTGTAGTTGTCATGTTTCTTAACCTGTTTGTTTACATATTGTATTGCGATACTTTATTGGAGCTAAGCTTTTAACAAGCTATACATTTAAATTCTCTATTATTATTATTATTATTATTATTATTATTATTTGTGTAATCAGCCAAATACGGTTAGACATAGAATTAAGTACATACAAAGGCACAATATTATGAAGATAACAATCTCTGATTTTTCTCATTGAACTAAACAATAGATCTAATTACATCATAAAGTGCATAACAATCTCATGTTCAGATGACTTGAGTTTTTATTTAAGACCTCCAGAAATGTATTAACTATCCGAATAGCCTCTTAATCAATTATCTAAAGACTCTACAAACTACAAAACTCTGTATCTGCTTTGAAAATTCTAAATATCCTTTATTGTACATTTAATTAGTCACATAACATGACTAACTTTGCATTATTCGAAATGTAAATAGTAAAAATAAACTGAACTAAGCTAATATTTGTGGCAAAGTCCGCCAGAATGTAAAGTTAGTGAGAGACAAAGAAATAACCATCGATCATGAAAGAGAATAATTATACCTTATCACCTATTTGATGTTGAAAGATGAAAATGCGACTCTGAATTCTCCTTCCTTAATTGCATCTGTTTATCCTGTATCCCTCGTTCAGCTTTGGTCCAGTTAAATCAACAAAAACCATTTGTACCTCAGATAGAGGTGGTTAGTGATGAGCCACATATTTTAAATGTATAAACACCTTACTTTTCACAACACAGTTCCATAATTCTGTAAATCAACAGTATGTACACTACATATTAGCAACATTCTCAATAAAGATCTGCAAGACCTACCCTGAATCTCACTCATCTTAATTCACTTACACCTTAGGCTAAGAGTTATGAATAAACAGGCAGAGTGCCATATTAACACATATTCCGTGAATAGCTTCTGTAAGAAGTTCCAGTAAAAATGCAAAATACTTCACCAATGATGTGGGGTCTGCAGAAGAAACCAAGGGTATTTTTTTTACTTATAGTTATGAATTTCATTGGTTCCGTATTGAAGTGGGATTACAGTAAAATTAAATTCTTTCAAGGTCCACCTATGCAATACAATGACGTTTTATTGTGATTTAATCACATGTCAAATAGTCAAATGGTACTAGTTTCGGAATCTATGTGCCATCATCAGGCCTTGAGTACAAATTAAAACAAGATATATATTCCTAAAACATCTAAAACACGCAGCTGATGTAACAAATTTCAATGTTATTCATTATGGATCCTTTGTTTACTGTTTGAAGAACTTTCATATCTTGTTCAATGTCGGTAATTTGTGATTAGTGTCGTACATATGTATACCCATGGCGGAGAACTTATTGTGTCTCATCGCGTTGACGTGTTCCGAATATCTAATCATAAAGTTGCGTCCTGCATTCATTGCATTTTAGTCTATATATTCCAGATTTGGAGTAGATACTGGGGGTATTGATTGATGCAGAGTTGTGTAAAATTTCGGAGGTTCTATTGTTAGTTTTAAATAAAATTCTTACATTGTGTTTTCGGAAAAGGTTGGTGATTTTGTGGACGTCATTATTATAAGTGAAGGTGGTTGAGATAGGAGTTTTTTCTTTTTCTTTTATGAGATTGGTTTTAGGCCGCTACCTATATTTATTTATTATTTGTTCTATAAACTGCCTGTTGTACCCATTGAACTTGGTAATTGCCCTTATGGTATTAAGTTCGTTATTAAGATCTATCTTTGCCATGGGTATGGCGAAGGCTCGATATACCATGCTATTGTATGCTGCACGTTTGTGCATTATGGGATGTATGGAATCTTTGTGTATAGTGTTAGCAGTTTGTGTAGGTTTCCTGTATATTTTGTAAGACAGGCCAGACGTATTTCTAATAATGGTTATATCTAGAAAATTGATTGTTTTATTGGTTTCTGACTCTAGTGTGAATTTAATGTATTGGTCAATACTATTCAAGTCTTGAAGAGTGGATTCCGCGTTCTTGATTGATTCATCCATAATGACGAGTGTGTCGTCCTCATATCTAGCCCACATGAGAATATTTGGAAAGTTGTTATTATTGATTTCTGTATGTTCTGAGTTATCTAAATAAATATTAGCCAAATTCCTGATGAAGGTGATCCCATCGCCAGTATAATCTGTTGATATATAATTTTGTCGAAAACAAAGAAGTTATTGTTGATGACCAGGCTTAGAAGCTGAATGAAATCTTGTATTTCTAGTTTGCTAAGAGAACTATGTTTACTTAGATTATTTTCAATGATTTTTGGAAGTTTAGAAATTGGTATGCTCGGATACATATTTTCTATATCAAAGGAGTGGAGGGAGTGGTTAGGTTGTAGGTTTAATACCTTTAATTTCTCAATCAGTTCAGTAGTGTTTTTAATGGATTTGTTGGAGAGAAAGTGATAATTTTTGTTAGGAAATTTTGAATGAATTGGGATGCTTTGTAGAGTGGACTGGGTCTGTAATTGATAATGGGTCGGATAGGAATATTAGGTTTGTGAATTTTTTGGAAGGGCTTTGACTGTAGGAAGGCCAAATCTAAACTGATAACCATGAATCCAGCTGGTTCGAGGCCCAGTTGTCTACGTGAGATAACGACACCGGTATACAAAACCATCAGTAACGGCCGAGGGGATTCGTATCACTTACAACGCATTGCCACCTCCTGTGGTATCCCCTGCCAGACATAAGAGGTGACTAAAATTAACTCCGGGAGCTCTTGACTAGGAAGCATGGGTTGGTGACCGCAGATCCCTCTGCTGAGTCCCGGAATTGCTTCAACTTACTTCTACCAGGATGCTCAATTTCATCTACCCTTTCCAACCTTCCTTGATCAACTCTTGTTCTTTTCTGACCCCAGCGGTATTAGGTGTGCGAAGCCTAGGAAGGCTCGCCCTTTTTCGGTCGATACATGACTTGCAGTTCTCGAAAGTAAGAGATCCGTTGAACGTCACTCCTAGATATTTTGGAGTGTCACAGTATACCAGTTCGACCATTGACCATACTAACTTTAACTTGCGAGTGGCTTCCCTGTTTCTCAAATGAGGTTTCTTTGAGGTGTTTGATTGAAGGTGGTTTATACTGAAGTATCTGGAGAGATCTTCAAGGGCATTCATAAGGGTTCCCTCCACTGATTCGAAATCCATGCTCTGGGTGGTTAGACAAAGGTCCTGCTATTAGGAGTTGCGGGTTGGCGTTCGTGTATATATTGAAAAGGAGAGGAGCTAGTACACTTCCCTGGGGAAGGCCCTTCTTCTGTAGGCTCCTGTTGAAATTTGACAAAAACACCACTGTTTTTAAAAGAGTGGCGATGAGCTTGATTAGTCTAAATATCTTGGTCAGGTTATAGACCTTGATGAATAGAAGATGGTGATTAACAGAGATAGAGAACACTAGAGTTTCTGGTTATCTGACTGCCGGATACTCTTTGGTGGTAGTTTAATTTCGCACTAACACGTCAGAGGAAGGATGGGAAAGGGAAGGGATTGGTCGAGAACAGACCCAGCATTTCAGGGCTGTCAACTGCCCCTATATGTAACTAGCTCTGTCACCTCTTATCATTAAATCA
The DNA here is from genome assembly GCF_040414725.1 of Anabrus simplex. Lineage (NCBI taxonomy): Eukaryota > Metazoa > Arthropoda > Insecta > Orthoptera > Tettigoniidae > Anabrus > Anabrus simplex. Next base: position 102,483,905 of record NC_090276.1, on the reverse strand, counting down.
ATAGAGACCGAGTTTAACCATCATCGTCTTCACCTCATAGGATCCCTTTATCTCGTCATTCTGTCTGCACTCCTGCCATTGTTCCCCTACTTATGCTGATTCATTCATTCACGGAGCTCTGCTGGTAATGGAGCTCAAATCTCTGATGCCAGTGACATCATTTTATTCTCGCTGGGCCTACAGTGATATGTGATTTCGTCCCCCACCTCACTAGGTTTAGTCACATGAGACTAGTAACAGAGCTGTTGAACAAACAGTCTGAGTGTGCGAATATTGCATTCTTATTCACACACAGATAGATTCTGCATACATTCATATTTTGGAATATCTGAATATTTGTTCTTTATTCTACTATAATGCATCATCAACCAGTTTTCTTTCACAGACAGTCGAACTACCCCACCTGCTGTGCAATATCTGTACCTTAACACGCGAGAGGTCGCACCCGCGGCATTTTGCCGCACTTTTAAATATTTGTTAATAATTTCGTTGCTAGCCGCTGTAGGGCTTAAGGGCTCTCGTTTCATCCCTCCCCTCCCTCTCTCTCGCCTGACGTTGATTATCGTCAGTGTATTTTCTGCTCCGTTCCGGAGTAGTTTAAGTTTTCTTTCACTCTCGCACCTGCCGCGGCAAATTGCCTTCGGGCGAGCCCTCGCGTAGTTTATTCTTACATGACTGCATTTCCAAGAAAGTTTCTTAAGTAAAGTTCATGAAGTTTATGGTGGCTTTCAGTGAAGTGTGGTGCTGTAGTTTTATCTTGAATTGTGGCCAAATCATTCATGGAAACGTTGAGGCAATTTGCTCACGCGCGATATCTCGCGTTCTTTAAAAACTCTCGTAACTTTACCAGATTTTGCGACAAAATTCATTAATCTTTTTACATTAAGAAAATACTGTTACTGGGTAATTATGTTAGTACTAGTCGAAAGGCAGCTACACATTGTACATATTAATATTTTCATCAGAGCATTCACCGCCAAAGGAAAATAGCAGCTCATTAAAATATGAAGCGTGAGCAATTTGCTTTCGCGCGACCTCTCGCGTTCTAAAACGGCGGCGACCTCTCGCGTGTTAACATACAAGCGGCAGATGTTTTGTATGTTGTGTGAGGATGGCATTTTAGTTTACAAGCTACTTTCTTACCGTCTAACGTTTCTTTGTATTTTATTAATGATGTCCTCGGAATCAGCTTTAAATGATCCTGGGTTCGGCGATGCATCAGGTTGTAAGCGTTCATGAGAAACGTCCGATAGGGAAGGAGAATCAGGGGAGGAATAATCAGATGTTCAGACACCAAACCGTGTACACGTCCACTGGCATTTTACAGTAATTGTGATATTTATCTCCCACTATAATAGCGAATAGATGAAGAGACACTTCTCCAACTTGTTATTTGAAATTATGTTTATGATTACCATTTTCTCGAGAACTACTTGTTGATTTTCAAAATAATTCCACCGTGAATTTAGAGTGTCGATGACACCAACATGTCGAGTAAAATATAATAGTATCGTTGTCTCAGCAGATATTGACTTCTCAGTCTCTGTTTAAAGAAAGGTTCTGTGGATGCACAGACACAAGCAAGGCCCGTAATTCAATAATAATAAAAATAATAACATTGTCTCATCTACCATGTGCGATCATTTCTGATGCGATTCAGTCAGCCTGTGTGTGAATTTTGACACTTTAATTTACTTTAGGTGTCGGAGGAGTCATCTTCCAATGTGTACAGGATGAGGTTGAATGTTGTCAAGAGAAAGCAAAAGCAGTTTCTTACTTGCAGGCGCTCGTAATCCATCAGCGAGAATAACAACAAATCGCGGCCGCCGTTCCTGCCTGCCACTCGAGATCCACGTGGCGCTCTTTGAGACGCAGCTGGGCCACAACATCGACCACCAGGTGTTGGTGAGTTTTAACACTCTTTTCTGTGTATTGCTAGTCTTAACGGTATTTTGCTTTCGACATTGGCTAGTGCTTGTATATTTTCCTGTTTTATGTCAGCGATTTTGCTTGGATTGCGAAAACACTGAAGAAGCTTGTGGTCCAACCCCTACTCGTCTGGCTCGTGTTAACACTGCAATGGTTGATTCTCTTATCACACAACTTGTATAGCCCTTCTTGCTTCGTAATGATAACACAACATTTATATAATCATCGATACTAAGATTGCAGAAGATGTGGAGAAGTTGTTGAATGGTATGGACAGAGTCCTGGGTAAGGAGTAAAAGATAGAAAATAAATAAGTCCAAAACAAAACTAAAGCAGTGCAGTCAAACGAAGTCGGGTGAAGCAGGAAACATTATGTTAGAAAATGAATTCTTACAGGAAGTAGATAGATATCTTTTCTTGGGTAGTAAAATAACTGACGATGGTGGATGTAAACTGCAGACTAGCACAAATCTTCTCATCAAGAAATTGGCTCCCACGGCCGCAGATCTTACAATCACAGGAATAGAACCACCTTTTGGGTGGTTAGGCCGTGTGCATTTGCAGAGTTTCGCCCAGACGTGCCATTTGGGCTCATCAGCTGGATTTCCGTGCCAAAAGCTGGTTCTATTCCTGTGATTGTACAAATCTGCTCACTTCGAACATTGAAAAACCTGTCGTAAGAGGCGACCAAAATGTGCGCCTGAGTAGCCGTCCGAGCCTTTCAGCGTAACAGAATAATATTTTGTGACTTTGTTCGATTCACAGCCAGGTCAGAGATTTATTCACGGTATGCCCTGCCTGTTATAAGTAGTGACTAAAAGAGTAAAGTCATTTTATTTGTATTTTCAGTGGCAAAAATAATAATATTAAAAAATAAACGCATTTCTCATGTACACTCATTTGACACGATCTAGAGTGCGTGCCCACAGTTAGCGCATCAATTGTAATTACTAAATTTATGATTTCCGCTTTATTCAATAATTTTTATGACTATGTCGCATATGGGGTTCCACTCCTCCTAAAAACCATTGTATTCAGCTTTCGCGACTGATTGGTGTGGTTTAACAAGATCCTTCATTCTCCGTCCGTATTTCTTTGAGGAGGTGACCCCTCGTGGGCCTATTAGGTGTACAGTGACCTCTGCACGTTACAGGGACCTCCTTGTGCAACACGTGATTGCAGCTTTGCAGGAATGCAACGGCAATCACACCGTTATTTTCATGCAAGATTTCGCTCGCCAGGTGAAAGGATTGTTTCGAGAAACGTTCAATAAAGACCGCATTATCTGTAGGCATTTTCCAAGATGCGCGACATGTAGGTCTGACTTCACCCGATATGCTGCGGGCAACTGTCGACCATGCCGTGCTAGAGGTGCAGCACATAGCTGAGTTCAGAGGCCGTAATGAACAGTGCTTGTAGCCATAAATGCTAACGACCATTATCATGTTTGACCTTTCCTGCCCTTTTTCTGTGACCCGTACCACTTCTTATAGCGCGATATTTTCGCCTGGTGGCATAACTTGGAACTAATAATGTTTGTGGAACAATTTGCGTGCGCTTTGCTTAGTTAGCATATCTACGGAATTTCAGAATTCTACCGTCACTACAGACCGTGCCGTACCGCGCTGAACACCATAACATGCCATTTACAGCATCCATCGCAAACAGTATATTGGTCCCTTATTGCCACTTTATGAGTGATCACAGAACACCAGGTTTCTCTTTTCGTCATCGTTATTTGCACACTCCAGCATTTAAATTGAATTCGATCGATCATCACCCATCCCGATTTTCCGCTATGTGCACTAGCGAATACTATCGCCAACATTTGAAGGTACTGTCAAAAAGTTTTAGTAATTTATTTTTTATTTATTTATTCTCGACTCCTCAACTAATGAATCTGGTTAAAGAAAGAACATTACTCTTTTTGGAACACTCAATTGAAGTTCAGAACGGAGAGGCGAAAATATGTTCTCACATTAAGTGCGTAAGTAACTGGGCTGATAGCAGTGGTTAACTCGTTAGAATAAAGGCTGAAGTAAATAATCCCATTATTATGCTGTTAGAAACTAATTCAAATAGCCTTTGTGCTTATGACACAACAGGCAGATACTGAAATTACATATTGGGACACAGTCGTTGACTGGACAATTTTCCCAACAGCTCAATTTCTTCTCGGGGTATCCGATTGTCAAGTAAAATCTGGAAATTTTACACTAGGTTTCGCTTTACGTGAGGTCGAAGAGAATGGCGGTCCACGGTAAACTTATCTGCGGTCGTTTGATATAGACACACTATCAATTAATTATTTCTCCTAACTAAGGTACCAACGACGTGAGAACTCATATATTCAAATTGGGTAAATACCCATTCGTTAGTTCGCATATCTTATCAACTAACTTATCAACTATATCAAGATGAAAGAATTCATAACACACCAAATTATAGAAAAGCACAATAATAGTATTTATTGAATAAACAGATGCCCTATGAAATGTAATCTGATTTGGGTAGTATTTTTGTCTGGTATTATTTACAAGTAAAAGTTCAGAGTCAGCGCTGGCTCGTAGAAAAAGAAAATAAATATAACGTTAAGTTATGTACATCAGTTCCGTCATGAATTCAAAATCGGATACAAATATTTACAATTAATCACTGGATTCCTACGGTCTTCCTTGAAATCAAGTCCTTGAGACGACACCAATATTATTATGTTGTTAGGATTGCTCAGTTTCATGATAAACATAAGCTAAATAGATCTGAGTAGACGTACAGTTAATCTGAAGTGACTGTAAGATCAACAAATAGATCTAAGCTTGAAAATAATTCTGAATTATAACTTCGAACTATATATCTCAATTATATTTGAATTATGAATAATATTTAAATTATACGTTGCAAATCATAAATCTCAACTAATTTATTTGTTCTTTCGTCAATGTTGCGCATGGCTAACGATTTACGGACTAAGGCATTTCCCCTAGTGCCTGTTAAATCTGGCCTTTAGCCTATCATTTCCCTAACCATTACTCATTGAAAGAATGTAAATTCCAACAAACTCCGTTTCAGGATAAATAAGCTATCTATCTAACTTCAACATAAGTGTTTGGTCGACATACACACGTATTTGAGGCTCAGTATGCCCCCTCTCTGTTATATTCCATAACATTTCTCGTTTAGGCAAGTTACTGAATTCTTATGCGCAATCGTAATGTAAATAATACGTATTTGTACATGGGAATATATCACCGCATTTATGGGTATCCTGAATGCATTTGGTCAAGATCATCGTCATAAACATATGATAATATTCTCGTAATTGGAACAAAACATCTACAATTGACATATAATCCCGTCATAAATTCAATTCTACTTCAATGAATTACATCCATACCTTGGTTTAGCTCATCTCCGCGGTGTGGTCAATTTCACGTACCTGTATCCTTTCACATAATTCCTTCCCTATAATAAGTGTGGCATGGCACATCCTAAGCTGCAGGCACTCCTCGGCCTCTACGTAATACATGAATAAATCTTCGCATTTCATATACAACAACATACTTCGTCGAGTTACCACTATTGTAACCATATTTCCACATTCATTTAACATCTTAACTATCATAGCCTCCATAACAACATGTCGCGATTATCTTCACTTTACCATGTCAAAATGCCACAATTCCCTTCTCATAAACGCGTTTCAATATCGCTATTTATCATAACCCTAAAGCTAAGTTCAATGCATTTATTGCGAAGCAAAGAGTACGTGATTCTATGCGTTCATTACCACCGCGCATACCAACGTGACGTAGACATATAGCATAACAAATATGAATTCATTGCAATTCCACAATGTGTCATTACTATCAGCTGTTATTAAAGACACTTCTTTCCACTTGTAGTTACTCACGAGTTATTCTGACCAAAATGCGGTGATGGATATATATAACATACAAGAATCTTATACTACACTGCTTAATCATATTACTATGGACTTAAATATCTCACACATCACTTTCATTATTCACTTGCACTTTAAATTCCACGGTTTCTATAACCAACTTATCGGCACATGCCAAAAGCACCTGTGTACGCGAACCAAAAACTATGTAATTAAATAATGTAAATGACTTAGCCCGCTTATCGTTACATCTGGTCCAGCTGTTCCGCCTCCACTCGGATGTAGTTGGCTCTGCGGTCAGGTCATGGGTTGGTCGCCTGATAGGTCCTCGGCCTCCTCATCATGGGTTGGTCAACGGGTTTCCCAATGCCTTCCTCATCATGGGTTGTGGTCTGGTTTCCCATTGCCTTCCTCATCATGGGTTAGTGGTCTGGTTTCCCATTGCCTTCCTCATCGTGGGTTGGTCTTCCGGTAAGGTTGTACTGCTCCCCCAGCTCGGTCCATCATGCATATTTAGCAAGCCATCATCATGCTACTTCTGTTAGCAACAAAAATGCAGATTTCAGAACAGTAAATAGCCATGGTATGTTCCATTCGACGATAATAATTCCTCAATTATTATTTCCTTTGCTGCTCTCAGAGGTGAATTTAATTTCGTCGGGTTTAAGTTCTGCGTATATATATCTATTTCGGCTGCTTCCCGCAAATGTCGAAAAAAATTGTTCTTCTTCTCTTGAAACTAAATTCAGATAGTCTTCTTCCCGTATGAGAATCTTTCTCCTAGGTTTCACTTGCTTCTTCCTTGTGGAATGTAGCTCAGTTGCTGTCGAGATCCTCCCACGCGTATTTCGTCGTATCTTGCCTATTTTATATTTTTTATCGGCTTTCTTTCGTCGGCTGGTGAATTACGTCGTTTCTTTACTACGACGATCCCTTTTTCGCAAGTACTTCTACTAAATTTTTCCGTCTTCTTCAAATTACTTAGCGCGTTCGCCAATTGCGTCTTCACCCTCCGATGAAAATGTTTAAGATGGAGTTTTTTAACAATCCGTTGTCTTCTATTTTTTTCGTAAAAAAAATTCATTTTACAGTCCACTGTCCGTAGTGCCTTCAATATATGACCGTTCCGTGACGTGTATGGCCTTCATATAATACCGCATTAGGTATCTATTCCTTGCATCTTATAGATCAGACGGGCCATGCCTTCACTCGGCGCCATTTTGAAAGCTGTCTACGAGATGTAAATGGGCACAATATGAATATAATACTTCCCAAGGTATGGCAGTGTGCGTCCCTCATTTGAGAGTTTATTCTCGCATGTGGTTGAATTTCAGAAAGAATGTTCTCAGGTAGATTTATAGCGAAAATGCTATCATTACGCTCCGGGGTCTTGAAATATACAGGGCGAACTTTAATAAAAATCGACAAACTGCAAGACTGATTCCTGTCTGGAAATAAAAGAAGAAAATATGTCCTACGAACATGTGTCCGGAAATGGACGGTGTGCGTGCAACGACAACAACTAGTCCCGGAACACAGTACATAGCTGAATCGCATCCACGTCACAGCAGATATTCAAAGTGGCCTCCATGGGCTGCAATGCAAGGGTGCAGACGTCGTATCATGGATTGCCTCACTCTTTCGCACGTTCCAGCCAATCGCAGAATAACGCCACAGGCGTCGTGAACACGCTGTTGAACGGTCTGCACATCAGGAACTGGTTCAGCATACACAACGCTTTTCAGATGTCCCCAGAGGTAAAAAATCCAGGGGCTTTAAGTGCTGCTATCTAGGAGGCCATCCAACAGGGCTTCTGCGTCCCCCAAGCGCCTGGGGAAGATGTTGTTGAGGTGTTGGCAAACTGTAATCCGGAAGTGGGGTGGTGCTCCATCATGCAGAAACCACATAACCTGTCTTATTGCCAAAGGCACATTCTTAAGCAATCCAGGCAGAGTACTCTGCAGGAAGTCCAGGTACGTTCCTCCGTTGAGGAGTTGTGAAATTATAACTGGTCCAAGTATGTCGTCGCCAGGAATCCCTGCCCAAACATTGATGATGCTGAACCGATGGTGGTGAGACGCTTCAACCATTCCCCGGGAATTTTCTGTAGCCCACAGATGTTTATGCAGATTGATGGTGCCATTTCTGGTAAAGGTTGGTTCATCGGTAAAGAGAACTGACGACAGAAATCCCATAACTGTGATGGTCTGGTGCAAAAACCATCGACAAAATCCTTCCCGTAGAGGGAAATCCTTGCACTCGTTGCAGGTGATAGGGATAATAGCAGTTGTCATGCAGGATACACATTATAGTAGTCTGGCTTACCCCATGTTGGCGGGCCACTTGCCTGGAGCTTGTATTAGGGTTCGTCTCAATGTCCTGTAGAAGCTGTTCCTCCAGATCTGGTTTACGCACAGTCCGTCGCCTCCCTGCACGTTCGTCTGTCTGAAAGGAACCATGATCACACAAACAACCAAAAATGGCATAAACGTTGTGTGATGTGGTTGTAGTCTATTAGGGTACTTGTTTTGGTATAGCCATGCTGCCCCTCGACCGTTTCCATTGGCTTGGCCGTACACAAACACCATCTCGGCTTGTTCCCGACATGAATAGCGGACCATTCTGCTTCCGAGAGCACGTTACTTCAAACACACTATCTGCAAGAGAACAAACACCCTGCAACTAGTTAGAGAAAATTTCATTCGTCAGTGCCATCTACCGTCGGTACGATGCATTTCCGGACGCATGTTCATAGGACGTTTTTTATCCATTTCTAGTCAGGAATAAGTCCCTGCAGTTAGTCGGTTTTATTAAAGTACTCCCCGTATATTCATGACACGTGCACATTTAAATTACGGTAGGTTACACAACGCTGTTTATAAAAGAAAATTAAATCGTTTACCAAAGAAGTCTACTACTGTATCATTATTTTTAAGAATCAAATTGAACATGTAAGTTCACATAGGAGGGAAATCATTCGCGTTAGTTTTGAGCAAAGTGATTGCCATTTCATGCTGCTTTTAATGCCATTTTTCTTGAAGCCTTCCTCACGTTTACTGGTACATTGTGTGGCTGCGGTAACGAGCGAGATTTCCCATCGTGTTTGACATGATGCCACATTTACAGTGCATTATGCGACCACAGTATGAAAGTGTGGATGGTATTTCTAATTGCACATTACTGATTATTACCATCATGGATGACATAATGGAGAACATCAAGTAAACCTCCGATGAACTGAATGCAACGGCCTCCGCTGATGACCGTATGATCTAGGGAGAAACCGAGGAACATGTACCGTCAAGACTCAATGATTGGAAGGTTAAGTTCCAGGAGTCCAATCTCAAGATAATTGAACTCAAAACTGTAGCGATGTCAATAAGCAGAGAGGGACGAACAACAAACATCATGCTAGGGAACCATCTACTAGAAAGTGTGGAAAGTTTTACATTCCTCTGTAGTGTAATATCTCGAGATACACCAGCCACAATGGAGGTGGCAAATAGAGTGCAGAAGAGCTCTCACTTTTACCAGCAAGTACGAACACTCCTCTGGGAACCCAAAGTAGCAACAAATTCAAAGCTGGTGATGTTCATACCAATCTTAACCTATGGTATTGAAACATGCACCTCACTAAGAGGGACTCATCAAGGTTGCAGGCATCCGAGAATGAAGTTCCCTAGGTCCACAATTCGAAACCCAAACTGGACAAGTTTAGAAATGATGTGGTTATGGGCCCAGGACTTTGAACTTTGGAGCGTGGGTTGATGACCACGGGGCCCTTAGCTGAGGCCTGGCATTGCTTCCACTTACATGTGTCAGGCTCCTCACTTTCATCTATCCTATCCGACCTCCCTTGGTCAACTCTTGTTCTTTTCTGTACCCCGACGGTATTACGTATGGAGATCCTTCGTGGCCCTTGTCTTCCATTGACCGATACCTTCATTTTTCGAAGTGTCGGACCTCTTCCATTCTTTCTCTCTGATTAGTGGTGTTTTTTTTTTTTGCTACGGGATTTACGTCGCGCCGACACAGATAGGTCTTATGGCGACGATGGGATAGGAAAGGCCTAGGAGTTGGAAGGAAGCGGCCGTGGCCTTAATTAAGGTACAGCCCCAGCATTTGCCTGGTGTGAAAATGGGAAACCACGGAAAACCATTTTCAGGGCTGCCGATAGTGGGATTCGAACCTACTATCTCCCGGATGCAAGCTCACAGCCACGCGCCTCTACGCGCACGGCCAACTTGCCCGGTCTGATTAGTGTTATAGAGAGGATGGTTGCTTAGTTGTACTTCCTCTTTAAACAATAATCACCACCACCGTGATGCGGTTAGGAAGGAAGCTGGGATTATTACATCATTGTTAGATCGGCTCAGCATGTCGTTTGGGCATGTAATGAGGCAAGGACAGCATCTGCTAACTCAGGGAAACGAATTGTGGGAAGACCAAGAAGATGGACACTGCAGATCGGGGGAGGACACTAGAGGACATCATTAACGACAGTACGTATTTCTATACGACAGAATGGAAGAGGCTCGTCAACAGTACTGAACAGTATTTTATATGGAACTGAAAAAATCACGTGCCAGTGATTAATTTTATGCCAAAGGACATCAACGAATGCATACTTCCTCTATCCCTCTCTGAAACACAGTGAGCACATCCCATTTGCATTTCTAAACTTTTCACTTGTCCCCATTCATTTTGTAATCTTTGAACAATTAATAATTCTTCTTTGCATATTTCTAAAACACAACCTTCAGTTTTCACCGTATACGTAGTCCTTTTGATGTTGCACTTCTTTGTTTTCTTAGGATAGCTGAAAATAATGATGATAATTTTAGTTATATTCAGTGGCGTATGCTGGTATCAAGACGTCGGCTACCACTAGACTTAGGCTACCCCTTTTCGATGGTTGGTTTAGGGAACATCAAGCCTTAAGCATTTTGAGCTGCATCCAACAGCCAACGGAGCTGCCCGCTGTGTTGTCAAGGCTGCTTCACAAGCTACTGCCCTCGTCTCTGCCACCGCCAATACTCAACACCTGATCAATCGAGTTGGTAGCCTAAGGTTTAGCAAATTGAAGTCCAGCTTTGAGGCTAAATGGATAGAATGCTTGCCTTTGGTCCGACGGCCCCGGATCAATTTTCAGAATCAACCCCCTCATACTGTTAATTCCCCTGGCTTGGGAACTGGGTATTTATGACGTCTTCGCCATTCATTTTATCCTTATTAGGTCACCACCAAGCCTATGTAGATGCATGCACCATTATTATTATTATTATTATTATTATTATTATTATTATTATTATTATTATTATTATTATTATTATTATTATTATTATTATTATTATTAACCATCATCATAATCGTTAAATAACAATGGTGAATTTTACAACGGTCGTACCCATCGTTCAATGGTTAATTATCTTCCTCGGAAGATCAGTGGTGGTGCCCGACCCATGATCACGGGTTCGATTCCAACCAACAAAAGAGAACACTAAACCTGAAAGATTGCGTTTCATTTTAGCAGATCTACTAATAAAAAGGAAACTATATTCCTCCTATAACAGCAGCCCTGCAGTGTCTTCCTACAATGATGTAGAAGTAAACGGGAGTGAAATACCAGCACTCCGTTATCTTTATATTTAAGACAGAAGAATGAGCTGAGAAAGTACTGTATATACGCATGGTGATCTGACGGACCGAAGCCTAGCACAGCTATCCTCCGCCGGTTCCCGCGCCTGTAGGCAGACAGCAGCAAGCCGCGTGGGGCAAATGGAACAATATGTCAGATGCTTACAATATAATGTGCTTTAGATTTTCATCGCTCGCATTTCAGGTTTGGGCCCCACTGATAGCCTTGGTAGCCCTGAGTATACGCCACTGGTTATATTATTATTTATTTATTTAGGATCGTTTCAACCTCCTATGGTTACAATTACTCAACACCATTGCCTGTTGACGTTCTTCCCTTTTAGGCTTTTGTTCGTTCCTCATCCGAAAACAGCCATCTTGTTCTCTTGGGTTTCTCTACGAACCTCTCCTTCTGTTTGTAATATCTCCCTCCTCAATGCCAAATGTTGTGCAGCGCCCGGTGTTCATTCTACCACCGTAATCTAAGCGTTTATTCATTATTACCTTCTGTTAGCTGCTGCATTTGATTCGTATCCTGCATGCTTTAGGGCCTGTAGCTGCTGAAGGTTGCACTTTTATTCACTTTCAATGCTGGTTCATGACAAACCTGTTTTGGAGATTTGTTAGGTCTGCGCACAAAAGTGTCCCTGACGCACGTGACGGTCTCATCTGTTGCCTAGTGTCACCCGGAACTCATTCCTTTATACTGACATCTCGTCGTTTGAAATTTTCAAACAATTTCTGAATGTTGTCAAATGGAGGATCACATCTGTGTTCTTGCCGGAACTCAACATTGAACCATAACTACTGCATTGTGCTTTTTAAACTGCAGTACAGAGAAACAGCTGCCATCTGTAAGTGGAACTCTGCTTCTGAGTAAATGCCGCATTGTGTACAGACTTTCTGCGTTGCTATTTCATCTGATCCACAAAAGAAATGTCTAAACTTGGTTTCCTAACCATAATAACCACATACACTAAAACCTCGTTAATTCAAATTCGTTAGGACGCTAAAGTCGGACTTCGAATTACGTGATTTCGAAATAAACGCCAACTCGTAATTCAGAAATGACAACCCTTGCCGCGTCAAAAATATCCTACATTACCCACTGCTTGATTCACAATTTAAACCTTTCAAATGCCATGAAGAGAAGAACTATTTCCGAAATGTATCCAGCAAGGTGCACGTGGGTAACTCACTGACAAACATAAGAGAAAGGAACACGAGGACTCCACTCTGCACTCTGTATTACTGTACTGTTTGCATTTTTAGACGCCTTGTACTTGCACGGAAAGTTTTCCAATAGTCCTCTTGTAAAATTCGAAACATTGTCAACAGAGAAAAACTCGTAGGTGTGTATAATTTACGCCCACTGCAATGCCTGTCTTTTGCTCACACCTTTTATAAAGACCACCGACCCCACTGCAAAATTTTACAGGTGCTACAGCTTTGCCCTGAAGGCGTCAATAGCTGTTGTCACCAAACCCGTTCCTTACATCTGCATGACACTGACTTGAATATTTGCTGTGGAAAGCTGCAATTTTCTTTTTATATATGACCTTTGTTTAAATCCATCTCGGAGCATAGCTGGTTGCGCACTAACTTTTTGTGTGTTGTTATCTAACCACCAATGAACACGAACACTATCTGCTATTCTGTAGAGCTTAACCCAGGTTTTCTAATGTGTAAACTATATTTACTGTACTATGGCATGTTTGAAAGATACAAAACATTTGCTGTGATTTATGAATCCGCCCATGTATTATTCCAACGTGAAAGTAATGCACTCACTTCATGGCGTCATCCTCAGTTAATAAGGATACAACATGTATATGTTGTACCCTTTTCGTGATAAAAGTACATCGATTACATTAAAACAGTCCTTAAAATAACAGTAGAATGGAGTACCTAGGATGTGATCTTCGAACTAGGCCCGGGGTCGAAATCTCATCCCCCTACTGGAATAACACGCTAGCTGCATCGGTCGGGCAAACGGGTCAGTGAAACGTCCTGAAGGGCAGTAAACTATTTATTCAGTCGGGGAACCTTAACTATGAGAGGAATGTTATTTACCTGTGAAATGAGAAGAATGAATTGTCTTTTTCCTTAATTTTAATGTCTGAGAAAACACATGGATAATTTATACATGGATATGCCACCTATAAATTAGACTCTGTAATTTTCTTGAGTGTGTGTGACTGTCCTCTCTAGTCCTTTCTCTAGATTTGCAATTCACTCTGAATATATTCAAAACACTTTGTGCACTAGTAGGTACCGTTGTACACAAAAATAACTGGATGATGGCGTATCTTGTAGTAAACGCCTTACTTACACGATTAAATCATATATTCAATTAGCAAATCGTCGTCCTACCGGCGAGAATTACCATTAGCTGTTGAATGAACCAGCTGCGACAAATTCTGATATATGAGCTTGTATAAAATATCTGAATGTCGCATCACTTATTACAAAAACACCCATCTCGCTATCTCAAGAAGCAAATATTACACATCGTATGTTCCAATGGGATGTCACTTAAATATACACACGAATTGGACATTTTACAACGATGGTCCCTATAACGAATCATATTTAACGAACCAAAGACCTACGCAGTATTCAAATAAGTATCACTCCTGTAAATAGAAGACAAATAAATACACTCGATATTCACAAGATAAATCATGCGCCCGTAGTTCGTGGCAGCAGCATAACTGCCTCTAGTGCTGCTGAGACACGAACTCGTGTCCTTTGACAATAGTGAAGCCTTGAAATACCTAGTCGTTTTAATTAACAAAAAGAAATGAGGAGTTCTCTCATTGATTGGAATTTTAGATTTACCGAACGGTGTCTACTTCTGACTGGGTGTATGTAATATCGATACCGGGGAAGGGAATTTAGCACTCTGCGATTGACAGTATTCCACACCCCTCCTCACCTAGCCGGATTTTAAATCCCACCGCTCAGCTGTTAGCGTTGTCCTTGTCACTAACTCTCCATTTCTACACAAGAGGACATAGCTGGTCACGTTATACGGCCACTTTGGCGCTCTGCTTTAAATCTCATATTACCCTTGAATGCCATAGGCATCAATTAAACACATTGGCTTGCATCTACCCTAATTTAAACCATTGGCGCGAAATAAACTACATCGCACGTATCATTTAGTCATATGGGGAGAGGTTCATATTTCATCAACACCGCATTCAATGATATTTCTTATTCACGTGAATAGCTCCGTCCCAATTCTCGGCATACCCAATACATACATATTATAGAAGAAAGAAAAGTCCTCTCACTCCGGACAAAATATGTTGACACTCGCGTTCTAAATAAACTCAAACATTATCACACTTCACATGTCGCATCGTGGTTTCTTCACCATACTTAATTTATACAAAGGAATGACCTAACACATTACGTGCAGCATCTACTAAAGAACTTGAAATTTCTAGATGATTCTTGTTACTCATATTTATTATCGATGATACATGCAGTGATTTTTCACGAATATTTAAAAATCCATTTAATTCCCACGGTAAATCAAATATAGGGTCTTAAATGTATCATGCACGAATTCCCATATTAAATAAAGAAATACGGTCACCGAGCGTGAAGAAGTATCAATACTAACCCTATCAATAACTACTACCATCCCTTTGAGAACAACGAAATTCCACCCTACATTTCTAAAGAATTGGCATGCATTAAATATTTACAGTTTTACAGGAAATATACTTTCAAATATTTTTACAGTACGGTAGTGATCTGTCTGGATCACCCCACAGCTCACTCAGAAAGGCACATCTAGTCACTTAGTCGCACATCACGACCGCATTAGCAACCTGAAGTCCTGTGTTCGGCTGCCGCTGGGTTGATGGCATGATGTCTTGACCTCTCGTACAATGTAGCACTTCTGGATGTTCGACGGCGTCTTGACTGGATACAGGCCATCCGTTCGATCCTCTTCTTCCTCGGGGAATGATGTCACTGGCGCACAACACAAAGAGGGAATCTGACTTAATTAGAATTGCGATAATTGCAACACATTATAATTTCTACGATCAGAGAGACTCATAGGCTCGAGCCCTCCAATCAAGCATCGGTATTGTCCTGTAGCCCGCTGCTTTCCCTATTGGCTGTCTATACTACTGTCGGCAGTTTAGGCCCTAATTATACAAGTTCCCACTTTCACTGTTCTTAGAAATCTGAAGCTATCCTCACGAACGTGATTTAACTTTGCCTAATTAATCACTAGTTTATGTGCTATGCTTGGGGTTTCTTAGCCGATATCGCCCTGAGTTTATACATCGTCATTGAGCCGCACTATCTCCTACAGCAGTTATTTCAGCTCCCGTGCTATTCCTTCGGCAGTTAATATGCTCGTGAACTTACTTACACGATTGCACAACCTACTAGCGTTCGACTTTACGTTCTCTTTTTGCTCACATATTTGTGCACTTGAGCATTCCGCATATGATATGACTATCATAGTTAGGATTAATGCCTACTCTGTTAATATCGATATGCTTGCCTCAGCTTGCACCCCCTTTTTATAATGAAAACGGGTCAGACTCGAGAGAGAGAGAGAGAGAGAGAGAGAGGGTAAGACTCCTCCTATTTGCAGAAATCGCTCCGTTATCACGTAGTTCCCACGAACTTGGTTACCCGAGTTTCCACTGATCGATTATCATTTTGATCGCCTCACGCATTTTGCTATAATCTTGAAAGCGTCCTTTGGTATCCCAGTGAGGGAGGGGCTTGTGATTTGGCGGTTCTGTGGCTTCGTTTTCGCTGAGAGCTTTCTCCAGGTTGTGAACACCTGTTAGGATGACTGTGAACTGCGTAGAGTACCCCATTAGAATCATATAAAGGACTTCTTGGTGTTAAAATTTACTATAAAATTCGCCACTTTTAATGAACCTTGTGTCATGAGAATGTGAGCTACATTAATTTTATCCCTGAAAACAGTTGAAGGTAGTTGAAGGTTGTAGGTAGTTGTGTTTCCGCGGGAAAAGGAGCTTATATTTGCCAGGGTTGGGCACAGTGTCTGTGACCTTAACTCTCTGCCCGGAGGCGAAAATACGACTCGTTACAGCAAGTACACGCAAAGAGAGCGCAGGCAGCTCACCACTCGTATCCCGTGGACTTGGGCGCTGATTATCGTAGGAGAGCGCGGAAAACGGCAGGATACCGTAGTACACTCTTGGTGACGTGATGAAAGGTCACGATATATCGTTACGTTCTTCACTTTCATATGATAGACCAATGCAGTCTTTTCTCAGTTCTACGACACATTCAAGCACTTCTTCCTGGATCTCAGGAAATTTTCCGCTCTTTGGTCCACAACACGATCATCAAGTGGATTTTTCCTTCCTTAATTCTACTTTCAGAGCCTGCACTTGATAGTGTTTAAAATGCACACCTTTCGTTCCACTTTGCACGTCACTCGTCTTGCTATAAGAGGCTAAAGGCAGCCGCGGTTTACTTACCTCTAATCACGCCTGAAGGCGAGTCACTGGAGCAGGTAATTGGAATGGATGGTCAGTGGTCGTGGACTTGGTTTACATTCAAATTGTGATTCTGTGCGGTTTTTGTAGCACTGCGAAAGATTTCACTACAAAGTGGAATCCATGTTTTTTATGAATATCTTCTCTCTCTCTCTCTCTCTTCCCCCTGTGGGTGGGGGCGGTAGAATAACACCCACGGTAACCCCTGCCTGTCGTAAGAGGCGACTAAAAGGGGCCCCAGGGGCTCTGAACTTTGGAGCGTGAGTTGGCGACCACGGGGCCCTCAGCTGAGTCCTTCCCCCTGTGGATGGGGGCGGTAGAATAACACCCACGGTATTCCTGCCTGTCGTAAGAGGCGACTAAAAGGGGCCCTAGAGGCTTCGAACTTTGGAGCGTGGGTTGGCGACCACGGGGCCCTTAGCTGAGTTCTGGCATTGCTTCCACTTACCTGTGACAGGCTTCTCACTTTCATCTGTCCTATTCGACCTCCCTTGGTCAACTCTTGTTCTTTTCCGATCCCCACGCTATTAGGTTTGCGAGGGCTAGGGAGTCTTTCATTTTCACGCCTTTCGTGGCCCTTGTCTTTCTTTGGCCGATACCTTCATTTTTCGAAGTGTCGGATCCCTTCCATTTTGCTCTCTGATTAGTGTTATATAGAGGATGGTTGCCCAGTTGTACTTCCTCTTAAAACAATAATCACCACCACCCACATCAGCTGCGTCCTGGCATTACTTCCACTTACTTGTGCCAGGCTCCTCACTTTCATCTGTCCTATTCGACCTCCCTTGGTCAACTCTTGTTCTTTTCCGATCCCCACGCTATTAGGTTTGCGAGGGCTAGGGAGTCTTTCATTTTCACGCCCTTCGTGGCCCTTATCTTCCTTTGGCCGATATCTTCATTTTTCGAAGTGTCGGGTCCCTTCCATTTTTCTCCTGATTAGTGTTACATAGAGGATGGTTGCTTAGTTGTACTTCCTCTTAAAACGATAATCACCACCACCATCTCTCCCTCTTTCTCTCTCTCTCTCTCTCTCTCTCTCTCTCTCTCGCTCTCTCGTACATCAGCTTTGATATTATTTTTCTTATCCTAAAATGGCGGTCGCAAGTAAACATTTAAGCGGGTTACAATATTTTCAATGTATAATTAAATAATGCAAGTATATGAAAACTAGTGTTACTGCCTAATTAGTAATGTTATGGTCACTGTTTCGCTTCGTTGTATTAAGGATGTCATGTACTTGTATTAGTATATGGTAAAACCTCTACACATTTTTCTTCTTGGTTGTAATTATTTCATACTTACTTTTACAGAGAAAAAGAGGCAAAGACGTAAGGAACAACAGAAACAGCAGCCTCAAATGAGGCCAGAAGCCCCCGGTGTTCCCGTTCGACCCGCGGTATTTGTGCCTGGTGCTCATCCTCCTAATACGTAGCCGGGGATACACAGTTATGTGATTCCAGCGCTGAGACAACAGCACAACTGTATTCCATTCCAGGCGCAGTAGCCTCAGTCGCAACAACAGTCTTAAAAGCAACAACAAAAGGCTTCTCACCAGCAGCATTTGGTGGTAGGAGCACCTGATCCCAGTCCAAACGGTACCCCTGCGTCGGCACGCTTAATGACCGTATCAGGACCTAGGCTCTCACCGTTTGGCCCCAGTCCTGTCACCACCACCGCCTCTAGTCAATTCACCAATGGGCTTGCCAGCAGTCTTGCCGGCCACCACCAGTTCTCCGATCAGACCCTTATGAAGGCTCAACTTGTTGCTGCAGCTGCCTTCGTCAGTTCGAACGCACAGACTCCGACGGCTGCTTCGCAGTTCTGGTTACAACAGAGTCAGTTCCCTTCTTCATCAACGGCTCTACCGTCTGACAGAATTCCTCCCCCGCCAGCATCCACGCCATCCTCGGATAGCTCGGCTATTTCCCTGGCCTACCTCCACCCGGAGCCACTCCGTCAACGTCTGTATCAGCAGCGTACCTAGTTCCTCCAGCAACAGCAGCAACGTCAGCTGCCGACAAGTAGTGCGACATCTTCGTCTACACCTTTGGGCTTCACCCTCTCCAACTTGCAACCTCCTCCTCTAACTCTCTGTCAAGCACCACCACTACTTCGACAACGTCTGCAAATCACCAGCAACAAATCTACAGCTTCGGCAAGGGTATGTCGAGTGCGGAATGGGCGAACCTGGTGAGGAAAAATGCCAGCAGCATGTCCAGTCAGATGCCTGCTATTACCGCTTAACTGAACCAGGTTAGCAAGTATTCAGTGATGTAATTGTAACTAATTGTATTTGTAAACGTCTAAGTACTTTATTATTTTGCCCAAGGTATGGCAGGTGTCCATATTAACATTATGAATGGCCTGAATGTTATTTGAATGCTTTCTGTATCCTGAGAGGCACTTTACATTATAACCCATTCCTGCCAAACCCATATATGTACTTTTCTTAAGGCATTTCCTTGTCCACTGAACCTGTATATTTAAATTTCGGTGCTTTACCTATTCTGCCGAACATGACATAGGGTCTTGCTTTCAATTTTCGGGGTAATATTCAAAGAGGTTTCGTTTAGCAGATATACCGCACCATATTACATGTTTTGAAACCGATCTCTAAGTTATTTCGTCTTTGCTGAAATGTAATATCTTTTCCGCTATCCTGTAGACATCATGGTGCCCCTAAGTACATTTTCATCTCTTGTTGACGAAGAAATAGATCATTTCTTCATAAGTAGTGATTTTGAAGAGGATGATGGAGAATGTATGGTTGGTGATATTGCATAGCAAGAAAGAGTCTGACAATTTGGTAGCTATGAATCTGATCAGGAATTGTCACCTTCTGCTGAAAAGAGGATGAAGAAATTGCACTGTATACAGCAGGCCTCTCCATTTTCTTGTTTATCAGGTATGTTTTACCCAGTTGTTCATGATTTTGATGATGATAGTTCTGGAATCACCAACTTTGCATTATGCAGTATACCCGTAAGAGTATTGTTAATGACTGAGATGTAAAATTAAATCCTCCTTTTAAAAAGCCTGGTACAGAGGGTTTGCCTGGTCATTAAAACATGGCAGTGTGTCCAACACTTGTCATGTTTGTCTACGGGGGCTGGTATAAAGTGGGACGAATCTTATTAACTAGTTTTACAATCGGTTGAACTTCCTGACATCAGCATCATCATAGGAGGTGAAATCAATAACCTCCAATCCATCTCTGTAATCGGCTTAATTTTAGGTGCTCGAGGATTCATTCCAAATTTTTTGTCGACTTTTGCAATACCTTCGGGATGAATAGAGATATCATCTATAACATCGCCATTACTACTCCCAGAAAGTCCATCGTGATCTCCAAGAACCTCAGATAAATATTTGGCGTATTATCTCTTGTATCTATCTGTATCCATTATTGTTGTTAAGGTACCGTTTGTCCTTGGGCAACCCGCAGCTGTTGCAAGAAGATCGTATAATAAAATAATTAGACGATTGTCTACAATTAAAAATATATTTTTTAAAATAGGGTGAAACCCAGTGCTGGCACATACCCTGCTCCTGTTAAATATCACCGATATGGAAATTTAAAACCTCTGTTGAAATCTTTGTTAAAAATTTCTCCTAACTTGGACAGTAGTATCATGTACCTCATTTGATGTTCAGTTCAGCAATTTAAGTACTTTTCCTAACACCTGCCACCGAATGAGACTCTCGCCCAGAATTTATAACGACAAATCGCAGAGAAATCAAGTGTTTACTGACCAATTTTATTGAATTTCAGAAAATGTGTCACAAATTTAAAGGTAATAGAAGTCTGCTATAGCGAATATGGTGCCAGGTGTCCACAACGAAAGTCATGGTATTCAGTAGGGCACAGCACGAGCTGTAATGATGGTAGAAGTCTGAAATTTTGTAGAAATTCTAACTAAGTAATGGGTTCACGACTTATGCCACACAAATTACTAGTTCCATGTTTTGCCATCAGGCGAAAATAACGCGCCGTAAGAGGTCAGAATGTGCGATATTCCGTAACTCTGACGTCAAAGTTTTCTTCCGGTAGAATTGGGTTGTCAGTTCCTTGGTTGTTGCCTAGTGGCGCATGCTGATTCCTTTTGTGAGGTGAATCTTGTTTGTAACATAAGAAACATGAACTTCTCCGTGTGAAACGTAATGCCTGTTGGGAACAGAGACAGTGCACTAATAGTGAAGTTCTTTTTATCATAATGGCAGCAATATCAACGCTGCATTGCGGGAATATCGAAGACAGAAGCAGCAGAGACAAGTAACACGCTGAAGGAAATGATTAACAAATTCGAGGAAACTGGTAAATGAAGTGTCGCGCCAGGGAGAAAACGGAAGCCCATCCCCATGGATGTTTTAGATGAAGTAGCCGTAGCAGACCGTGCAGCACATTCCCCCAATTCCGTAGCAAGTGCTCCTGCTTTGTCATGTGAATTGTCGCTACACCGGTCAAGAGTTCATAAGATTTAACGGCGCATTATACACTGATATCCCTATGAAGTGCATACTGTTCATAAACTGAACCCCCAAGTTTTTTGCAGAACGCCGTGACTTTGGCCTTCGGTTTATGGCGTGCGTGGAAGTGGACAACATGTGGCCGGAAATATTCTGTGGGCTAACGAGGCGCATTTTACTCTGGATTGTGCAGTGAATGCACAGAACTGTCGCATATGGGGTTCCACTCCTCCTAACGTTGTGCTGAACAACTATCGCATTCAGCTTTCGCGACTGTTTGGTGTGGTTTAACAAGCTCCTTCATTCTCCGTGCGTGTTTCTTTGATGAGATGACCCCTCGTAGGCCTGTTAGGTGTACAGTGACACATGCACGTTATAGGGACCTCCTTGTGCAACACGTGATTGCAGCTTTGCAGGAATGCAACGGCAATCACACCGTTATTTTCATGCAAGATTTCGCTCGCCAGCTGAAATAATTGTTTCGAGAAACCTTCAGCAAAGACCGCATTATCTCTAGGCATTTTCCAACAGGCGCGACATGTAGCTCTGACTTCACCCGGTATGCTGTGGGCAACTGTCCACCTTGCCGTGCAAGAGATGAAGCACGTTGCTGAGTTCAGAGGCGTAATGAACAGTGCCTGTAGGTATAAATGCTAATAAAAAACCCATAACCACCGTCATCATGTTTGATCTTTCCTGCCTTTTTTCTGTGACCCGTACCATTGCTCAAAGCGCGATATTTTCGCCTGGTGGCATAACTTGGAACTAATAATGTTTGTGGAATAATTTGCTGGCGCTTTGCTTAGTTAGCATATCTACGTAATTTCAGACTTCTACCGTCACTATAGACCGTGCTGTACCGCGCTGAACACCATAACATGCAATTTACATCATCCATCGCAAAGAGTATATTGATCCGTTATTGCGACTTTATGAGTGATCACAGAACATCAAGTGTTATTTTTTCCTTATCGATATTTGTACACTTCAGCACTTCAATTGAATTCGATAAGTTCGCTTCGAACAGTGGTAGTGTGCGGTTGTACTTTCCTACTTGGTTCGTGTGCGACAAGTGTAGTATTCTATAGTGCAAGCGTTATCTCTTCGGTAGTGGGGGTGGCGGTACTAACCGTTCACCGGACATGGACACTTCTAGTGATATTGATCATGAAGAAACAGTGCGGTCAACCACTAATAGTGTCAGCACACCTGCTATCGGTGGTGAAACCTCTTTATCCAATATACACTCTGATAAGATTGTTATAACTAATCCGATTTACTACTATTCAGGACACCGCGGTCCGTATGTAAACTATGTTGAGTCAGCTGATAAAAAATCACTGGAAATATTCATCCCATGGCGCTTGGTCGGACCTTCTACGATAGTAAAATTGTCGGCATAAAATCTATCAAACCGAAAGGTGCAAAGCGTATTCAAATTCTATTTGACTCAGCTAACAGTGCCAAACTTTTTCTCAAACACCCCATTTTGAACTCTCATAAACTTAAAGCTTTCATTCCGGAATCCAATTGTATCGCATTGGATTAATTCGGGGAGTTGATAAGAAATTAACTGAGGAGGACATTATCACGTACATTGAATCCCCCGTTCCTATAGTTAAAGCCCAACGGCTCAACCGACGTGTGACAGTTGATGGAGAAGCTAACTTTGTTCCTACGGGAATGATAAAATTAACCTTCAAATGCCAAGCTTTACCCGAATTTGTTACTATTTTTCATGTAATACTAGAGGTTCAGGCGTTTATTTTTCGCCCTATTATCTGCGGGAAGTGTCAACAATATGGGCATACAGCCAAAAACTGCAGAACAAAGTACTCGAGATGCGGTAACTGCTCTAAGAATCATGAAACTCACACACGTTCTGATGTAATACGTAAATGCCTACATTGTGGGCTAAATCACAGTGTAGGATCCGATCAATATGAAGTTCATCAGGAACAAATCGCAATCAAGCGCATGATGTGTGTGGTCAATATTTCCTTCCAGGAAGCACAAGAGAAACTCCATCCGACAGGATTTTCCCCCCCTTAGTGTCCCACATCTATTTCCACAGCTTAGTACAAGCAATTCGACGTCTCCACGTGAGACTCCTCGTAAAAGGAAATTCACTGAAGTAATTCAAAGACCACTTCGACCATCTCCTCAGCCAGGCTTTTATAGAGCAGGCTATCACGCAATGTTACGCAATTCAAGAAGAAATACTGCAAGACTTCAAGCGACTAGCAGGCGTTCTGGGTGAACAGCCTCAATGGGCTCATTTATTAAAAATCCTCTTTAACAAAGTTAGTCAGTTTTTAGTAGAGGAGGATGCGCATACTGCAACGGAACAGTATAAGTATTACTCCAAAAAAGCATGAATTAATACTTCTCACCCAAGAATATCATCCCCATATTATTATATTACAAGAGTCACGGTTAAAACCTGACTCCACGTTTTCCGTCCAGGGTTATAATGTTGAACGACTCGATGATTGTGGCTACGGTGGGGTACTGTAACCGTACGTATGTACGATCCCCGAGTTTTTAGGTTAGGAAATGTTCGTATATAGTTTGTTAGGTTAAAATCATGTAATTTTGTTTATTTACCATGTAAAAACGTAATATTATAAGAAGAATGTATAGTTAGGGAATTTTGCATATGTTCATCATTATATTTTGTATAAATTTCCGTTTGGGTAAGAGTCTGTAAATATGGCCTAGCCGTAAGGATTGTGCAACTGGGAAAACTGCGACTATATCGGGAAGGACGGTTGAAGTCAGTTGGATGTGTTGCAACAGGTGGCTTGAAAACACGGGGTACGGCAGGTTGTATCGGTTGAAGAATTGGAGTGAATCAATGTGGACATACATGAGTGGACGGTCTATGTCACATCATATACTCGATAGCCAATGCGGGGGCTTTGTTTTGAGCGAGGTTTGTGTTGACAGAGTGACGCGGGAAGAAGTGCCGGTGTGAGCGTTGCTACCACTAAACTTTTCAGGACGCGATTACCACGTGTAGCAAGCATATATAAGTGGGTACGCGTGTGCGGCGAGTTATTCTGATTCTGATTCTCATTCTCATTCTGTTTCTGACTCTGATGCTGATACTGTGTGTTTCTCATTTGTACTGGTCTGCGGGAGCGACATATTTGCGCAGTTTGCGCAGTTACGGAGTGAACATGGTATAATCTCAACGACTTACCGGCTTTGCAGTGGACTTTCTGTAAAAGAAAGTGTTTGTTTGGAACTTGTCACCCGAGTATGCAGCTTCAGTTGATGAAGAATTTTGCTATTTGCTTGCCTCTGGAGATGTAACACTTTCTGTCCAGCCAGCAATTGGAAAGAATTCAAGACGTCGACGAAGAAGTGTAAATAAGGTTAGGGATGCTCGTCTTAAGAAGGTTGCATCCATATGTAGAGAAATAGTCGTCGTACTTTTCTTTACCAGATTTGAATTCACGGTAACAGTGGAGTGCAGTGGGGCTCATACCTGGAGGTATGTTAAAAGTATAATGATGTTCGATTTTAAGTGATGATTTTAATTATGTGTAATTTGCCTTTGTAGACGGCAAACGAGTAAATCTAGTGAAGAGATGATTTTGTTGGATAGTATTGTGTATATTAGCTCTATGTAAACGGCCAGCACTAAGTGGGTTGCATAAGTGTTTATTTTGTTGGTGTTTGTCACATATTAGTTCTTATTCTGGGAGTAAAGTCATAGAATCAAACTTTAAGTGAGTCTTTTGTCAGTGGAGTAAGGCTGAACCTGGCATGTTACCCAAATTTAATTTCAGGGGTTATATAGCAAACAGGTAAGGTTACAAAGCAAGTCTGGAGCCTCGTCAGCCTGATGACCGTCGCCTTGAGAGAGAGTGGCTCGTTGCTCTACACAATTAAATATTCCTGCAATTGTTTTGCAGGTGGCGCCCATTATCCTTGTTATTTTCACTTAGTTGAGTCAACGTTTATCTGTTCAGTATTTCAATAGCTTGCGGTAGTTACAATTGCAAAAGTTACAGTACTCACTTTAACTGCGTCGCAAATACCATAT
Organism: Anabrus simplex; assembly: GCF_040414725.1. Classification (NCBI taxonomy): domain Eukaryota; kingdom Metazoa; phylum Arthropoda; class Insecta; order Orthoptera; family Tettigoniidae; genus Anabrus; species Anabrus simplex. The sequence goes on along the minus strand of NC_090276.1, from coordinate 102,458,407 downwards.
ACTAACGTCTTGCTACCTTACACGATTCCTAACACATACTCCTTGGCTGTGAGAGTACAACATTTCCTTATCGTGAACCTCTACTGCCCGCCCTCCATACAAGGTAACGCCTTTCAATGGCATCACTATTTTTCACAGTTTTCAGCCCGAGACAGTTTAATAATCGCAGGTGATGTAAACGGACATCACACTGACTGGGGATGTGTCGATGTCACAACAAAAGAACGTCATATTCTTAATGCAGTCTTAAATAACCATATGTTTATTTTAAATGATGGCTCCCCTACGCGGCTATCTCCACCCGGTCACCCTAATAGTGCAGTAGATCTATCAATTTGTTCCGAAAATATCGTCCATAAATCAATGTGGTACACACACAAAGACACTCATCTAAGTGATCACTTTCCTATAATTATTGACATTATAACACATCTCCATCCGCAGAACATAGTTTTAAACCTTCAGCGTAGAACACGGAATCTGCAAGGTTTTGATTTTGGCCTTTTTCATGATTATATTTCAAATCGCATTAAATTTGCCTCACCAACAGCTTCTGCCTATACTTCCTTATATCAGCATATTCAAAACTACCTAGATATATATCACCCTTTTCATTATCGTAAATATAACAATAGTACTAGACGACTTAATATTCACTGGTGGAATAAGCAATGCGCTGCTATGGTGAAACGCAGACGCAGCCTGCTTAGAAGTTTAAATCAAAATTTCACACCAGCTAATTATTTGCAATATAAAAAGTACACTGCCCACCTGAGAAAAGTATTCAACGAAAGACGAAGAGAATCTTGAAAATGTTTTATTAACTCCCTCCATAGAAACACTTGTATTAAGGATATTTGGGCTGCTATAAAAAACTAACTCATATGGGATGCAATAAACTTGACCAACCACACCTCGAAAGCATCTCCCAATTTTACGACACATTAACTCCGAATTTCGTTGTTCAAGAATTTCAGCAGTATACTACAATGCCTCTTTCATATAAATTTCACACACTCTCCCAACCTGTATCTTACCCAGAATTTTTAACGTACTCCAAAAGAAACCTACTTCTGCTCCTGGACCGGACTATATTACCTATAAAATGCTCTCCCATCTTCCTTATCATGCACATGCAACAATCATAGCGTATTACAATAAAATACTAAACTCCGATGCTCCTCCTTCTGCATGGAATACATTTACGCTTGTGCCCATACCAAAACCAAAACTCTCGACTATCAATCTCATCGAATATAGAGGAATCGTTTGAGGATCATGTTTAAGGAAGGTCTTCCTCAGTATTCTTTTGGAAAGGCTTTTGTGGTGTCTAGCTTATCACAATTTGCTACCGGTCTGTCAATATGCCTTTATAAAAGGGAGAAGCACAGCGGATCCCATTAATATATTATTAACGGATTTGGTGCTTGCAAAACAACGCAAACATGGAACAGTTGCTGCTTTCCTTGATATCAAAGCTGCCTATGACAACGTGCCCATACACATGTTGCTGTCGAAACTTCATAACTTACACCTCCCTGCTAATTTTATTAAAATACTCCAACATCTTTTATATTTTACGGCGAATGGAAATCACATGCCAAACCTCTACGTCTAATGTACGATACGCGTCTAATGGGTTGCCTCAGGGTGACATTTTAAGTGGCCTGTTATTTGCTTTATACTTAAAGGATTTAGAAGGTGTCGTACTTCGCGATGTAAGAATATTACTTTATGCGGATGATATAGCCATTTATTTTTCTCATGAAAGTCTGGAAGTCTGCAGAACTCATATCACTCGAGCATTAACTGCTGTTAAAGCATGGTTAAACGAGCATGGTTTGGAACTTTCCTCTACTAAAAATGTAGCCATGATTTTCACGCATAAACGCAAGTATAATACAGACTCTTTCAGAATTGCAAATATTACAATTTCGATCGTCCGGGTGCACAAGTATCTTGGTATATTTTTAGATAATAAACTGTCCGGGAAACCCCATTTTGAATACCTGTCGAAAAAGACTCAAAAATTTACCAATATATTGAAATTAACAATTCGACGAAACTGGGGTGCTGATCTCGTAATGGCTTTATTACTTTATCGGCATACAATATGAGTAGTATAATTGGATGGTTCGGCCGCCTCCTCCTCCTCCCGCCGCCTCCTCCGCCGCCGCCGCCCGCGGGAAATTTGAATTTTGGCGCGAGATTTGAATTTGTAAACAAAGCCACGTGCTTTTTGACAGCTGTCATCGACAACAACGCATCGCTAACCTCACTGCTGCCATCTTGACGGGCCTAAACCTCACTAGCGCCAACTTAACCTAACTAGCATGAGGTAAACAAAGCCACGTGTTTTTTGACAGCCACGTGCTTTTTGACAGACAACAACGCATCGCTAACCTCAGTACTGCCATCTCGACGGGCCTAAACCTCAGTAGTGCCAACTTAACCTAACTAGTGCGAGATAAACAAATCCACGTGCTTTTTGACAGCCACGTGCTTTTTGACAGATTTGTAAACAAAGCCACGTGCTTTTTGACAGCTGTCATCGACAACAACGCATCGCTAACCTCAGTACTGCCATCTTGACGGGCCTAAACCTCAGTAGTACCAACTTAACCTAACTAGCGTGTGGTAAACAAAGCCACGTGCTTTTGACAGCCACGTGCTTTTTTGACAGCTGTCATCCGCCATCTTTAAACTACAGAGCACCGTGCTGCCCTCTTTCATCACCTATCATCGGCAGTGCTGCCATCTTGACAGACCTAAACCTTAGTGCTACCAACTTAACCTCACTAGCTCGAGATAAACAAATCCACGTGCTTTTTGACAGCCACGTGCTTTTTTGATAGCTGTCATCCGCCAGCTTTGAGCACAGTGCTGCCCTCTTTAGCTACTTACCTTTGAAATGTGGTGGCGGATAATTTGAAAAATGCTTTTCGACAAGCAGCCATCTTTAATCCAGAGAGAACAGTGCTACCCTCTATGTGGTGGCGGCAAATTGAAAAATTCCACGTGCTCTTGTTTGGAAACAAACTCACGTGCTTTTTCGACAGCTACCATCTGCCATCTTTAATCTATAGAGCACAGTGCTGCCCTCTTTAGCTACTTACCTTTGAAATGTGGTGGCGACAAATTCCACGTGCTCTTGTTTAGTAAACAAACTCACGTGCTTTTTTGTCAGCTGTCATCCGCCATCTTTAATCTATAGAGAACAGTGCTGCCCTCTTTATCGTAGTAGATGTAAATTCGTCACAGCTGTCATCCGCAGTGCTGCCATCTTAACGGGCTTAAACCTTAGTGCTACCAACTTAACCTTACTAGCGCGAGATAAACAAATCCACGTGCTTTTTGACAGCTGTCATCCACCATCTTTAATCTATAGAGCACAGTGGTGCCCTCTTTAGCTACTTACCTTTGAAATGTGGTGGCGGATAATTTGAAAAATGCTTTTTGATAGCAGCCATCTTTGAGCACCGTGCTACCCTCTTTTGTGGTGGCAGGCAATTCCACGTGACAGCAGCCATCTTTAATCATGAGAGCACCGTGCTGCCCTCTATGTGGTGGCCGCAAATTCTACATGCTCTTGTTTGGAAACAAACTCACGTGCTTTTTTCTGACAGCTGTCATCCGCCATCTTGCATCACAAACCTCAGTGCTGCGCTCTTTAGCTAGATACCTTTGAAATGTGGTGGCGGCAATTTGAAAAAATCTATGTGCTCTTGTTTAGTAAACAAAGCCACGTGCTTTTTATGACAGCTATCATCCACCATCTTTAATCAATAGAGCACGGTGCTGCTATCATGCAAGCAATTACATCACCTGTCATCCGCCATCTTTTAATGAACAGAGCACCGTGCTGCTCTCTGTAGTAGCGGGCAATTTGAAAAGTTCTGTTAGCTGTCATCCGCCATCTTTAATCAAGAGAGCACCGTGCTGCCATCTATGTGGTGGCGGCAAATTCTACGTGCTACGCGCAGCTGTCATCCACCATCTTACATCGCAAACCTCAGTGCTACACTCTATGTGGTGGCGGATAATTTAAAAAGAAAAATTCTACATCAGTCCTCTCTCGACGCTAATTGCACAAGATGGTGACTATACATGACTCCTTAAAGGTGCTTATGCAAGATGATGGCTATACATAGACGCCCTTGGGATGCTTGCGCAAGATGGCGGTTATACAAGGCTCCTTATGAGGGATGCTTGCGCGAGATGGTGGTTGCTCTTATGAGGCGGCTTAAGGATCCATGACTAGAGACGCCCTAAGGATGCTTGCGCAAGATGGCGGATGCAAGATGGCGGCTTTACATAGCTCCTTATGAGACAGCCAGTACTCGATACAACATGTGATCAGAACATTGATTGATGTGTTCAGAACACTGTACTCGATACAACATGTGATTAAAACATTGTGTGGTGTGTTCAGAACACTACATAAGTAGAATCGAACGCTGTATTAGGGGATACCTTTGTTTAGATTGAAACATAACAAGACTAGAATTGAACACTGCACATTGATTGATTGATGTATTCAGAACACAAAATAAGTAGAATCGAACACTGTACTCGATGTCGTTAACTTCAACATGTGATTAAAACATTGTCTGGTGTGTTCAGAACACTACATAAGTAGAATCGAACGCTGTACAACATGTTAGGGGATACCTTTGTTTAGATTGAAACATAACAAGACTAGAATTGAACACTGCACTCGATGTCGTTACATGCGATCAGAACAATGATTGATGTGTTCAGATCACGAAACAAGTAGAACCGAACACTGTACAACATGTTAGGGGATACCTTTGTTCTAAGAAGATCAGCTTGAAACATAACAAGACTAGAATTGAACACTGCAGTCGATACAACATGTAATCAGAACATTGATTGATGCGTTCAGATCACGAAACAAGTAGAACCGAACACTGTACAACATGTTAAGGGATACCTTTGTTTAGATTGAAACTAACAAGACTAACACTTCAAATGATTTGCTTAGTACGAAAATAAAAAAATATATACCGCGTAGCTAACTCGTTCATCACACTGCTAAGACGCTTAGTAATTGTGAATACACTCATACGAAAATCAAGAAAGCACACTGCGTAGCCAACTCGCTCGGCTCACTCGCTTAGTATTTGCAACACACACGGATAAGAATGTTCCGAGATACTTACATGTTTTTTAAGGGAGGGTGAAAGATCATAAATTATATGTACACATGTTGTCTCCTCCAAGTTGTAAGATGAAATAGACGCAGTACTGCGAGTTTCCGCTCTAGCTGGCGAACGGAAGTAGCATGATATCTCAGCAAAAAATAATACGCGTGAGCTTGCAAGTCAGACACAATGATGGATACCGCGATTCAAATCCTGGTAACTTATGCCGTCGGGAAGGGTATCCGGCGAGCATCTAGCTGTAAATCCTCGATTCTCGACAGATTCTTAATCCGAGTTCTTTGACGTCAGGAAGGGCAACTAGTTGAAAACAATTATCGAACACGCATCGCGAAGGCAAGAGTGTGCAGCGATATGCTTGTTTAGACTTGCAGATTACGAAAAGAAACATAACAAGACTTGAGTCTTAAAACAAATTCTTGCGATTTAAAATCTTAGTCAGGAAGGGCATCCAGCAGTAAAACAATAGTTCGTGATTTAAAATCTAGCAGTAAAACCCCCGATTCTCGACAGATTCTTAATCCGAGTTCTTTGACGTCAGGAAGGGCAACTAGTTGAAAACAATTATCGAACACGCATCGCGAAGGCAAGAGTGTGCAGCGATATGCTTGTTTAGACTTGCAGATTACGAAAAGAAACATAACAAGACTTGAGTCTTAAAACAAATTCTTGCGATTTAAAATCTTAGTCAGGAAGGGCATCCAGCAGTAAAACAATAGTTCGTGATTTAAAATCTAGCAGTAAAAACCCCCGATTCTCGACAGATTCTTAATCCGAGTTCTTTGACGTCAGGAAGGGCAACTAGTTGAAAACAATTATCGAACACGCATCGCGAAGGCAAGAGTGTGCAGCGATATGCTTGTTTAGACTTGCAGATTACGAAAAGAAACATAACAAGACTTGAGTCTTAAAACAAATTCTTGCGATTTATAATCTTAGTCAGGAAGGGCATCCAGCAGTAAAACAATAGTTCGTGATACTGCGATTTAAAATCTAGCAGTAAAACCCCCGATTCTCGACAGATTCTTAATCCGAGTTCTTTGACGTCAGGAAGGGCAACCGGTTGAAAACAATTATCGAACACGCATCGCGAAGGCAAGAGTGTGCAGCGATATGCTTGTTTAGACTTGCAGATTACGAAAAGAAACATAACAAGACTTGAGTCTTAAAACAAATTCTTGCGATTTAAAATCTTAGTCAGGAAGGGCATCCAGCAGTAAAACAATAGTTCGTGATTTAAAATCTAGCAGTAAAACCCCCGATTCTCGACAGATTCTTAATCCGAGTTCTTTGACGTCAGGAAGGGCAACTAGTTGAAAACAATTATCGAACACGCATCGCGAAGGCAAGAGTGTGCAGCGATATGCTTGTTTAGACTTGCAGATTACGAAAAGAAACATAACAAGACTTGAGTCTTAAAACAAATTCTTGCGATTTAAAATCTTAGTCAGGAGGGCATCCAGCAGTAAAACAATAGTTCGTGATTTAAAATCTAGCAGTAAAACCCCCCGATTCTCGACAGATTCTTAATCCGAGTTCTTTGACGTCAGGAAGGGCAACTAGTTGAAAACAATTATCGAACACGCATCGCGAAGGCAAGAGTGTGCAGCGATATGCTTGTTTAGACTTGCAGATTACGAAAAGAAACATAACAAGACTTGAGTCTTAAAACAAATTCTTGCGATTTAAAATCTTAGTCAGGAAGGGCATCCAGCAGTAAAACAATAGTTCGTGATTTAAAATCTAGCAGTAAAACCCCCGATTCTCGACAGATTCTTAATCCGAGTTCTTTGACGTCAGAAAGGGCAACTAGTTGAAAACAATTATCGAACACGCATCGCGAAGGCAAGAGTGTGCAGCGATATGCTTGTTTAGACTTGCAGATTACGAAAAGAAACATAACAAGACTTGAGTCTTAAAACAAATTCTTGCGATTTAAAATCTTAGTCAGGAAGGGCATCCAGCAGTAAAACAATAGTTCATGATTTAAAATCTAGCAGTAAAACCCCCGATTCTCGACAGATTCTTAATCCGAGTTCTTTGACGTCAGGAAGGGCAACTAGTTGAAAACAATTATCGAACACGCATCGCGAAGGCAAGAGTGTGCAGCGATATGCTTGTTTAGACTTGCAGATTACGAAAAGAAACATAACAAGACTTGAGTCTTAAAACAAATTCTTGCGATTTAAAATCTTAGTCAGGAAGGGCATCCAGCAGTAAAACAATAGTTCGTGATTTAAAATCTAGCAGTAAAACCCCCGATTCTCGACAGATTCTTAATCCGAGTTCTTTGACGTCAGGAAGGGCAACTAGTTGAAAACAATTATCGAACACGCATCGCGAAGGCAAGAGTGTGCAGCGATATGCTTGTTTAGACTTGCAGATTACGAAAAGAAACATAACAAGACTTGAGTCTTAAAACAAATTCTTGCGATTTAAAATCTTAGTCAGGAAGGGCATCCAGCAGTAAAACAATAGTTCGTGATTTAAAATCTAGCAGTAAAAACCCCCGATTCTCGACAGATTCTTAATCCGAGTTCTTTGACGTCAGGAAGGGCAACTAGTTGAAAACAATTATCGAACACGCATCGCGAAGGCAAGAGTGTGCAGCGATATGCTTGTTTAGACTTGCAGATTACGAAAAGAAACATAACAAGACTTGAGTCTTAAAACAAATTCTTGCGATTTATAATCTTAGTCAGGAAGGGCATCCAGCAGTAAAACAATAGTTCGTGATACTGCGATTTAAAATCTAGCAGTAAAACCCCCGATTCTCGACAGATTCTTAATCCGAGTTCTTTGACGTCAGGAAGGGCAACCGGTTGAAAACAATTATCGAACACGCATCGCGAAGGCAAGAGTGTGCAGCGATATGCTTGTTTAGACTTGCAGATTACGAAAAGAAACATAACAAGACTTGAGTCTTAAAACAAATTCTTGCGATTTAAAATCTTAGTCAGGAAGGGCATCCAGCAGTAAAACAATAGTTCGTGATTTAAAATCTAGCAGTAAAACCCCCGATTCTCGACAGATTCTTAATCCGAGTTCTTTGACGTCAGGAAGGGCAACTAGTTGAAAACAATTATCGAACACGCATCGCGAAGGCAAGAGTGTGCAGCGATATGCTTGTTTAGACTTGCAGATTACGAAAAGAAACATAACAAGACTTGAGTCTTAAAACAAATTCTTGCGATTTAAAATCTTAGTCAGGAGGGCATCCAGCAGTAAAACAATAGTTCGTGATTTAAAATCTAGCAGTAAAACCCCCCGATTCTCGACAGATTCTTAATCCGAGTTCTTTGACGTCAGGAAGGGCAACTAGTTGAAAACAATTATCGAACACGCATCGCGAAGGCAAGAGTGTGCAGCGATATGCTTGTTTAGACTTGCAGATTACGAAAAGAAACATAACAAGACTTGAGTCTTAAAACAAATTCTTGCGATTTAAAATCTTAGTCAGGAAGGGCATCCAGCAGTAAAACAATAGTTCGTGATTGAAAATCTAGCAGTAAAACCCCCGATTCTCGACAGATTCTTAATCCGAGTTCTTTGACGTCAGAAAGGGCAACTAGTTGAAAACAATTATCGAACACGCATCGCGAAGGCAAGAGTGTGCAGCGATATGCTTGTTTAGACTTGCAGATTACGAAAAGAAACATAACAAGACTTGAGTCTTAAAACAAATTCTTGCGATTTAAAATCTTAGTCAGGAAGGGCATCCAGCAGTAAAACAATAGTTCATGATTTAAAATCTAGCAGTAAAACCCCCGATTCTCGACAGATTCTTAATCCGAGTTCTTTGACGTCAGGAAGGGCAACTAGTTGAAAACAATTATCGAACACGCATCGCGAAGGCAAGAGTGTGCAGCGATATGCTTGTTTAGACTTGCAGATTACGAAAAGAAACATAACAAGACTTGAGTCTTAAAACAAATTCTTGCGATTTAAAATCTTAGTCAGGAAGGGCATCCAGCAGTAAAACAATAGTTCGTGATTTAAAATCTAGCAGTAAAACCCCCGATTCTCGACAGATTCTTAATCCGAGTTCTTTGACGTCAGGAAGGGCAACCGGTCGAAAACAATAGGGTATGATGTAAGAGGTTAGATACTACCAGTTTTGCGTCAGGAAGGGCAACTAGTCTTAAAACGAAACAGATTCTTAATCCGAGTTCTTTGACGTCAGGAAGGGCAACCGGTTGAAAACAATTATCGAACACGCATCGCGAAGGCAAGAGTGTGCAAAGGACAACTCAACAAATTCTTGCGATTTAAACACATTTTTATTCCCAAGAGAATCGAACCCGAGACTACCGGGTGAGAGGCATGCATACTGTAGGCTATGGGTTTGTTCTACTGTCCATGAAGTCGTATCAGCGCAGAGCGAGCAGCGGAATGCGTGTGTTAGCTGAAATTGTACACGTATCTTCCGGCTCGGCCTTGAACGAGGACACTGATAAGCGGCTTGTAACTCGCGAACGTCTTCTCAGCTGAGTACCATTCAAGCTCTTAAAACACAGTACTAATTAAGGTTGTAAAATATTCTGAAATAGTCCTCCTCTGTAGTGTAGTAGTTAGCTGCTACCCTCGGAGGTCCGAGTTCGATTCCCGGCTCTGCCACGGAATGTGTAGCATTTAGCCTATGTAAGTTCCTAACGTAAAATATCATGATTGTACGGAGAGGTTAAAACACACACAGTGCCTACTCCTATCGAAAGAACCTGCACGGTACCGGCATGTATGCTTCTCCTGGTGAAGGAGCATGCACATGGTTTAACGCCTCCTATCAACAGCCCTTACTTAATGCTGGCTTTTTTGCACACCCCGCCTCACACCATAGTTTTACGACCGGCTGCCCTTCCTGACTAGGATTTTAAATCGCAAGAATTTGTTGAGTTGCCCTTCCTGACGCAAAACTGGCAGTATCTAACCTCTTACACGGAATGTGTAGCATTTAGCCTATGTAAGTTCCTAACGTAAACTATCATGATTGTACGGAGAGGTTAAAACACACACAGTGCCTACTCCTATCGAAAGAACCTGCACGGTACCGGCATGTAGGCTTCTCCTGGTGAAGGAGCATGCACATGGTTTAACGCCTCCTATCAACAGCCCTTATTTAATGCAGGCTTTTTTGCACACCCCGCCTCACACCATAGTTTTACGACCGGCTGCCCTTCCTGACTAGGATTTTAAATCGCAAGAATTTGTTGAGTTGCCCTTCCTGACGCAAAACTGGCAGTATCTAACCTCTTACACGGAATGTGTAGCATTTAGCCTATGTAAGTTCCTAACGTAAAATATCATGATTGTACGGAGAGGTTAAAACACACAGTGCCTACTCCTATCGAAAGAACCTGCACGGTACCGGCATGTAGGCTTCTCCTGGTGAAGGAGCATGCACATGGTTTAACGCCTCCTATCAACAGCCCTTACTTAATGCTGGCTTTTTTGCACACCCCGCCTCACACCATAGTTTTACGACCGGCTGCCCTTCCTGACTAGGATTTTAAATCGCAAGAATTTGTTGAGTTGCCCTTCCTGACGCAAAACTTGCAGTATCTAACCTCTTACATCATACACTATAGTTTTCGACCGGTTGCCCTTCCTGACGTCAAAGAACTCGGATTAAGAATCTGTTTTGTTTTAAGACTAGTTGCCCTTCCTGACCCGAAACTAGTAGTATCTAACCTCTTACATCATACCCTATTGTTTTCGACCGGTTGCCCTTCCTGACGTCAAAGAACTCGGATTAAGAATCTGTCGAGAATCGGGGGTTTTACTGCTAGATTTTAAATCACGAACTATTGTTTTACTGCTGGATGCCCTTCCTGACTAAGATTTTAAATCGCAAGAATTTGTTTTAAGACTCAAGTCTTGTTATGTTTCTTTTCGTAATCTGCAAGTCTAAACAAGCATATCGCTGCACACTCTTGCCTTCGCGATGCGTGTTCGATAATTGTTTTCAACCGGTTGCCCTTCCTGACGTCAAAGAACTCGGATTAAGAATCTGTCAAGAATCGGGGGTTTTACTGCTAGATTTTAAATCGCAGTATCACGAACTATTGTTTTACTGCTGGATGCCCTTCCTGACTAAGATTTTAAATCGCAAGAATTTGTTTTAAGACTCAAGTCTTGTTATGTTTCTTTTCGTAATCTGCAAGTCTAAACAAGCATATCGCTGCACACTCTTGCCTTCGCGATGCGTGTTCGATAATTGTTTTCAACTAGTTGCCCTTCCTGACGTCAAAGAACTCGGATTAAGAATCTGTCGAGAATCGGGGGTTTTACTGCTAGATTTTAAATCACGAACTATTGTTTTACTGCTGGATGCCCTTCCTGACTAAGATTTTAAATCGCAAGAATTTGTTTTAAGACTCAATTCTTGTTATGTTTCTTTTCGTAATCTGCAAGTCTAAACAAGCATATCGCTGCACACTCTTGCCTTCGCGATGCGTGTTCGATAATTGTTTTCAACTAGTTGCCCTTCCTGACGTCAAAGAACTCGGATTAAGAATCTGTCGAGAATCGGGGGTTTTACTGCTAGATTTTAAATCACGAACTATTGTTTTACTGCTGGATGCCCTTCCTGACTAAGATTTTAAATCGCAAGAATTTGTTTTAAGACTCAAGTCTTGTTATGTTTCTTTTCGTAATCTGCAAGTCTAAACAAGCATATCGCTGCACACTCTTGCCTTCGCGATGCGTGTTCGATAATTGTTTTCAACTAGTTGCCCTTCCTGACGTCAAAGAACTCGGATTAAGAATCTGTCGAGAATCGAGGATTTACAGCTAGATGCTCGCCGGATACCCTTCCCGACGGCATAAGTTACCAGGATTTGAATCGCGGTATCCATCATTGTGTCTGACTTGCAAGCTCACGCGTATTATTTTTTGCTGAGATATCATGCTACTTCCGTTCGCCAGCTAGAGCGGAAACTCGCAGTACTGCGTCTATTTCATCTTACAACTTGGAGGAGACAACATGTGTACATATAATTTATGATCTTTCACCCTCCCTTAAAAAACATGTAAGTATCTCGGAACATTCTTATCCGTGTGTGTTGCAAATACTAAGCGAGTGAGCCGAGCGAGTTGGCTACGCAGTGTGCTTTCTTGATTTTCGTATGAGTGTATTCACAATTACTAAGCGTCTTAGCAGTGTGATGAACGAGTTAGCTACGCGGTATATATTTTTTTATTTTCGTACTAAGCAAATCATTTGAAGTGTTAGTCTTGTTAGTTTCAATCTAAACAAAGGTATCCCTTAACATGTTGTACAGTGTTCGGTTCTACTTGTTTCGTGATCTGAACGCATCAATCAATGTTCTGATTACTTGTTGTATCGAGTGCAGTGTTCAATTCTAGTCTTGTTATGTTTCAAGCTGATCTTCTTAGAACAAAGGTATCCCCTAACATGTTGTACAGTGTTCGGTTCTACTTGTTTCGTGATCTGAACACATCAATCATTGTTCTGATCGCATGTAACGACATCGAGTGCAGTGTTCAATTCTAGTCTTGTTATGTTTCAATCTAAACAAAGGTATCCCCTAACATGTTGTACAGCGTTCGATTCTACTTATGTAGTGTTCTGAACACACCAGACAATGTTTTAATCACATGTTGAAGTTAACGACATCGAGTACAGTGTTCGATTCTACTTATTTTGTGTTCTGAACACATCAATCAATCAATGTGCAGTGTTCAATTCTAGTCTTGTTATGTTTCAATCTAAACAAAGGTATCCCCTAATACAGCGTTCGATTCTACTTATGTAGTGTTCTGAACACACCACACAATGTTTTAATCACATGTTGTATCGAGTACAGTGTTCTGAACACATCAATCAATGTTCTGATCACATGTTGTATCGAGTACTGGCTGTCTCATAAGGAGCTATGTAAAGCCGCCATCTTGCATCCGCCATCTTGCGCAAGCATCCTTAGGGCGTCTCTAGTCATGGATCCTTAAGCCGCCTCATAAGAGCAACCACCATCTCGCGCAAGCATCCCTCATAAGGAGCCTTGTATAACCGCCATCTTGCCCAAGCATCCCAAGGGCGTCTATGTATAGCGATCATCTTGCATAAGCACCTTTAAGGAGTCATGTATAGTCACCATCTTGTGCAATTAGCGTCGAGAGAGGACTGATGTAGAATTTTTCTTTTTAAATTATCCGCCACCACATAGAGTGTAGCACTGAGGTTTGCGATGTAAGATGGTGGATGACAGCTGCGCGTAGCACGTAGAATTTGCCGCCACCACATAGATGGCAGCACGGTGCTCTCTTGATTAAAGATGGCGGATGACAGCTAACAGAACTTTTCAAATTGCCCGCTACTACAGAGAGCAGCACGGTGCTCTGTTCATTAAAAGATGGCGGATGACAGGTGATGAAATTGCCTGCATGATAGCAGCACCGTGCTCTATTGATTAAAGATGGTGGATGATAGCTGTCATAAAAAGCACGTGGCTTTGTTTACTAAACAAGAGCACATAGATTTTTTTCAAATTGCCGCCACCACATTTCAAAGGTATCAAGCTAAAGAGCGCAGCACTGAGGTTTGTGATGCAAGATGGCGGATGACAGCTGTCAGAAAAAAGCACGTGAGTTTGTTTCCAAACAAGAGCATGTAGAATTTGTGGCCACCACATAGAGGGCAGCACGGTGCTCTCATGATTAAAGATGGCTGCTGTCACGTGGAATTGCCTGCCACCACAAAAGAGGGTAGCACGGTGCTCAAAGATGGCTGCTATCAAAAAGCATTTTTCAAATTATCCGCCACCACATTTCAAAGGTAAGTAGCTAAAGAGGGCACCACTGTGCTCTATAGATTAAAGATGGTGGATGACAGCTGTCAAAAAGCACGTGGATTTGTTTATCTCGCGCTAGTAAGGTTAAGTTGGTAGCACTAATGTTTAAGCCCGTTAAGATGGCAGCACTGCGGATGACAGCTGTGACGAATTTACATCTACTACGATAAAGAGGGCAGCACTGTGCTCTATAGATTAAAGATGGCGGATGACAGCTGACAAAAAAGCACGTGAGTTTGTTTACTAAACAAGAGCACGTAGAATTTGTCGCCACCACATTTCAAAGGTAAGTAGCTAAAGAGGGCAGCACTGTGCTCTATAGATTAAAGATGGCAGATGGTAGCTGTCGAAAAAGCACGTGAGTTTGTTTCCAAACAAGAGCACGTGGAATTTTTCAATTTGCCGCCACCACATAGAGGGTAGCACTGTTCTCTCTGGATTAAAGATGGCTGCTTGTCGAAAAGCATTTTTCAAATTATCCGCCACCACATTTCAAAGGTAAGTAGCTAAAGAGGGCAGCACTGTGCTCAAAGCTGGCGGATGACAGCTATCAAAAAAGCACGTGGCTGTCAAAAAGCACGTGGATTTGTTTATCTCGAGCTAGTGAGGTTAAGTTGGTAGCACTAAGGTTTAGGTCTGTCAAGATGGCAGCACTGCCGATGATAGGTGATGAAAGAGGGCAGCACGGTGCTCTGTAGTTTAAAGATGGCGGATGACAGCTGTCAAAAAAGCACGTGGCTGTCAAAAGCACGTGGCTTTGTTTACCACACGCTAGTTAGGTTAAGTTGGTACTACTGAGGTTTAGGCCCGTCAAGATGGCAGTACTGAGGTTAGCGATGCGTTGTTGTCGATGACAGCTGTCAAAAAGCACGTGGCTTTGTTTACAAATCTGTCAAAAAGCACGTGGCTGTCAAAAAGCACGTGGATTTGTTTATCTCGCACTAGTTAGGTTAAGTTGGCACTACTGAGGTTTAGGCCCGTCGAGATGGCAGTACTGAGGTTAGCGATGCGTTGTTGTCTGTCAAAAAGCACGTGGCTGTCAAAAAACACGTGGCTTTGTTTACCTCATGCTAGTTAGGTTAAGTTTTCGCTAGTGAGGTTTAGGCCCGTCAAGATGGCAGCAGTGAGGTTAGCGATGCGTTGTTGTCGATGACAGCTGTCAAAAAGCACGTGGCTTTGTTTACAAATTCAAATCTCGCGCCAAAATTCAAATTTCCCGCCAAAATTCAAATTTCCCGCGGGCGGCGGCGGAGGCGGCGGCGGAGGAGGAGGCGGAGGAGGCGGCGGGAGGAGGAGGAGGCGGCCGAACCATCCAATTATACTACTAATATGTTCGTATTTAGATTATGGATCCTTTTATTTTGATATTGCATCCTCCACTCTTATTCACAAGCTCAACGTAATTCAACATCGAGCACTCCGATTATGTATAGGTGCTTTACCCTCTACCCCAACTAATGCGTTACTTGTTGAAACATGTGACATGCCTCTCCCGCTAGACATGCTATTCTACCACAATTAATGGAGAAATATTGTCAACGTTCTCAACAGCAATCACGAACTCCAGCTTTGTTAGACGCATTCAACCTGACGTGACAATATCATACTGGCATTCAACAAAATATTTCCCTTCCATACTGCACCCTACAGGTTAAGGTGAACTACAGTTATTTCTCCAGCTAGTCAGATTTCGTCTCAGGGTATCCATATTTTAAGAAAAATGTTTAATTTTTCTATAAGTTCAATTTTACGTAAGTTCAGAGAAAGATATTAGTTCCAAGTGCAGTTCTGAAATACGTATGTCATCACCAAATCGCAAAGTTCGCAAATACAAACTTCGATCAACGACTTCCAATGCAAATCCGCTCAGAAAATACCTTACGTGCTAAGTATGACCATAATCTAATACTACGAATAATAACTCACTGAATTATAAAAATAATTAAGAAGCTTATTTATTAAATTAATAAAATCGCGAAAGAAATGGTAAAGTACCTAAATATGTTCATGAACTTCCAATTAATATCTCAAAACAAAGATTCTCATACGTGAATTAATTCTTTAAGTCAGCGCTGGCTTATATTTAGCTTGTGTTTGCTTATTACAACATTTTGAACTGGATATTTCTGAAGTGAAATCAAATTTACCTAAATCTTCCATGCAAAAATTAAACCGTGCCACTTGCGTGCACAAATATAGCTTAATTATTTGATTATTGTCAAAGTTCATGGTTTTATCAAGTAATTATATCATTTATGGCGTCAAAAATTCACTGTCATAATAATCATAACGATAACAGCAATCATATAATAATAATACTAATGACCTGAATTATAATAAAAATGACCTAAATCAAAAACAATCTGCATAGTCTGTATTATCTGAAT
This sequence comes from Anabrus simplex, assembly GCF_040414725.1. Taxonomy (NCBI): domain Eukaryota; kingdom Metazoa; phylum Arthropoda; class Insecta; order Orthoptera; family Tettigoniidae; genus Anabrus; species Anabrus simplex. Next base: position 102,442,027 of record NC_090276.1, on the reverse strand, counting down.
TCTGATAATAGTGATCTGAATTCGTTGGTATCGGATAAAATGAAGAAAACTAGAAATCGACTGACGTGCTAAGTTACTTGGTCCTACTGCCATTCAAATTACGGCTCTTAGCTTATTACTCACTTTTATAGTGTTTCAAAAAAATTAACGATATTTCATATAAGCTTGTATATCATATTATTTCCCTACTCTAGCTATATAATTCCTTATTTAACGTAACACAGTTCAATGTGCACATATCCGATAAGCTTCTGCCATATGAACATGTGTGTAAGTACCTGTAGTATGATATCTCAATATTATATTATCACTCTGGTTATACAATAATCTTGACTTCTACACGATCTATATTCATGGAGAATACGACACAACACACATAAATCTAACCATTACCAGTTATCACTACTGCCAAATCATTCTCAATACTCATCTAAATACATATAATTTAACCATCCATACCTTGCTATAAGTCTTCCCTGGGGTATGTTTCCTTTCAGTAATTGCTTTGTTTCCATCCATATATCGCGTATTATTCATTTCACACATGTCTCATTACTTACCATTCTGCGCAATATTTCTATTAAATCATAACAAACACTTCCATATTATCCTGAATAACCTTCATTTCAACTCATATTCAACTTACTTAACATTCATATCTGACACACATAACCTCCAATAATCATCTAATGCACTGAGACATGACGTTCATTTCACGCAGAATTCCTTTCTTAATACTCAATTTATCGTAAATACGACACATAACCCCACATACGGTATCTATTCTTCATACATTACCATGCAGCAAAGAATATGTTGACTTTAATTAAACACTTCCAAATACGCGTCCTACTATGACGTAATCTAGGTTTGGATGGCACTAGGGTGTAAATCTATCACTAAAAAGTGCGCGGATAATATGTCATTCATAGATCTTTTAAACTAACTGGCACTCTTAGAAATCAGCTGTTTTACCACGTCACTTTTTAATCGTATGCTCACTCACTGATTGAAATTATATAATAATACTTAACCAGTATATTATGAGATATCGTCTTACTTCCACATTGACTTAATATATTAATAGCATCTTAAATATATTGCACTTCACTTCCTTATATCATTTGCACACTTAATTATTTCATGCTTAGGCTATTCTTTTCTACAGCACATACCATGAATACGTTAAATAAAGAACTATTCTACTTATTACTACCACTTAGCTCGTCATTCGACATCTCGGGCCTTAGTTGCTCCTCTCCGTCTGCTCCATGGCTGGATCTTAGGTCATGGTTCGGCGACTGGTCGGATCCTTCATCTCAAGTGGCTCTGGTTGCGTGACCTCCTTCTCTCGTGTCGGGTTGTCTTAACTGCCAGGATGACATCTCTCTCCAGGTTGGTCCATGCCGGTTTAGCAAGCCATCATTTCCTCAGAAGTACTGTAGACAATATCGAACATTTCTGAAAAATACATATTCATTTTGGATTTCTGATATCTTAAAATTTCTGTTGTTATCTATATATTCTAGCTTTCTTCTGTAGAATAATTCTTAATTCTTGAGGTCTGTGTACAGGTAAATCGCCTCGTTATTTTGAAATATATGGAGCTAGCTTATTTGTTTTTGGGAATATAATCTTCCAACGATTGTTTCTCTATTTATAATATCTGCGCTATTGTTTTCTCCTGCTGCAGTTCCAGTTTCTGCTCTCGTGTATCACCAGATCTTATGCTTTCAGATGATCAGCATATATATCTGAACGAAGTTTTCAAAATTCGCCGGGTTCTTATCCTCCTCATTGTATTTATATATCAATACGCTCTTCTCTTCGATATTAATGTCGTTTCAGCTTAATATCCGCGTTAGAAATTGTTCAATCTTCTTAACTCTTCAGAGCAATATCAATCACCTCTTGTCCTTGCGAGATTAAATTTTTTCAAGTCAGTTTCTCTAATAATCCCTTCGATTCTTCTTATTTTTTAAAAACAATTCAGTCGATTCTACTCTGTCGCACATTGCCTTCGTAACATCGTAATTCCGAATCAGTCATGGCCTTCTAATATGCTTAAACGTCGATACCTTGCTATATATTCCTGTGTCTTGGGTGGTCTCTACCTTCCGTAAGCGCCATTTTGGAACACGTCCAAGAAATGCATTGGGTACAATACAATACAATGCCATACAATATAATGCACTACAAACCAAATATTGTAGTGTCTCAGCACATTTCCTTTAATAACAGCACAATGCAACTTTCTGAAATACCTCAGCTAACACTTAAAATGGCAATAAACGATCTAAATCCTATTCTCATAATATATACAGACGGATCCAAACAAAATGTAGGCACGGGAGCCGCATATTACATTCCGCAGTTGCACGTCCGTGAGCAATACACACTTCCAAACTATGCCTCAATTTTTACTGCTGAGGCTTTCGCTATACGACAAGCTTTGATATACTTAAAAAATAATCATTTCTCCAAAGCGATCATTTTTACCTACTCCTTAAGTGTACTTCAAGGTTTAATGCCACACAAGTCCTATACAAATTGGTATATCTGCAATATTCGACGCCTTTTGTTTGAACTCGATGAAAATGGTGCTGATATAACTCTAACATGGATAAAAGGTCATTCGAACAACGCAGGCTGATAAAATGGCAAAACAAGCTGCATGCGGAACCGGAATCAATGCTTCCATCGCTCTTCCCTACACAGATTTCACGCCGATTATTAAACTTGCTGTTCAACAAAAATGGCAGCACAATTGGACACAATCGGCGAAACTCAAAGGAAAATATTACTATCAGCTGCAACCAAGTATTGCTAATCACCCATGGTTTTCAACAACAAAATATTCACGCCGACATATTACAACACTTATCAGATTACGCTTTAATCACGCTTTGACTCCGGCTTATAAATTCAAATTTAAGTTAGTGGATTCACCCGTGTGTTCATGTAATAATAGTATGGCCGACATTAATCACATATTCTTTGAATGTTCCCATTTCGCCCTTCATAGAAAACGTTTTTTCCACACTTTACGCTCGCAAAACATACAAGTACCCACAACAGTCACTCGCCTCGTTCAACAGCCTACACCTTCACATGTACTTGCTATTCAAGAATTTTTGGATAATTGTAACATTAAGCTTTTGACTAGTGAGTCTCATGAGCTTCTTAACTCGCATCCTCCTCTACATAACTGTAACTCAATCTCTTTGCTGTAACCTATGAAGACGTCACGTTCTCGACCTGTATCCCTAGTGTTTCTTGAGTGTTTCTACAAGTGTTGATCATCTCTATCCGTCATAAGTAAAACTCTGTCTGTTTCTCTTGAAGATTTGTGATAAAATAAGTGTTGTGACTGGGTAATGGCTTTTTAGCAGCGCCCAAGAAAATACCAAGAAGAAGAAGAAGAAGAAGAAGAAGAGATAGAGCTGTCCGGTATTGGCGTATTAAAGTATTTGCTGTAACCCAATCACTTTGCTGTAACTTCTGCTGACGTAACGTTCTCGACCTGTAACCCGAGTGTTTCTACAAGTGTTGAACAACTATCTCACTCATAAGTAAAACTCAGTCCATGATGAACTCAGTCTGTTTCTCTCACCGCCGTCTCGATCCTCCTATACGGTACTGCCTGCTCAATGCGAGCCTTTTTGCGACTACGCTGCGACAACATTCCTCCGCTAGATGGCAGACATAGACACAATGTTCTCAACTTATTCTAATGACGACAACGTACAAAACCCTGTGCAGTATGGTCATATGTTCACTGAAGCTCGTAAACTACATCTGTAATATTAAATATCGGCAATATTACCTTTATGAAGTCGCAGTTGGCCTCTTCATCCACAATTTAAAGATTTGCCTGGACGAAGGCTTGGTGTGGTACCGTACTTTTTGTGTTCTTGCCAAATAACAAATATCAAATAACAGAGGTCTTACGAACTTGGCTAGAATAATATCACTAACAGTTTGCTGATGTTCTTTGACTTCACACTGTAACAAAACACATTCTGCAAGTTTTTTTTTTTTTTTTTTTTTTTTTTTTTTTTTTTTTTTTTTTTGCTATTTGTTTTACGTCGCACCGACACAGATAGGTCTTATGGCGATGATGGGATAGAAAAAGCCTAGGAATTGGAAAAAAGCGGCCGTGGCCTTAATTAAGGTACAGCCCCAGCATTTTCCTGGTGTGAAAATGGGAAACCACGGAAAACCATCTTCAGGGCTGCTGACAGTGGGATTCGAACGCACTATCTCCCGGATGCAAGCCCACAGCTGCGCGCTCCTAACCGCACGGCCAACTCGCCCGGTATTCTGAAAGGGAAGACGTTGCAAGTCCTCGTATTACGCTCGTACGTTTGAAGGACTTCGACAATAGGGCACAGCAGCTTAAACGAACTCCTGCAGATGCTTCACCAGAGCAACAAAATAAGGTCTCGGGTATCGAACTCCTCCTCTGTCCTGATGCATAATCAGTTCCATTTAGCAGTGTCGAAGCTCTAGGCAGTGAGATGTTGCTGACACAAATGTCACACTCCATCCTCTCTTCAACAACACGAACTTAGTACCCGCAAATTAGGATTTGATTTCTTGTTTCTAGTTTGATTGGAATATTATCGTTTGGATATCTGAGATTGCCCAAAATGTCTAAACATGAAGACGTTTGTTTTGTGATTGTCCGTCACAATTCTTATCACAAGGAATCCACTATCCTCCACGGCTTTAATCACTTTCTGAAAAAAATCCGCTGCCTGTTTCCAGTCATTCGACAAGGTCAGGAATGGAATGAATGAAGCCCCCATCTAGCAGCGAGGGTAGGAATTGTGCCGGCTACCGAATCCTGTCGCACTCCTCCGGGGCAATGATTAATGAACGACAGATGAAATGAAATGATATTCAAGAGTGTTCCTGGAATGAAATATGACAGGGAAAACCGGAGTATCCGGAGAAAAACCTGTACCGCCTCCGCTTTGTCCAGCACAAATCTCACATGGGGTGATCGGGTTTGAACCACAGAACCCAGCAGTGAGAGGCCGGCACGCTGCCGCCTGGGCCGCGGAGGCTCCATCACCTTCTGAAATAAGGTGTAAAGGCACAGATACGACAGTAATCTGAAGATATCCAATTACTTCCTTTATTAGGTCCTTGCCTAGATAAAGCCGACAGCCGCTTTTCTCTCAATTCCCTTCTAGACGGTATTTCATTGAGTCTTATCTTTTCTGGCTGCGAACCACCTTGCCGAGATTGGCAGAATGGTACACAACAATTGAATATTGGGGGGAAAGAAACTGAAGTTTCAGTTCTGCGAAAAATATACCTTGCACAAACGGAAAGAAACAAGTACCAACACCTTAAAATCACTTTTGAAGTGTCTATGACCAAAACATGATTAATTCATTTCACAGTTCTATAGAAAATATCTCTTGAACGAACGGAAGTGACAAGACACGTTTACCCATTATACGAAATAACTCAGGTTTTCACACACATTCATGCACCAATAACACAGTGCTACACCCACACGGATAGCGAAGATTGTGCGTCCACTGCTGCACTCTTACGGCGACTTGCAGAAATATTGGTAGTCGCGCCTTCCTGTGTTAAACTAGTGGCATAGAGCAGGCAGTCTAAGAGGATCGAGACGGCGGTGGTTTCTCTTGAAGATTTGTGATAATAAGTGTTGTGATTGGGTAATGGCTTTTCAGCAGCGCCCAAGAAAATCCTAAGAAGAAGGATAAGAAGAAGAAGAAGAATTCGATCAATCGTCACCCATCTCGGTTTCGTGCTGTGTGCACTAGCGAATGAGTCTCGTCCGCGACATCGTACTGTACGGTTGGTAGTGTTCGAGGTTTCGTGCTCGAGTGCTAGCTTGCGTGTGATTGTGCAGTGGTGGCATGAGTTCTGATAGTGGAGGAACTCGGGACTTTCATCCCGCGTCAAATAGTAATGTTGAACGGGAAGAAGAAGTGAAAATGGATACAAACGAGAATGATAGTTCTACTACTACCTCTTTGTTGCAAACTTCGACCCAATACAATGATAACCCTCCCCTTCCTGTCCAACTGCCTAATACTACTGCATGTAATCTATACCCATTAAACCACCCGGGAGCATATCTTGTTTTTGTTTCATCCAAACAAGGTAATAACTTTGGCAACCTGCACCCTATGGCTATTGGGCGTTTACTCCATGAAAGAAACTTTCCTGTTAAATCCATCCAGTATAAAGGCCGTAGCAGGATTCAGGTAAACTTTCACTCTCCCAATCATGCTAATGACTTTTTGCAGAATAAGTTCCTTGATACGCACAAGTTGCATGCCTTTATTCCTCACTCCAATATCTTCCGAGTACGCATTATACGCGGTGTTGAGAAAGATCTAACTGAATCCGATATTCTTACTTTACTTCAGAGTGACGTCAAAGTTCATTCTGTTCATCGCCTACGCCGTAAAACCCTCCAAGATGGTCAGGCAGTATATCTACCTACCGGCTCCGTAAAGATTGTTTTTTTGCTCCAAAACTTTGCCCAAATATGTTTCAATCTATCACGTAATGTTAGAAGTCAATGCCTTTATATTCTACCCCTTTATTTGTTCCAAATGCCAGCGTTATGGACACACCATACGCAATTGCCAGTCCACTAACTTTCGCTATCGCAACTGTGGTTTGAATCATCCTACCTCAGACTGTCTTGCTAATGTCAAATTATGTGTACATTGCAATCGGGAACACGAAACGGGTTCATCAGATTGTGCTGTTCATCAGAAGCAAGTGGAAATCAAAAACTCATGTGCACTGATAACATCTCCTTCTCAGAAGCTTCTGCTCGACTATTTCCACCTGCTTATTCTGAGTATAATAACATTCAACAATTTCCTCCCCTACCCTCTCTACATCCTTCTCCAATACCAGACATCCCTTGCAAACGCAAATTCACACAAGTGATTGTTAAGGATTTGCCACCTAAGCCTTCTCCCGGATATGATAGAGCTGGATATCTCCAGCTAGTGCAATCCACTACATCCTCTCGCCCCTCTCAATCTCTGAGTTATCAATACCCCATTCAACCCAGTCAGACAACTCCCTCAACATCGAGCCCGTCAATGCCTCTGCAACCCGCACAGTATCCTCAAACAGGTACTACACTCCCACAGCGAGAACATGTTCATCAGTGTGTTCTCAATCTTCTCATGCAGCTTACTCAACTAATTGGAGATCACCCCAATATCTTACCAGTTATTAGTCAACTTCGAGAAAGTTTACACCTTATCTTTAATAATGGTAGTACGCATACTTCAATGGAATGCTAGGAGCCTACAAAATAAACAATACGAATACAAAATTCTCATGCACGAAACATCTCCTCATATAGTCGCTTTGCAAGAAACTTGGTTTTCTCATACAACTAACTTTTATTTTCCAGGATATTCTATCGAATGCCATGACGGACCAGGATTTGATGGTGTCGCACTTCTGATACATAATTCGTTATCGTACACTCCCTTACGTCTACAATACATAATACCAAATACCTATTCCCTAGGCCTTATATATCAGAACACATATGTTATAAACTTGTATAATCCCCCTGATAACTACATTTCTTTCGCCCAATGGTTCAAATTTGTTAATCAGTTTCCACCTGATACCCAACTGTTTTTGGGGGAGATGTCAATATTCATCATACTCAGTGGGGAGCCCCGCACGACACCTCCAAAGGCACACAGTTCTTACATGCTGTAACTCAACATAATCTCTTGCTTCTGAACGATGGTTCCCCTACCAGGCTCACTCCTCCTGGTTCGTTGCCTAGTGCAGTCGATCTATCACTTTGCAGCAACTCTATTGCCTCTATCACCACGTGGCGGGTACTCAGTGACACTCATACAAGTAATCACTTTCCTATCCTCATTATTTATGGCCACGGGTATATTACTATAAACCCACTTAACGACCATTATATCGCTCCGCTGCGTTCCATGAAACAGTTCAATGCTTCGTGCTTTAACTCCTACATGGTAACCCAATTTGAGACCTTCCCTGTAACAGAATTATCCTATCACTCACTTCTCCAAATAATAACACAGTATCTGGACCTATACCATCCGTTTACAACACCATCAAACTCCATGACAACTGGTACCTCTAAATTAAAGTGGTGGGACAGCGAATGTCACCAATTAATCCTTAAACGCAAGAGACTCTTCAAAATTTATCGTAAAATAACCCTTTCACACTACTTTCACCTCAAACATCATATTGCTCATATCCGACGTGTATTCAATCAAAAACGACGACAGGCCTGGAAAACTTTTATATCCTCTTTCCATAACCATATTTATGCATCTCAATTATGGAATGCTATCCCTGCTCTCACCCGGGCTTCCACTCACGTCCCACGCCCTCAAATCCCACCGAATATTCTGAATGACTTTCTAAGGTCCCTCACTCCAGATCATGCACTTCCACCTTATACCCCAGCTATCTCTGCTTCCACTAGTCAGTGTTCAGTCCTTTCTCGTCCCATCACTCTCCCTGAGCTCACGTCCGTTCTTAACTCCTGCAAATCATCCACTCCAGGTCCTGACTATATCTCTTATGCTATATTACAACAGTTGCAGACCAAAGCCCTACAAGTGCTTGTTCAGTACTTTAATTTTGTGTTACATACTACGACTCCTCCTCCCGAATGGAACACTTTTTTCCTAGTCCCGGTTCCAAAGCCTCGTCGTCCAATGACCTCCCCTCACAATATTAGGGGAATAATTTTGCCATCTTGTATACGCAAACTATTTCTTAAACTCCTGCTCCAAAGGTTTCTCTGGTACTTAGAATATCATTCCCTCCTTCCCAAGTATCAGTATGCTTACTGTAAAGGTCGAAATGCTCAGGATGCGATCAATATGCTTATTAGCTAAATCTCGAAAAGAACACACTATTGCTGTCTTCCTCGATATACGAGGTGCCTTTGATTCCGTCCCCCTGAATATGTTATGGGATGTGTTATCACAGAAAGGCATCCCAACCACTTTCATAACTCTTCTATATCATCTGTTAACGTCTCGCACTCTAATCTTCAAACCTCCTCTCACTACGCCATCCCCTCGTCAAGCTACTGTCGGCGTCCCTCAAGGTGATATCTTCAGTGGAATACTGTTTGCTTTATATTTATCGGGCCTCGAGCAACTTGCCCTCCAATCTGCCAGAATTCTTATGTATGCCGACGACATAGTTCTCTATTTTTCCCATAAAGAGGTAGATGTTGCTCGCAAATGCATAACACGGCTGCTAATTCACGTTCAGTCCTGGTTACACAGTCATGGGTTCTCTTTATCACCCGATAAATGCTCTGCAGTAATCTTTACCACCAAGCGGGTTTACAACTCCGAGCCTTTACTGTTCGATACTTATGAAATTCCCATACGTTCGCACCATAAATATCTTGGCATTATCCTTGACCGTAAATTACAATTTTCCCAACATATACAACACCTACGCACGTATATTAACCTCCTAAAAGCCATTACACGTCGTTCCTGGGGAGCTGATCCTCTTAGTCTACTGCTCCACCATCAGTGCTCGTTTCGACTACTGTGCACATATAATTGATCTTGCATCACCCTCCGCCCTTCAATCCCTCAATACAACTCAAAATCAAGCACTACGAGTTTGGTTTGGTGCGTTGTCTACCACTCCTACTAATGCCTTATTAGTTGAAACTGGTGACCCTCCTCTTCTCCTTCGACGCCGATTTCTAGCATCTAAGTATCTCCTCAAACGACTTCTAGTGCTCTCCAATAACCTTATATCCAAAATACAATTACTCGCTCAATCATTCTCATCACCTATCACACATCCTTGCCTATCCCCTGCCTTAATTTGGGCATTTGAGTCTGTCTCCCCATTTAAACCTACCATTATTCGTTATCCTGTGCTACCATACTATTCTGTGGCATACGACGTGATTCAATATACTCCTACTATTATTCATTCTAAAGAATCTTCTTTTGCTATGCTCCCTTACCGGCTTTCATTCTTTCCTCTCCATTCTAAAAAAGTTCGCATTTCCTCCACTAATGCCTGTCCCAATTTTTATACTGATGGATCCAAAAATTCTTGTGGTGTCGGCGCTGCTTTTTATTACGAACAGACTCAGTATGCTGAATTGTTTCATTTATCGTCCCACTGTTCTATTTTTTCTGCTGAACTCCTTGCCATACGACAAACATTACTGTACATTAAAAATTCATCCATACAATCTGCTAATATATTCACTGACTCGCCCTCCGTGCTCCAAACACTAAAATCTAACAAGTTTTCGCTGAACTGGTATGTGTATAATGTAAAACACATCCTCTTCAATTTACACCAATCAGGTGTCCAAATAACCCTCATTTGGATACCTGCACATAAGAACATACCAGGCAATGAACGAGCCGATCGCTTAGCGAAAGAGGCTTCCCTCTTATCTACAACCCCAGCTACATTTTATGTTCCAGCCACAGATTTCATATCTCTCCTCAAATCACAACAACGACAAATATGGCAAAACACATGGACAACATCTGCATGTCAGAAGGGCAAATTCTATCATAGTCTCCAACCCATACTACCTACTACTTTCTGGTATCAACACGCCACCTACACTCGTCGTCATATCATCAATATCATACGTCTTCGCTTTAATCATTCCCTCACACCTCTCTATAAATTTCGATTTCGCTTACAACCACATCCCCTATGTCATTGTGGATCTGTAGATGCTGATATCAATCATCTCTTTTTTCAATGCCCATTGTACAACTCTCCTCGCCGATGCCTGTACTCCAGCTTAATACAATACAATTATCCACTCCCCTCGTCAATTGCATGTCTCGTCTACAAGCCCTCTCCCACAATCATACGTATCTTAAATCGGTTCTTAGATCACTCTAATTTACAACTCTAACCCAACTTTCCCACAATATATTGACACTACTTACATATTTCATCATATTCTCATTTCCCTCCCTAACGCCTCTTCTTCAACCAAGACACATAGCTACCGTTTATTCTCATCTCCCCCTCCACCGATCGCGTGTACATTTTCATTGATGTTCATATCAACACACTGTCGCCCCTCTTAATCTTTTGTTTACGATTGCAATCTATTTCTATGCTCGAAGATTTCAATGACATTTTGCGCTCTCTACATCCCCCATATACGTTGCTCAGATATTTATTTCCATCTGTCCAAAGTCCCACACTCTCACATATATCCACCCCTCTGGCCCGGTGTGTATGTTTTGTAGAAGTCGCTGAGATTAGGGATGGGCTGCGAACGGAGTAGCGAAGAGTCGAGACTGCTACCTTTGGAACCGACACTCTCGACTCCAGTGTCGACTCCACTGATGCAGTAACGCCATCTATTAACTGTTGTCGGAACTGCTTGGAATTATAGTTCCACGTTCTTCCCTTGGTAACTCGTGATACGATGAATACAAGATTAATACAGCAAACATTAAATATTGTTTCGGGGTTTTATCATCGTTAGTGTTAATGTTGTAGGTTTATTTTGGCGACGATGATGATAATGATGACGATAATTGTAGTGGTAATAATAATCTGATAGTATACGTTTACATACTCGCCAATATTGACATCAACAAGTTCAGCTCCGCTGTGTAGGGGGCAACGCGTGGGCCTGTCACCCGGCGGTCCCGTGTTCGATTCTCGGCCGGGTTAGGTTTTTTAAATTCTAAATGATTAATACCCCTGGTTTAGGGCATAAAACAGAAAAGAAAAAGCGAGTGCTTAGAGTATGATTTTACAACAAATATTTTACCAAACATTGTGCGTAATAATAGCCGCCTCCGCAGTCTAGCGAGGCCCCGGGATTGATTCCGGCCAGGTCAGGGATTTTTACCTGTATCTCAGGTTTCGTGATCACGTTGAGGTAGAGACCGGGTCTAGAAAGCCAACAATAACGGTCGAGAGGATTCGTCGTGCTGAACACACGTCACCTCGTAATCTGCTGGCCTTCGAGCTGGGGGGAGGTCAGTTGGTAGGCCAAGGCCTACGAGGGCTGTCGCGAAAAGGCGCTTTTATGTATATTACTACTACTACTACTACTACTAATAATAATAATAATAATAATAATAATAATAATAATAATAATAATGCAACAAGACTAACGTGTTTTCCACTCAGTGACCGGGTCAGGAATGGAATGAATGAAGCCCCCATACTGCGGCGAGGATAGGAATTGTACCGGTTGGCGAGGCCTGTCGCACTCCTATGGGGCAATGATGAATGACTGACAGATAAAATGAAATGATGTTGGAGAGTGTTGCTAGAATGGAAGATGAGAGGGAAAATCGGAGTACCCGGAGAAAAACAAATCTCACCTGGAGTGACCGGGATTTGAGCCACGTAATCTAGCGATGAGAGGGCAACGCGCTGCCGCCTGAGCCACGGAGGTTTTTGATGTTGTAATCTATGTTCGAATTATGTTAGAGGATTTACCCATATTAGATTTGTTTTCAACGTTCATGTGCAATTCATTATGATTTACAGTACTATCGATATCTGTTTATCAATTTCCTGATCACGACAAATAAAGACGTGAAATTAAATGTCCGTGGTCTGCTATGCCGATACTTTCTGACTTGACACGTTTAATTTCATTTCATCTACACCATTACGTTCGTCGTCTTCGTTAACGATATCGTACTTCACTCTACAATACTCTTAAAAAACCCAATGGGCAAATGAGCAGCAACATGTATATTTCATGTTATTTTCCGCGCCTCGGCACGCAAGCGGCTCCGCAATGAGAGTCAAGTTCGCTTGGAGTTGCGAGGCTTCATGCGAAGAGACCGTGCGGCCCCGCAATGCGCATCAAGTTAACTTGGAGTCGAGAGGCTTCATGCGAACCGAGACCGGTGTTCGGAGTCGATGGAGTCGACGCTCTCGATTCCAGGCTTCAGTCGCGCCCATCCCTAGCTTCCTAGCGTGAAGATTAGTATACCTTGTATCCCTGTGCTTTTCCTATATCTCCTCGTCTTGTATACATATTTCCTCACTCTCAGTTGTCTAGGTGATACGTCTTTTCATGAACTACTTCAAGTGCTTTGAAACAATTTTGTGAGTCCGCTACATGATCTACTTTCCTCAATCTTCAAGTACTTCGTACTCGGAACAAATTGTGAACTGCATTGGTGTACAACTTTATTGGAATTGTGTCTGCGTGTAGAACTAGTACAAATATATACTCCGCACGGCCTTACTTCTAAATTGTAGTTTCGCAAAACAAATGAGCATCGCCTTCCCTCTGTTGTCAGCGAGCTACGCCTGCGAGAACAGCTGATGCAATATGACCGCGGTAAACATCCCTTTTAAATTGTAATACAGTACTCAGAAAAAAATGTGAATATGGATTGAAAACAAATTCACAAGAACTACACTTTCTAACAATATCTGGCACTAAAAGAGAATATATTATTAACAGTAAAAGAGAATGAGGAAATAACACATCACTAACGGCTAATGGCTGGCACAGAAAGGAGGTTATGGCCTACAATGGGAACACTACAGATCTCAGAGTCACTGGAACCCTCCAACAATTTGAAAAACACACTAATTAGTGAAGGAAAATGCAAAAGATTGCGAACCGTACCGAATACCATACACTTTGAGCGAGTTAGGTTAACCACGTGGCGAATGTAAATATTAGAGTTGGCAACTAGGTTTCGAGATCGTGCTCAGCCGATATAAATCGATATCTTGTCTTGTCTTGCGGATATTTATTTGGGATTCAACAAATTCTTTCCCAGTCACGAGACAATTAATATATTACACTTATATCACAAAAGCACACGGTTACATCACTAATGCCCGATTTTAGCATGATCACACGTAGATAGATGCACTTAAAGAAGCAAAATTATATCGGGTATGAGTAGGTTCATGGAAGTATTACATTCGATACTGAGCAGAGACACAAATAACTTAGTAAGCTGGAATAGGAGTAACGTGTTACACTGTACTAGATCGGAAAGTAATAAAAACCTTGATACAGTATATACTCACCAGGAACATATAGAAGTGCCACCTCACAAACATGTCGGCACAAAACTGAAAAACTAGATCATAATTACAATTTGATGTGAGTGTTATCAAGGTATTCGTTTAAAATAGTAATGATCGTAGGCGAAGGTTGGTGCAACAAAACTGAAAGTCGTGTAGGGAAAGATACTTGAACTTTAAGTAATTTCTGCATTAAAATGGCCTGGTGATGTGCATATTGGGGGCAATGAAAAAACAAGTGGTCACTATCGCCCTCAGATTCTCCGCAGGAACAAGTTGGGTCGTTCGTAATGTGAAATCGAGTTAAATATACTGGGGTTAAGGCATGATTAAAACGTAGTCGGATGATATTGGTAATGTGACGTCGTGTATACCTACGTACCATTTGCAAACCACGGCAGTGTGGGAATACTCGGTTGAATTTGATAGTAATGTTGGTCTTTCGTACGAGAAGATAATCGCCATTGTGTGCACCATGTGTGTTGAGCTGCAGTTTTGATATGTGGAAAAAAGTCGGGAATCGGAATTTTGATTTGTAATATATTCGCGGTATCTGCACTGGCGTCTTTCGCTGCTATATCGGCCATATCGTTGCCTACGTGCCGATTGTGCCCTTTAATCCATATTAGCGTTATAACAAAACCGGATGTTTCAAGTCGAAATAGAAGAGACTTAACTTCGTAGACATATGTATTTGTATGAGGGGCGAGTGATTGCAGAGCTTGTAAAACACTTTGAGAATCGCTGAATATATTTATTTTTTTTGGAGTGCAACTGTTGAACATATACGAGGGCTTGGTATATGGCATATAATACTGCTGTAAAGATAGTTAAATTATTAGGTAACGGATAGTTAAAGCTAATGAGTATATAAATCGATATGAGTGGCAGCATGGGACTGGTTGGTTGTCTATGCTTCAGTGCATAACCACCAGACAGAGCTAAAATCTGCTAAAACGTCAATTTAGAAGTAGAACCGTACGGACTTTATAATACAGTATTGTGTCTGGGTGAAATAACGAGCCCAAATCAACTTCACGAATAGAACCAAATACATAGAACAGAACACTAGCCACTAGCGAATAGTGGTGGGGACGGAGCGGAGCGGAGCGGAGCGGAGCGGAGCGGAGCAGTTGTTGTGACGTCATCACCCGGTAGTACCGAGTAAACTACCGAATGAATGTAATGTGGCGGCACGTTTAAATACGTTATTGGTATGGCAACGTAAATTCAATGCCCTTTTCTCACAACATAACCATTTTGCTGAATACAGCAATGTTGCTTTCTGCTGGAGAAGCCGACCTGCTCATTTCATGCTTGTGATGCCTCTTGATATAACCCCACAAATTTGATACGCCACCACCCGTCGCGTAAATGCGACCGCAAAATTTGCATTTTGCTTATTTTTATCACCAGTAATTTCAAAGAACTGTCATGCATCAGACGGTTTTCGTGGCATTTGTGGTACAAATATCTGTAAAAATTTATGCAATTCCTTAAATTTTCTAAAACATGAATAGCATCTCAAAATGGGATTAAATATCACACTAATGCCACAATTATTATCTACTATGCTTTGCATTGCCTACAAAACACAACAAGCGAAGGAAATACAGACGCAAATTAAGAAACACAGACTTAATACAGGCATAATACTCTTAGAAGGGGTGGCCACGACGTTCGGATCACGGAGTATCTTCAAACTTTGTACACATTTAGTAGTCCATTAGGACAAGATAATGTGCAAGAAGTAAGGTGTACTTCTAAGGCGTTCTCGAGAAAATCTCAAGAGAAGTTTTCGCGTCGAATATGTACCGGTGCGTTGCGATCATCAGCGCGAAACGGTGGTGGTCGAGTGGTTGACGTTCAAGCTCCGTAATCGCTGGCTCGCTGGATCGAGTCTCGCGTGTCCTCTTGTTTTTCAACACCGGTCAAATTCTTTCATATACATTACAATTCAAAGGCAATATACTGAAGAAAAGGTATATTTACATTAACTTTTATTGGATTTCCAATGTTATTTGGCTCTATACTAATGTTTAACATTACAAAAATATTCTTTCTTTCTTTCTTTCTTTCTTTCTTTCTTTCTTTCTTTCTTTCTTTCTTAATCTGTTTACCCTCCAGGGTCGGTTTTTCCCTCGGACTCAGCGAGGAATCCCACCTCTACCGCCTCAAGGGCGGTGTCCTGGAGCGCGAGAGTTTGGGTCGGGTATACAATTGGGTACGATGACCAATACCTCGCCTGCTATGCTGAACAGGAGCCTTGTGGAGAGATGGGAAGATTGGAAGGGATAGGCAAGGAAGAGGGAAGGAAGGACCGTGGCCTTACATTAGGTAGGGGCCTACATCCCGGAAGAGAAAGAAATGGGAATCTACGGAAAACCACTTCGAGGATGGCTGAGAAGGGAATCGAACCCCCATCTACTCAGTTGACCTCCCGAGGCTGAGTGGACCCCGTTCCTGCCCTTGTCCCACTTTTCAAATTTCGTGGCAGAGCCGGGAATCAAACCCGGGCATCTGGGAGTGGCAGCCAATCACACTAACCATTCCACGACAGAGGTGGACTACAAAAAGAAAAAAAGTATCATTTATAATTATCAACAAGTAAACGGTCCAATGCATAAAGTATTCCTGAAAATGTATGCCTGTCGTAATTTGTGAAATCCCTCATACCTGACAGTGAAATCGAGCAAGGTACCCGAAACTGCTTTGCGCCTGGACGCTCTGACCTGCAATATATACGAAAGAATATGACCAGTGTTGAAAAACAAAAAGTGAAAAACGAGACTCGATCCAGTGATCCAGCGATTACGCAGCTTGAACGGTAACCACTCGACCGTCGCCAACTCGTGTTCGTGACCGCAACGCACCGGTACACATTCGACGCAAAAATTCTCTTGCGATTTTCTTGAAAACACCTTAATAGTGAGCTTTACTATTTGTACATTATCTTGTCCTAATAGACTACTAAAAGTGTACAAAATTTGAAGATGATCCGTGATCCGAACGTGATGGTCTCCCCTTGTTAAACAAGTGTCGTGCGCTACACTGTACTCTGGTCTTCCGCGAGTACTTGTTTAGGGTAACACGTCGTTAGTCATATCACATGTCATTGGTAAGCTTTCATTACACTTTGCGCGATATCTACATTCTAACCCTCTATTTGTGTTATTCCATCCTTAATACTAGATCCTTTAGTTGTTGTGTTCTATCCTTTGTCCTTCCCAATTGTAGACCCGTTCCGTATGTCAAAGTAGAAGACGCCAAGATGGGTCACTTCGGCGTGAAGATATAGTACCTTGTGTCCCGTGCTTACTCCTATGTCTATTACACTTACACCCACAAGATGTAGATTTTCACCCATACCAGTGATCTTTGTACTGTGAGATAAAGTATTTCTTAGTCACCATAACTAAATGTTTCTGAGTGTTCGACAGTGTTTCATTTACAAAGTCTTGGAACTGGGTGTTAGTTACATACAGAGCCCAACCAAATATCAAGGAGAAGAAGAAAGCAGTTGTAAGCGGAGGGGATCGGTGGTGCGCTCTACCGCTACAACCGGATTACTCATCGGTATTACTCGCTCCGTCCCCACCTCTACTAGCGAATGCTCCCGCCGACATTCGAAGACACTGACAAAATGTTTCAGTAAAACTCCTCGACTCATGAATCTGTTTAAAGAAAAGACAATGAGCATTCAATTGGAGTTCAGAACAGAGAAGCGAAAATATGTTCTCACATTAAGTGCGTAAGTAACGCAGCTTATAGCAGCGGTCAACTCTTTAGAATAAAAGCTGAAGTAAACAATCCCATTATTATGTTGTTAGAAACTGATGCAAATAGCCTTTGTGCTGATGACACAACAGACAGATATTGAAATTAAATAAGAATATAATACCTCCCAAGGTACGGCAGTGTGCATCCCTCATTTCAGAGGTTATATATTCTCACATGAGGCTGAATTTCAGAAAGGCTGTTCTCAGGTAGATTTATAGCCAAAATGTAATGATTACTCCCCGGGGGTCTTGAAATATAAAGGGTGAACTTTAATAAAAACCGACAAAGTGCACGGACCGATTCCTGTCTGGAAATGGAGGAAAAAATGTCCTACGAACATGTGTCCAGAAATGGACAGTGAGTATGCAACGACAACACATAGTTCGGGAAAACAGTACATAGCTGAATCGCATGCACGTCACTGCAGATGTTCAAAGTTACCTCGATGGTCTGCAATGCACGCGTTCAGACGTCGTATCATGTATTGCCTCGCTCTTTCGCACGTTCCGGCCTCTTGCGGAATAGCGTCACAGGCTTCGTGAACACGCTGTTGAAGGGTCTACACATCAGGAACTGGTTCAGCATACACAACGCTTTTCAAATATCCCGGGGGCTTTAAGTCCGGTGATATAGAAGGCCATGCAACAGGGCTTCCGTATCCATCCAGCGTCTGGGGAAGATGTTGCTGAGGTGTTGGCGAACTGTAATGCGGAAGTGGGGTGGTGCTCTATCATGCAGAAACCACATAACCTGTCTTATTTCAGTTCTCTCTTAGCAGTGATAGTGTGCAGTTGAGTGGACAGTCGCTGTGAAGAGGTAGCGTGGACGGTATTGAGTAGTTATTCTACGAGTGTAATTCGTACGTAATGGGGGAGCAAAGTGGTGGTGAGGAGTCTCCTGATCCTTCAACCCTCACAGTTGCTAGGGAAGAGACAGTTCAAATGGACCAGAATGAGGATGATAGTTCCAGTGAGAATCGTAGTACAGTGAATAAATCGAATACACCCAATGAGGTGGTGAATAACGAGACTGGTGCTTCGACTTCGAAGACTGAGTCTCAGGAACTTTATCCTAGTACTCATTATGGACCTTTCATTATTTTTGTGGAGTCCACAGCAACAGGCAATGTCGGTAACATTCATCCTATAACCCTGGGTAGAATTTTCTATGAGAAAAATATTCCCGGCATAAAATCAGTGGCCCGCAAGGGACGAAATAGGGTACAAATAGAATTTGTATATGCCGTACAGGCAAATTCATTTTTGAAACACCCTTTATTAGTTGAGCTTAAGTTACGTGCATACATACCTAGTTCTAATGTATTGTGGGTAGGAGTTATCAGGGGAGTAGAGAAGACCTTGACAGAGGATGCTATTTTAAAGCACTTAAAGTCTCCTGCTACTATCAAATCTGTAAAGCGTTTGAACCGTAGAATTGTTAACGAAGACGGAACACAGTATGTCCCTACTGGATCTATAAAAGTGGTTTTTCGAGCTCAGAAACTTCCCCAGTATGTGTCCTTATATCAAGTGCATTTAGAGGTGGAGCCATATGTTTTTGCTCCCATCATCTGTAAAAAATGCCAACGGTACGGTCACGTTGATAAGCATTGCAGAGCGACAGGTCCCCGGTGTGGGAAATGTGCATTGCACCATACTACGGCGAACTGTACGGAAACTTTCCTGCAATGCGTGCATTGTCGCGGTACCCATTCAACTGGGGATGTTGCCTGTCCTACTCACCAACAGCAAGTTCACATTAAAAAGATAATGAGCCAGCAGAACTTATCGTTCAAGGACGCTGTACAAAAAGTCCAACCTAGTGAATATAATGTAGTAGACAATTCTCAAAATTTTCCCCCTTTAACGGGGGAGGAGCAGACTCCTACACAGTCGAATCCCCGTAAGAGAAAATTCACACAAGTAATTTTAAAATCACCGAGACCAGTACCAGCCCCAGGATATGATAAGGAAGGTTATCAAAATTTGGTTCGGGAGATTCCCCGCATGGAGATGGCAGCTTCAAGAGTTACACCCGTTTCCAATGGCGCAAGCCGGCGGATGGAGGCATCTTTGGACGATCCTGTTGCCACGAGTAGCGCCTCAATGGCGCAACCACTTTCGTCATTTCATAGGCAACGAGAATATCTACAAAGTGGTCTTTATCAATCTCTTCAGCAATTGGTACAATTACTGGGTGATCACCCCGAGTTAGCTCATAATGTATTCCAGTTAAGGGACAGGGTTTGTAGTTTTATTCAATTCTATGATCAGAATCACTCAATGGAACGCTAGAAGTCTCATGAACAAACGTCATGAGCTATTTAAATTAATTCAGGAAACAGTACCTCACTTTTTAGCTATACAAGAAACTTGGTTTAACCTTGAGACTCGCATTAAGTACCCTAATTACAAAGTTTTACGTAATGATGGACCAGGTTACGGTGGAGTTGCCTTTTTGGTCCACTCGTCTATGCCATATCGAACTTATAAGAATATTCAGGCCATACCCCATACATATGTTATGGGATTATATTATATGCATATTTTACTTGTAAATATCTACTGTCCTCCTGACATTTCCATTACTGAGAGACAATGGAACCAATTCTTTCAACAATTTACTACCGAACCATATGTTTTTATCTTTGGGGACTTTAATCTTCATCACACACTGTGGGGAGGAAATTTGGATACACTTCAAGGTACACAGTTCCTTAATGCAGTAAATAACCATGCTCTTGCTATTTTGAATGATGGCTCTCCTACGCGTTTGACTGCGCCTTCTGCCCCTCCTAGCGCAGTAGATTTAACACTGTGTAAGCGAAATATGGCGTCTATCACTACATGGCATACTTTGAGTGCTACTTATTCCAGTGATCATTTCCCTATTGTTATTTCTTATGGTGTCGGCAGACCCTTTCCTCAACCGCAGCACGCGTTACAAAATACCATGATTCGATCTTTGAGAAGATTTAAACCGCAAATATATACCGCTTACATTGAAGATGCATTACAAAATATTCCGGAAAATGATTTTTCATATCACACTTTACTGCAGATTTTAACAGATTATATTAATATTCACCACCCCATCATCGTTTCACCCCCTTTATCTTCTAGGAAACCTGCGCATGTTAAATGGTGGGACGAGGAATGTCATTTGCTGATTCAAACCCGCAAAGTACTTTTTCGACAGTATAGGCAGCACGCAACACCTGAAAATTATTTCCGGCTCAAACGACACATAGCACACACTCGCCGCATTTTCCATCAAAAACGTCGTGTCGCTTGGAGGGAGTTTATATCGTCCTACACGCGTCAGGTTCCACTTGCAGATTTGTGGAATGCTATCAGGGCAATCACACGAATTACGCAGCATTCCCCTGCCAAGACCATCCCAGGTCAGGTATTATCTGAGTTTCTTGTTAAAGAGACGCCAGATTTTGTTGTTCCACAGTATGTTCATTCCCAAGACCCCATAGCCGCACGTTTTTCCGTATTGCTACAACCATGCGATTATCAGGAATTAGAGGCAGTACTTCATTCGTGCTCAAATTCCTCCCCAGGTCCAGATAATGTATCATATCAAATGCTCAAATTATTACCTATTAGAGCAAAGCAGGCCTTATTAGACAGGTATAATGATATTTTTCGCAATCATAGTACACCTGTTAGTTGGAATGACTTTTTTCTAATTCCCATTCTTAAAAATAAGCAGTTACCCACTGAGGTTAGTAATTATCGCGGTATCGTCCTTGGTTCGTGCCTCCGTAAAGTCTTTCTAAAGATCTTACTTCGAAGAATCATATGGGTATTAGAATACTATAACTTGACGCCTCGATATCAATATGCCTTTTTTAAGGGACGCAGTACAGCTGATGCATTTAATAGTTTTGTTATCGATTTACTATTAGCTCGTCATAGAAAACATAGTACCATAGCGGTTTTCCTTGATATTCAACGGGCCTATGATTCCGTGCCTTTGAACATATTATGGGAAAAACTTGCAACTCTTCAGATTCCTGAGGGATTCATTATCATTCTCAGACGACTACTGACTTATCGAACCCTCAGATTTAAATCGACACCTTATACCATCCCGCCCCGGCAGGTAAGTAATGGGTTGCCACAGGGCGATATTCTGAGTGGTATTCTTTTCGCTCTTTTCATGAAAGACTTCGAAACGGTCATTTTACGTCATGCTCGACTACAGGCGTATGCGGACGATTTCTTGCTCTATTATACACATGAAGATTTACAGCTCTGCAGACAACGTGTTAGTTACACGCTTCATGAAGCTAGAACATGGTTAGAGGCCCATGGGTTAAATCTTTCCATAGCGAAATGTCGAGCGATGATATTTACACATCACCGAACCTATGACCGATCGCCACTTGTTTTTGATCAGTATGAAATACCAGTGGTTAGTCACCATAAATATCTTGGGTTATTTATCGATCAAAAACTTACATGGAAACATCATTTTTTATATTTGCGTTCGAAGAGTGAACGGTATATTCAGGTAATACAAGCTGTAACCCGTAGGCAATGGGGGGCAGATCCCGTTGTGGTGCTATCTTTGTACAAAGCCACTATTCGCTCGATATTGGACTACGGATCACATATTTTTGACTTGGCATCGTATACTAACTTGAATATTCTTAACACTTGTCAATATAAAGCACTTCGCTCCTGTATTGGAACTTTAAAGTCCACACCTACCAATGCACTTTTAGTCGAAACCTGCGAAGCTCCCTTACAAGTACGTAGAAAAATACTTGCGACGACATATTTACTTAAAAAGTTTTCTTTAACAAGTCATCCTTTAATTCCGAAGTTACAGTTACTTTCGGAGTATTATTCTGTACGGCGGCAGGGTTTACGCAGACTGCCAGCACTGTTTCATGCTTTTAATACATTGAAGTCGAAACAGTGTACCTTAATACACAGTGTTAATTTAATACCCTATACCTTACCCTATCAGGTTTCTTATTATAAGCCTCAAATAATATGGCCTATCCGTAATGGCTCTACTAACGTTACTTGTCTGCAGGGGACCGAGATTTGTCCTGTTAAAAGAGTGAAATTTTCTAATATTCCACGAAGCATAAACATTTTTACAGATGGGGCAAAGAACATTAATGGAGTTGGTTCCGCTTATTATATACCTTCTCAAAATGTTAAAGAGCAATATGGTTTGCCTAGTGACTGTTCGATTTTTACAGCGGAGTTATCTGCTATACAGCAAGCTTTACTTCTTGTTCAGAGACAGGGATATACGAGAGTTACAATCTATACGGATTCGCTGAGTGCATTGCAATCTTTGGTTTCGTATGAGTTATCCTATAATTGGTATGTATACAATGTCAAGAGTCTCCTTTATATGCTTGACAACGTTGGTATTTATATAACTTTAGTATGGGTACCAGGTCATGTCGGTATTGAGGGCAATGAAAAAGTAGATTGTCTTGCAAAACAAGCTTCTCGTCTTCCTGTTCCGAATATTAACAATATTGTTCCAGCTTCTGATTATGTAGTTGTTATCCGACAGGAGGCACGTCAAGAATGGCAGCATGTTTTTCGACAGACTGCACAAGTCAAAGGTAACTTCTATTATCATTTACAACCAACACTTTTAGTTAAACCTTGGTTTATACGAGGATCTTATACTAGACGACATATTATTAATATCATTCGGTTAAGGTTTAATCATGCCCTTACACCACAATATAGATCACGTTTCCATTTAACGCAGGATACAAACTGTTTGTGTGGTACCAATATCAGTAATGGCGACTCTAACCACATTTTCTTTGAATGTTCTGTATATGCTAACCCCCGTAAAAAACTTTTAACTAATCTTAAGCGACTCAAGCAGGTTTTTCCAACCAGTGTTTCTTGTTTGCTCGGTAATCCCACAGTCGAGATTATTCGAGTGCTAAATTTGTTTCTAGATGAAGCCAATCTCGTGTTATAATTCTGTCTGTAATATTGGGTGAGAATTGATCATGCTTTTGAAGGTTCCATTAGAGTGATTCCTCATATCAATAGTGTATTACTTGTGCGTGCTATTTTGGTTTCTTCGTGTGGGTTAAGCTTTAGACGCAGTGTGATTGCAAGATTGGAAGTTTCCCGTATGAGAACAGTCTGCTATAGCAAACTAGGGTTATGTGATATAGTGAAGATCAGTGTTTTGTGTTTTCTACTTGCAAGCTCAAGCATCAATTATTGAACTGAAGTTTTCATTATACTAGTGTTTTTACATGAGTAAGCGAGTATTGACTGGGTGAAATGTCGTAGACACAGCCCATAAGCATCAGCAAGCAAGCAAGCAAGCAACCTGTCTTATTTCCAAAGACACGTTCTCAAGCGATCCAGGCAGAGTCCTCTGCACGAAGTCCAGGCGTTCTGAAATAATAATAATAATAACTGGTCCAACTGTGTGGTCGCCAAGAATCCCTGCCCAAACATTGATGATGCTGAACCGATGGTGGTGAGACGCTTCAACCATTCCCCGGGGATTTTCTGTAGCTCACAGATGAGGATTATGCAGATTGACGATGCCATTTCTGGTAAAGGTTGCTTCACGGTAAAGAAATCCCATAACTGTGATGGCCTGGTGCAAAAACCATCGACAAATCCTTCCCGTAGAGGGTAATCCTTGCACTCGTTGCAGGTGATAGGGACAATAGCGGTTGTCATGCAGGATACACGTTATCGAGGTCTGGCTTACAGGCATTCCCCTATATCTAACGTTGCCCATCTCCCACGACGGAGACGAGCGGTTGGACTTACGGGGGACAATTAGAAAGTAAGGACAGTAAGAATTTGCTCAATGACACCCTTTAAATGAAGGCTTGAAGTAGAGACAAATGTGTATGTATTGTTCATGTAGTGCATTTGTATGTGTTTTAGATCTTCACGATGCCGGGAGAGGAATGTGAAACTGGTCCGGACGGCAAGAAGAAGGAAGAGAAGAACTCCCTTGCCCCAACACGAGGAGAGAATACATTGTGTGCCTGGACTTGGTTCATTCCTTAAAGCCTTGCCAATTCCGTACGGATGTGTATCTTGAGATTCTGTTGGGGAAATTGGCCTACGTTAAACAGCCAGTGTGAGTAAATTAACTTCATTTTATTGGTACTTTATATTTTATATTTCAATTCGTAGGGATCACCCCCATTTTGTTTCCTAATCCACCTTCAGATAATATTATATTTGATATAATAAAAGAAGAAAAGGGTCATATTGCATTGTATTGTCCAATTTTTAATGAAGTTAACACATAATCAGTATAACATTGTAATAATAGTTGACAGTAACACAGTGTAAACACTGATACAACTCAAAGCATTTTATTTGACACTAATTAAATTTTCAAAATTATAATATTTTGAACAACTAATTCAAATAATATTGAAGGACAGATTCATGGTGCCTTTGTCGCTTCAACATCCTAGTCTCAATAGTCATTTATTATATAACCTCAATGCCCAAAGCTGAAGTCAACAAACTGTTCGGCATTGTTATTTTTTGGGCTTATCAGAGTGTTGTGTTGAAGCAAGTTCAAATTGATAAAATAAAAAATATTGAGTGTTAATTTTATTTCTTACATATTTCACTTGGGAGATTAACATTTTGAAAGTCATAGGAAGACCAGGAAATTCTGAACTATTATCAAATATTTGTCTTTAATTTTAGGTACACAGTGGCTCACATATGGGCATGTCCACCCTCTGAAGGAGATGACTACATCTTTCACTGTCACCCAGCAGAGTTCTCGCCTGATGTTCTTGAAGAGAATTTGTTCAGGAATAGGAAGAGAAATTAAAGCAAGCTGAGGCTGCCGAAGCTGCAGCTGAAAATGCAGTAAGGTGTGATCCAGAATTGAAATAATATGATGCTATTCTCTTGGTCCTTCTAAATATTCTACGAACTCATCCAATTTTTATGGGAGGCTTTCCATGTTTACATCCTTTCCCATCCGTCCAAATCAGTTAATGGTTTCTCTCAATTTTAAGCATGTGATTGCAGAACCTATAATATGTTTTGAACCTCCTGCTGTTTCTGCATGTTGCTTCAATGGCTGAAGGTTCTTCTTTTATAGGGTACTGTGAATGCAGAAAGTCCTTGTCTATTGATCATTGCCAGTATATTAAGGAGGTACTTCTCTTATTGGTCGCTAAGTGGCTTGAAGCCCTGTCCTCATTGGTATTTTTAATAACTTAAATGCATACATCTTCATTATACTCTGTTACGCCTTATAGTATTCAGTCTGCAATCCTCTGTTAACTTACTCCACATCTCTTATCTTTAAGTCATCAAAATCTGTAAAACCTTCGCCACCTTAGTCTCCCTATTCTGCTGTTATCCTCCAGTCTTACTCAGTTATTCTCCTAGGTAACCCGATACTCCTCTATTCGCCTCACATAACCCCATGAATGAATCCATATGTGTACCAGGGCAATGAAAGAGTTCCTTCCTATCTTAGACTTTTCCCCTTATTCTGAGTATCGCCTTCCCACTGCATTAGCGCCTTTATTTCATGTCATTACAGCTGCATTCTGGGAGAATGTGTTTCTAAACTCTTCTGTGATGTACCTGTTCCAGTGTTGCTTTCCCCCTACAATTCTTTCCTGGTGACATCACTTTGGTCTTGGAAATGCTAACACTCATATCATACTTGCTGCACATATTTTCAGGATAGAAGATGTTATATTGCAGGCTTTCACCAACATCTGCCTTTAAGATTTAATTAAAATAGAATAGAAGGAACAACTCAATTCCTTTATTCTATTTTAATTCAATTGTTTCATTTGTCTCTATTTGTTATTTTTCCCAAGTGCAATACTGTTACAGTATGTATTCTTTTTCAGGTAGTTTACAGATATATTACTCAAAATTAGTTTTGGGAGACTGAAGATCCTAACAGTTAAAATTAACTGAGTCGGAACTGAAGAGATGGTTTCAGAAATTACAAATTTTCTTGGAAATACATTGTATTCATGATTGTAGACTTATAGGCTTCCTGCTTGTTGGTAGGCTGGTTTGTTTGTTGGTTGCTTTAATTAATTATAAAGCAAGGTCAGTAGGAATATTTTCCCTGTTGCATCCTTCTACAGTACTGTTCTCCATGTCCAATCCTGCATCTTGTCAGTTTGCTTCAACAATTTCAAGGTCCCCCCCCCCCCCCCTCTTATTTCTCTAGTTGCCTGGCTGAGTGGCACAGACGCTTTCTGAGCCCAAGTTGGTAGGTTCAATCCTTTCTCAGTCCGGTGATATTTGAAGAGCACGAAATATGCTAGTCACGTGTTGGTAAATTTACCGGCACGTTAAACAACTCCCACGGAACAAACTTCCGGCACCTTGGTGTCTAAATAAGCTGTAAAGTTGTTAGTGGGATGTAAAACCAATAACAATAATCTCCTGTAGTCGGCACCTGATACTAACTTATAATCAGTATTACCACACTGTATTGGGAATCACCGGGAGCTCATATAATGTTTTGTTGCAAAACTCCTAATTTTCATCACTATTTCTCAACCGAATGTGTACCAAGGAATCACATATTACCTAACGTACACCACAAATAATTCGCACCCTTGAATCCTATTGAATGCCATTGTGAATCATAATTTTACGAGAGAATTTTTAAAAGAGAGAGAGAGAGAATTGTATTTGTGTTTTATTTACAACCAATTAATTCTTCATAATGGTGTACTCCAAAAATAAATAGAGAAAAAACATAAATTTGTTTCTAAGAATAATCCTCACGTAGGTAGACAAACCCGCTGATCAGAATTGTCATATGGTTTGCTTACGTTCTGCTGATACCTATTTATAACCGGCTAGTTTCACCTGTCTGGTGTTTTACGAGTATGCTGTCTGGTATTAGTTGAATAGGATTGTGTTGTGCAAAACGCACAATTTCTTTTTCTTAAGTCGTTCTTTGATTTTTGTAAGTCACCA
Organism: Anabrus simplex; assembly: GCF_040414725.1. NCBI lineage: Eukaryota > Metazoa > Arthropoda > Insecta > Orthoptera > Tettigoniidae > Anabrus > Anabrus simplex. Next base: position 102,414,200 of record NC_090276.1, on the reverse strand, counting down.
GTACAACTCTCTCAGACACAGTGCTTTCTTCGTACCGGGCGTGCGGTTAGGGGAGCGCAGCTGTGAGTTTACATCCTGTAGATAGTGGGTTCAAAACCCACTGTTGACAGTCCTGAAGATCATTTTCCGTGGTTTCCCATTTCACATCAGGCAAATGCTGAGGCTGTGACACGGTTAAGGCCACGGCCGATTCCTTCCCACTACTAACTTCTTCCTCTCCCATCGTCACACTAAGACCTATCTGTGTCGGAGGGGCATAAAGCCAAAAGTGTGTACATGCTTCGTGCTGCACGGTTCCCCGTGCTTTCGGTTTCCTCAAAAAGCCTAAGCATATCTTAATCTGTGAACAAGCAATTATGAGAACTTGTGGTCCTACTTAATACCTCGCTCACACTTCACTTCTAACATGCTACAGATGCCGCACAGGCCAAGGACAGACAACGCTATAGTACAACAGGATTCATTGTTTGAGGCAAAGGAGTACCAACCTTATATCAAGTAATGCGTGCTATCAAGTTACTTTCGCTAAATTGTGGAAAATATATGCGCAGAATATTTGCGTATATACAGTATTCATTTTACTGAACATAGTTTTAATGGCCTACAAATAAATGTTCTGATCCTGAAGATAAAAATATACAGAGCAGTTTACAGACATTATGATGGATTTAAATAAAGAATGATGTATCCCATAAGTTCTTGCACTAAGATCAGAATAGCAACAAATTTTCTGGCAATATTTCTTGGAAGATAGCTAATTTGAAGTTCTGTATATTTTAATTTATATAAGACTGCTTATGGATTGTGCAGTTTATTAAGGGCTAGACTTCACCGGAGTTAATTTGCCAGATTATTGTTTCAGGTTTGTGGAAGCTTGAGATTATCAGGACAGTTCCCTTATTGAACCAAAACCCTGTTTGCCAAAAGGGAGGTTGATGGTTTCTTGTATGTACGTGGAGGAGTGCGGCTCAGAGTGCCCTTGATCCAATACCAGGCAAGTATACATTGCGTACCTGGACTACGTTAAACAGCTGGGGTGAGTAAATTAAATTAATAGTGTTCATTCTATCGGTACTTTAGAATTATTGTTTGCAATTTTTTTGTTCAGTGGTGTTTTATGCTCATGTTTTGCATAACTTCTAGTTCAGGTCATAAGGATAACCCCCAATTTGTTTCTTAATGCACATTCACATAATGTTAGATTTGATATACCAAAAGAAGAAAATTGTCATATTGAATCGTACTAGCCAATTCTTAAGAAGGTTAACAGTTAATCAGTCAGCCCATGCTATGTACAACATTGTAATAATTGTTGACGGTAACACAGATTAAACACTGATACAACTCAAAGCATATTATTTGACGCTCGTGAAATGTTGATAATTAAAATTTTTAAAAACTTTATAAAACGAATTTAAAACAGTGATGAAGGACTGATTCATGGTTTCTGTGCCTCTTCAAAATCCTATTCTCAATAGTTATTTGTTATTACCCTCACTGTCCAAGGCTGAAGTCCAATTATGTTCTTCTGAATTATTCAATGTCGAGGAGTTTGGGAATCGTTGCAGTACAACAAACTGTTCGGCATTGACGTTTTTAGGCTTACCAGAGTGTGTTGTTTGAGCAAGTTCTAATCGATCAAATAATTGATCAAATACTTGATCAAGTATTGACTATTCATTTTATTTGTTACATATTTTACTGGGGAAATCGACATTGTGAATGTCATAGGAAGCCCTGAAAATTCTGAACTTTTCTCAAATACTTTGTTTTTAATTTTAGCTACACCTAGGCTGACATTTGGACATGTCCACCCTCCGAAGGAGATGACTACATCCTTCACTGTGAACCAGCAGAGCAGAAGATCCCCAAATACAAGCATCTCCAGGAGTGGTATAAGAAAATGCTAGATGAGGGCATTATCGAGAGGGTAGAATTGGAGTACAAGGACACCTTGAAACAGGCTGTCGAGGACAAACTTAGCTCAGCAGCTGAGTTATCGTACTTTGAGTGTGACATCTGGCCTGATGTTCTTGAAGAAAGTATCAAGAATTTGGATCAGGGACAGTAAGAGAAAGAGAAGCAAATGCAACTGAGTCTGCCGAAGCTGCAGCTGCAAATGTGGTGAGAATACAAATATTATAATGCAATTTTCTTGGTCCTTCTAAAGATTCTATAAACTCTTCCAATTTTGATGGGAGGCTTTCCATGTTTACATTCTTTCCCATCCGTCTGAATCGAATAATTGTTTCTCTCGGTTTTAAGCGTGTGATTGCAGATCTTAAAATATGTTTTCAACCTCCTCCTGTTTCTGCATGTTGCTTCAATGGCTGAAGGTTCTTCTCTAATTGCGTACTCTGAAAGCAGAAAGTCCTTGTCTATTGATCGTTGTCAATATATTGGACACTATGTGGCTGGAAGTCCTGTTCTCGTTTGCAGCTTTAAATTAACTTAAGTGCATACGTCTTCATTATAGACTGTTACGCCTTTTAGTATTCAGTCTGCAACCTCTCTTAATTTACTCCATATGTCTTATATTTAAGTCATTAAAAGCAGAATAACCTTCCCCACCTTAGTCTCCCTATTCTGCTGTTATCCTCCAGTCTTACTCAATTATTCCCCTAGGTAACCCTATACTCCACCATTCGCCTCACATAAGTACATGAATGAATCCATATGTGTACCACGGCAATCAAAAAGTTCATTCCTAACTTAGACTTTTCTCCTTATTCTGAGTATCGCCTTCCCACTGCATTAGCATCTTAATTTGATGTCAATACAGCACCATTCTGGGAGAATGTGTTTCTAAACTCTTCTGTGATGTACCTGTTCCAGCGTTGTGTTCCCAATCTGACATTCAGTTCCCCTACAATTCTTTCCTGCTGACATCATTTTGGTCTTGGAAATGCAAACAATCATATCCTACTTGGTGCACCTATTTTCAGGATAGAAGATGTTATATTGCAGGCTTTAACCAACATCTGCCTTTAAGATTTAATTAAAATAGAATAGAAGGAACAACTTAATATCTTTATGCTATTAAATTCAATTGTTTATTTTGTCTCTATCTCTTATTTCTCCCAAGGGGGACCACTGTTGCTCATGTCCGTAGGTTTAACCTTAAATTACCCTACACATGTCCCCTGGGTGGTGCTAAGTGAGCAACATCAGAATAAGATGAGACCGAACTGTCGTATACGACCTCCCGGTCAAGGAAAATGGAGAAAAATCATACCTAGAGGCCCTTATCCGGGCCCTCGAGTTCGTAACATTGGCCCTTCAATGAAAATATGCCAGCTTAACATCGAGGGCATAAGCAGAGCAAAGTGTGAACACCTAGCAAAGATTCTCAAAGAACACCAGACTCATATCATCCTGCTTCAAGAAACCCACAGGGAAAATGATCTCCAGCTGCAATCCAGAGGGAGAATTCCAGGATTTAAATTAGTGTCCGCAGTTAATCACGCAAAGTACGGGATTGCCACCTATGTGAGGAGTGATATTACCCACTATTAAGTCTTGCCATCCTTCTCAGATAATGAAATATTTGCTACCTCAATCAAAGTTTGTGATTTGACAGTAGTTAACGTATATAAACCTCCTGGAACTCCCTGGCCATCTCCACCAATTCCATCTCTGCAAAATCCAGGTATAATTGCTGGCGACTTCAACAGCCATCACACACTATGGGGATACAAAGAGAATGACAGTAATGGGGAAAAGCTCACAGACTGATGGAAACTGAAAACCTTAGGCTTATCTATGATGCCAAGGATAAGGCTTCCTTCTCTTCTGCACGATGGAACAAAGAATACACCCCGGATCTCTGTTTTGTAACTCAGTCACAACACCCACTCAGCAACATACGACGCACAGTGCTCAACAAATTTCCTCACAGTCAGCACAGACCAATAATTCTCCAGTCTGGATTGCTTGTGCCCATCGTTCACTCCTGCCCGAAAAGGAGATGGAATTTTAAAAAAGCCAATTAGGAAGAATTTTCTAAACAAATTGACTCCAACCTGCGATGGATAAGACCTATCCATAGTAACTACAGCAGATTCATCGGTGTGGTTAAAAGTGCAGCAAAACGATGAATCCCAAGAGGATATCATAAACAATACATCCCCGGCTGGAACGAGGAGAGTGAAAGGCTCTTCAAAGAATTTGAGGCCAATGGTGACCCAGATACAGCTTCGGAACTGTTACAATCCCTAGATGAAAATAGGAAGAGAATTTGGCAAGAAACAGTAGAGTCCCTAGACTTTATTCACTCCAGCAGAGAAGCTTGGAGCCTGATCAGGAAATTGGACACACCAAATAGCAAAATTAGACCGAAAACAAGCATCAGTCTAGACGACATGGCCAAGCATATGATCTGTACCTCAAAGGTATCAGTTGAAAAGCATCATAGAAGGCACGTAAAGCACCTCCTGAAGGAAAAGAAACGTTCGGCTCAACGATCCTCTGAATTCTCTGCCCCATTTCAACTACAAGAAACTAAGCAGGCCTTAGAAAGTCTAAAACCTGGCAAAGCGGCAGGTGCTGATGGTATATATCCAGAGTTCCTTCTTCATCTTGGACCAGCTGCTGCTAAATGGCTTACTAACTTCTTCACAAACATACTAGAGACAGGTAACCTACCTTCAGTCTTCAAGAAAACAAAAATAATAGTTGTATTGGAAACATCTAAGGACCCAACAAAAGTTGAGAGTTACCAGCCAATAGCACTACTCAGCGTTACAATGAAGCTTATGGAAAGGCTGATACATAACAGGATTTTTGCGACAATAAACCAGCATATTCCAGTCGAGCAAGCTGGATTTAGACCTGGACGAGGAAGTGAAGAACAGGTTTTAGCACTAGTAACCCATATTGAAAATGGATTTGAGAACAAAATGGTAAGCACGGACGTCTTCTTAGATCTGACAGCTGCATATGACACCATGTGGCAAGATAAGCTCCTTCTCAAATTTATCAGCATCATCCCTTGTCTGAAACTCTCCACATTACTCAGAAACATGCTGAGTAATAGGTACTTCCAGATTTTTTCCGAAGACTCCAGAAGTAAAGTACATAAGATAAATGGCGGACTCCCTCAGGGCTCTGTATTGGCCCCTCTTCTATTCAACCTGTACACACATGACCTTCCTGTAACTAAATCCAGAAAATTCATCTACGCAGATGACATCGCATTGGTTGCCCAACACCAACGCTTCGATGAGTCTGAGTCGACGCTTACATCTGACTTAAAGATTCTAGACAGTTACTTTTATCACAACAACCTTAGACCAAACCCCAAGAAAACTGTTGTGTCGACCTTCCACTTGCGGAATAGAAGTGCTGGGTACAAACCAACTATACCATTCAGAGGAGAGAATCTACAGTATTGTAGTAACCCAAAATACCTGGGAGTCACCCTGGACAGGTCCTTGACCTACAAGAATCACCGCTATAATATGTCAGCCAAGATCAAGACCAGAAATAACATCCTCCAAAAGCTGGCAGGCACATCCTGGGGTGCTAATGCTCAAGTCCTGAGATCCACTGCTCTTGCACTCTCTTATTCCGTCGCTGAATATTGCTGCTCTACCTGGCTTAACAGTGCTCACACTGGATTAGTAGACACCCAGCTGAACCAAGCAATGCGTATCATTAAGGATGCATCCGACCAACCAACACACACTGGCTTCCCACCCTAAGCCACATACCACCTCCATCCCTAAGAAGATCACAGTCACTGCTTAACTTGTGGAAGAAAATTGAAAACAATCCTCACCTCCCTATTCATTCTGAAATAGCAGCTTCCCCAGCTAAACGACTGAAATCCAGACACCCTTCTTGGCGTACTGCAATGAATTTACAGGACACCTCCTTTAATGTATCGGACGCCTGGAAAGAACAATGGCAACAGCAATCCTCATTACCACATCACCACATCATTGAGAACCCATGCAAGTGCCCAGATGGTTTTTCTCTTCCCAGACGGCAGTGGAGGATGCTAAATCGAATTAGGACCGGCCAAGGTAGATGTGGAGCCACTCTCTTCAAATGGGGATGGAAGACATCACCGCAATGTGACTGCAGACAAGGGGAACAGACAGTGGAACACCTTGCATTTGAGTGTCCTTTGCGTAGTTACAGAGGCTCTATAGAGGACTTAAACTGTGTCTCAAATGAAGCTCTTCTCTGGCTATTAAATTTTGACAAGGAACTTTAGTTATGAACTCGAGATGGTAGTTGTATATATTGTAAATAATATTGTATTCATCATTCGCTAAATAAAATAAATTTCTCCCAAGTGCAATACTGTTACAGTATGTATTCTTTTTCAGGTAGTTTACAAATATATTACTCAAAATTAGTTTTGGCAGACTGAAGATCCTAACAGTTAAAATTAACCGAGTCAGAACTGAAGAGATGGTTTCAGATTTTACAATTTTTCATGGAAATACATTGTATTCATGATTGTAGACTTATAGGCTTCCTGCTTGTTCGTAGGCTGGTTTGTTTGTTTGTTTGTTTGTTTGTTTGTTTGTTTGTTTGTTTGTTTGTTTGTTTGTTTGTTGTTTTAATTAATTCATTAATTGATTATAAATTAAGGTCAGTAAAAATTTGCTTTAAATGGAAGCTTGGAGTAGAGACTAATTTGTATGTATTGTTCATATAGTACAATTGTATCTCTTTCAGAACTTTCCGATGAAGAGAGAGGAATGTGAAAATGTTGCTGATGGCAACAGGAAAACTAAGAGGACGAACAAGTCCAAAGAAAATCAAAGGAAGAATTGTAAGAAGTCTAATAACACCTCAAACTGGCGATGATTTGTCATCCAAGCTCTTTGCTAATATTGAGAAGCAAAAAGAAATATTTTTGTGATCAGGCTGCATTCTGCTCAGCCGCTCCTAGTTTAGCTGTGAGTTAAGCTTTCACTTTTGACAGATTTGACAAGTTCATGCCTATCTTGCTATCTTATTGTTGGATTTCTTTAGTTCATTGATAAATTTAACAGTGCCACATCTCACTGGTCTGTTATCAATGTATACGTCTCTGGTGCATTTGTCAATACGGAGTGATATTACATGATCTACATCACCTGCTCCCAGACCAAGTTCCTTATATTCTGGTAATTCATTTCCCTGTTGCATCCTTCTACAGTACTGATCTCCACGTCCATTCCTGCATCTTGTCAGTTTGCTTCAACAATTTCAAGGTCCCCCGCCCTCTTACTTCACTACTTGCCTGGCTGAAGGCTCAGACGCATTCTGAACCCAAGTTGGTAGGTTCAATCCTTTCTCAGTCCGGTGATATTTGAAGAGCACGAAATATGCCAGTCATGTGTTGGTAAATTTACCGGCGCATTAAACAACTCCCGCGGAACAAAATTCCGGCTCCTTGGTGTCTCCATAAGCTGTAAAGTTGTTAGTGGGATGTAAAAACAATAACAATAATCTCCTGTAGTCGGCACCTGATACTAATGTATAATCAATATTACCACACTGTATTGGGAATCAGCGGGAACTCATATAATGTTTTGTTGCAAAACTCCTAATTTTCATCACTATTTCTGAACTGAATGAGTACCAAGGAATCACATATTACATAAAGTACACCACAAATAATCCGTGCCATTGAATCCTATTGAATGCCATTGTGAATCATAATTTTACAAGAGAATTTTTAAAAGAGAGAGAATTGTATTTGTGTTTTTTTACAACCAAATAATTCATCATAATGGTGTACTCAAAAAATGAATAGAGAAAAAACATAAATTTGTTTCTAGGAATAATCCTCACGTAGGTAGACAAACCCGCTGATCAGAATTGTCATATGGTTTGCTTACCTTCTGCTGATACCTATTTATAATCGGCTAGTTTCACCTGTCGGGTGTTTTATGAGTACGCTCTCTGTTATTAGTTGAATAGGATTGTGTTGTGCAAAACGCCCAACAATTACCTTTTTTAAGTCGTTCTTTGATTTTTGTAAGTCACGAGTACAACTGTCTCAGACACAGTGCTTTCTTTGTACCGGGCATGCGGTTAGGGGAGCATAGCTGTGAGTTTGCATCTTGTAGATAGTGGGTTCATAACCCACTGTTGACAGTCCTGAAGATCATTTTCTGTGGTTTCCCATTTTCACATCAGGCAAATGCTGAGGCTGTGACACAGTTAAGGCCACGGCCGATTCCTTCCCACTCCTTGCTCCTTCCTCTCCCATAGTCACACTAAGACCTATCTGTGTCGGAGGGGCATAAAGCCAATAGTGTGTACATGCTTCGTGCTGCACGGTTCCCCGTGCTTTCGGTATCCTCAAAAAGCCTAAGCATATCTTAATACGTCGCTCACACTTCACTTCTAACATGCTACAGATGCCGCACAGGCCAAGGCCAGACAACGCTATAGTACAACAGGATTCATTGTTTGAGGCGAAGGAGTACCAACCTTATATCAAGTAATGCGTGCTATCAAGTTACTTTCACTAAATTCTGGAAAATATATGCGCAGAATATTTGCGTATATACAGTATTTATTTTACTAAACATAGTTTTAATGGCCTATAAATAAATGTTTTGATCCCAATGTCAAAAATATACAGAGCAGTTTACAGAAATTATGATGGATATAAAATAAAGAATTATGTGTCCCATTAGTTCTTGCACTAAGATCAGAATAGCAACAATTTTTCTTTCAATATTTCTCAAAAGATATCTAATTTGAAGTTCTGTATATTTTAATTTATATAAGACTGCTTATGGATTGTGTAGTATATTAAGGGCTAGACTTCAACCAGAGTTAATTTGCCAGTTTATTGTTTCAGGTTTGTGGAAGCTTGAGATTATCAGGGCAGTTCCCTTAATGAACCAAAACCCTGTTTGCCAAAAGGGAGGTTGATGTTTTGTTGTATGTACGTGGAGGAGTGCGGCTAGAGTGCCCTTGATCCAATGCGAGGCAAGTATACATTGCGTACCTGGACTACGTTAAACAGCTAGGGTGAGTAAATTAAATTAATAGTGTTCATTTTAATGGTACTTTAGAATTATTGTTTGCAATTTTCTGTCCAGTGGTGTTTTATGCTCATGTTTTGCATAGCTTCTAGTTCAGGTCATAAGGATAACCCCCATTTGTTTCTTAATGCACATTCACATAATGTTAGATTTGATATACCAAAAGAAGGAAATTGTCATATTGAATCGTACTAGCCAATTCTGTAACAACGGAAAAGTGACAAATACTGTTACATCTGATAATAATAAATGTAATAATGATAATAATAATAATACCAGTAGTAAATATTATAATACTTAATAATGACTAAGGAAATTGTAAATAACGCAGTGGCGGAATATTCATATCGAAACGTGACAATTATCCTACGATACGCAATATTAAGCCAAATACGGGGAACACTTACAGGCCTAAAAATGACAACTAAGGAAGGTTATGGAACGTGCGGGAAGCCCTACGAGGTCTATGGAAATGTAAAACATTATGGGGGAGAAAAGACGTTCAATAATACACCCAACAGACAAATAATTATTAAGGAAATGAACATTCAATTATAAATGAACAAATAAATGAACTGCGGATTAACTGATACTTGATATACAAAACAAAGAAGCGTAAGTGAAAGAACTAAGGTCTTCGATCACGAACAAATTTTGACATAAGAGTTTCAGAATTTACAGAATGAAAAGAGGCAACTTCGAACAAAGCAAAATTAATTACACAATTCGAGAAAGTGTTACAGTTACTACAATTACAAGTAGAGTTAGAAAAGAAGGTCTGCCTCATAAAACAACGTTCTGGACTAGCATAAATGCTAAGTCATAAAAATGCTCTATTTTGGAAAATGTGGAAAACTAGAGGAAACTCCAGCACACGAGATGAACTTGTACATAATTACTGAATTTACATTAAATGGGAATAAGAATGCATTTAAATAGCATAAGGCAAAAAATGCGCTTACCTTTGGCGGCTGACGACCCATTGCAGGACGGGCGCTAAACACACCTGCCCGCTGTAGTGATCCAAATTCAAAGACGCGGAGAAAGTGACTCTCACATGCGAGGAGCCACAAACGGGAAATATAGTGATAACAAATGACCAATAGCAGATCTCCAGTTTGCCACATTCAGCAATTAAAAATTCGAATATACTAGCCAATAAAAACACTTGTACTTTTGGCCAATAATAATATTCTTCAGAAATCGCATATTGCATATTAGCGGATACTACAAAACGACAGAAAGGGCCACTTACACGTGCACCCTGCCTCACAAGTCATGTATAAAATAATACAATTTAAATGAGGAACTGTAACAGAACATAACATAGTACATTTCTTCATTGGCCTAAATAGGTAATAATTTTCAAATAAGAGAGCTTCATACAATAATTTGCTTTGCACAAATTCTTCAGTTTTTTCAATGTTTTTGTTTACCTAAAATGATGACAAGACAAAAATGTACATAACATTACATATATAATAAGGACTTCTGTTGCTCAACTGATTTCTGCTCACCAACGGCCACAAATTCTTAAGAAGGTTAACAGTTAATCAGTCAGCTCATGCTATGTACAACATTGTAATAATTGTTGACGGTAACACAGCTTAAACACTGATACAACTCAAAGCATTTTATTTGACACTCGTGGAATGTTGATAATTAAAATTTTTAAACAAAATTATAAAACGAACTTAAAACAATGTTGAAGGACTGATTCATGGTTTCTGTGTCTCTTCAACATCCTATTCTCAATAGTTATTTGTTATTAACCTCACTGTCCAAAGCTGAAGTCCAATTATGTTCCTCTGAATTATTCAATGTCCAGGAGTTTGGGAATCGTTGCGGTACAACAAACTGTTCAGCTATAACACACGTAGCAAGAAGTCTACTGTTGCAAATACTTCTAACTCATAACGTTACAAGCTATCTTTGTCGCTGTCAAACGATTCCACTATTATATGCTTTTTCAACTAGAATATCTACAAACTCACAATTTACAACATTTGAGCATTACTTCAAATTTTGAGATGGTCCATAGAGATCCTATTTGAAACTGTTCTTCAACTTCTATTCTACAACTTCATATCCTCAACGTGTTCTACAACTTCAACATCTGCCCCTGACTTTCGTCTTTTATCTTCAAGATCATGATTAACTTTGGATCTCTCGACTAACTTTGACTTTTATTCTCTCTTCTTTACTTTGATTATATATGATTTTTCACCATCGTCTAATTATAACCGCCAGACTGTCAACTTTACCTTTATGCAATCTTACTACTTGTTGTATAACAATCTGTTGTTTTATCCATTGCACTTATTTTAGCAGCCTTCTAATGTTAATTTTGTTAATACTTCCACTATTATACCTCATCACATTGTATTTTTAAACCATCATTGTTATTTAGACGCTTATTTTTAATTTAAGGTTAAGACTATGGCTGATGATGCCTTCAAGGAAGGCAAAACATGTACCACTATTAGTTAACAAAATTATGTAAAACATCCTAGACGATTTTGTATTGATTAGGTGGTCTAATAAATAACTTAATGTTATTATTTCAATCAAATATCATCAATACGGACCAAAAATGATATTTATTACGTGTAAGAATAATCCTCACATAGGTAGACAAACCCGCTGATCAGAATTGTCATATGGTTTGCTTACGTTCTGCTGATACCTATTTATAACCGGCTAGTTTCACCTGTCTGGTGTTTTATGAGTATGCTGTCTGGTATTAGTTGAATAGGATTGTGTTGTGCAAAACGCCAAACAATTACTTTTTTTAAGTCGTTCTTTGATTTTTGTAAGTCACGAGTACAACTCTCTCAGACACAGTGTTTTCTTCGTACCGGGCATGTGGTTAGGGGAGCGCAGCTGTGAGTTTGCATCCTGTAGATGGTGGGGTCAAAACCCACTGTTGACCGTCCTGAAGATCATTTTCTGTGGTTTCCCATTTTCACATCAGGAAAATGCTGAGGCTGTGACACGGTTATAGCCACGGCCACTTCCTTCCCACTCCTAGCTCCTTCCTCTCCCATCGTCACACTAAGACCTATCTGTGTCGGAGAGGCATAAAGCCAATAGTGTGTACATGCTTCGTGCTGCACGGTTCCCCGTGCTTTCGGTATCCTCAAAAAGCCTAAGCATATCTTAATACGTCGCTCACACTTCACTTCTAACATGCTACAGATGCCGCACAGGCCAAGGCCAGACAACGCTATAGTACAACAGGATTCATTGTTTGAGGCGAAGGAGTACCAACCTTATATCAAGTAATGCGTGCTATCAAGTTACTTTCACTAAATTCTGGAAAATATATGCGCAGAATATTTGCGTATATACAGTATTTATTTTACTAAACATAGTTTTAATGGCCTATAAATAAATGTTTTGATCCCAATGTCAAAAATATACAGAGCAGTTTACAGAAATTATGATGGATATAAAATAAAGAATTATGTGTCCCATTAGTTCTTGCACTAAGATCAGAATAGCAACAATTTTTCTTTCAATATTTCTCAAAAGATATCTAATTTGAAGTTCTGTATATTTTAATTTATATAAGACTGCTTATGGATTGTGTAGTATATTAAGGGCTAGACTTCAACCAGAGTTAATTTGCCAGTTTATTGTTTCAGGTTTGTGGAAGCTTGAGATTATCAGGGCAGTTCCCTTAATGAACCAAAACCCTGTTTGCCAAAAGGGAGGTTGATGTTTTGTTGTATGTACGTGGAGGAGTGCGGCTAGAGTGCCCTTGATCCAATGCGAGGCAAGTATACATTGCGTACCTGGACTACGTTAAACAGCTAGGGTGAGTAAATTAAATTAATAGTGTTCATTTTAATGGTACTTTAGAATTATTGTTTGCAATTTTCTGTCCAGTGGTGTTTTATGCTCATGTTTTGCATAGCTTCTAGTTCAGGTCATAAGGATAACCCCCATTTGTTTCTTAATGCACATTCACATAATGTTAGATTTGATATACCAAAAGAAGGAAATTGTCATATTGAATCGTACTAGCCAATTCTGTAACAACGGAAAAGTGACAAATACTGTTACATCTGATAATAATAAATGTAATAATGATAATAATAATAATACCAGTAGTAAATATTATAATACTTAATAATGACTAAGGAAATTGTAAATAACGCAGTGGCGGAATATTCATATCGAAACGTGACAATTATCCTACGATACGCAATATTAAGCCAAATACGGGGAACACTTACAGGCCTAAAAATGACAACTAAGGAAGGTTATGGAACGTGCGGGAAGCCCTACGAGGTCTATGGAAATGTAAAACATTATGGGGGAGAAAAGACGTTCAATAATACACCCAACAGACAAATAATTATTAAGGAAATGAACATTCAATTATAAATGAACAAATAAATGAACTGCGGATTAACTGATACTTGATATACAAAACAAAGAAGCGTAAGTGAAAGAACTAAGGTCTTCGATCACGAACAAATTTTGACATAAGAGTTTCAGAATTTACAGAATGAAAAGAGGCAACTTCGAACAAAGCAAAATTAATTACACAATTCGAGAAAGTGTTACAGTTACTACAATTACAAGTAGAGTTAGAAAAGAAGGTCTGCCTCATAAAACAACGTTCTGGACTAGCATAAATGCTAAGTCATAAAAATGCTCTATTTTGGAAAATGTGGAAAACTAGAGGAAACTCCAGCACACGAGATGAACTTGTACATAATTACTGAATTTACATTAAATGGGAATAAGAATGCATTTAAATAGCATAAGGCAAAAAATGCGCTTACCTTTGGCGGCTGACGACCCATTGCAGGACGGGCGCTAAACACACCTGCCCGCTGTAGTGATCCAAATTCAAAGACGCGGAGAAAGTGACTCTCACATGCGAGGAGCCACAAACGGGAAATATAGTGATAACAAATGACCAATAGCAGATCTCCAGTTTGCCACATTCAGCAATTAAAAATTCGAATATACTAGCCAATAAAAACACTTGTACTTTTGGCCAATAATAATATTCTTCAGAAATCGCATATTGCATATTAGCGGATACTACAAAACGACAGAAAGGGCCACTTACACGTGCACCCTGCCTCACAAGTCATGTATAAAATAATACAATTTAAATGAGGAACTGTAACAGAACATAACATAGTACATTTCTTCATTGGCCTAAATAGGTAATAATTTTCAAATAAGAGAGCTTCATACAATAATTTGCTTTGCACAAATTCTTCAGTTTTTTCAATGTTTTTGTTTACCTAAAATGATGACAAGACAAAAATGTACATAACATTACATATATAATAAGGACTTCTGTTGCTCAACTGATTTCTGCTCACCAACGGCCACAAATTCTTAAGAAGGTTAACAGTTAATCAGTCAGCTCATGCTATGTACAACATTGTAATAATTGTTGACGGTAACACAGCTTAAACACTGATACAACTCAAAGCATTTTATTTGACACTCGTGGAATGTTGATAATTAAAATTTTTAAACAAAATTATAAAACGAACTTAAAACAATGTTGAAGGACTGATTCATGGTTTCTGTGTCTCTTCAACATCCTATTCTCAATAGTTATTTGTTATTAACCTCACTGTCCAAAGCTGAAGTCCAATTATGTTCCTCTGAATTATTCAATGTCCAGGAGTTTGGGAATCGTTGCGGTACAACAAACTGTTCAGCTATAACACACGTAGCAAGAAGTCTACTGTTGCAAATACTTCTAACTCATAACGTTACAAGCTATCTTTGTCGCTGTCAAACGATTCCACTATTATATGCTTTTTCAACTAGAATATCTACAAACTCACAATTTACAACATTTGAGCATTACTTCAAATTTTGAGATGGTCCATAGAGATCCTATTTGAAACTGTTCTTCAACTTCTATTCTACAACTTCATATCCTCAACGTGTTCTACAACTTCAACATCTGCCCCTGACTTTCGTCTTTTATCTTCAAGATCATGATTAACTTTGGATCTCTCGACTAACTTTGACTTTTATTCTCTCTTCTTTACTTTGATTATATATGATTTTTCACCATCGTCTAATTATAACCGCCAGACTGTCAACTTTACCTTTATGCAATCTTACTACTTGTTGTATAACAATCTGTTGTTTTATCCATTGCACTTATTTTAGCAGCCTTCTAATGTTAATTTTGTTAATACTTCCACTATTATACCTCATCACATTGTATTTTTAAACCATCATTGTTATTTAGACGCTTATTTTTAATTTAAGGTTAAGACTATGGCTGATGATGCCTTCAAGGAAGGCAAAACATGTACCACTATTAGTTAACAAAATTATGTAAAACATCCTAGACGATTTTGTATTGATTAGGTGGTCTAATAAATAACTTAATGTTATTATTTCAATCAAATATCATCAATACGGACCAAAAATGATATTTATTACGTGTAAGAATAATCCTCACATAGGTAGACAAACCCGCTGATCAGAATTGTCATATGGTTTGCTTACGTTCTGCTGATACCTATTTATAACCGGCTAGTTTCACCTGTCTGGTGTTTTATGAGTATGCTGTCTGGTATTAGTTGAATAGGATTGTGTTGTGCAAAACGCCAAACAATTACTTTTTTTAAGTCGTTCTTTGATTTTTGTAAGTCACGAGTACAACTCTCTCAGACACAGTGTTTTCTTCGTACCGGGCATGTGGTTAGGGGAGCGCAGCTGTGAGTTTGCATCCTGTAGATGGTGGGGTCAAAACCCACTGTTGACCGTCCTGAAGATCATTTTCTGTGGTTTCCCATTTTCACATCAGGAAAATGCTGAGGCTGTGACACGGTTATAGCCACGGCCACTTCCTTCCCACTCCTAGCTCCTTCCTCTCCCATCGTCACACTAAGACCTATCTGTGTCGGAGAGGCATAAAGCCAATAGTGTGTACATGCTTCGTGCTGCACGGTTCCCCGTGCTTTCGGTATCCTCAAAAAGCCTAAGCATATCTTAATACGTCGCTCACACTTCACTTCTAACATGCTACAGATGCCGCACAGGCCAAGGACAGACGACGCTATAGTACAACAGGATTCATTGTTTGAGGCGAAGGAGTTCCAACCTTATATCAAGTAATGCGTGCTATCAAGTTTCTTTCGCTAAATTCTGGAAAATATATGCGCAGAATATTTGCGTATATACAGTATTTATTTTACTGAACATAGTTTTAATGGCCTACAAATAAATGTTCTGATCCCAAAGTCAAAAATATACAGAGCAGTTTACAGAAATTATGATGGATATAAAATAAAGAATGAAGTGTCCCATAAGTTCTTGCACTAAGATCAGAATAGCAACAAATTTTCTGGCAATATTTCTTGGAAGATAGCTAATTTGAAGTTCTGTATATTTTAATTTATATAAGACTGGTTATGGATTGTGCAGTATATTAAGGGCTAGACTTCAACCAGAGTTAATTTGCCAGTTTATTGTTTCAGGTTTGTGGAAGCTTGAGATTATCAGGACAGTTCCCTTATTGAACCAAAACCCTGTTTGCCAAAATGGAGGTTGATGGTTTTTTGTATGTACGTGGAGGAGTGCGGCTCAGAGTGCCCTTGATCCAATACCAGGCAAGTATACATTGCGTACCTGGACTACGTTAAACAGCTAGGGTGAGTAAATTTTTTTTTCTTTGCGTTTAGGCCATCTGTGGACCACGGTGCTTGTGTTCTAGCTGTGTTTTTGTCGTCGTCTGCCCCTTTTAGCGTACTGGATTGTGTTCTTAGTGTCCTCTTGAGCCTTCCTGTTGGCCCAGTATTCCTTCATTTTATTGCTGAATTCTTTCCTGCGCTCCTCTGACCAATTCCCTTCTCCTTTGTGGCTAGCTGATGTAAGGGATGTTAGGAAAGGTTTAGTTTTGACCATTAAACGGTATGCTTTTCTGTCACTAACGGCGCCTTGATTAATATTAAGCTCTGCAAGATCTTTGTCCACTTGTTTGGTCCAAGGGAATCCAGTAGCTTTACCTTTGTTAGCAACCTTGAAGATCTTATAGGATAATCTATTAGGATCCATTCTGTATAGGTGTCCATAGAAAGTCAGACGTTTTCTCCTGATGTCATCTATGAGGTTTTCTTGATGCTGGTAGAGCTCATTGTTGGATTTTATGCTCATGTTTTGCATAACTTCTAGTTCAGGTCATAAGGATAACCCCCATTTGTTTCTTAATGCACATTCACATAATGTTAGATTTGATATACCAAAAGAAGAAAATTGTCATATTGAATTGTACTGGCCAATTCTTAAGAAGGTTAACAGTTAATCAGTCAGCTCATGCTATGTACAACATTGTAATAATTGTTGATATAACACAGCTTAAACACTGATACAACTCAAAGCATTTTATTTGACACTCGTGGAATGTTGAAAATTAAAATTTTAAAAAACTTTATAAAACGAATTTGAAACAGTGATGAAGGACTGATTCATGGTTTCTGTGTATCTTCAACATCCTATTCTCAATAGTTATTTGTTATTACCCTCACTGTCCAAAGCTGAAGTCCAATTATGTTCCTCTGAATTATTCATGTCGAGGAGTTTGGGAATCGTTGCAGTACAACAAACTGTTCAGCATTGATGTTTTTAGGCTTACCAGTGTGTGTTGTTTGAGCAAGTTCAAATCGATCAAATAATTGATCAATTACTTGATCAAGTATTGACTATTCATTTTATTTGTTACATATTTTACTGGGGAAATCGACATTGTGAATGTCATAGGAAGCCGAGAAAATTCTCAAAAACTTTGTTTTTAATTTTAGGTACACCTTGGCTGACATTTGGACATGTCCATCCTCTGAAGGAGATGACTACATCCTTCACTGTGAACCAGCAGAGCAGAAGATCCCCAGATACAAGCATCTCCAGGAGTGGTATAAGAAAATGCTAGATGAGGGCATTATCGAGAGGGTAGAATTGGAGTACAAGGACACCTTGAAACAGGCTGTCGAGGACAAACTTAGCTCAGCAGCTGAGTTATCGTACTTTGAGTGTGACATCTGGCCTGATGTTCTTGAAGAAAGTATCAAGAATTTGGATCAGGGACAGTAAGAGAAAGAGAAGCAAATGCAACTGAGTCTGCCGAAGCTGCAGCTGCAAATGCGGTGAGAATACAAATATTATAATGCAATTTTCTTGGTCCTTCTAAAGATTCTATAAACTCTTCCAATTTTGATGGGAGGCTTTCCATGTTTACATTCTTTCCCATCCATCCTAATCGGTTAATTGTTTCTCTCGGTTTTAAGCATGTGATTGCGGATCTTAAAATATGTTTTCAACCTCCTCCTGTTTCTGCATGTTGCTTCAATGGCTGAAGGTTCTTCTCTAATTGCGTACTCTGAAAGCAGAAAGTCCTTGACTATTGATCATTGCCAGTATATTGGACACTATGTGGCTGGAGGTCCTGTTCTCGTTTGCAGCTTTAATTTAACTTAAATGCAAAAATGTTCATTATAGACTGTTACGCCTTTTAGTATTCAGTCTGCAAACCTCTGTTAATTTACTCCATATATCTTATATTTAAGTCATTAAAAGCCGAATAACCTTCTCCATCTTAGTCTCCCTATTCTGCTGTTATCCTCCAGCCTTACTCAATTATTCTCTTGCTTGCTGCTTGATGATGATGCTTGATGTTGTAAGGGGCCTAACATCGAAGGTCATCGGCCCCAATTATTCTCTTAGGTAACCCGATACTCCTCCAGTCGCCTCACATAAGCCCATGAATGAATCCATATGTGTACCACGGCAATCAAAGAGTTCATTCCTAACTTAGACTTTTCTCCTTATTCTGAGTATCGCCTTCCCACTGCATTAGCACCTTAATTTGATGTCATTACAGCTGCATTCTGGGAGAATGTGTTCGTAAACTCTTCTGTGATGTACCTGTTCCAGCATTGCTTTCCCAATCTGTCATTCAGTCCCCCTACAATTCTTTCCTGCTGACATCACTTTGGTCTTGGAAATGCTAACACTCATATCATACTTGCTGCACCTATTTTCAGGATAGAAGATGTTATATTGCAGGCTTTCACCAACATCTGCCTTTAAGATTTAATTAAAATAGAATAGTAGGAACAACTCAATTCCTTTATTCTATCTTAATTCAATTGTTTCATTTGTCTCTATTTGTTATTTTTCCCAAGTGCAATACTGTTACAGTATGTATTCTTTTTCAGGTAGTTTGCAAATATATTACTCAAAATTAGTTTTGGGAGACTGAAGATCCTAACAATTAAAATTATCGGAGACAGAACTGAAGAGATGGTTTCAGAAATTACAAAATTTCTTGGAAATACATTGTAATCATGATTGTAGACTTATAGGCTTCCTGGTTGTTCATAGGCTGGTTTGTTTGTTTGTTGTCTTAATTAATTCATTAATTGATTGTAAATTAACGTCAGTAAAAATTTGCTCAGTGACACCCTTTAAATGAAAGCTTGGAGTAGAGACTAATTTGTATGTATTGTTCATGTAGTGCACTTATATCTGTTTCAGAACTTTCCAATCGAGAGAGAGGAATGTGAAAATGTTCCAGGTGGCATGAGGAAAACCAAGAGGACGAACAAGCCCAAAGAAAATCAAAATAAGAATAGTAAGAAGTCTAATAACACCTCAAACTGGCGATGATTTGTCATCCAAGCTCTTTGCTACAATTGAGAAGCAAAAAGAAATATTTTTTGTCATCAGGCTGCATTCTGCTCAGTCGCTCCTAGTTTAGCTGTGAGTTAAACTTACACTTTTGACAGATTTGACAAGTTCCTGCCTATCTTGCTATCTTATTGTTAGATTTCTTCAGTTCATTCATAAATTTAACAGTGCCACATCTCACTGGTCTGTTATCAGTGTATACGTCTCTGGTGCATTTGTCAATACGGAGTGATATTACATGATCTACATCACCTGCTCCCAGACCAAGTTCCTTATATTCTGGTAATTCAATTCCTTGTTGCATCCTTCTACAGTACTGTTCTCCACGTCCATTCCTGCATCTTGTCAGTTTGCTCCAACAATTTCATGGTTCCCCACCACCCCCCTCGTACTTCTCTAGTTGCCTGGCTCAGTGGCTCAGACGCTTTCCGAGCCCAAGTTGGTAGGTTCAATCCTTTCTCAGTGCGGTGATATTTGAAGAGAACAAAATATGCCAGTCACGTGTTTGTAAATTTACCGGCACGTTAAACAACTCCCGCGGAACAAAATTCCGGCACCTTGGTGTCTAAAGAAGCTGCAAAGTTGTTAGTGGGATGTAAAAACAATAACAATAATCTCCTGTAGTCGACACCTGATACTAACTTATAATCAATATTAACACACTGTATTGGGAATCACCGGGAGCTCATATAATGTTTTGTTGCAAAACTCCTAATTTTCATCACTATTTCTGAAGCGAATGAGTACCAAGGATCGGCATATTACATAACGTACACCACAAATGATCCGCGCCATTGAATCCTATTGAATGTCATTGTGAATCCTAATTTTACGAAAGAATTTTTAAAAGAGAGAGAGAGAGAATTGTATTTGCGTTTTATTTACTACCAATTAATTCTTCATAATGGTGTACTCCAAAAATGAATACAGAAAAAACATGAATTTGTTTCTAAGAATAATCCTCACGTAGGCAGACAAACCCGCTGATCAGAATTGTCATATGGTTTGCTTACCTTCTTTTGATACCTATTTATAATCGGCTAGTTATCCTGTCTGGTGTTTTATGAGTATGCTGTCTGGTATCAGTTGAATAAGATTGTGTTGTACAAAACGCCCAACAATTACTTTTTTTAAGTCGTTCTTTGATTTTTGTAAGTCACGAGTACAACTCTCTCACACACAGTGTTTTCTTCGTACCGGGCGTGCGGTTAGGGGAGCGCACCTGTGAGTTTGCATCCTGTAGATAGTGGGTTCAAAACCCACTGTTGACAGTCCTGAAGATCATTTTCCGTGGTTTCCCATTTTCACATAGGGCAAAAGCTTAGGCTGTGACACGGTTAAGGCCACGGCCGCTTCGTTCCCTCTCCTAGCTCCTTCCTCTCCCATCGTCACACTAAGACCTATCTGGTTACATGCTTCGTGCTGCATGGTTCCCCGTGCTTTAGGTATCCTCAAAAAGCCTAAGCATTTCTTAATCTGTGAACAAGCAATTATGAAAACTTGTGGTCCTACTTAATACGTCGCTCACACTTCACTTCTTACATGCTACAGATACCGCACAGGCCAAGGACAGACAACGCTATAGTACAACAGGATTCATTGTTTGAGGCAAAGGAGTACCAACCTTATATCAAGTAATGTGTGCTATCAAGTTTCTTTCACTAAATTCTGGAAAATATATGCGAAGAATATTTGCGTATATACAGTATTTATAATACTGAACATAGTTTAAATGGCCTACAAATAAAAGTTTTGATCCCAAAGTCAAAAATATACAGAGCAGTTTACAGAAATTATGATGGATTTAAATAAAGAATGATGTGTCCCATAAGTTCTTGCACTAAGATCAGAATAGCAACAAATTTTCTGGCAATATTTCTTGGAAGATAGCTAATTTGGAGTTCTGTATATTTTAATTTATATAAGACTGCTTATGGATTGTGCAGTATATTAAGGGCTAGACTTCAGCCAGAGTTAATTTGCCAGTTTATTGTTTCAGGTTTGTGGAAGCTTGAGATTATCAGGACAGTTCCCTTATTGAACTAAACCCTGTTTGCCAAAATGGAGGTTGACTGTTTTTGGTATGTACACGGAGGAGTGCGGCTCAGAGTGCTCTTGATCCAATACCAGGCAAGTATACATTGCGTACCTGGACTACGTCAAACAGCTGGGGTTGGTAAATTAAATTAATAATGTTCACTTTATTGGTACTTTAGAATTATTGTTTGCAATTTTCTGTTCAGTGGTGTTTTATGCTCATGTTTTGCATAACTTCTAGTTCAGGTCATAAGGATAACCCCCATTTATTTCTTAATGCACATTCACATAATGTTAGATTTGATATACCAAAAGAAGAAAATTGCCATATTGAATCGTACTAGCCAATTCTTAAGAAGGTTAACAGTTAATCAGTCAGCTCATGCTATGTACAACATTGTAATAATTGTTGACAGTAACACAGCTTAAACACTGATACAACTCAAAGCATTTTATTTGATACTCGTGGAATGTTGATAATTAAAACTTTAAAAAACTTTATAAAACGAAATTAAAACAGTGTTGAAGGTCTGATTCATGGTTTCTGTGTCTCTTCAACATCCTATTCTCAATAGTTATTTTTTATTAACCTCACTGTCCAAAGCTGAAGTCCAATTATGTTCCTCTGATTTATTCAGTGTCGAGGAGTTTGGGAATCGTTGCGGTACCACAAACTGTACGGCATCGACGTTTTTAGGATTACCAGTGTGTGTTGTTTGAAAAAGTTCAAATCGATCAAATAATTGATCAAATACTTGGTCAAGTAATGACTATTCATTTTATTTGTTACACATTTTACTGGGGAAATCGACATTGTGAATGTCATAGGAAGCCCTGAAAATTCTGAACTTTTCTCAAATACTTTGTTTTTAATTTTAGATACACCTTGGCTGACATTTGGACATGTCCACCCTCTGAAGGAGATGACTACATCGTTCACTGTGAACCAGCAGAGCAGAAGATTCCCATATACAAGCATTTCCACGAGTGATAGAAGAAAATTCTTGATGAGGGCATTATCGAGAGGGTAGAATTGGAGTACAAGGACACCTTGAAACAGGCTGTCGACGACAAACTTAGCTCAGCAGCTGAGTGATCGTACTTTGAGTGTGACATCTGGCCTGATGTTCTTGAAGAAAGTATCAAGAATTTGGATCAGGGACAGTAAGAGAAAGAGAAGCAAATGCAACTGAGTCTGCCGAAGCTGCAGCTGCAAATGTGGTGAGAATACAAATATTATAATGCAATTTTCTTGGTCCTTCTAAAGATTCTATAAACTCTTCCAATTTTGATGGGAGGCTTTCCATGTTTACATTCTTTCCCATCCGTCTGAATCGGTTAATTGTGATTGCCGACCTTGAAATATGTCTTGAACCTCCTCCTGTTTCTGCATGTTGCTTCAATGGCTGAAGGTTCTTCTCTAATTGCATACTCTGAAAGCAGAAAGTCCTTGTCTATTGATCATTGCACGTATATTCAACACTATGTGGCTGGAAGTCTTGTTCTCGTTTGCAGCTTTAATTTAACTTAAATGCATACTTCTTCTTTATAGACTGTTACGCCTTTTAGTATTCAGTCTCCAAACCTCTGTTAATTTACGCCATATATCTTATATTTAAGTCATTAAAGCAGAATAACCATCCCCACCTTAGTCTCCCTATTCTGCTGTTATCCTCCAGTCTTACTCAATTATTCTCTTAGGTAACCCAATACTCCTCCATTCGCCTCACATAAGCACATGAATGAATCAATAAGTGTACCACGGCAATCAAAGAGTTCGTTACTAACTTAGACTTTTCTCCTTATTCTGAGTATCGCCTTCCCACTGCATTAGCGCCTTTATTTCATGTCATTACAGCTCCATTCTGGGAGAATGTGTTCGTAAACTCTTCTGTGATGTACCTGTTCCAGTGTTGCTTTCCCCCTACAATTCTTTCCTGCTGACATCACTTTGGTCTTGGAAATGCTAACACTCATATCATACTTGCTGCACATATTTTCAGGATAGAAGATGTTATATTGCAGGCTTTCACCAACATGTGCCTTTAAGATTTAATTAAAATAGAATAGAAGAAACAACTCAATTCCTTTATTCTATTTTAATTCAATTGTTTCATTTGTCTCTATTTGTTATTTTTCCCAAGTGCAATACTGTTACAGTATGTATTCTTTTTCAGGTAGTTTACAGATATATTACTCAAAATTAGTTTTGGGAGACTGAAGATCCTAACAGTTAAAATTAACTGAGTCGGAACTGAAGAGATGGTTTCAGATATTACAAATTTTCTTGGAAATACATTGTATTCATGATTGTAGACTTATAGGCTTCCTGGTTGTTTGTAGGCTGGTTTGTTTGTTTGTTGTTTTAATTAATTCATTAATTGATTATAAATTAAGGTCAGTAAAAATTTGCTCAGTGACACCCTTTAAATGAAAGCTTGGAGTAGAGACTAATTTGTATGTATTGTTCATGTAGTGCACTTATATCTGTTTCGGAACTTTCAGATCAAGAGAGAGGAATGTGAAAATGTTCCCGATATCATGAGGAAAACCAAGAGGACGAACAAGCCCAAAGAAAATCATAGGAATAATAGTAAGAAGTCTAATTACACCTTACACTGGCGATGATATGTCATCCAAGCTCTTTGCTACAATTGAGAAGCAAAAAGAAATATTTTTTGTCATCAGGCTGCATTCTGCTCAGTCGCTCCTAGTTTAGCTGTGAGTTAAACTTACACTTTTGACAGATTTGACAAGTTCATGGCTATCTTGCTATCTTATTGTTGGATTTCTTCAGTTCATTTATAAATTTAACAGTGCCATATCTCACTGGTCTGTTATCAGTGTATACGTCTCTGGTGCATTTGTCAATACGGAGTGATATTACATGATCTGCAGCACCTGCTCCCAGACCAAGTTCCTTATATTCTGGTAAATCATTTCCCTGTTGCATCCTTCTACAGTACTGATCTCCACGTCCATTCCTGCATCTTGTCAGTTTGCTTCAACAATTACAAGATCCCCACGCCCAACCCTTACTTCTCTAGTTGCCTGGCTATGTGGCTCAGACTGTTAAGGTGCAGCTTTCTGAGCCCAAGTTGGTAGGTTCAATCCTTTCTCAGTCTGGTTACATTTGAAGAGCACGAAATATGCCAGAAACGTGTTGGTAAATTTACCACCGGGTGAGTTGGCCATGCGCGTATAGGCGCGCGGCTGTGAGCTTGCGTCCGGGAGATAGTAGGTTCGAATCCCAATATCGGCAGCCCTGAAAATGGTTTTCTGTGTTTTCCCATTTTCACACCAGGCAAATGCTGGGGCTGTACCTTAATTAAGGCCGCGGCCCCTTCCTTCCAACTTCTAGGCCTTTCCTATCCCATCGTCGCCATAAGAACTATGCGTGTCGGTGCGACGTAAAGCCCATAACAAAAAAAAAAAAAAGGAAATTTACCGGCGCGTTAAACAACTCCCGCGGAACAACATTCTGGCTCCTTGGTGTCTAAATAAGCTGCAAAGTTTTAGTGGGATGTAAAACCATTAACAATAATCTCCTGTAGTCGACCCTTGATACTAACTTATAATCAATATTACCACACTGTATTGGGAATCACCGGGAGCTCATACAATGTTTTGTTGAAAAACTCCTAATTTTCATCACTATTTCTCAACCGAATGAGTACCAAGGAATCACATATTACCTAACGTACGCCACAAATAATCCGCACCCTTGAATCCTATTGAATGCCATTGTGAATCCTAATTTTACGAGAGAATTTTTAAAAGAGAGAGAGAGGGAATTATATTGTGTTTTATTTACAACCAGTTAATTATTCATAATGGTGTAATCGAAAAATGAATACAGAAAAAACATAAATTTGTTTCTAAGAATAATCCTCACTTAGGTAGAAAAACCCGCTGATCAGAACTGTCTTATGGTTTGCTTACCTTCTGCTGATACCTATTTATAATCAGCTAGTTTAACCTGTCTGGTGTTATATGAGTATGCTGTCTGGTATTAGTTGAATAGGACTGTGTTGTGCAAAACGCCCAACAATTACTTTTTTTAAGTCGTTCTTTGATTTTTGTAGTCACGAGTACAACTCTCTCAGACACAGTGCTTTCATCGTACCGGGTGTGCGGTTAGGGGAGCGCAGCTGTGAGTTTGCATCCTGTAGATAGTGGGTTCAAAACCCACTGTTGACAGTCCTGAAGATCAATTTCCGTGGTTTCCCTTTTTCACATCAGGCAAATGCTGAGGCTGTGGCACGGTTATGGCCACGGCCGCTTCCTTCCCACTCCTAGCTCCTTCCTCTCCCATCGTCACACTAAGAACTATCTGGTTACATGCTTCATGCTGCATGGTTCCCCGTGCTTTTGGTATCCTCAAAAAGCCTAAGCATATCTTAATCTGTGAACAAGCAATTATGAGAACTTGTGGTCCTACTTAATACGTCGCTCACACTTCACTTCTAACATGCTACAGATGCCGCACAGGCCAAGGCCAGACAACGCTCTAGTACAACAGGATTCGTTGTTTGAGGTGAAGGAGTACCAACCTTATATCAAATAATGCGTGCTATCAAGTTAGATTCACTAAATTCTGGAAAATATATGCGCAGAATATTTGCGTATATACAGTATTTATCTTACTGAACATAGTTTTAATGGCCTACATATAAATGTTTTGATCCCAAAGTCAAAAATATACAGAGCAGTTTAAAGAAATTATGATGGATATAAAATAAAGAATGATGTGTCCCATAAGTTCTTGCACTAAGGTCAGAATAGCAACAAATTTTCTGGCAATATTTCTCGGAAGATAGCTAATTTGAAGTTCTGTATATTTTAATTTATATAAGACTGCTTATGGATTGTGCAGTATATTAAGAGCTAGACTTCAACCAGCGTTAATTTGCCATTTTATTATTTCAGGTTTGTGGAAGCTTGAGATTATCAGGATAGTTCCCTTATTGAACCAAAACCCTGTTTGCCAAAATGGAGGTTGATGGTCTTTTGTATATACGTGGAGGAGTGCGGCACAGAGTACCTTGATCCAATATGAGGCAAGTATACATTGCGTACCTGGACTACGTTAAACAGCTAGGGTGAGTAAATTAAATTAATAGTGTTCATTTTAATGGTACTTTAGAATTATTGTTTGCAATTTTCTGTTCAGTGGCGTTTTATGCTCATGTTTTGCATAACTTCTAGTTCAGTCAGCCCATGCTATGTACAACATTGTAATAATTGTTGACAGTAACACAGCTTAAACACTGATACAACTCAAAGCATTTTATTTGACACTCGTGGAATGTTGATAATTAAAATTTTTAAAAACTTTATAAAACGAACTTATAACAGTGTTGAAGGACTGATTCATGGTTTCTCTGTCTCTTCAACATCCTATTCTCAATAGTTATTTGTTATTAACCTCACTGTTCAAAGCTGATGTCCAGTTATGTTCCTCTGAATTATTCAATGTCCAGGAGTTTGGGAATCGTTGCGGTACAACAAACTGTTCAGCATTGACGTCTTTAGGCTTACCAGAGTGTGTTGTTTGAGCAAGTTCAAAGTGATCAAATAATTACTTGAACAAGTAATGACAATTCATTTTATTTGTTACATATGTTACTGGGGAAATCGACGTTGTGAATGTCATAGGAAGCCCTGAAAATTCTGAACTTTTCTCAGATACTTTGTTTTTAATTTTAGATACACCTTGGCTGACATTGGACATGTCCACCCTCTGAAGGAGATGACCATATCCTTCACTGTGAACCAGCAGAGCAGAAGATCCCCAAATACGAGCATCTCCAGGAGTGGTATCAGAAAATTCTTGATGAGGGCATTATCGAGAGGGTAGAATTTGAGTACAAGGACACCTTGAAACAGGCTGTCGAGGACAAACTTAGCTCAGCAGCTGAGTTATCGTACTTTGAGTGTGACATCTGGCCTGATGTTCTTGAAGAAAGTATCAAGAATTTGGATCAGGGACAGTAAGAGAAAGAGAAGCAAATGCAACTGAGTCTGCCGAAGCTGCAGCTGCAAATGTGGTGAGAATACAAATATTATAATGCAATTTTCTTGGTCCTTCTAAAGATTCTATAAACTCTTCCAATTTTGATGATAGGCTTTCCATGTTTACATTCTTTCCCATCCGTCTGAATCGAATAATTGTTTCTCTAGGTTTTAAGCATGTGATTGCGGATCTTAAAATATGTTTTGAACCTCCTCCTGTTTCTGCATGTTGCTTCAATGGCTGAAGGTTCTTCTCTAATTGCATACTCTGTAAGCAGAAAGTCCTTGTCTATTGATCATTGCCAGTATATTGGACACTATGTGGCTGGAAGTCCTGTTCTCGTTTGCAGCTTTAATTTAACTTAAATGCAAAAACCTTCATTATAGACTGTTACGCCTATTAGTATTCAGTCTGCAAACCTCTGTTAATTTACTCCATATGTCTTAAAAAGTCTCCCTATTCTGCTGTTATCCTCCAGTCTTACTCAATTATTCTCTTAGGTAACCCGATACTCTCCATTCGCCTCACATAAGCTCATGAATGAATCCATATGTGTACCACGGCAATCAAAGAGTTCCTTCCTATCTTAGACTTTTCCCCTTATTCTGAGTATCGCCTTCCCACTGCATTAGCACCTTAATTTGATGTCATTACAGCTCCATTCTGGGAGAATGTGTTTCTAAACTCTTCTGTGATGTACCTGTTCCAGTGTTGCTTTCCCCCTACAATTCTTTCCTGGTGACATCACTTTGGTCTTGGAAATGCTAACACTCATATCATACTTGCTGCACATATTTTCAGGATAGAAGATGTTATATTGCAGGCTTTCACCAGCATGTGCCTTTAAGATTTAATTAAAATAGAATAGAAGGAACAACTCAATTCCTTTATTCTATTTTAATTCAATTGTTTCATTTGTCTCTATCTCTTATTATTCCAAGCGCAATACTGTTACAGTATGTATTCTTTCTCAGGTAGTTTACAAATATATTACTCAAAATTAGTTGGCGGAGACTGAAGATCCTAACAGTTAAAATTAACCGAGTCAGAACTGAAGAGATGGCTTCAGACATTACAAATTTTCTTGGAAATACATTGTATTCATGATTGTAGACTTATAGGCTTCCTGGTTGTTCGTAGGCTGGTTTGTTTGTTTGTTTGTTTGTTTGTTTGTTTGTTGTCTTAATTAATTCATTAATTGATTATAAATTAAGGTCAGTAAAAATTTGCTCAGTGACAGCCTTTAAATGAAAGCTTGGAGTAGAGACTACCTTGTATGTATTGTTCATGTAGTGCACTTATATCTGTTTCAGAACTTTCAGATCAAGAGAGAGGAATGTGAAAATGTTCCCGATGGCAAGAGGAAAACCAAGAGGACGAACAAGCCCAAAGAAAATCATAGGAATAATAGTAAGAAGTCTAATAACACCTCAAACTGGCGATGATTTGTCATCCAAGCTCTTTGCTACAATTGAGAAGCAAAAAGAAATATTTTTGTGATCAGGCTGCATTCTGCTCAGCCGCTCCTAGTTTAGCTGTGAGTTAAACTTACACTTTTGACAGATTTGACAAGTTCCTGCCTATCTTGCTATCTTATTGTTAGATTTCTTCAGTTCATTCATAAATTTAACAGTGCCACATCTCACTGGTCTGTTATCAGTGTATACGTCTCTGGTGCATTTGTCAATATGGAGTGATATTACATGATCTACAGCACCTGCTCCCAGACCAAGTTCCTTATATTCTGGTAATTCAATTCCCTGTTACATCCTTCTACAGTACTGATCTCCACGTCCATTCCTGCATCTTGTTAGTTTGCTTCAACAATTTCAAGGTCCCCACCCCCACCCCCCTCGTACTTCTCTAGTTGCCTGGCCGAGTGGCTCTGACGCTTTCCGAGCCCAAGTTGGTAGTTTCAATCCTTTCTCAGTGCGGTGATATTTGAAGAAAACAAAATATGCCAGTTACGTGTTTGTAAATTTACCGGCACTTTAAACAACTCCTGCGGAACAAAATTCCGGCACCTCGGTGTCTAAATAAGGTGTAAAGTTGTTAGTGGGATGTAAAAACAATAACAATAATCTCCTGTAGTCTACACCTGATACTAACTTATAGTCAATATTAACACACTGTAATGGGAATCACCGGGAGCTCACATAATGTTTTGTTGCAAAACTCCTAATTTTCATCACTATTTCTGAACCGAATGAGTACCAAGGAATCGCATATTACGTAACGTACACCACAAATAATCCGCGCCATTGAATCCTATTGAATGTCATTGTGAATCCTAATTTTACGAAAGAATTTTTAAAAGAGAGAGAGACAGAGAATATTTTTTTTATTATTTACTACCAATTAATTCTTCTAATGGTGTACTCCAAAAATGACTACAGAAAAAACATAAATGTGTTTCTAAGAATAATCCTCACGTAGGTAGACAAACCCGCTGAACAGAATTGTCATATGGTTTGCTTACCTTCTTTTGATACCTATTTATAATCGGCTAGTTATCCTGTCTGGTGTTTTATGAGTATGCTGTCTGGTATTAGGTGAATAAGATTGTGTTGTACAAAACGCCCAACAATTACTTTTTTTAAGTCGTTCTTTTTGATTTTTGTAAGTCACGAGTACAACTGTCTCAGACACAGTGCTTTCTTCGTACCGGGCGTGCGGTTAGGGAAGCGCAGCTGTGAGTTTGCATCCTGTAGATAGTGGGTTCAAAACCCACTGTTGACAGTCCTCAAGAACATTTTCCGTGGTTTCCCATTTTCACATCAGGCAAATGCTGAGGCTGTGACATGGTTATGGCCACAGCCGCTTCCTTCCCACTCCTAGCTCCTTCCTCTCCCATCTTCACACTAAGACCTATCTGGTTACATGCTTCGTGCTGCATGGTTCCCCGTGCTTTCGGTATTCTCAAATAGCCTAAGCATATCCTAATCTGTGAACAAGCAATTATGAGAACTTGTGGTCCTACTTAATACCTCGCTCACACTTCACTTCTAACATGCTACAGATGCCGCACAGGCCAAGGACAGACAACGCTATAGTACAACAGGATTCATTTTTGAGGCGAAGGAGTACCAACCTTATATCAATAATGCGTGCTATCAAGTTTCATTCGTTAAATTCTGGAAAATATATGCGCAGAATATATGCGTATATACAGTATTTATTTTACTGAACATAGTTTAAATGGCCTACAAATAAAGGTTTTGATCCCAAAGTCAAAAATATACAGAGCAGTTTACAGAAGTTATGATGGATTTAAATAAAGAATGATGTGTCCCATAAGTTCTTGCACTAAGATCAGAATAGCAACAAATTTTCTGGCAATATTTCTCGGAAGATAGCTAATTTGAAGTTCTGTATATTTTAATTTATATAAGACTGCTTATGGATTGTGCAGTATATTAAGGGCTAGACTTCAACCAGTGTTAATTTGCCAGTTTATTGTTTCAGGTTTGTGGAAGCTTGAGATTATCAGGACAGTTCCCTTATTGAACCAAAACCCTGTTTGCCAAAATTGAGGTTGGCTTTCTTTGGTATGTACGTGGAGGAGTGCGGCTCAGAGTGCCCTCGATCCAATACGAGGCAATTATACATTGCGTACCTGGACTACGTTAAACAGCTAGGGTGAGTAAATTAAATTAATAATGTTCATTTTATTGGTACTTTAGAATTATTGTCTGCAATTTTCTGTTCAGTGGTGTTTTATGCTCATGTTTTGCATAAATTCTAGTTCAGGTCATAAGGATAACCCCCATTTGTTTCTTAATGCACATTCACATAATGTTAGATTTGATATACCAAAAGAAGGAAATTGTCATATTGAATCGTACTAGCCAATTCTTAAGAAGGTTAACAGTTAATCAGTCAGCCCATGCTATGTACAACATTGTAATAATTGTTGACAGTAACACAGCTTAATAAACACTGATACAACTCAAAGTTTTTTATTTGACACTCGTGGAATGTTGATAATTAAAATTTTAAAAAACTTTATAAAACGAATTTAAAACAGTGTTGAAGGTCTGATTCATGGTTTCTGTGTCTCTTCAACATCCTATTCTCAATAGTTATTTGTTATTAACCGCACTGTCCAAAGCTGAAGTCCAATTATGTTCCTGTGATTTATTCAATGTCGAGGAGTTTGGGAATCATTGCGGTTGCAAGTAATCAGCTTCATTTTCCGTATCAAAATTTAATCACTAAACTTTACACTATTGAGGATCTTCCACCGTTTTGATACTTTATTTTGCCTTTTGGCAAATTTTTTATTTATATGTTAACAGTACATGTTTCGTTCCTTGTTTATGAACATCCTCAGCTGTTATAGTGGCTTAGGTGAATGGCTAAAAGTTTTAAAATACATAGATTTACAAATACATTGATTCACTTAAAAACTAAATACGAATTAAGATAGATGATATTAAAAACAGTGTGGGGTTAGTGTGTTACTGGTACGAGAGCAGATGATTACATGGTTGATTGACTTAAAACTATGTCTGTTCATTAGAATAGTTGTTCAAAAATAATTTTCACTTTGTTACATAAACAGTCTGTATACAATTAAAATTCTTTAAAAAATGTTTGACTTCATAGCATTGTTCGAATTGTTGAAAGTTTTTCTTCCTTTCCTTCCAGGTAAGTTGTTATATGTTGTGTGCATGCTTATAGTGCTTTTGACTGAGTCTAATGTGGAAACTTTTGGAGCTGATTGCTGATCTATTAATGTGAAGGGAGCCTCGTTTCAAATTTCTGAAATGAAATAAAATACGGTAGTGGGAATTTGTTCAAAAGCTGTGTCGTTGCGTAATATAGAATGTATAATAAAGTTCATTTACCTTGCTATAGCTGAATTCCGATTCTACTGTGACCCTGGAGGGACGTTTGATACTGCTTTGCGTCTGGTGAAGTAATGGTGTGTGTATTCCGTTGTATACTCCTCCCTACGGGGAGGAGGCGTGTCGGTTACAGTGACCGCATCAACATTGGGAGGGGTGGGTAGAGGGGATGTACAAAATGGCGGAGGCTCTGTCTTGTTCATTCTTCTACTATCTGTATTGTGTCTTTTGCCTAATGCTTCGAGACTTGATAATGTCCCTTCAAATAAAGGGTTTCTATTATCAATAGTTTCATTGAGGTTATTGTCTTGATCACTTTTTTGTTCTAAATAAATATGTAGATTTTCTAAAGAATTAAGGAGAGCTCCTTTGTTTATTTTATGTAATATAGTTAAGTCCTGCTCTATGGTTGTAAATTGATGTCCCATTAAACTCATGTGCTGGCCCATCACGGAAATATTTTTATGTCTTTCGGCATTGACATGTTCTTGGTACCTTACAGTAAAACTGCGCCCAGTTTGTCCGACATAACTTTTTTTACATTGATGGCATTTTAATTTATAAACCCCTGATTCAGAGTGTGTTTTTACCTAGGGAATTGACAATGTTTTGATTTAAAAATTTTTGCTTCGTGTTGTTGCTGGTTGAAAATGCGATCTTATAATTGTTTTCTGAATAAATTGGTTACTGTGTAAATGTTAGGGATGTTGAATGTGAACTTAGCGTATTCATCTTTCTTTTTCGTTTCAGGTGTTAGATTGGTTTGCAATTTTTGTTTGAATTTACCGATTATTTTGTTTATTATCTTTGGTTCGAAACCGTTGCGGTACCACAAACTGCTCGGCGTTGACGTCTTTAGGCTAACCAGAGTGTGTTGTTTGAGAAAGTTCAAATCGAGCAAATAATTGATCAATTACTTGATCAAGTATTGACTATTCATTTTATTTGTTACATATTTTACTGGGGAAATCGACGTTGTGAATGTCATAGGAAGCCCTGAAAATTCTGAACTTTTCTCTAATACTTTGTTTTTAATTTTAGATACACCTTGGCTGACATTTGGACATGTCCATCCTCTGAAGGAGATGACTACATCCTTCACTGTGAACCAGCAGAGCAGAAGATTCCCATATACAAGCATCTCCAGGAGTGGTAAAAGAAAATGCTAGATGAGGGCATTATCGAGAGGATAGAATTTGAGTACAAGGACACCTTGAAACAGGCTGTCGAGGACAAACTTAGCTCAGCAGCTGAGTTATCGTACTTTGAGTGTGACATCTGGCCTGATGTTCTTGAAGAAAGTATCAAGAATTTGGATCAGGGACAGTAAGAGAAAGAGAAGCAAATGCAACTGAGTCTGCCGAAGCTGCAGCTGCAAATGTGGTGAGAATACAAATATTATAATGCAATTTTCTTGGTCCTTCTATAGATTCTCTAAACTCTTCCAATATTGATGGGAGGCTTTCCATGTTTACATTCTTTCCCATCCGTCTGAATCGGTTAATTGTTTCTCTCGGTTTTAAGCATGTGATTGCGGATCTTAAAATATGTTTTGAACCTCCTCCTGTTTCTGCATGTTGCTTCAGTGGCTGAAGGTTCTTCTCTAATTGCATACTCTGAAGGCAGAAAGTCCTTGTCCATTGATCATTTCCAGTATATTCGACACTATGTGGCTGGAGGTCCTGTTCTCGTTTTCAGCTTTAATTTTACTTAAATGCAAAAATGTTCATTATAGACTGTTACGCCTTTTAGTATTCAGTTTGCAAAACCTCTGTTAATTTACTCCATATATCTTATATTTAAGACATTAAAAGCAGAATAACCTTCTCCATCTTAGTCTCCCTATTCTGCTGTTATCCTCAGGTCTTACTCAATTATTCTTTTAGGTAACCTGATACTCCTCCATTCGCCTCACATAAGCCCATGAATGAATCCATATGTGTACCACGGCAATCAAAGAGTTCATTCCTAACTTAGACTTTTCTCCTTATTCTGAGTATCACCTTCCCACTGCATTAGCACCTTAATTTGATGTCATTACAGCTCCATTCTGGGAGAATGTGTTCGTAAACTCTTCTGTGATGTACCCGTTCCGGCGTTGCTTTCCCAATCTGTCATTCAGTTCCCCTACAATTCTTTCCTGCTGACATCACTTTGGTCTTGGAAATGCTAACACTCATATCATACTTGCTGCACATATTTTCAGGATAGAAGATGTTATATTGCAGGCTTTCACCAACATCTGCCTTTAAGATTTAATTAAAATAGAATAGAAGGAACAACTCAATTCCTTTATTCTATTTTAATTCAATTGTTTCATTTGTCTCTATTTGTTATTTTTCCCAAGTGCAATACTGTTACAGTATGTATTCTTTTTCAGGTAGTTTACAGATATATTACTCAAAATTAGTTGGCGGAGACTGAAGATCCTAACAGTTAAAATTAACCAAGTCAGAACTGAAGAGATGGTTTCAGAAATTACAAATTTTCTTGGAAATACATTGTATTCATGATTGTAGACTTATAGGCTTCCCGGTTGTTCATAGGCAGGTTTGTTTGTTTGTTTGTTTGTTGTTTTAATTAATTCATTAATTGATTATAAATTAAGGTCAGTAAAAATTTGCTCAGTGACAGCCTTTAAATGGAAGCTTGGAGTAGAGACTACCTTGTATGTATTGTTCATGTAGTGCACTTATATCTGTTTCAGAACTTTCCGATCAAGAGAGAGGAATGTGAAAATGTTCCCGATGGCAAGAGGAAAACCAAGAGGACGAACAAGCCCAAAGAAAATCAAAATAAGAATAGTAAGAAGTCTAATAACACCTCAAACTGGCGATGATTTGTCATCCAAGCTCTTTGCTACAATTGAGAAGCAAAAAGAAATATTTTTGTGATCAGGCTACATTCTGCTCAGTCGCTCCTAGTTTAGCTGTGAGTTAAACTTACACTTTTGACAGATTTGACAAGTTCATGCCAATCTTGCTATCTTAATATTAGATTTCTTCAGTTCATTCATAAATTTAACAGTGCCACATCTCACTGGTCTGTTATCAGTGTATACGTCTCTGGTGCATTTGTCAATACGGAGTGATATTACATGATCTGCAGCACCTGCTCCCAGACCAAGTTCCTTATATTCTGGTAATTCAATTCCCTGTTGCATCCTTCTACAGTACTGATCTCCACGTCCATTCCTGCATCTTGTCAGTTTGCTTCAACAATTTCATGGTTCCCCCCCACCCCCCCTCGTACTTCTCTAGTTGCCTGGCTCAGTGGCTCAGACGCTTTCCGAGCCCAAGTTGGTAGGTTCAATCCTTTCTCAGTGCGGTGATATTTCAAGAGAACAAAATATGCCAGTCACGTGTTTGTAAATTTACCGGCACGTTAAACAACTCCCGCGGAACAAAATTCTGGCACCTTGGTGTCTAAAGAAGCTGCAAAGTTGTTAGTGGGATGTAAAAACAATAACAATAATCTCCTGTAGTCGACACCTGATACTAACTAATAATCAATATTAACACACTGTATTGGGAATCACCGGGAGCTCATATAATGTTTTGTTGCAAAACTCCTAATTTTCATCACGATTTCTGAAGCGAATTAGTACCAAGGATCGGCATATTACATAACGTACACCACAAATGATCCGCGCCATTGAATCCTATTGAATGTCATTGTGAATCCTAGTTTTACGAAAGAATTTTTAAAAGAGAGAGAGAGAGAATTGTATTTGCGTTTTATTTACTACCAATTAATTCTTCATAATGGTGTACTCCAAAAATGAATACAGAAAAAACATAAATTTGTTTCTAAGAATAATCCTCACGTAGGCAGACAAACCCGCTGATCAGAATTGTCATATGGTTTGCTTACCTTCTTTTGATACCTATTTATAATCGGCTAGTTTAACCTGTCTGGTGTTTTATGAGTATGCTGTCTGGTATTAGAAAATAGGATTGTGTTGTGCAAAACGCCCAACAATTACTTTTCCTTAGTCGTTCTTTGATTTTTGTAAGTCACGAGTACAACTCTCTCACACACAGTGTTTTCTTCGTACCGGGCGTGCGGTTAGGGGAGCGCACCTGTGAGTTTGCATCCTGTAGATAGTGGGTTCAAAACCCACTGTTGACAGTCCTGAAGATCATTTTCCGTGGTTTCCCATTTTCACATAGGGCAAATGCTTAGGCTGTGACACGGTTAAGGCCACGGCCGCTTCCTTCCCACTCCTAGCTCCTTCCTCTCCCATCGTCACACTAAGACCTATCTGGTTACATGCTTCGTGCTGCATGGTTCCCCGTGCTTTAGGTATCCTCAAAAAGCCTAAGCATTTCTTAATCTGTGAACAAGCAATTATGAAAACTTGTGGTCCTACTTAATACGTCGCTCACACTTCACTTCTAACATGCTACAGATGCCGCACAGGCCAAGGCCAGACAACGCTCTAGTACAACAGGATTCATTGTTTGAGGTGAAGGAGTACCAACCTTATATCAAGTAATGCGTGCTATCAAGTTAGTTTCACTAAATTCTGGAAAATATATGCGCAGAATATTTGCGTATGTAC
Organism: Anabrus simplex; assembly: GCF_040414725.1. Taxonomy (NCBI): domain Eukaryota; kingdom Metazoa; phylum Arthropoda; class Insecta; order Orthoptera; family Tettigoniidae; genus Anabrus; species Anabrus simplex. The sequence goes on along the minus strand of NC_090276.1, from coordinate 102,377,045 downwards.
AGTATTTATCTTACTGAACATAGTTTAAATGGCCTACATATAAATGTTTTGATCCCAAAGTCAAAAATATACAGAGCAGTTTACAGAAATTATGATGGATATAAAATAAAGACTGATGTGTCACACAAGTTCTTGCACTAAGGTCAGAATAGCAACAAATTTTCTGGCAATATTTCTCGGAAGATAGCTAATTTGAAGTTCTGTATATTTTAATTTATATAAGACTGCTTATGGATTGTGCAGTATATTAAGGGCTAGACTTCAACCAGCGTTAATTTGCCATTTTATTATTTCAGGTTTGTGGAAGCTTGAGATTATCAGGATAGTTCCCTTATTGAACCAAAACCCTGTTTGCCAAAATGGAGGTTGATGGTCTTTTGTATATACGTGGAGGAGTGCGGCTCAGAGTACCTTGATCCAATACGAGGCAAGTATACATTGCGTACCTGGACTACGTCAAACAGCTAGGGTGAGTAAATTAAATTAATAGTGTTCATTTTAATGGTACTTTAGAATTATTGTTTGCAATTTTCTGTTCAGTGGCGTTTTATGCTCATGTTGTGCATAACTTCTAGTTCAGTCAGCCCATGCTATGTACAACATTGTAATAATTGTTGACAGTAACACAGCTTAAACACTGATACAACTCAAAGCATTTTATTTGACACTCGTGGAATGTTGATAATTAAAATTTTTAAAAACTTTATAAAACGAACTTATAACAGTGTTGAAGGACTGATTCATGGTTTCTCTGTCTCTTCAACATCCTATTCTCAATAGTTATTTGTTATTAACCTCACTGTCCAAAGCTGATGTCCAATTATGTTCCTCTGAATTATTCAATGTCCAGGAGTTTGGGAATCGTTGCGGTACAACAAACTGTTCAGCATTGACGTCTTTAGGCTTACCAGAGTGTGTTGTTTGAGCAAGTTCAAAGTGATCAAATAATTACTTGAACAAGTAATGACAATTCATTTTATTTGTTACATATGTTACTGGGGAAATCGACGTTGTGAATGTCATAGGAAGCCCTGAAAATTCTGAACTTTTCTCAGACCTTGGCTGACATTGGACAAGTCCATCCTCTGAAGGAGATGACTACATCCTTCACTGTGAACCAGCGGATCAGAAGATCCCCAAATACAAGCATTTCCAGGAGTGGTATAAGAAAATTCTTGATGAGGGCATTATCGAGAGGGTAGAATTTGAGTACAAGGACACCTTGAAACAGGCTGTCGAGGACAAACTTAGCTCAGCAGCTGAGTTATCGTACTTTGAGTGTGACATCTGGCCTGATGTTCTTGAAGAAAGTATCAAGAATTTGGATCAGGGACAGTAAAAGAAAGAGAAGCAAATGCAACTGAGTCTGCCGAAGCTGCAGCTGCAAATGTGGTGAGAATACAAATATTATAATGCAATTTTCTTGGTCCTTCTAAAGATTCTATAAACTCTTCCAATTTTGATGATAGGCTTTCCATGTTTACATTCTTTCCCATCCGTCTGAATCGAATAATTGTTTCTCTCGGTTTTAAGCATGTGATTGCGGATCTTAAAATATGTTTTGAACCTCCTCCTGTTTCTGCATGTTGCTTCAATGGCTGAAGGTTCTTCTCTAATTGCGTACTCTGAAAGCAGAAAGTCCTTGTCTATTGATCATTGCCAGTATATTGGACACTATGTGGCTGGAAGTCCTGTTCTCGTTTGCAGTTTTAATTTTACTTAAATGCATACTTCTTCTTTATAGACTGTTACGCCTTTTAGTATTCAGTCTGCAAACCTCTGTTAATTTACTCCATATGTCTTATATTTAAGTCATTAAAGCAGAATAACCATCTCCATCTTAGTCTCCCTATTCTGCTGTTATCCTCAGGTCTTACTCAATTATTCTCTTAGGTAACCCGATACTCCTCCATTCGCCTCACATAAGCTCATGAATGAATCCATATGTGTACCACGGCAATCAAAGAGTTCCTTCCTATCTTAGACTTTTCCCCTTATTCTGAGTATCGCCTTCCCACTGCATTAGCACCTTAATTTGATGTCATTACAGCTCCATTCTGGGAGAGTGTGTTTCTAAACTCTTCTGTGATGTACCTGTTCCAGTGTTGCTTTCCCCCTACAATTCTTTCCTGCTGACATCACTTTGGTCTTGGAAATGCTAACACTCATATCATACTTGCTGCACATATTTTCAGGATAGAAGATGTTATATTGCAGGCTTTCACCAACATCTGCCTTTAAGATTTAATTAAAATAGAATAGAAGGAACAACTCAATTCCTTTATTCTATTTTAATTCAATTGTTTCATTTGTCTCTATCTCTTATTATTCCAAGCGCAATACTGTTACAGTATGTATTCTTTCTCAGGTAGTTTACAGATATATTACTCAAAATTAGTTTTGGGAGACTGAAGATCCTAACAGTTAAAATTAACTGAGTCGGAACTGAAGAGATGGCTTCAGACATTACAAATTTTCTTGGAAATACATTGTATTCATGATTGTAGACTTATAGACTTCCTGGTTGTTCGTAGGCTGGTTTGTTTGTTTGTTTGTTTGTTTGTTTGTTTGTTGTTTTAATTAATTCATTAATTGATTATAAATTAAGGTCAGTAAGAATTTGCTCAGTGACAGCCTTTAAATGGAAGCTTGGAGTAGAGACTAATTTGTATGTATTGTTCATGTAGTGCACTTGTATCTGTTTGAGATCTTACTGATGAAGAGAGAGGAATATGAAAATGTTCTCGATGGCATGAGGAAAACGAAGAGGCCGAACAAGCCCAAGAAAATCAAAGGAATAATAGTAAGAAGTCTAATAACACCTCAAACTGGCGATGATTTGTCATCCAAGCTCTTTGCTACAATTGAGAAGCAAAAAGAAATATTTTTGTGATCAGGCTGCATTCTGCTCAGCCGCTCCTAGTTTAGCTGTGAGTTAAACTTACACTTTTGACAGATTTGACAAGTTCCTGCCTATCTGGCTATCTTATTGTTAGATTTCTTCAGTTCATTCATAAATTTAACAGTGCCACATCTCACTGGTCTGTTATCAGTGTATACGTCTCTGGTGCATTTGTCAATACGGAGTGATATTACATGATCTACATCACCTGCTCCCAGACCAAGTTCCTTATATTCTGGTAATTCATTTCCCTGTTGCATCCTTCTACAGTACTGATCTCCACGTCCATTCCTGCATCTTGTCAGTTTGCTTCAACAATTTCAAGGTCCCCACCCCCACCCCCCTCGTACTTCTCTAGTTGCCTGGCTCAGTGGCTCTGACGCTTTCCGAGCCCAAGTTGGTAGTTTCAATCCTTTCTCAGTGCGGTGATATTTGAAGGGAACAAAATATGCCAGTTACGTGTTTGTAAATTTACCGGCATTTTAAACAACTCCCGCGGAACAAAATTCCGGCACCTCGGTGTCTAAATAAGGTGTAAAGTTGTTAGTGGGATGTAAAAACAATAACAATAATCTCCTGTAGTCGACACCTGATACTAACTTATAATCAATATTAACACACTGTAATGGGAATCACCGGGAGCTCACATAATGTTTTGTTGCAAAACTCCTAATTTTCATCACTATTTCTGAACCGAATGAGTACCAAGGAATCGCATATTACGTAACGTACACCACAAATAATCCGCGCCATTGAATCCTATTGAATGTCATTGTGAATCCTAATTTTACGAAAGAATTTTTAAAAGAGAGAGAGACAGAGAATTTTTTTTATTTTTATTTACTACCAATTAATCCTTCTAATGGTGTACTCCAAAAATGACTACAGAAAAAACATAAATTTGTTTCTAAGAATAATCCTCACGTAGGTAGACAAACCCGCTGATCAGAATTGTCATATGGTTTGCTTACCTTCTTTTGATACCTATTTATAATCGGCTAGTTATCCTGTCTGGTGTTTTATGAGTATGCTGTCTGGTATTAGTTGAATAAGATTGTGTTGTACAAAACGCCCAACAATTACTTTTTTTAAGTCGTTCTTTGATTTTTGTAAGTCACCAGTACAACTCTCTCAGACACAGTGCTTTCTTCGTACCGGGCGTGCGGTTAGGGAAGCGCAGCTGTGAGTTTGCATCCTGTAGATAGTGGGTTCAAAACCCACTGTTGACAGTCCTGAAGATCATTTTCCGTGGTTTCCCATTTCACATCAGGCAAATGCTGAGGCTGTGACACGGTTAAGGCCACGGCCGATTCCTTCCCACTACTAACTTCTTCCTCTCCCATCATCACACTAAGACCTATCTGGTTACATGCTTCGTGCTGCATGGTTCCCCGTGCTTTCGGTATTCTCAAATAGCCTAAGCATATCTTAATCTGTGAACAAGCAATTATGAGAACTTGTGGTCCTACTTAATACATCGCTCACACTTCACTTCTAACATGCTACAGATGCCGCACAGGCCAAGGACAGACAACGCTATAGTACAACAGGATTCATTTTTGAGGCGAAGGAGTACCAACCTTATATCAAGTAATGCGTGCTATCAAGTTTCATTCGTTAAATTCTGGAAAATATATGCGCAGAATATATGCGTATATACAGTATTTATTTTACTGAACATAGTTTAAATGGCCTACAAATAAACGTTTTGATCCCAAAGTCAAAAATATACAGAGCAGTTTACAGAAGTTATGATGGATTTAAATAAAGAATGATGTGTCCCATAAGTTCTTGCACTAAGATCAGAATAGCAACAAATTTTCTGGCAATATTTCTCGGAAGATAGCTAATTTGAAGTTCTGTATATTTTAATTTATATAAGACTGCTTATGGATTGTGCAGTATATTAAGGGCTAGACTTCAACCAGAGTTAATTTGCCAGTTTATTGTTTCAGGTTTGTGGAAGCTTGAGATTATCAGGACAGTTCCCTTATTGAACCAAAACCCTGTTTGCCAAAATTGAGGTTGGCTTTCTTTGGTATGTACGTGGAGGAGTGCGGCTCAGAGTGCCCTCGATCCAATACGAGGCAATTATACATTGTGTACCTGGACTACGTTAAACAGCTAGGGTGAGTAAATTAAATTAATAATGTTCATTTTATTGGTACTTTAGAATTATTGTCTGCAATTTTCTGTTCAGTGGTGTTTTATGCTCATGTTTTGCATAACTTCTAGTTCAGGTCGTAAGGATAACCCCCATTTGTTTCTTAATGCACATTCACATAATGTTAGATTTGATATACCAAAAGAAGAAAATTGTCATATTGAATCGTACTAGCCAATTCTTAAGAAGGTTAACAGTTAATATGTCAGCTCATGCTATGTACAACATTGTAATAATTGTTGACAGTAACACAGCTTAAACACTGATACAACTCAAAGCATTTTATTTGACACTCGTGGAATGTTGATAATTAAAACCTTAAAAAACTTTATAAAACGAATTTAAAACAGTTTTGAAGGACTGATTCATGGTTTCTGTGTCTCTTCAACATCCTATTCTCAATAGTTATTTGTTATTAACCGCACTGTCCAAAGCTGAAGTCCAATTATGTTCCTGTGATTTATTCAATGTCGAGGAGTTTGGGAATCATTGCGGTTGCAAGTAATCAGCTTCATTTTCCGTATCAAAATTTAATCACTAAATTTTACACTATTGAGGATCTTCCACCGTTTTGATACTTTATTTTGCCTTTTGGCAAATTTTTTATTTATATGTTAACAGTACATGTTTCGTTCCTTGTTTATGAACATCCTCAGCTGTTATAGTGGCTTAGGTGAATGGTTAAAATTTTTAAAATACATAGATTTACAAGTACATTGATTCACTTAAGAACTGAATACGAATTAAGATAGATGATATTAAAAACAGTGTGGGGTTAGTGTGTTACTGGTATGAGAGCAGATGATTACATGGTTGATTGACTTAAAACTATGTCTATTCATTAGAATATTTGTTCAAAAAAAATTTTCACTTTGTTACATAAACAGTCTGTATACAATTAAAATTCTTTAAAAAATGTTTGACTTCATAGCATTGTTCGAATTGTTGAAAGTTTTTCTTCCTTTCCTTCCAGGTAAGTTGTTGTATGTTGTGTGCATGCTTATAGTGCTTTTGACTGAGTCTAATGTGGAAACTTTTGGAGCTGATTGCTGATCTATTAATTTGAATGGAGCCTTGTTTCAAATTTCTGAAATGAAATAAAATACGGTAGTGGGAATTTGTTCAAAAGCTGTGTCGTTGCGTAATATGGAATGTATAATAAAGTTCATTTACCTTGCTATAGCTGAATTCCGATTCTACTGTGACCCTGGAGGGACGTTTGATACTGCTTTGCGTCTGGTGAAGTAATGGTGTGTGTATTCCGTTGTATACTCCTCCCTACGGGGAGGAGGCGTGTCGGTTACAGTGACCGCATCAACTTTGGGAGGGCTGGGTAGAGGGGATTACAAAATGGCGGAGCCTCTGTCTTGTTCATTCTTCTACTATTTGTATTGTGTCTTTTGCCTAATGCTTCGAGGCTTGATAATGTCCCTTCAAATAAAGGGTTTCTATTATCAATAGTTTCATTGTGGTTATTGTCTTGATCACTTTTTTGTTCTAAATAAATATATAGATTTTCTAAAGAATTAAGGAGAGCTCCTTTGTTTATTTTATGTAATATAGTTAAGTCCTGCTCTATGGTTGTAAATTGATGTCCCGTTAAACTCATGTGCTGGCCCATCACGGAAATTTTTTTATGTCTTTCAGCATTGACATGTTCTTGGTATCTTACAGTAAAACTGCGCCCAGTTTGTCCGACATAACTTTTTTTACATTGATGGCATTTTAATTTATAAACCCCTGATTCAGAGTGTTTGTTTTTACCTAGGGAATTGACAATGTTGTGATTAAAAAATTTTTGCTTCGTGTTGTTGCTGGTTGAAAATGCGATCTTATAATTATGTTTTCTGAATAAATTGGTTACTGTGTAAAGGTTAGAGATGTTGAATTTGAACTTAGCGTATTCATCTTTCTTTTTCGTTTCAGGTGTTAGATTGGTTTGCAATTTTTGTTTGAATTTACCGATTATTTTGTTTATTATCTTTGGTTCGAAACCGTTGAGGTACCACAAACTGCTCGGCGTTGACGTCTTTAGGCTTACCAGAGTGTGTTGTTTGAGAAAGTTCAAATCGATCAAATAATTGATCAAATACTTGGTCAAGTAATGACTATTAATTTAATTTGTTACACATTTTACTGGGGAAATCGACATTGTGAATGTCATAGGAAGCCCTGAAAATTCTCAAATACTTTGTTTTTAATTTTAGATACACCTTGGCTGACATTTGGACATGTCCACCCTCTGAAGGAGATGACTACATCCTTCACTGTGAACCAGCAAAGCAGAAGATCCCCAAATACAAGCATCTCCAGGAGTGGTATAAGAAAATGCTAGATGAGGGCATTATCGAGAGGATAGAATTTGAGTACAAGGACACCTTGAAACAGGCTGTCGACGACAAACTTAGCTCAGCAGCTGAGTTATCGTACTTTGAGTGTGACATCTGGCCTGATGTTCTTGAAGAAAGTATCAAGAATTTGGATCAGGGACAGTAAGAGAAAGAGAAGCAAATGCAACTGAGTCTGCCGAAGCTGCAGCTGCAAATGTGGTGAGAATACAAATATTATAATGCAATTTTCTTGGTCCTTCTAAAGATTCTATAAACTCTTCCAATTTTGATGGGAGGCTTTCCATGTATACATTCTTTCCCATCCGTCTGAGTCAGTTAATTGTTTCTCTCGGTTTTAAGCATGTGATTGCGGATCTTAAAATATGTTTTGAACCTCCTCCTGTTTCTGCATGTTTCTTCAATGGCTGAAGGTTCTTCTCTAATTGCGTACTCTGAAAGCAGAAAGTCCTTGTCTATTGATCGTTGTCAATATATTGGACACTATGTGGCTGGAGGTCCTGTTCTCATTTGCAGCTTTAATTTTACTTAAATGCAAAAATGTTCATTATAGACTGTTACGCCTTTTAGTATTCAGTTTGCAAAACCTCTGTTAATTTACTCCATATATCTTATATTTAAGACATTAAAAGCAGAATAACCTTCTCCATTTAAGTCTCCCTATTCTGCTGTTATCCTCAGGTCTTACTCAATTATTCTCTTAGGTAACCCAATACTCCTCCATTCGCCTCACATAAGCCCATGAATGAATCCATATGTGTACCACGGCAATCAAAGAGATCATTCCTAACTTAGACTTTTCTCCTTATTCTGAGTATTAACTTCCCACTGCATTAGCACCTTAATTTGATGTCAATACAGCTCCATTCTGGGAGAATGTGTTCGTAAACTCTTCTGTGATGTACCTGTTCCAGTGTTGCTTTCCCCCTACAATTCTTTCCTGGTGACATCACTTTGGTCTTGGAAATGCTAACACTCATATCATACTTGCTGCACCTATTTTCAGGCAAGAAGATGTTATATTGCAGGCTTTCACCAACATCTGCCTTTAAGATTTAATTAAAATAGAATAGAAGGAACAACTCAATTCCTTTATTCTATTTTAATTCAATTGTTTCATTTGTCTCTATCTCTTATTATTCCAAGTGCAATACTGTTACAGTATGTATTCTTTTTCAGGTAGTTTACAGATATATTACTCAAAATTAGTTGGCGGAGACTGAAGATCCTAACAGTTAAAATTAACTGAGTCGGAACTGAAGAGATGGCTTCAGATATTACAAATTTTCTTGGAAATACATTGTAATCATGATTGTAGACTTATAGGCTTCCCGGTTGTTCGTAGGCTGGTTTGTTTGTTTGTTTGTTGTTTTAATTAATTCATTAATTGATTATAAATTAAGGTCAGTAAAAATTTGCTCAGTGACACCCTTTAAAAGAAAGCTTGGAGTAGAGACTACCTTGTATGTATTGTTCATGTAGTGCACTTGTATCTGTTATAGAACTTTCCGATCAAGAGAGAGGAATGTGAAAATGTTCCCGATGGCAAGAGGAAAACCAAGAGGACGAACAAGCCCAAAGAAAATCAAAATAAGAATAGTAAGAAGTCTAATAACACCTCAAACTGGCGATGATTATTCATCCAAGCTCTTTTGCTACAATTGAGAAGCAAAAAGAAATATTTTTTGTCATCAGGCTACATTCTGCTCAGTCGCTCCTAGTTTAGCTGTGAGTTAAACTTACACTTTTGACAGATTTGACAAGTTCCTGCCTATCTTGCTATCTTATTGTTAGATTTCTTCAGTTCATTCATAAATTTAACAGTGCCACATCTCACAGGTCTGTTATCAGTGTATACGTCTCTGGTGCATTTGTCAATATGGAGTGATGTTACATGATCTACATCACCTGCTCCCAGACCAAGTTCCTTATATTCTGGTAATTCAATTCCCTGTTGCATCCTTCTACAGTACTGATCTCCACGTCCATTCCTGCATCTTGTCAGTTTGCTTCAACAATTTCATGGTTCCCCCCCACCCCCCCTCGTACTTCTCTAGTTGCCTGGCTCAGTGGCTCAGACGCTTTCCGAGCCCAAGTTGGTAGGTTCAATCCTTTCTCAGTGCGGTGATATTTGAAGAGAACAAAATATGCCAGTCACGTGTTTGTAAATTTACCGGCACGTTAAACAACTCCCGCGGAACAAAATTCCGGCACCTTGGTGTCTAAAGAAGCTGTAAAGTTGTTAGTGGGATGTAAAAACAATAACAATAATCTCCTGTAGTCGACACCTGATACTAACTTATAATCAATATTAACACACTGTATTGGGAATCACCGGGAGCTCATATAATGTTTTGTTGCAAAACTCCTAATTTTCATCACTATTTCTGAACCGAATGAGTACCAAGGAATCGCATATTACGTAACGTACACCACAAATAATCCGCGCCATTGAATCCTATTGAATGTCACTGTGAATCCTAATTTTACGAAAGAATTTTTAAAAGGGAGGAGAGAGAATTGTATTTGCGTTTTATTTACTACCAATTAATTCTTCATAATGGTGTACTCCAAAAATGAATACAGAAAAAACATAAATTTGTTTCTAAGAATAATCTTCACGTAGGTAGACAAACCCGCTGATCAGAACTGTCATATGATTTGCTTACCTTCTTTTGATACCTTTTTATAATTGGCTAGTTTAACCTGTCTGGTGTTTTATGAGTATGCTGTCTGGTATTAGAAAATAGGATTGTGTTGTGCAAAACACCCAACAATTACTTTTTTTTAGTCGTTCTTTGTGTAACCTCTCCAAAGGGTAAGGTTACAATTAATAGGTTTAATGAAGAGAAAATGTTTGCTACCGTAATCCATTCACCAAAAGTACTCTACACTAGGCATGTCAACATGTACGAAACTAAATTTGCAAGCACATTAATCACAGAAAATAAACAAACAGTTTAACCAACATGACTGTTAAGAAAGGATAACCGGGAAGCGGCTGGGAACCATATCCAGGCGGTCGAAGGTATTGGTAATACTGAAGAAGCGAAGTCAATGTAATCCTAAACTTTACTTAACAATTTAGATTCAATTTCATATATAAAGCAATAGCCAATAAACCATTAAAATTTTGACGGCATTATTTCAACAACCATTACAATTTACAGTTTACCATGAGGGTAGCATTCAGTTATTAAATTTCTTTTACACCGGAACATCACACATGATGTTCAACTGTCATGGCGTTACCTTTAAAAACCCAAAACAGTTTGAAATAAATAAAAGAAGGTGACGTTATACTAAAGTGAAGAGATACATCTAAGGAGAAAAATATTTACGTATAATCATGGAGCAGAGCATCTTCAGTGGGTAGCCCCCTCAAAAACACTTCTGAGAAAGAGTACCCAACCTAAAGATGAATATTCCATGATGAAGCGGAATGAACGAGACAGTCCCGAGGTAAATATTACTTATAAAGATTATTTCGAAAGGCGTATAACATTTAATTTACAAAACAACAAACGGGAACTATCTCTTGACAAAGTGAGGTGACTTACCAAAACGGCTAAGTCATAATGATAACATTTGGAAGCAGAAGGAAACACGGGTACGCTCCGGCAAGATAAATTAAATGAAACACTACATCTGAAACTGAATACCTGAAAAGTTAAAAAAAAAATCAGTGCTTACCGGATGGCAGGGCCAAGAAGACCCGTACCTTGGAAGGTGACAGTTCCCTTCAGTGGTCAAACAGACAAGACGCCCTCCCAGAGCAAGGCTCCAGCGACAACGCTTCTGTCCGGAAATTATGAAATCTTACCACGGCCAATGAGCGTACGATGTTTTCCTTCACCTACCAATCACATTTCCTTTTATTTTCTCCAATAGGAGCGCAGAAAAAATAGTGCTGACAAAGAACATTTGGGAATCCTCTAGAAATTAGGAAACTGATGCAACTTTACGAAACCGGAAATCTCCCACGCCGATGTGGCGCGTGTGTTACAGTATGCACCAGATTTACCATTACAATCAATTAATCTTAAAATCATATTAACTTCAAACCAATCAAACAATTTCAAAATTCACATACTGAGGAGAAACCAAAACAAACAATTGAATAAATACTTTACATACACAAGTCATCGCTGTCTTCCGAGTCCAAATAATCAAATCCCAATAATCACAACACTTTGATTTTTGTTAGTCACGAGTACAACTCTCTCACACACAGTGTTTTCTTCGTACCGGGCGTGCGGTTAGGGGAGCGCACCTGTGAGTTTGCATCCTGTAGATAGTGGGCTCAAAACTCACTGTTGACAGTCCTGAAGATCATTTTCCGTGGTTCCCCATTTTCATATCAGGCAAATGCTGAGGCTGTGACACGGTTAAGGCCACGGCCACTTCCTTCCCACTCCTAGCTCCTTCCTCTCCCATCGTCACACTAAGACCTATCTGGTTACATCCTTCATGCTGCATGGTTCCCCGTGCTTTCGGTATCCTCAAAAAGACTAAGCATATTTTAATCTGTGAACAAGCAATTATGAAAACTTGTGGTCCTACTTAATACGTCGCTCACACTTCACTTCTTACATGCTACAGATACCGCACAGGCCAAGGACAGACAACGCTATAGTACAACAGGATTCATTGTTTAAGGCAAAGGAGTACCAACCTTATATCAAGTATTGCGTGCTATCAAGTTTCTTTCGCTAAATTCTGGAAAATATATGCGCAGAATATTTGCGTATATACAGTATTTATTTTACTGAACATAGTTTAAATGGCCTACAAATAAAAGTTTTGATCCCAGAGTCAAAAATATACAGAGCAGTTTACAGAAATTATGATGGATTTAAATAAAGAATGATGTGTCCCATAAGTTCTTGCACTAAGATCAGAATAGCAACAAATATTCTGGCAATATTTCTCGGAAGATAGCTAATTTGAAGTTCTGTATATTTTAATTTATATAAGACTGCTTATGGATTGTGCAGTATATTAAGGGCTAGACTTCAACCAGAGTAAATTTGCCAGTTTATTGTTTCAGGTTTGTGGAAGCTTGAGATTATCAGGACAGTTCCCTTATTGAACCAAAACCCTGTTTGTCAAAATGGAGGTTGACGGTTTTTGGTATGTACGTGGAGGAGTGCGGCTCAGAGTGCCCTTGATCCAATGCCAGGCAAGTATACATTGCGTACCTGGACTACGTCAAACAGCTGGGGTTGGTAAATTAAATTAATAATGTTCACTTTATTGGTACTTTAGAATTATTGTTTGCAATTTTCTGTTCAGTGGTGTTTTATGCTCATGTTTTGCATAACTTCTAGTTCAGGTCGTAAGGATAATCCCCATTTGTTTCTTAATGCACATTCACATAATGTTAGATTTGATATACCAAAAGAAGAAAATTGCCATATTGAATCGTACTAGCCAATTCTTAAGAAGGTTAACAGTTAATCAGTCAGCCCATGCTATGTACAACATTGTAATAATTGTTGACAGTAACACAGCTTAAACACTGATACAACTCAAAGCATTTTATTTGACACTCGTGGAATGTTGATAATTAAAACTTTAAAAAACTTTATAAAACGAAATTAAAACAGTGTTGAAGGTCTGATTCATGGTTTCTGTGTCTCTTCAACATCCTATTCCCAATAGTTATTTGTTATTAACCTCACTGTCCAAAGCTGAAGTCCAATTATGTTCCTCTGATTTATTCAGTGTCGAGGAGTTTGGGAATCGTTGCGGTACCACAAACTGTACGGCATTGACGTCTTTAGGCTTACCAGAGTGTGTTGTTTGAGAAAGTTCAAATCGATCAAATAATTGATCAATTACTTGATCAAGTATTGACTATTCATTTTATTTGTTACATATTTTACTGGGGAAATCGACATTGTGAATGTCATAGGAAGCCGAGAAAATTCTCAAAAACTTTGTTTTTAATTTTAGGTACACCTTGGCTGACATTTGGACATGTCCACCCTCTGAAGGAGATGACTACATCCTTCACTGTGAACCAGCAGAGCAGAAGATCCCCAGATACAAGCATCTCCAGGAGTGGTATAAGAAAATGCTAGATGAGGGCATTATCGAGAGGGTAGAATTGGAGTACAAGGACACCTTGAAACAGGCTGTCGAGGACAAACTTAGCTCAGCAGCTGAGTTATCGTACTTTGAGTGTGACATCTGGCCTGATGTTCTTGAAGAAAGTATCAAGAATTTGGATCAGGGACAGTAAGAGAAAGAGAAGCAAATGCAACTGAGTCTGCCGAAGCTGCAGCTGCAAATGTGGTGAGAATACAAATATTATAATGCAATTTTCTTGGTCCTTCTAAAGATTCTATAAACTCTTCCAATTTTGATGGGAGGCTTTCCATGTTTACATTCTTTCCCATCCGTCCTAATCGGTTAATTGTTTCTCTCGGTTTTAAGCATGTGATTGCGGATTTTAAAATATGTTTTGAACCTCCTCCTGTTTCTGCATGTTGCTTCAATGGCTGAAGGTTCTTCTCTAATTGCGTACTCTGAAAGCAGAAAGTCCTTGTCTATTGATCATTGCACGTATATTCGACACTATGTGGCTGAAAGTCCTGTTCTCGTTTGCAGCTTTAATTTAACTTAAATGCATACTTCTTCTTTATAGACTGTTACGCCTTTTAGTATTCAGTCTCCAAACCTCTGTTAATTTACGCCATATATCTTATATTTAAGTCATTAAAGCAGAATAACCATCCCCACCTTAGTCTCCCTATTCTGCTGTTATCCTCCAGTCTTACTCAATTATTCTCTTAGGTAACCCAATACTCCTCCATTCGCCTCACATAAGCTCATGAATGAATCCATAAGTGTACCACGGCAGTCAAAGAGTTCGTTCCTAACTTAGACTTTTCTCCTTATTCTGAGTATCACCTTCCCACTGCATTAGCACCTTAATTTGATGTCAATACAGCTCCATTCTGGGAGAATGTGTTCGTAAACTCTTCTGTGATGTACCTGTTCCAGTGTTGCTTTCCCCCTACAATTCTTTCCTGCTGACATCACTTTGGTCTTGGAAATGCTAACACTCATATCATACTTGCTGCACATATTTTCAGGATAGAAGATGTTATATTGCAGGCTTTCACCAACATCTGCCTTTAAGATTTAATTAAAATAGAATAGAAGGAACAACTCAATTCCTTTATTCTATTTTAATTCAATTGTTTCATTTGTCTCTATTTGTTATTTTTCCCAAGTGCAATACTGTTACAGTATGTATTCTTTTTCAGGTAGTTTACAGATATATTACTCAAAATTAGTTTTGGGAGACTGAAGATCCTAACAGTTAAAATTATCCAAGTCAGAACTGAAGAGATGGTTTCAGAAATTACAAATTTTCTTGGAAATACATTGTATTCATGATTGTAGACTTATAGGCTTCCCGGTTGTTCGTAGGCTGGTTTGTTTGTTTGTTTGTTTGTTTGTTTGTTTGTTTGTTGTTTTAATTAATTCATTAATTGATTATAAGTTAAGGTCAGTAAAAATTTGCTCAGTGACACCCTTTAAAAGAAAGCTTGGAGTAGAGACTACCTTGTATGTATTGTTCATGTAGTACACTTGTATCTGTTATAGAACTTTCCGATCAAGAGAGAGGAATGTGAAAATGTTCCCGATGGCAAGAGGAAAACCAAGAGGACGAACAAGCGCAAAGAAAATCAAAATAAGAATAGTAAGAAGTCTAATAACACGTCAAACTGGCGATGATTTGTCATCCAAGCTCTTTTGCTACAATTGAGAAGCAAAAAGAAATATTTTTTGTCATCAGGCTACATTCTGCTCAGCCGCTCCTAGTTTAGCTCTGAGTTAAACTTACACTTTTGACAGATTTGACAAGTTCCTGCCTATCTTGCTATCTTATTGTTAGATTTCTTCAGTTCATTCATAAATTTAACAGTGCCACATCTCACTGGTCTGTTATCAGTGTATACGTCTCTGGTGCATTTGTCAATACGGAGTGATATTACATGATCTACATCACCTGCTCCCAGACCAAGTTCCTTATATTCTGGTAATTCAATTCCCTGTTGCATCCTTCTACAGTACTGATCTCCACGTCCATTCCTGCATCTTGTCAGTTTGCTTCAACAATTTCATGGTTCCCCCCCACCCCCCCTCGTACTTCTCTAGTTGCCTGGCTCAGTGGCTCAGACGCTTTCCGAGCCCAAGTTGGTAGGTTCAATCCTTTCTCAGTGCGGTGATATTTGAAGAGAACAAAATATGCCAGTCACGTGTTTGTAAATTTACCGGCACGTTAAACAACTCCCGCGGAACAAAATTCCGGCACCTTGGTGTCTAAAGAAGCTGTAAAGTTGTTAGTGGGATGTAAAAACAATAACAATAATCTCCTGTAGTCGACACCTGATACTAACTTATAATCAATATTAACACACTGTATTGGGAATCACCGGGAGCTCATATAATGTTTTGTTGCAAAACTCCTAATTTTCATCACTATTTCTGAACCGAATGAGTACCAAGGAATCGCATATTACGTAACGTACACCACAAATAATCCGCGCCATTGAATCCTATTGAATGTCACTGTGAATCCTAATTTTACGAAAGAATTTTTAAAAGGGAGGAGAGAGAATTGTATTTGCGTTTTATTTACTACCAATTAATTCTTCATAATGGTGTACTCCAAAAATGAATACAGAAAAAACATAAATTTGTTTCTAAGAATAATCTTCACGTAGGTAGACAAACCCGCTGATCAGAACTGTCATATGGTTTGCTTACCTTCTTTTGATACCTTTTTATAATTGGCTAGTTTAACCTGTCTGGTGTTTTATGAGTATGCTGTCTGGTATTAGAAAATAGGATTGTGTTGTGCAAAACGCCCAACAATTACTTTTTTTTAGTCGTTCTTTGTGTAACCTCCCCAAAGGGTAAGGTTACAATTAATAGGTTTAATGAAGAGAAAATGTTTGCTACCGTAATGCATTCACCAAAAGTACTCTACACTAGGCATGTCAACATGTACGAAACTAAATTTGCAAGCACATTAATCACAGAAAATAAACAAACAATTTAACCAACATGACTGTTAAGAAAGGATAACCGGGAAGCGGCTGGGAACCATATCCAGGCGGTCGAAGGTATTGGTAATACTGAAGAAGCGAAGTCAATGTAATCCTAAACTTTACTTAACAATTTAGATTCAATTTCATATATAAAGCAATAGCCAATAAACCATTAAAATTTTGACGGCATTATTTCAACAACCATTACAATTTACAGTTTACCATGAGGGTAGCATTCAGTTATTAAATTTCTTTTACACCGGAACATCACACATGATGTTCAACTGTCATGGCGTTACCTTTAAAAACCCAAAACAGTTTGAAATAAATAAAAGAAGGTGACGTTATACTAAAGTGAAGAGATACATCTAAGGAGAAAAATATTTACGTATAATCATGGAGCAGAGCATCTTCAGTGGGTAGCCCCCTCAAAAACACTTCTGAGAAAGAGTACCCAACCTAAAGATGAATATTCCATGATGAAGCGGAATGAACGAGACAGTCCCGAGGTAAATATTACTTATAAAGATTATTTCGAAAGGCGTATAACATTTAATTTACAAAACAACAAACGGGAACTATCTCTTGACAAAGTGAGGTGACTTACCGAAACGGCTAAGTCATAATGATAACATTTGGAAGCAGAAGGAAACACGGGTACGCTCCGGCAAGATAAATTAAATGAAACACTACATCTGAAACTGAATACCTGAAAAGTTAAAAAAAAAATCAGTGCTTACCGGATGGCAGGGCCAAGAAGACCCGTACCTTGGAAGGTGACAGTTCCCTTCAGTGGTCAAACAGACAAGACGCCCTCCCAGAGCAAGGCTCCAGCGACAACGCTTCTGTCCGGAAATTATGAAATCTTACCACGGCCAATGAGCGTACGATGTTTTCCTTCACCTACCAATCACATTTCCTTTTATTTTCTCCAATAGGAGCGCAGAAAAAATAGTGCTGACAAAGAACATTTGGGAATCCTCTAGAAATTAGGAAATTGATGCAACTTTACGAAACCGGAAATCTCCCACGCCGATGTGGCGCGTGTGGTACAGTATGCACCAGATTTACCATTACAATCAATTAATCTTAAAATCATATTAACTTCAAACCAATCAAACAATTTCAAAATTCACATACTGAGGAGAAACCAAAACAAACAATTGAATAAATACTTTACATACACAAGTCATCGCTGTCTTCCGAGTCCAAATAATCAAATCCCAATAATCACAACACTTTGATTTTTGTTAGTCACGAGTACAACTCTCTCACACACAGTGTTTTCTTCGTACCGGGCGTGCGGTTAGGGGAGCGCACCTGTGAGTTTGCATCCTGTAGATAGTGGGCTCAAAACTCACTGTTGACAGTCCTGAAGATCATTTTCCGTGGTTCCCCATTTTCATATCAGGCAAATGCTGAGGCTGTGACACGGTTAAGGCCACGGCCACTTCCTTCCCACTCCTAGCTCCTTCCTCTCCCATCGTCACACTAAGACCTATCTGGTTACATCCTTCATGCTGCATGGTTCCCCGTGCTTTCGGTATCCTCAAAAAGACTAAGCATATTTTAATCTGTGAACAAGCAATTATGAAAACTTGTGGTCCTACTTAATACGTCGCTCACACTTCACTTCTTACATGCTACAGATACCGCACAGGCCAAGGACAGACAATGCTATAGTACAACAGGATTCATTGTTTAAGGCAAAGGAGTACCAACCTTATATCAAGTATTGCGTGCTATCAAGTTTCTTTCGCTAAATTCTGGAAAATATATGCGCAGAATATTTGCGTATATACAGTATTTATTTTACTGAACATAGTTTAAATGGCCTACAAATAAAAGTTTTGATCCCAGAGTCAAAAATATACAGAGCAGTTTACAGAAATTAAAATGGATTTAAATAAAGAATGATGTGTCCCATAAGTTCTTGCACTAAGATCAGAATAGCAACAAATATTCTGGCAATATTTCTCGGAAGATAGCTAATTTGAAGTTCTGTATATTTTAATTTATATAAGACTGCTTATGGATTGTGCAGTATATTAAGGGCTAGACTTCAACCAGAGTAAATTTGCCAGTTTATTGTTTCAGGTTTGTGGAAGCTTGAGATTATCAGGACAGTTCCCTTATTGAACCAAAACCCTGTTTGTCAAAATGGAGGTTGACGGTTTTTGGTATGTACGTGGAGGAGTGCGGCTCAGAGTGCCCTTGATCCAATACCAGGCAAGTATACATTGCGTACCTGGACTACGTCAAACAGCTGGGGTTGGTAAATTAAATTAATAATGTTCACTTTATTGGTACTTTAGAATTATTGTTTGCAATTTTCTGTTCAGTTATGTTTTATGCTCATGTTTTGCATAACTTCTAGTTCAGGTCGTAAGGATAATCGCCATTTGTTTCTTAATGCACATTCACATAATGTTAGATTTGATATACCAAAAGAAGAAAATTGCCATATTGAATCGTACTAGCCAATTCTTAAGAAGGTTAACAGTTAATCAGTCAGCCCATGCTATGTACAACATTGTAATAATTGTTGACAGTAACACAGCTTAAACACTGATACAACTCAAAGCATTTTATTTGACACTCGTGGAATGTTGATAATTAAAACTTTAAAAAACTTTATAAAACGAAATTAAAACAGTGTTGAAGGTCTGATTCATGGTTTCTGTGTCTCTTCAACATCCTATTCCCAATAGTTATTTGTTATTAACCTCACTGTCCAAAGCTGAAGTCCAATTATGTTCCTCTGATTTATTCAGTGTCGAGGAGTTTGGGAATCGTTGCGGTACCACAAACTGTACGGCATTGACGTCTTTAGGCTTACCAGAGTGTGTTGTTTGAGAAAGTTCAAATCGATCAAATAATTGATCAATTACTTGATCAAGTATTGACTATTCATTTTATTTGTTACATATTTTACTGGGGAAATCGACATTGTGAATGTCATAGGAAGCCCTGAAAATTCTCAAATACTTTGTTTTTAATTTTAGGTACACCTTGGCTGACCTTTGGGCAAGTCCATCCTCTGAAGGAGATGACTACATCGTTCACTGTGAACCAGCAGAGCAGAAGATCCCCAGATACAAGCATCTCCAGGAGTGGTATAAGAAAATGCTAGATGAGGGCATTATCGAGAGGGTAGAATTGGAGTACAAGGACACCTTGAAACAGGCTGTCGAGGACAAACTTAGCTCAGCAGCTGAGTTATCGTACTTTGAGTGTGACATCTGGCCTGATGTTCTTGAAGAAAGTATCAAGAATTTGGATCAGGGACAGTAAGAGAAAGAGAAGCAAATGCAACTGAGTCTGCCGAAGCTGCAGCTGCAAATGTGGTGAGAATACAAATATTATAATGCAATTTTCTTGGTCCTTCTAAAGATTCTATAAACTCTTCCAATTTTGATGGGAGGCTTTCCATGTTTACATTCTTTCCCATCCGTCCTAATCGGTTAATTGTTTCTCTCGGTTTTAAGCATGTGATTGCGGATTTTAAAATATGTTTTGAACCTCCTCCTGTTTCTGCATGTTGCTTCAATGGCTGAAGGTTCTTCTCTAATTGCGTACTCTGAAAGCAGAAAGTCCTTGTCTATTGATCATTGCACGTATATTCGACACTATGTGGCTGAAAGTCCTGTTCTCGTTTGCAGCTTTAATTTAACTTAAATGCATACTTCTTCTTTATAGACTGTTACGCCTTTTAGTATTCAGTCTGCAAACCTCTGTTTATTTACTCCATATGTCTTATATTTAAGTCATGAAAGCAGAATAACCATCCCCATCTTAGTCTCCCTATTCTGCTGTTATCCTCCAGTCTTACTCAATTATTCTCTTAGGTAACCCAATACTCCTCCATTCGCCACACATAAGCACATGAATGAATCCATAAGTGTACCACGGCAGTCAAAGAGTTCGTTCCTAACTTAGACTTTTCTCCTTATTCTGAGTATCACCTTCCCACTGCATTAGCACCTTAATTTGATGTCAATACAGCTCCATTCTGGGAGAATGTGTTCGTAAACTCTTCTGTGATGTACCTGTTCCAGTGTGCTTTCCCCCTACAATTCTTTCCTGCTGACATCACTTTGGTCTTGGAAATGCTAACACTCATATCATACTTGCTGCACATATTTTCAGGATAGAAGATGTTATATTGCAGGCTTTCACCAACATCTGCCTTTAAGATTTAATTAAAATAGAATAGAAGGAACAACTCAATTCCTTTATTCTATTTTAATTCAATTGTTTCATTTGTCTCTATTTGTTATTTTTCCCAAGTGCAATACTGTTACAGTATGTATTCTTTTTCAGGTAGTTTACAGATATATTACTCAAAATTAGTTTTGGGAGACTGAAGATCCTAACAGTTAAAATTATCCAAGTCAGAACTGAAGAGATGGTTTCAGAAATTACAAATTTTCTTGGAAATACACTGTATTCATGATTGTAGACTTATAGGCTTCCCGGTTGTTCGTAGGCTGGTTTGTTTGTTTGTTTGTTTGTTTGTTTGTTTGTTTGTTGTTTTAATTAATTCATTAATTGATTATAAGTTAAGGTCAGTAAAAATTTGCTCAGTGACACCCTTTAAAAGAAAGCTTGGAGTAGAGACTACCTTGTATGTATTGTTCATGTAGTACACTTGTATCTGTTATAGAACTTTCCGATCAAGAGAGAGGAATGTGAAAATGTTCCCGATGGCAAGAGGAAAACCAAGAGGACGAACAAGCGCAAAGAAAATCAAAATAAGAATAGTAAGAAGTCTAATAACACGTCAAACTGGCGATGATTTGTCATCCAAGCTCTTTTGCTACAATTGAGAAGCAAAAAGAAATATTTTTTGTCATCAGGCTACATTCTGCTCAGCCGCTCCTAGTTTAGCTCTGAGTTAAACTTACACTTTTGACAGATTTGACAAGTTCCTGCCTATCTTGCTATCTTATTGTTAGATTTCTTCAGTTCATTCATAAATTTAACAGTGCCACATCTCACTGGTCTGTTATCAGTGTATACGTCTCTGGTGCATTTGTCAATACGGAGTGATATTACATGATCTACATCACCTGCTCCCAGACCAAGTTCCTTATATTCTGGTAATTCAATTCCCTGTTGCATCCTTCTACAGTACTGATCTCCACGTCCATTCCTGCATCTTGTCAGTTTGCTTCAACAATTTCATGGTTCCCCCCCAACCCCCCCTCGTTCTTCACTAGTTGCCAGGCTCAGTGGCTCAGACGCTTTCCGAGCCCAAGTTGGTAGGTTCAATCCTTTCTCAGTGCGGTGATATTTGAAGAGAACAAAATATGCCAGTCACGTGTTTGTAAATTTACCGGCACGTTAAACAACTCCCGCGGAACAAAATTCCGGCACCTTGGTGTCTAAAGAAGCTGTAAAGTTGTTAGTGGGATGTAAAAACAATAACAATAATCTTCTGTAGTCGACACCTGATACTAACTTATAATCAATATTAACACACTGTATTGGGAATCACCGGGAGCTCATATAATGTTTTGTTGCAAAACTCCTAATTTTCATCACTATTTCTGAACCGAATGAGTACCAAGGAATCGCATATTACGTAACGTACACCACAAATAATCCGCGCCATTGAATCCTATTGAATGTCACTGTGAATCCTAATTTTACGAAAGAATTTTTAAAAGGGAGGAGAGAGAATTGTATTTGCGTTTTATTTACTACCAATTAATTCTTCATAATGGTGTACTCCAAAAATGAATACAGAAAAAACATAAATTTGTTTCTAAGAATAATCTTCACGTAGGTAGACAAACCCGCTGATCAGAACTGTCATATGGTTTGCTTACCTTCTTTTGATACCTTTTTATAATTGGCTAGTTTAACCTGTCTGGTGTTTTATGAGTATGCTGTCTGGTATTAGAAAATAGGATTGTGTTGTGCAAAATGCCCAACAATTACTTTTTTTTAGTCGTTCTTTGTGTAACCTCTCCAAAGTGTAAGGTTACAATTAATAGGTTTAATGAAGAGAAAATGTTTGCTACCGTAATGCATTCACCAAAAGTACTCTACACTAGGCATGTCAACATGTACGAAACTAAATTTGCAAGCACATTAATCACAGAAAATAAACAAACAGTTTAACCAACATGACTGTTAAGAAAGGATAACCGGGAAGCGGCTGGGAACCATATCCAGGCGGTCGAAGGTATTGGTAATACTGAAGAAGCGAAGTCAATGTAATCCTAAACTTTACTTAACAATTTAGATTCAATTTCATATATAAAGCAATAGCCAATAAACCATTAAAATTTTGACGGCATTATTTCAACAACCATTACAATTTACAGTTTACCATGAGGGTAGCATTCAGTTATTAAATTTCTTTTACACCGGAACATCACACATGATGTTCAACTGTCATGGCGTTACCTTTAAAAACCCAAAACAGTTTGAAATAAATAAAAGAAGGTGACGTTATACTAAAGTGAAGAGATACATCTAAGGAGAAAAATATTTACGTATAATCATGGAGCAGAGCATCTTCAGTGGGTAGCCCCCTCAAAAACACTTCTGAGAAAGAGTACCCAACCTAAAGATGAATATTCCATGATGAAGCGGAATGAACGAGACAGTCCCGAGGTAAATATTACTTATAAAGATTATTTCGAAAGGCGTATAACATTTAATTTACAAAACAACAAACGGGAACTATCTCTTGACAAAGTGAGGTGACTTACCGAAACGGCTAAGTCATAATGATAACATTTGGAAGCAGAAGGAAACACGGGTACGCTCCGGCAAGATAAATTAAATGAAACACTACATCTGAAACTGAATACCTGAAAAGTTAAAAAAAAAATCAGTGCTTACCGGATGGCGGGGCCAAGAAGACCCGTACCTTGGAAGGTGACAGTTCCCTTCAGTGGTCAAACAGACAAGACGCCCTCCCAGAGCAAGGCTCCAGCGACAACGCTTCTGTCCGGAAATTATGAAATCTTACCACGGCCAATGAGCGTACGATGTTTTCCTTCACCTACCAATCACATTTCCTTTTATTTTCTCCAATAGGAGCGCAGAAAAAATAGTGCTGACAAAGAACATTTGGGAATCCTCTAGAAATTAGGAAATTGATGCAACTTTACGAAACCGGAAATCTCCCACGCCGATGTGGCGCGTGTGGTACAGTATGCACCAGATTTACCATTACAATCAATTAATCTTAAAATCATATTAACTTCAAACCAATCAAACAATTTCAAAATTCACATACTGAGGAGAAACCAAAACAAACAATTGAATAAATACTTTACATACACAAGTCATCGCTGTCTTCCGAGTCCAAATAATCAAATCCCAATAATCACAACACTTTGATTTTTGTTAGTCACGAGTACAACTCTCTCACACACAGTGTTTTCTTCGTACTGGGCGTGCGGTTAGGGGAGCGCACCTGTGAGTTTGCATCCTGTAGATAGTGGGCTCAAAACTCACTGTTGACAGTCCTGAAGATCATTTTCCGTGGTTCCCCATTTTCATATCAGGCAAATGCTGAGGCTGTGACACGGTTAAGGCCACGGCCACTTCCTTCCCACTCCTAGCTCCTTCCTCTCCCATCGTCACACTAAGACCTATCTGGTTACATCCTTCATGCTGCATGGTTCCCCGTGCTTTCGGTATCCTCAAAAAGACTAAGCATATTTTAATCTGTGAACAAGCAATTATGAAAACTTGTGGTCCTACTTAATACGTCGCTCACACTTCACTTCTTACATGCTACAGATACCGCACAGGCCAAGGACAGACAACGCTATAGTACAACAGGATTCATTGTTTAAGGCAAAGGAGTACCAACTTTATATCAAGTATTGCGTGCTATCAAGTTTCTTTCGCTAAATTCTGGAAAATATATGCGCAGAATATTTGCGTATATACAGTATTTATTTTACTGAACATAGTTTAAATGGCCTACAAATAAAAGTTTTGATCCCAGAGTCAAAAATATACAGAGCAGTTTACAGAAATTATGATGGATTTAAATAAAGAATGATGTGTCCCATAAGTTCTTGCACTAAGATCAGAATAGCAACAAATATTCTGGCAATATTTCTCGGAAGATAGCTAATTTGAAGTTCTGTATATTTTAATTTATATAAGACTGCTTATGGATTGTGCAGTATATTAAGGGCTAGACTTCAACCAGAGTAAATTTGCCAGTTTATTGTTTCAGGTTTGTGGAAGCTTGAGATTATCAGGACAGTTCCCTTATTGAACCAAAACCCTGTTTGTCAAAATGGAGGTTGACGGTTTTTGGTATGTACGTGGAGGAGTGCGGCTCAGAGTGCCCTTGATCCAATACCAGGCAAGTATACATTGCGTACCTGGACTACGTCAAACAGCTGGGGTTGGTAAATTAAATTAATAATGTTCACTTTATTGGTACTTTAGAATTATTGTTTGCAATTTTCTGTTCAGTTATGTTTTATGCTCATGTTTTGCATAACTTCTAGTTCAGGTCGTAAGGATAATCGCCATTTGTTTCTTAATGCACATTCACATAATATTAGATTTGATATACCAAAAGAAGAAAATTGCCATATTGAATCGTACTAGCCAATTCTTAAGAAGGTTAACAGTTAATCAGTCAGCCCATGCTATGTACAACATTGTAATAATTGTTGACAGTAACACAGCTTAAACACTGATACAACTCAAAGCATTTTATTTGACACTCGTGGAATGTTGATAATTAAAACTTTAAAAAACTTTATAAAACGAAATTAAAACAGTGTTGAAGGTCTGATTCATGGTTTCTGTGTCTCTTCAACATCCTATTCCCAATAGTTATTTGTTATTAACCTCACTGTCCAAAGCTGAAGTCCAATTATGTTCCTCTGATTTATTCAGTGTCAAGGAGTTTGGGAATCGTTGCGGTACCACAAACTGTACGGCATTGACGTCTTTAGGCTTACCAGAGTGTGTTGTTTGAGAAAGTTCAAATCGATCAAATAATTGATCAATTACTTGATCAAGTATTGACTATTCATTTTATTTGTTACATATTTTACTGGGGAAATCGACATTGTGAATGTCATAGGAAGCCCTGAAAATTCTCAAATACTTTGTTTTTAATTTTAGGTACACCTTGGCTGACCTTTGGGCAAGTCCATCCTCTGAAGGAGATGACTACATCGTTCACTGTGAACCAGCAGAGCAGAAGATCCCCAGATACAAGCATCTCCAGGAGTGGTATAAGAAAATGCTAGATGAGGGCATTATCGAGAGGGTAGAATTGGAGTACAAGGACACCTTGAAACAGGCTGTCGAGGACAAACTTAGCTCAGCAGCTGAGTTATCGTACTTTGAGTGTGACATCTGGCCTGATGTTCTTGAAGAAAGTATCAAGAATTTGGATCAGGGACAGTAAGAGAAAGAGAAGCAAATGCAACTGAGTCTGCCGAAGCTGCAGCTGCAAATGTGGTGAGAATACAAATATTATAATGCAATTTTCTTGGTCCTTCTAAAGATTCTATAAACTCTTCCAATTTTGATGGGAGGCTTTCCATGTTTACATTCTTTCCCATCCGTCCTAATCGGTTAATTGTTTCTCTCGGTTTTAAGCATGTGATTGCGGATTTTAAAATATGTTTTGAACCTCCTCCTGTTTCTGCATGTTGCTTCAATGGCTGAAGGTTCTTCTCTAATTGCGTACTCTGAAAGCAGAAAGTCCTTGTCTATTGATCATTGCACGTATATTCGACACTATGTGGCTGAAAGTCCTGTTCTCGTTTGCAGCTTTAATTTAACTTAAATGCATACTTCTTCTTTATAGACTGTTACGCCTTTTAGTATTCAGTCTGCAAACCTCTGTTTATTTACTCCATATATCTTATATTTAAGTCATTAAAGCAGAATAACCATCCCCACCTTAGTCTCCCTATTCTGCTGTTATCCTCCAGTCTTACTCAATTATTCTCTTAGGTAACCCAATACTCCTCCAGTCGCCTCACATAAGCTCATGAATGAATCCATAAGTGTACCACGGCAGTCAAAGAGTTCGTTCCTAACTTAGACTTTTCTCCTTATTCTGAGTATCACCTTCCCACTGCATTAGCACCTTAATTTGATGTCAATACAGCTCCATTCTGGGAGAATGTGTTCGTAAACTCTTCTGTGATGTACCTGTTCCAGTGTTGCTTTCCCCCTACAATTCTTTCCTGCTGACATCACTTTGGTCTTGGAAATGCTAACACTCATATCATACTTGCTGCACATATTTTCAGGATAGAAGATGTTATATTGCAGGCTTTCACCAACATCTGCCTTTAAGATTTAATTAAAATAGAATAGAAGGAACAACTCAATTCCTTTATTCTATTTTAATTCAATTGTTTCATTTGTCTCTATTTGTTATTTTTCCCAAGTGCAATACTGTTACAGTATGTATTCTTTTTCAGGTAGTTTACAGATATATTACTCAAAATTAGTTTTGGGAGACTGAAGATCCTAACAGTTAAAATTATCCAAGTCAGAACTGAAGAGATGGTTTCAGAAATTACAAATTTTCTTGGAAATACATTGTATTCATGATTGTAGACTTATAGGCTTCCCGGTTGTTCATAGGCTGGTTTGTTTGTTTGTTTGTTTGTTTGTTTGTTTGTTTGTTGTTTTAATTAATTCATTAATTGATTATAAGTTAAGGTCAGTAAAAATTTGCTCAGTGACACCCTTTAAAAGAAAGCTTGGAGTAGAGACTACCTTGTATGTATTGTTCATGTAGTACACTTGTATCTGTTATAGAACTTTCCGATCAAGAGAGAGGAATGTGAAAATGTTCCCGATGGCAAGAGGACGAACAAGCGCAAAGAAAATCAAAATAAGAATAGTAAGAAGTCTAATAACACGTCAAACTGGCGATGATTTGTCATCCAAGCTCTTTTGCTACAATTGAGAAGCAAAAAGAAATATTTTTTGTCATCAGGCTACATTCTGCTCAGCCGCTCCTAGTTTAGCTCTGAGTTAAACTTACACTTTTGACAGATTTGACAAGTTCCTGCCTATCTTGCTATCTTATTGTTAGATTTCTTCAGTTCATTCATAAATTTAACAGTGCCACATCTCACTGGTCTGTTATCAGTGTATACGTCTCTGGTGCATTTGTCAATACGGAGTGATATTACATGATCTACATCACCTGCTCCCAGACCAAGTTCCTTATATTCTGGTAATTCAATTCCCTGTTGCATCCTTCTACAGTACTGATCTCCACGTCCATTCCTGCATCTTGTCAGTTTGCTTCAACAATTTCATGGTTCCCCCCCACCCCCCCTCGTACTTCTCTAGTTGCCTGGCTCAGTGGCTCAGACGCTTTCCGAGCCCAAGTTGGTAGGTTCAATCCTTTCTCAGTGCGGTGATATTTGAAGAGAACAAAATATGCCAGTCACGTGTTTGTAAATTTACCGGCACGTTAAACAACTCCCGCGGAACAAAATTCCGGCACCTTGGTGTCTAAAGAAGCTGTAAAGTTGTTAGTGGGATGTAAAAACAATAACAATAATCTCCTGTAGTCGACACCTGATACTAACTTATAATCAATATTAACACACTGTATTGGGAATCACCGGGAGCTCATATAATGTTTTGTTGCAAAACTCCTAATTTTCATCACTATTTCTGAACCGAATGAGTACCAAGGAATCGCATATTACGTAACGTACACCACAAATAATCCGCGCCATTGAATCCTATTGAATGTCACTGTGAATCCTAATTTTACGAAAGAATTTTTAAAAGGGAGGAGAGAGAATTGTATTTGCGTTTTATTTACTACCAATTAATTCTTCATAATGGTGTACTCCAAAAATGAATACAGAAAAAACATAAATTTGTTTCTAAGAACAATCTTCACGTAGGTAGACAAACCCGCTGATCAGAACTGTCATATGGTTTGCTTACCTTCTTTTGATACCTTTTTATAATTGGCTAGTTTAACCTGTCTGGTGTTTTATGAGTATGCTGTCTGGTATTAGAAAATAGGATTGTGTTGTGCAAAACGCCCAACAATTACTTTTTTTTAGTCGTTCTTTGTGTAACCTCTCCAAAGGGTAAGGTTACAATTAATAGGTTTAATGAAGAGAAAATGTTTGCTACCGTAATGCATTCACCAAAAGTACTCTACACTAGGCATGTCAACATGTACGAAACTAAATTTGCAAGCACATTAATCACAGAAAATAAACAAACAGTTTAACCAACATGACTGTTAAGAAAGGATAACCGGGAAGCGGCTGGGAACCATATCCAGGCGGTCGAAGGTATTGGTAATACTGAAGAAGCGAAGTCAATGTAATCCTAAACTTTACTTAACAATTTAGATTCAATTTCATATATAAAGCAATAGCGAATAAACCATTAAAATTTTGACGGCATTATTTCAACAACCATTACAATTTACAGTTTACCATGAGGGTAGCATTCAGTTATTAAATTTCTTTTACACCGGAACATCACACATGATGTTCAACTGTCATGGCGTTACCTTTAAAAACCCAAAACAGTTTGAAATAAATAAAAGAAGGTGACGTTATACTAAAGTGAAGAGATACATCTAAGGAGAAAAATATTTACGTATAATCATGGAGCAGAGCATCTTCAGTGGGTAGCCCCCTCAAAAACACTTCTGAGAAAGAGTACCCAACCTAAAGATGAATATTCCATGATGAAGCGGAATGAACGAGACAGTCCCGAGGTAAATATTACTTATAAAGATTATTTCGAAAGGCGTATAACATTTAATTTACAAAACAACAAACGGGAACTATCTCTTGACAAAGTGAGGTGACTTACCGAAACGGCTAAGTCATAATGATAACATTTGGAAGCAGAAGGAAACACGGGTACGCTCCGGCAAGATAAATTAAATGAAACACTACATCTGAAACTGAATACCTGAAAAGTTAAAAAAAAAATCAGTGCTTACCGGATGGCGGGGCCAAGAAGACCCGTACCTTGGAAGGTGACAGTTCCCTTCAGTGGTCAAACAGACAAGACGCCCTCCCAGAGCAAGGCTCCAGCGACAACGCTTCTGTCCGGAAATTATGAAATCTTACCACGGCCAATGAGCGTACGATGTTTTCCTTCACCTACCAATCACATTTCCTTTTATTTTCTCCAATAGGAGCGCAGAAAAAATAGTGCTGACAAAGAACATTTGGGAATCCTCTAGAAATTAGGAAATTGATGCAACTTTACGAAACCGGAAATCTCCCACGCCGATGTGGCGCGTGTGGTACAGTATGCACCAGATTTACCATTACAATCAATTAATCTTAAAATCATATTAACTTCAAACCAATCAAACAATTTCAAAATTCACATACTGAGGAGAAACCAAAACAAACAATTGAATAAATACTTTACATACACAAGTCATCGCTGTCTTCCGAGTCCAAATAATCAAATCCCAATAATCACAACACTTTGATTTTTGTTAGTCACGAGTACAACTCTCTCACACACAGTGTTTTCTTCGTACCGGGCGTGCAGTTAGGGGAGCGCACCTGTGAGTTTGCATCCTGTAGATAGTGGGCTCAAAACTCACTGTTGACAGTCCTGAAGATCATTTTCCGTGGTTCCCCATTTTCATATCAGGCAAATGCTGAGGCTGTGACACGGTTAAGGCCACGGCCACTTCCTTCCCACTCCTAGCTCCTTCCTCTCCCATCGTCACACTAAGACCTATCTGGTTACATCCTTCATGCTGCATGGTTCCCCGTGCTTTCGGTATCCTCAAAAAGACTAAGCATATTTTAATCTGTGAACAAGCAATTATGAAAACTTGTGGTCCTACTTAATACGTCGCTCACACTTCACTTCTTACATGCTACAGATACCGCACAGGCCAAGGACAGACAACGCTATAGTACAACAGGATTCATTGTTTAAGGCAAAGGAGTACCAACTTTATATCAAGTATTGCGTGCTATCAAGTTTCTTTCGCTAAATTCTGGAAAATATATGCGCAGAATATTTGCGTATATACAGTATTTATTTTACTGAACATAGTTTAAATGGCCTACAAATAAAAGTTTTGATCCCAGAGTCAAAAATATACAGAGCAGTTTACAGAAATTATGATGGATTTAAATAAAGAATGATGTGTCCCATAAGTTCTTGCACTAAGATCAGAATAGCAACAAATATTCTGGCAATATTTCTCGGAAGATAGCTAATTTGAAGTTCTGTATATTTTAATTTATATAAGACTGCTTATGGATTGTGCAGTATATTAAGGGCTAGACTTCAACCAGAGTAAATTTGCCAGTTTATTGTTTCAGGTTTGTGGAAGCTTGAGATTATCAGGACAGTTCCCTTATTGAACCAAAACCCTGTTTGTCAAAATGGAGGTTGACGGTTTTTGGTATGTACGTGGAGGAGTGCGGCTCAGAGTGCCCTTGATCCAATACCAGGCAAGTATACATTGCGTACCTGGACTACGTCAAACAGCTGGGGTTGGTAAATTAAATTAATAATGTTCACTTTATTGGTACTTTAGAATTATTGTTTGCAATTTTCTGTTCAGTTATGTTTTATGCTCATGTTTTGCATAACTTCTAGTTCAGGTCGTAAGGATAATCCCCATTTGTTTCTTAATGCACATTCACATAATGTTAGATTTGATATACCAAAAGAAGAAAATTGCCATATTGAATCGTACTAGCCAATTCTTAAGAAGGTTAACAGTTAATCAGTCAGCCCATGCTATGTACAACATTGTAATAATTGTTGACAGTAACACAGCTTAAACACTGATACAACTCAAAGCATTTTATTTGACACTCGTGGAATGTTGATAATTAAAACTTTAAAAAACTTTATAAAACGAAATTAAAACAGTGTTGAAGGTCTGATTCATGGTTTCTGTGTCTCTTCAACATCCTATTCCCAATAGTTATTTGTTATTAACCTCACTGTCCAAAGCTGAAGTCCAATTATGTTCCTCTGATTTATTCAGTGTCGAGGAGTTTGGGAATCGTTGCGGTACCACAAACTGTACGGCATTGACGTCTTTAGGCTTACCAGAGTGTGTTGTTTGAGAAAGTTCAAATCGATCAAATAATTGATCAATTACTTGATCAAGTATTGACTATTCATTTTATTTGTTACATATTTTACTGGGGAAATCGACATTGTGAATGTCATAGGAAGCCCTGAAAATTCTCAAATACTTTGTTTTTAATTTTAGGTACACCTTGGCTGACCTTTGGGCAAGTCCATCCTCTGAAGGAGATGACTACATCGTTCACTGTGAACCAGCAGAGCAGAAGATCCCCAGATACAAGCATCTCCAGGAGTGGTATAAGAAAATGCTAGATGAGGGCATTATCGAGAGGGTAGAATTGGAGTACAAGGACACCTTGAAACAGGCTGTCGAGGACAAACTTAGCTCAGCAGCTGAGTTATCGTACTTTGAGTGTGACATCTGGCCTGATGTTCTTGAAGAAAGTATCAAGAATTTGGATCAGGGACAGTAAGAGAAAGAGAAGCAAATGCAACTGAGTCTGCCGAAGCTGCAGCTGCAAATGTGGTGAGAATACAAATATTATAATGCAATTTTCTTGGTCCTTCTAAAGATTCTATAAACTCTTCCAATTTTGATGGGAGGCTTTCCATGTTTACATTCTTTCCCATCCGTCCTAATCGGTTAATTGTTTCTCTCGGTTTTAAGCATGTGATTGCGGATTTTAAAATATGTTTTGAACCTCCTCCTGTTTCTGCATGTTGCTTCAATGGCTGAAGGTTCTTCTCTAATTGCGTACTCTGAAAGCAGAAAGTCCTTGTCTATTGATCATTGCACGTATATTCGACACTATGTGGCTGAAAGTCCTGTTCTCGTTTGCAGCTTTAATTTAACTTAAATGCATACTTCTTCTTTATAGACTGTTACGCCTTTTAGTATTCAGTCTGCAAACCTCTGTTTATTTACTCCATATGTCTTATATTTAAGTCATTAAAGCAGAATAACCATCCCCACCTTAGTCTCCCTATTCTGCTGTTATCCTCCAGTCTTACTCAATTATTCTCTTAGGTAACCCGATACTCCTCCATTCGCCACACATAAGCACATGAATGAATCCATAAGTGTACCACGGCAGTCAAAGAGTTCGTTCCTAACTTAGACTTTTCTCCTTATTCTGAGTATCACCTTCCCACTGCATTAGCACCTTAATTTGATGTCAATACAGCTCCATTCTGGGAGAATGTGTTCGTAAACTCTTCTGTGATGTACCTGTTCCAGTGTTGCTTTCCCCCTACAATTCTTTCCTGCTGACATCACTTTGGTCTTGGAAATGCTAACACTCATATCATACTTGCTGCACATATTTTCAGGATAGAAGATGTTATATTGCAGGCTTTCACCAACATCTGCCTTTAAGATTTAATTAAAATAGAATAGAAGGAACAACTCAATTCCTTTATTCTATTTTAATTCAATTGTTTCATTTGTCTCTATTTGTTATTTTTCCCAAGTGCAATACTGTTACAGTATGTATTCTTTTTCAGGTAGTTTACAGATATATTACTCAAAATTAGTTTTGGGAGACTGAAGATCCTAACAGTTAAAATTATCCAAGTCAGAACTGAAGAGATGGTTTCAGAAATTACAAATTTTCTTGGAAATACATTGTATTCATGATTGTAGACTTATAGGCTTCCCGGTTGTTCATAGGCTGGTTTGTTTGTTTGTTTGTTTGTTTGTTTGTTTGTTTGTTGTTTTAATTAATTCATTAATTGATTATAAGTTAAGGTCAGTAAAAATTTGCTCAGTGACACCCTTTAAAAGAAAGCTTGGAGTAGAGACTACCTTGTATGTATTGTTCATGTAGTACACTTGTATCTGTTATAGAACTTTCCGATCAAGAGAGAGGAATGTGAAAATGTTCCCGATGGCAAGAGGAAAACCAAGAGGACGAACAAGCGCAAAGAAAATCAAAATAAGAATAGTAAGAAGTCTAATAACACGTCAAACTGGCGATGATTTGTCATCCAAGCTCTTTTGCTACAATTGAGAAGCAAAAAGAAATATTTTTTGTCATCAGGCTACATTCTGCTCAGCCGCTCCTAGTTTAGCTCTGAGTTAAACTTACACTTTTGACAGATTTGACAAGTTCCTGCCTATCTTGCTATCTTATTGTTAGATTTCTTCAGTTCATTCATAAATTTAACAGTGCCACATCTCACTGGTCTGTTATCAGTGTATACGTCTCTGGTGCATTTGTCAATACGGAGTGATATTACATGATCTACATCACCTGCTCCCAGACCAAGTTCCTTATATTCTGGTAATTCAATTCCCTGTTGCATCCTTCTACAGTACTGATCTCCACGTCCATTCCTGCATCTTGTCAGTTTGCTTCAACAATTTCATGGTTCCCCCCCACCCCCCCTCGTACTTCTCTAGTTGCCTGGCTCAGTGGCTCAGACGCTTTCCGAGCCCAAGTTGGTAGGTTCAATCCTTTCTCAGTGCGGTGATATTTGAAGAGAACAAAATATGCCAGTCACGTGTTTGTAAATTTACCGGCACGTTAAACAACTCCCGCGGAACAAAATTCCGGCACCTTGGTGTCTAAAGAAGCTGTAAAGTTGTTAGTGGGATGTAAAAACAATAACAATAATCTCCTGTAGTCGACACCTGATACTAACTTATAATCAATATTAACACACTGTATTGGGAATCACCGGGAGCTCATATAATGTTTTGTTGCAAAACTCCTAATTTTCATCACTATTTCTGAACCGAATGAGTACCAAGGAATCGCATATTACGTAACGTACACCACAAATAATCCGCGCCATTGAATCCTATTGAATGTCACTGTGAATCCTAATTTTACGAAAGAATTTTTAAAAGGGAGGAGAGAGAATTGTATTTGCGTTTTATTTACTACCAATTAATTCTTCATAATGGTGTACTCCAAAAATGAATACAGAAAAAACATAAATTTGTTTCTAAGAACAATCTTCACGTAGGTAGACAAACCCGCTGATCAGAACTGTCATATGGTTTGCTTACCTTCTTTTGATACCTTTTTATAATTGGCTAGTTTAACCTGTCTGGTGTTTTATGAGTATGCTGTCTGGTATTAGAAAATAGGATTGTGTTGTGCAAAACGCCCAACAATTACTTTTTTTTAGTCGTTCTTTGTGTAACCTCTCCAAAGGGTAAGGTTACAATTAATAGGTTTAATGAAGAGAAAATGTTTGCTACCGTAATGCATTCACCAAAAGTACTCTACACTAGGCATGTCAACATGTACGAAACTAAATTTGCAAGCACATTAATCACAGAAAATAAACAAACAGTTTAACCAACATGACTGTTAAGAAAGGATAACCGGGAAGCGGCTGGGAACCATATCCAGGCGGTCGAAGGTATTGGTAATACTGAAGAAGCGAAGTCAATGTAATCCTAAACTTTACTTAACAATTTAGATTCAATTTCATATATAAAGCAATAGCCAATAAACCATTAAAATTTTGACGGCATTATTTCAACAACCATTACAATTTACAGTTTACCATGAGGGTAGCATTCAGTTATTAAATTTCTTTTACACCGGAACATCACACATGATGTTCAACTGTCATGGCGTTACCTTTAAAAACCCAAAACAGTTTGAAATAAATAAAAGAAGGTGACGTTATACTAAAGTGAAGAGATACATCTAAGGAGAAAAATATTTACGTATAATCATGGAGCAGAGCATCTTCAGTGGGTAGCCCCCTCAAAAACACTTCTGAGAAAGAGTACCCAACCTAAAGATGAATATTCCATGATGAAGCGGAATGAACGAGACAGTCCCGAGGTAAATATTACTTATAAAGATTATTTCGAAAGGCGTATAACATTTAATTTACAAAACAACAAACGGGAACTATCTCTTGACAAAGTGAGGTGACTTACCGAAACGGCTAAGTCATAATGATAACATTTGGAAGCAGAAGGAAACACGGGTACGCTCCGGCAAGATAAATTAAATGAAACACTACATCTGAAACTGAATACCTGAAAAGTTAAAAAAAAAAATCAGTGCTTACCGGATGGCGGGGCCAAGAAGACCCGTACCTTGGAAGGTGACAGTTCCCTTCAGTGGTCAAACAGACAAGACGCCCTCCCAGAGCAAGGCTCCAGCGACAACGCTTCTGTCCGGAAATTATGAAATCTTACCACGGCCAATGAGCGTACGATGTTTTCCTTCACCTACCAATCACATTTCCTTTTATTTTCTCCAATAGGAGCGCAGAAAAAATAGTGCTGACAAAGAACATTTGGGAATCCTCTAGAAATTAGGAAATTGATGCAACTTTACGAAACCGGAAATCTCCCACGCCGATGTGGCGCGTGTGGTACAGTATGCACCAGATTTACCATTACAATCAATTAATCTTAAAATCATATTAACTTCAAACCAATCAAACAATTTCAAAATTCACATACTGAGGAGAAACCAAAACAAACAATTGAATAAATACTTTACATACACAAGTCATCGCTGTCTTCCGAGTCCAAATAATCAAATCCCAATAATCACAACACTTTGATTTTTGTTAGTCACGAGTACAACTCTCTCACACACAGTGTTTTCTTCGTACCGGGCGTGCAGTTAGGGGAGCGCACCTGTGAGTTTGCATCCTGTAGATAGTGGGCTCAAAACTCACTGTTGACAGTCCTGAAGATCATTTTCCGTGGTTCCCCATTTTCATATCAGGCAAATGCTGAGGCTGTGACACGGTTAAGGCCACGGCCACTTCCTTCCCACTCCTAGCTCCTTCCTCTCCCATCGTCACACTAAGACCTATCTGGTTACATCCTTCATGCTGCATGGTTCCCCGTGCTTTCGGTATCCTCAAAAAGACTAAGCATATTTTAATCTGTGAACAAGCAATTATGAAAACTTGTGGTCCTACTTAATACGTCGCTCACACTTCACTTCTTACATGCTACAGATACCGCACAGGCCAAGGACAGACAACGCTATAGTACAACAGGATTCATTGTTTAAGGCAAAGGAGTACCAACCTTATATCAAGTATTGCGTGCTATCAAGTTTCTTTCGCTAAATTCTGGAAAATATATGCGCAGAATATTTGCGTATATACAGTATTTATTTTACTGAACATAGTTTAAATGGCCTACAAATAAAAGTTTTGATCCCAGAGTCAAAAATATACAGAGCAGTTTACAGAAATTATGATGGATTTAAATAAAGAATGATGTGTCCCATAAGTTCTTGCACTAAGATCAGAATAGCAACAAATATTCTGGCAATATTTCTCGGAAGATAGCTAATTTGAAGTTCTGTATATTTTAATTTATATAAGACTGCTTATGGATTGTGCAGTATATTAAGGGCTAGACTTCAACCAGAGTAAATTTGCCAGTTTATTGTTTCAGGTTTGTGGAAGCTTGAGATTATCAGGACAGTTCCCTTATTGAACCAAAACCCTGTTTGTCAAAATGGAGGTTGACGGTTTTTGGTATGTACGTGGAGGAGTGCGGCTCAGAGTGCCCTTGATCCAATACCAGGCAAGTATACATTGCGTACCTGGACTACGTCAAACAGCTGGGGTTGGTAAATTAAATTAATAATGTTCACTTTATTGGTACTTTAGAATTATTGTTTGCAATTTTCTGTTCAGTGGTGTTTAATGGCGGATAGTGTATAGTCACGAAATACGAGGCTCGTGGTTTGTGTGGCATTAGGAGGTGAATTTTAGCAGTTTGACAGTCGCAAGTGTGATACATTACTCTAACTCGTACAGTTATTCACGTCAGAGTGTTCGTGAAGTGTTCAGTGAAACCTGAAGCGAAATATCTACAAAAACAACCATGCCACCCAAAGTTAAAGAGGTGCCAATGGAAGCCATTGTGAAGCAAGCAGTGCAGGAAGCGCTGTGCAGTAAGGAGACTCTCAACACGCTTGCCAACCTCATCCAAGATCAGATGACGAAGACAGTTGTAGAGCAACTGAAAGAAACCATAAATTTCAATACGAGCGTGATCGAGGAACTAAAGCGTGCGCTGGAAGAAAGAGACACGACCATAAGGGAATTAAAAAGGGAGCTGCAAATTAAAACAGACAGTTTAGAGCAGTACCAAAGAAGACAGTGCTTGCGTGTGTTTGGTGTGGAAGAAACTGCAGGAGAAAACACCGACAATATTGTCATTGATATTGCTCGTGAAATTGGGGTGGATCTCTCAGTGGACGAAATAGACAGATCGCACAGGGTAGGGAAAAGTCAAACTGGCCGTCCAAGACCCATAATTGTGAAGTTTGTTTCGTACCAGAAAAGAAATGCGATGTTTATAAACAAAAAGAAACTCAAGGGTACAAATAAAACAATTAGAGAGGACCTAACCCCAGAGAGACTGCGGCTTCTACAGGATGCTATAAGTAAGTTCAGTGTGCGGAACGTGTGGTCGAAGGATGGCATAATCTATGTTAAGCAGGGAACTCGTAAAATACCTGTGTCAAACTGCGAAGATCTCGATCGTATTTGCTAACCATGAGCCGACATTCTGTAAACTAAATACCGCTGTATAGAATTTTAATCATAATTTCAACTCTAGCTATAGCCTACATTTTTATCATTAATTTCAGTTTTTAGTTTCTTAATTTTATCTAGTGTAGTTTTTCCTTTTATAACCACAGTTAAATTTTAAGTTGGCAGCAACAAGTAACCAGGAAACAAATGCCTCTAGTTTCAGCCTCTCCAACCCACAGTCCCAAGCAGGTCACTACCTGTATCTCCCAGCCCCCACCCTAAGTATCGCTAATCACCTTCAAGACATTCTTTCGCCTTACCCTACCTCCTTACAAATAGCTCATGTAAACACTCAGAGCATTCTCCCGCATTTCCCGGAATTCTCTGAAATATTCTCAACCTGCAACCTGCATGCCATACTATTCTCCGAGTCGTGGTTGCGTCAGTCTATCCCTTCATCTCTTGTTAGTATGAATGGTTATTCATTAGTTAGGAATGACAGGAGCGGTAAGCTCGGTGGAGGAGTCGGTATGTACATACGGGATGATGTGAAGTATAAGGTGATATTAAAATCCCCCAGTGAGTTCTCCAGTAGCCCCGAATTCTTGTTCGTTGAGCTCATAGTTCGCGGTACGAAGTGCTTGCTTGGTGTGGTGTATCGTCCACCGAAGACTGGTAACATCACAAGTCTAGAGGAAGCCCTACATGATCTAACACCCAGGCATGAGCATTTGATTTTAATGGGAGATTTTAATACAGATTTGACAAACAAATCTACCGAAACAAAACGATTGACTGAGATGTTTTCATCCATTAATTTGACAATACTACCCCTAAACCCTACACACCATGTTGCCAACTCACGCACGCTCCTCGATCTAATAATTACTAATAATACCAACCGAATCCTAACTCATGGACAAATGCCCGTTCCCGGTCTCTCCCGACATGACATGGTTTACGCTGCATATTCCTTGAAGTGCCCTAAATTCAAGCCGAAATTAATTACATATAGAGATTTTAAACACTTTAATGAAGACGCATTTTTTGAAGATGCTCTTAACACACCATGGCACAACATTCAATTCATAAATGACATTGACAGAAAAGTAAATCATTTTAACAAACTACTTCTGACTCTGTATGACAGACATGCACCACTACGCACTGTTAGGGTAAAGAGACCTTCAAACCCATGGCTGTCCCAAGAAATACGTGACCATATGAAAATAAGAGACGCAGCCTATAATTATTACGTGAAATATCCTACATCTGACAATTTCGGAAAGTATAAAAAACTCCGAAACAGAACAACACAGTTAATTAGAAATGCTAAAATGCGTCACTCTTATGATATTTTGAACACTCAAAATTCTACTCAGATTTGGAAATCTCTTCGCGAAATGGGATTATGCAAAAACAAGACAAATGACAACAACTGTAATGTACCACTAGCTGACCTAAACTCATACTTTAGCTCACGATCCTATCAGATTGACGAACAGATCAAAGCAGCAGTAATTAACAGAATATCCTCAAAAATAAGACATAATGGCGAGCAGTTCTACTTTTCCCATGTGACCCCCAGTGATGTTAGGGAAGTCTTCAGTGAAATAAAGTCAGGGTCCACTGGCCATGATGGAATTAACCTGTCTCTTTTAAAAAGAATCATAGACATCATTCTTCCAGCGGTCACGCATATCATTAACAACTCACTCATGACTGGAGTATTTCCTTCTAATTGGAAACATGCAATCATCCGACCTTTCCCTAAAAACAACAACCCCAACAGTCCCGAAGATTATCGTCCTGTAAGTATCCTTCCTATATTAGGAAAATTGTTGGAGAAAATAGTACATAAACAAATGACTGAATATCTTATACAGTACAACTTACTTGACAAATATCAATCGGGATTCAGACAAAACCACAGTACTGCCACTGCATTAGTTAAAGTGACAAATGACATGCAACTAGCGATAGATAAAGGACAAATGACTATACTTGTTCTCTTGGACTTAAGCAAAGCCTTCGATTGTGTAGATAGAGATATATTACTCGCTAAACTTAAGGCGCTGAAATTTTCTTACAGCACTTTAACCTGGGTACACTCCTATCTTAGTGATCGTCAGCAGCGCGTATCAGTGAGAAACGATACATCTTCGTGGCAAACCACTAAGATGGGCGTGGCTCAGGGAGGAGTATTGTCACCACTTTTGTTCTCATTGTACATGAACGACTTATCTGAGACGCTGACCAATTGTAAATATCACCTGTATGCAGATGATATTCAGTTATATATTCACACAAAGCCTAATGACTTAAACAATTCAATCACTAAGTTAAACGAAGACCTAGCAAATGTTAATGACTGGACTAGCAGACATGGCCTGAAAATGAACCCATCAAAATCACAGGCCATCATAATTGGCACGTATAAATCTCATGCTAAAATACAAAACACGTCTATACCCAGTGTTATGCTCAGTGGAATACCAGTAACATTCAGCGATCATGTAAAGAACCTTGGAGTAGTATTCGATAAATATTTAAGTTGGTCGGAACACGTCACAAAAATTTGTCAAAGAGTATTCTACTCATTACATTCTGCAAAAAGGATCAAGGACTTCCTTCCAAGAAACACAAGAAAATTTCCAATATTTGACTACGGAGATGTAGTTTACAATAGTATGAGCAAAACACTTTCATGTCGACTACAGCGAGCCTACAATGCTTGTGCTCGATTCGTATTAAATATCCCAATCCAAACTCACATTAGCCCTTTCCTCTCTCAGCTGTCATGGCTAAGATTGACTGAACGACGTAAATACCACGCTGTTTCCCTTCTCCACAGTATTCTGCAAACGAGCAAACCAGATTATATTAGAACAGACTTTAAATACCTCTCCCCTTCCGATAGAGCTCCCTCAAGGTCATCCACACGTTCCCTCTTGTCCATTCCCATTCACCACAGTAACTCGTACAACAACTCATTCATACCTGCTACCATACGTTCCTGGAACTCAATCCCAGCTGAAATTAGAGGCATAGGCAATCCGAGGCTATTTAAAAGGAAATGTTTAATGTGGTATTCAAATATGTAAAAAGTAGATTTCACCAACGTAAAATTTAATAATTAGCTCTAATTATCAATAAGGATAGAAATTTTAGAGGTTAAGTAAATTACTTTTAGTGATTTTTAGAAATACATGTAAAAATGATTTTATAAAGCTGTTGTATAATATGGTTTGGCATAATAGCAGGCTTCATAGCCTGAGCCCCGCCATATAAGAAAGGCAATAAACTAAACTAAACTAAACTAACTTCTAGTTCAGGTCATAAGGATAACCCCCATTTGTTTCTTAATGCACATTCACATAATGTTAGATTTGATACACCAAAAGAAGAAAATTGCCATATTGAATCGTACTAGCCAATTCTTAAGAAGGTTAACAGTTAATCAGTCAGCCCATGCTATGTACAACATTGTAATAATTGTTGACAGTAAAACAGCTTAAACACTGATACAACTCAAAGCATTTTATTTGACACTCGTGGAATGTTGATAATTAAAACTTTAAAAAACTTTATAAAACGAAATTAAAACAGTGTTGAAGGTCTGATTCATGGTTTCTGTGTCTCTTCAACATCCTATTCCCAATAGTTATTTGTTATTAACCTCACTGTCCAAAGCTGAAGTCCAATTATGTTCCTCTGATTTATTCAGTGTCGAGGAGTTTGGGAATCGTTGCGGTACCACAAACTGTACGGCATCGACGTTTTTAGGATTACCAGTGTGTGTTGTTTGAGAAAGTTCAAATCGATCAAATAATTGATCAAATACTTGGTCAAGTAATGACTATTCATTTTATTTGTTACACATTTTACTGGGGAAATCGACATTGTGAATGTCATAGGAAGCCCTGAAAATTCTCAAATACTTTGTTTTTAATTTTAGGTACACCTTGGCTGACATTTGGACATGTCCACCCTCCGAAGGAGATGACTACATCCTTCACTGTGAACCAGCAGAGCAGAAGATCCCCATATACAAGCATTTCCAGGAGTGGTAGAAGAAAATGCTAGATGAGGGCATTATCGAGAGGATAGAATTGGAGTACAAGGACACCTTGAAACAGGCTGTCGACGACAAACTTAGCTCAGCAGCTGAGTTATCGTACTTTGAGTGTGACATCTGGCCTGATGTTCTTGAAGAAAGTATCAAGAATTTGGATCAGGGACAGTAAGAGAAAGAGAAGCAAATGCAACTGAGTCTGCCGAAGCTGCAGCTGCAAATGTGGTGAGAATACAAATATTATAATGCAATTTTCTTGGTCCTTCTAAAGATTCTATAAACTCTTCCAATTTTGATGGGAGGCTTTCCATGTTTACATTCTTTCCCATCCGTCCTAATCGGTTAATTGTTTCTCTCGGTTTTAAGCATGTGATTGCGGATTTTAAAATATGTTTTGAACCTCCTCCTGTTTCTGCATGTTGCTTTAATGGCTGAAGGTTCTTCTCTAATTGCATACTCTGAAAGCAGAAAGTCCTTGACTATTGATCATTGCACGTATATTCGACACTATGTGGCTGGAAGTCCTGTTCTCGTTTTCAGCTTTAATTTAACTTAAATGCATACTTCTTCTTTATAGACTGTTACGCCTTTTAGTATTCAGTCTGCAAACCTCTGTTAATTTACTCCATATGTCTTATATTTAAGTCATTAAAGCAGAATAACCATCTCCATCTTAGTCTCCCTATTCTGCTGTTATCCTCCAGCCTTACTCAATTATTCTCTTTGGTAACCCAATACTCCTCCATTCGCCTCACATAAGCTCATGAATGAATCAATAAGTGTACCACGGCAATCAAAGAGTTCATTCCTAACTTAGACTTTTCCCCTTATTCTGAGTATCGCCTTCCCACTGCATTAGCACCTTTATTTCATGTCATTACATCTCCATTCTGGGAGAATGTGTTCGTAAACTCTTCTGTGATGTACCTGTTCCAGTGTTGCTTCCCCCCTACAATTCTTTCCTGGCGACATCACTTTGGTCTTGGAAATGCTAACACTCATATCATACTTGCTGCACCTATTTTCAGGATAGAAGATGTTATATTGCAGGCTTTCACCAGCATGTGCCTTTAAGATTTAATTAAAATAGAATAGAAGGAACAACTCAATTCCTTTATTCTATTTTAATTCAATTGTTTCATTTGTCTCTATCTCTTATTATTCCAAGCGCAATACTGTTACAGTATGTATTCTTTTTCAGGTAGTTTACAAATATATTACTCAAAATTAGTTGGCGGAGACGGAAGATCCTAACAGTTAAAATTAACTGAGTCGGAACTGAAGAGATGGCTTCAGACATTACAAATTTTCTTGGAAATGCAATGTATTCATGATTGTAGACTTATAGGCTTCCTGGTTGTTTGTAGGCTGGTTTGTTTGTTTGTTGTTTTAATTAATTCATTAATTGATTATAAATTAAGGTCAGTAAGAATTTGCTCAGTGACACCCTTTAAATGGAAGCTTGGAGTAGAAACTAATTTGTATGTATTGTTCATGTAGTGCACTTGTATCTGTTTCAGAACTCTCCGATGAAGAGAGAGGAATGTGAAAATGTTCACGATGGCAAGAGGAAAACCAAGGGGACGAACAAGCCCAAAGAAAACAAAGGAAGAATGGTAAGAAGTCTAATAACACCTCAAACTGGCGATGATTTGTCATCCAAGCTCTTTGCTACAATTGAGAAGCAAAAAGAAATATTTTTTGTGATCAGGCTGCATTCTGCTCAGCCGCTCCTAGTTTAGCTGTGAGTTAAACTTACACTTTTGACAGATTTGACAAGTCCTGTTAGGCGTTGTAGGATAAAAAAATAGAGCACGACTAAGTAGTATTGTAGTGTAGTCGTATATTAATTACCTTATTGTTGTGT
The DNA here is from genome assembly GCF_040414725.1 of Anabrus simplex. Lineage (NCBI taxonomy): Eukaryota > Metazoa > Arthropoda > Insecta > Orthoptera > Tettigoniidae > Anabrus > Anabrus simplex. The sequence goes on along the minus strand of NC_090276.1, from coordinate 102,333,087 downwards.
ACTATCCCAGACAATATATCCCTACGTTCATTTTTTTTTTTTTTTTTTGCAAATAAGTTATTTTATTTTTTAATTTAAAATTTTCCCCCCGTAAAGAATGGCTAACGAGCGCGAGTGTACTTATTGTGGGTGTGGTGAGGCATTGAGGGGTATGAGGGAGGAGTTGGAAAGTTTGAGGGAGATAATTAGGATTCTCACAGAAGACAGTTAGGAAGATAGGACTCCCTCAAACAATGTACAGGTTACAGTAGGTGTACAAGAGGGAGGGGAAGGAAAGGGAGGAGTTGTAGAAGACAGGTGGTCTAATGTTCTAAGGGGAAGGAGATTGCAGGCCAAGGGCTCTATTCAGGATCAGAATTCAGGACAGGTGTCTGTGCGAAATCGGTACAAGTCACTCCAGGTAGAACAACAGAGGGAAGATGAGGGACAGGGAACTGTTGCTGAGATGCATGGAAGTAGGAGGAAGGGAAAAGGTAGGAAAGGGAAAGGTAGAGTAGAGGATAGGAAAAGACAGGTGGAACAGGGTCATGGGAAGGAGAAAAGGGAGGAGGAAGTAGCTTCTGCAGCTATCAGGAAAGATAGGGCTGACCAGGAGGGGAGGGGATCAAATGAGGTGGGTAGGGTTGAGGCTCTGGTCATGGGGGATTCCATCGTTAGGCACGTGGGGAAAGTGTGTGGAGGAAAGGGAACCAGGGTAGAATGTTATCCAGGAATTAGGTTGAGGCAAATGTTGAGGAAAGTAGAAGAGAGGGAGGAGGGGAAGGAGAAGGTGGTAGTGTTTCACGTTGGTACCAACAACGTAAGGCAAGCTGATATAAGTACCAACATAGTTGGAGATGTGTGGGATCTGGTAAATGCAGCACGGGTGAAGTTTAAGAAAGCGGAGATTGTTATTAGTGGAATACTGTGTAGGAGGGATACTGACTGGAGGGTGATTGGGGATTTAAATGAGACTATGGAGTGGGTATGTGGGAAACTGGGAGTGAAATTTCTAGATCCTAATGGGTGGGTAGGAGGTAGGGATCTGCGCTCGGATGGCCTTCATTTAAACCGCAGTGGTACGTATAAGTTAGGAAATTTGTTTGGAAGGGTAATAGGGAGGTACATTCAGGGAAACAGGATGGCCTAGGGAGCGGTGATAAGGGAACAGGGAACTGGAAATCAAGTAGGGATGACATAAAATTGTTAGTGTTGAACTGTAGAAGTATTGTAAAGAAAGGAATAGAATTAAGTAATTTAATAGATATATATTTACCCGATATTGTAATAGGAGTTGAATCATGGTAGAGAAATTATATAATGGATGCAGAAATTTTCTCACGGCACTGGAGTGTGTATCGTAGAGATAGGATAGGAAAGGTGGGAGGGGGAGTTTTCATTCTGGTGAAAGAAGAATTTGTAAGCTACGAAAAAGTTATAGATGAGACACATGAAATTCTAGGTGTAAGGCTCATTTCTAAAGATAATAGGCAACTTGATATATTTGGAGTGTACAGATCGGGAAAGGGTAGCACTGATGCGGATTCAGAATTATTTGATAGGATAGTCAGCTATGTGGGAAACGACATGGAAAGAAATGTGATTGTAGCGGGAGATCTGAATTTGCCAGATGTCAATTGGGAAGGAAATGAGAAAGACAGGAAGTATGACCAACAAATGGCAAATAAGTTAATATGGGAAGTACAGCTGATTCAGAAAGTGATGGAACCAACCAGAGGGAAAATATTTTGGATGTGGTGCTGATAAAACCAGATGAGCTCTATAGGGAAACTGAAGTAATAAATGGTATTAGTGATCATGAAGCTGTTTTTGTGGTAGTTAAAAATAAATGTGATAGAAAGGAAGGTCTTAAAAGTAGGACTATTAGGCAGTACCATATGGCTGATAAAGCAGGTATGAGGCAGTTTCTAAAAAGTAACTATGATTGGTGGAAAACGGTAAATAAAAATGTAAACAGACTCTGGGATGGGTTTAAAGAAATTGTTGAGGAATGCGAAAACAGGTTTGTACATTTAAGGGTGGTAAGAAATGGTAAAGACCCACCTTATTATAATAGAGAAATAAAGAGACTAAGAAGGAGGTGCAGACTGGAAAGAAATAGAGTTAGAAATGGCTGTGGAAGCAATTGAAGGAACTTACTAGAAAATTGAATCTAGCAAAGAAGGCAGCTAAGTATAACATGATGGCAAGCATAATTGGCAGTCATACAAAGTGAAAAATGGAAGGGTATGTATAGGTATTTTAAGGCAGAAACAGGTTCCAAGAAGGACATTCCAGGAATAATTAATGAACAAGGGGAGTGTGTATGTGAGGATCTTCAAAAGGCAGAAGTATTCAGTCAGCAGTATGCAAAGATTGTTGGTTACAAGGATAATGTCCAGATAGAGGAAGAGACTAAGGCCAAAGAAGTAATAAAATTTACATATGATAACGATGACATTTACAATAAGATACAAAAGTTGAAAACTAGAAAAGCGGCTGGAATTGATCAGATTTCTGGGGATATACTAAAGACAATGGGTTGGGATATAGTACCATATCTGAAGTACTTATTTGATTACTGTTTGGCCGAAGGAGCTATACCAGATGAATGGAGAGTTGCTATAGTAGCCCCTGTGTATAAAGGAAAGGGTGATAGACATAAAGCTGAAAATTACAGGCCAGTAAGTTTGACATGCATTGTATGTAAGCTTTGGGAAGGCATTCTTTCTGATTATATTAGACATGTTTGTGAAATTAATAACTGGTTCGATAGAAGGCAATTCGGTTTTAGGAAAGGTTATTCCACTGAAGCTCAACTTGTAGGATTCCAGCAAGATATAGCAGATATCTTGGATTCTGGAGGTCAAATGGACTGTATCGCGATTGACATGTCTAAAGCATTTGATAGGGTGGATCATGGGAGACTACTGGCAAAAATGAGTGAAATTGGACTAGACAAAAGAGTGACTGAATGGGTTGCTATATTTCTAGAAAATAGATCTCAGAGAGTTAGAGTAGGTGAAGCTTTGTCTGACCCTGTAATAATTGAGAGGGGAGTTCCTCAAGGCAGTGTTATCGGACCTTTATGTTTTCTTATATATATAAATGATATGAGTAAAGGAGTGGAATCGGAGGTAAGGCTTTTTGCGGATGATGTTATTCTCTATAGAGTGATAAATAAGTTACAAGATTGTGAGCAACTGCAACGTGACCTCGAAAATATTGTGAGATGGACAGCAGGAAATGGTATATTGATAAACGGGGCTAAAAGTCAGGTTGTGAGTTTCACAAATAGGAAAAGTCCTCTCTGTTTTAATTACTGCGTTGATGGGGTGAAAGTTCCTTTTGGGGATCATTGTAAGTATCTAGGTGTTAATATAAGGAAAGATCTTCACTGGGGTAATCACATAAATGGGATTGTAAATAAAGGGTACCGATCTCTGCACATGGTTATGAGGGTATTTAGGGGTTGTAGTAAGGATGTAAAGGAGAGTGCATATAAGTCTCTGGTAAGACCCCAACTAGAGTATGGTTCCAGTGTATGGGACCCTCACCAGGATTACCTGATTCAAGAACTGGAAAAAATCCAAAGAAAAGCAGCTCGATTTGTTCTGGGTGATTTCCGACAAAAGAGTAGCGTTACAAAAATGTTGCAAAGTTTGGGTTGGGAAGAATTGAGAGAAAGAAGAAGAGCTGCTCGACTAAGTGGTATGTTCCGAGCTGTCAGCGGAGAGATGGCGTGGAATGACATTAGTAGACAAATAGGTTTGAATGGCGTCTATAAAAGTAGGAAAGATCACAATATGAAGATAAATTTGGAATTCAAGAGGACAAACTGGGGCAAATATTCATTTATAGGAAGGGGAGTTAGGGATTGGAATAACTTACCAAGGGAGATGTTCAATAAATTTCCAATTTCTTTGAAATCATTTCGGAAAAGGCTAGGAAAGCAACAGATAGGGAATCTGCCACCTGGGCGACTGCCCTAAATGCAGATCAGTATTGATTGATTGATTGAAGTTCCTGCCTATCTTGCTATCTTATTGTTAGATTTCTTCAGTTCATTCATAAATTTAACAGTGCCACATCTCACTGGTCTGTTATCAGTGTATACGTCTCTGGTGCATTTGTCAATACGGAGTGATATTACATGATCTACATCACCTGCTCCCAGACCAAGTTCCTTATATTCTGGTAATTCAATTCCCTGTTGCATCCTTCTACAGTACTGATCTCCACGTCCATTCCTGCATCTTGTCAGTTTGCTTCAACAATTTCAAGGTCCCCACCCCCACCCCCCTCGTACTTCTCTAGTTGCCTGGCTCAGTGGCTCAGACGCTTTCCGAGCCCAAGTTGGTAGGTTCAATCCTTTCTCAGTGCGGTGATATTTGAAGAGAACAAAATACGCCAGTCACGTGTTTGTAAATTTACCGGCAGGTTAAACAACTCCCGCGGAACAAAATTCCGGCACCTTGGTGTCTAAATAAGCTGTAAAGTTGTTAGTGGGATGTAAAAACAATAACAATAATCTCCTGTAGTCGACACCTGATACTAACTTATAATCAATATTAACACACTGTATTGGGAATCACCGGGAGCTCATATAATGTTTTGTTGCAAAACTCCTAATTTTCATCACTATTTCTGAACCAAATGAGTACCAAGGAATCGCATATTACGTAACGTACACCACAAATAATCCGCGCCATTGAATCCTATTGAATGTCACTGTGAATCCTAATTTTACGAAAGAATTTTTAAAAGGGAGGAGAGAGAATTGTATTTGCGTTTTATTTACTACCAATTAATTCTTCATAATGGTGTACTCCAAAAATGAATACAGAAAAAACATAAATTTGTTTCTAAGAATAATCTTCACGTAGGTAGACAAACCCGCTGATCAGAATTGTCATATGGTTTGCTTACCTTCTTTTGATACCTTTTTATAATTGGCTAGTTTAACCTGTCTGGTGTTTTATGAGTATGCTGTCTGGTATTAGAAAATAGGATTGTGTTGTGCAAAACACCCAACAATTACTTTTTTTTAGTCGTTCATTGTGTAACCTCTCCAAAGGGTAAGGTTACAATTAATAGGTTTAATGAAGAGAAAATGTTTGCTACCGTAATCCATTCACCAAAAGTACTCTACACTAGGCATGTCAACATGTACGAAACTAAATTTGCAAGCACATTAATCACAGAAAATAAACAAACAGTTTAACCAACATGACTGTTAAGAAAGGATAACCGGGAAGCGGCTGGGAACCATATCCAGGCGGTCGAAGGTATTGGTAATACTGAAGAAGCGAAGTCAATGTAATCCTAAACTTTACTTAACAATTTAGATTCAATTTCATATATAAAGCAATAGCCAATAAACCATTAAAATTTTGACGGCATTATTTCAACAACCATTACAATTTACAGTTTACCATGAGGGTAGCATTCAGTTATTAAATTTCTTTTACACCGGAACATCACACATGATGTTCAACTGTCATGGCATTACCTTTAAAAACCCAAAACAGTTTGAAATAAATAAAAGAAGGTGACGTTATACTAAAGTGAAGAGATACATCTAAGGAGAAAAATATTTACGTATAATCATCGAGCAGAGCATCTTCAGTGGGTAGCCCCCTCAAAAACACTTCTGAGAAAGAGTACCCAACTTAAAGATGAATATTCCATGATGAAGCGGAATGAACGAGACAGTCCCGAGGTAAATATTACTTATAAAGATTATTTCGAAAGGCGTATAACATTTAATTTACAAAACAACAAACGGGAACTATCTCTTGACAAAGTGAGGTGACTTACCGAAACGGCTAAGTCATAATGATAACATTTGGAAGCAGAAGGAAACACGGGTATGCTCCGGCAAGATAAATTAAATGAAACACTACATCTGAAACTGAATACCTGAAAAGTTAAAAAAAAAAAATCAGTGCTTACCGGATGGCGGGGCCAAGAAGACCCGTACCTTGGAAGGTGACAGTTCCCTTCAGTGGTCAAACAGACAAGACGCCCTCGCAGAGCAAGGCTCCAGCGACAACGCTTCTGTCCGGAAATTATGAAATCTTACCACGGCCAATGAGCGTACGATGTTTTCCTTCACCTACCAATCACATTTCCTTTTATTTTCTCCAATAGGAGCGCAGAAAAAATAGTGCTGACAAAGAACATTTGGGAATCCTCTAGAAATTAGGAAATTGATGCAACTTTACGAAACCGGAAATCTCCCACGCCGATGTGGCGCGTGTGGTACAGTATGCACCAGATTTACCATTACAATCAATTAATCTTAAAATCATATTAACTTCAAACCAATCAAACAATTCCAAAATTCACATACTGAGGAGAAACCAAAACAAAGAATTGAATAAATACTTTACATACACAATTCATCGCCGTCTTCCGAGTCCAAATAATCAAATCCCAATAATCACAACACTTTGATTTTTGTTAGTCACGAGTACAACTCTCTCACACACAGTGTTTTCTTCGTACCGGGCGTGCGGTTAGGGGTGCGCACCTGTGAGTTTGCATCCTGTAGATAGTGGGCTCAAAACCCACTGTTGACAGTCCTGAAGATCATTTTCCGTGGTTCCCCATTTTCATATCAGGCAAATGCTGAGGCTGTGACACGGTTAAGGCCACGGCCACTTCCTTCCCACTCCTAGCTCCTTCCTCTCCCATCGTCACACTAAGACCTATCTGGTTACATCCTTCATGCTGCATCGTTCACCGTGCTTTCGGTATCCTCAAAAAGACTAAGCATATCTTAATCTGTGAACAAGCAATTATGAAAACTTGTGGTCCTACTTAATACGTCGCTCACACTTCACTTCTTACATGCTACAGATACCGCACAGGCCAAGGACAGACAACGCTGTAGTACAACAGGATTCATTGTTTGAGGCAAAGGAGTACCAACCTTATATCAAGTAATGCGTGCTATCAAGTTTCTTTCGCTAAATTCTGGAAAATATATGCGCAGAATATTTGCGTATATACAGTATTTATTTTACTGAACATAGTTTAAATGGCCTACAAATAAACGTTTTGATCCCAAAGTCAAAAATAAACAGAGCAGTTTACAGAAATTATGATGGATTTAAATAAAGAATGATGTGTCCCATAAGTTCTTGCACTAAGATCAGAATAGCAACAAATTTTCTGGCAATATTTCTCGGAAGATAGGTAATTTGAAGTTCTGTATATTTTAATTTATATAAGACTGCTTATGGATTGTGCAGTATATTAAGGGCTAGACTTCAACCAGAGTAAATTTGCCAGTTTATTGTTTCAGGTTTGTGGAAGCTTGAGATTATCAGGACAGTTCCCTTATTGAACCAAAACCCTGTTTGTCAAAATGGAGGTTGACGGTTTTTGGTATGTACGTGGAGGAGTGCGGCTCAGAGTGCCCTTGATCCAATACCAGGCAAGTATACATTGCGTACCTGGACTACGTCAAACAGCTGGGGTTGGTAAATTAAATTAATAATGTTCAATTTATTGGTACTTTAGAATTATTGTTTGCAATTTTCTGTTCAGTGGTGTTTTATGCTCATGTTTTGCATAACTTCTAGTTCAGGTCGTAAGGATAATCCCCATTTGTTTCTTAATGCACATTCACATAATGTTAGATTTGATATACCAAAAGAAGAAAATTGTCATATTGAATCGTACTAGCCAATTCTTAAGAAGGTTAACAGTTAATCAGTCAGCCCATGCTATGTACAACATTGTAATAATTGTTGACAGTAACACAGCTTAAACACTGATACAACTCAAAGCATTTTATTTGACACTCGTGGAATGTTGATAATTAAAATTTTTAAAAACTTCATAAAACGAAATTAAAACAGTGTTGAAGGTCTGATTCATGGTTTCTGTGTCTTTTCAACATCCTATTCTCAATAGTTATTTGTTATTAACCTCACTGTCCAAAGCTGAAGTCCAATTATGTTCCTCTGATTTATTCAGTGTCGAGGAGTTTGGGAATCGTTGCGGTACCACAAACTGTACGGCATCGACGTTTTTAGGATTACCAGTGTGTGTTGTTTGAGCAAGTTCTAATCGATCAAATAATTGATCAAATACTTGGTCAAGTAATGACTATTCATTTTATTTGTTACACATTTTACTGGGGAAATCGACATTGTGAATGTCATAGGAAGCCCTGAAAATTCTCAAATATTTTGTTTTTAATTTTAGATACACCTTGGCTGACATTTGGGCAAGTCCATCCTCTGAAGGAGATGACTACATCCTTGACTGTGAACCAGCAGAGCAGAAGATCCCCAGATACAAGCATCTCCAGGAGTGGTATAAGAAAATGCTAGATGAGGGCATTATCGAGAGGGTAGAATTTGAGTACAAGGACACCTTGAAACAGGCTGTCGACGACAAACTTAGCTCAGCAGCTGAGTTATCGTACTTTGAGTGTGACATCTGGCCTGATGTTCTTGAAGAAAGTATCAAGAATTTGGATCAGGGACAGTAAGAGAAAGAGAAGCAAATGCAACTGAGTCTGCCGAAGCTGCAGCTGCAAATGTGGTGAGAATACAAATATTATAATGCAATTTTCTTGGTCCTTCTAAAGATTCTATAAACTCTTCCAATTTTGATGGGAAGCTTTCCATGTTTACATTCTTTCCCATCGGTCTGAATCGGTTAATTGTTTCTCTCGGTTTTAAGCATGTGACTGCGGATCTTAAAATATGTTTTGAACCTCCTCCTGTTTCTGCATGTTGCTTCAATGGCTGAAGGTTCTTCTCTAATTGCATACTCTGAAAGCAGAAAGTCCTTGTCCATTGATCATTGCCAGTATATTGGACACTATCTGGCTGGAAGTCCTGTTCTCGTTTGCAGCTTTAATTTAACTTAAATGCAAAAACCTTCATTATAGACTGTTACGCCTATTAGTATTCAGTCTGCAAACCTCTGTTAATTTACTCCATATATCTTAAAAAGTCTCCCTATTATGCTGTTATCCTCCAGCCTTACTCAATTAATCTCTTAGGTAACCCGATACTCCTCCATTCGCCTCACATAAGCTCATGAATGAATCCATAAGTGTACCACGGCAATCAAAGAGTTCCTTCCTATCTTAGACTTTTCCCCTTATTCCGAGTATCGCCTTCCCACTGCATTAGCGCCTTTATTTCATGTCATTACATCTCCATTCTGGGAGAGTGTGTTTCTAAACTCTTCTGTGATGTACCTGTTCCAGTGTTGCTTTCCCCCTACAATTCTTTCCTGGTGACATCACTTTGGTCTTGGAAATGCTAACACTCATATCATACTTGCTGCACCTATTTTCAGGATAGAAGATGTTATATTGCAGGCTTTCACCAACATCTGCCTTTAAGATTTAATTAAAATAGAATAGAAGGAACAACTCAATTCCTTTATTCTATTTTAATTCAATTGTTTCATTTGTCTCTATCTCTTATTATTCCAAGCGCAATACTGTTACAGTATGTATTCTTTCTCAGGTAGTTTACAGATATATTACTCAAAATTAGTTGGCGGAGACTGAAGATCCTAACAGTTAAAATTAACTGAGTCGGAACTGAAGAGATGGCTTCAGACATTACAAATTTTCTTGGAAATACATTGTATTCATGATTGTAGACTTATAGGCTTCCTGGTTGTTCGTAGGCTGGTTTGTTTGTTTGTTTGTTTGTTTGTTTGTTGTCTTAATTAATTCATTAATTGATTGTAAATTAAGGTCAGTAAAAATTTGCTCAGTGACACCCTTTAAATGAAAGCTTGGAGTAGAGACTAATTTGAATGTATTGTTCATGTAGTGCACTTATATCTGTTTCAGAACTTTCCGATCAAGAGAGAGGAATGTGAAAATTTTCCAGATGGCATGAGGAAAACCAAGAGGACGAACAAGCCCAAAGAAAATCAAAATAAGAATAGTAAGAAGTCTAATAACACCTCAAACTGGCGATGATTTGTCATCCAAGCTCTTTGCTACAATTGAGAAGCAAAAAGAAATATTTTTTGTCATCAGGCTGCATTCTGCTCAGTCGCTCCTAGTTTAGCTGTGAGTTAAACTTACACTTTTGACAGATTTGACAAGTTCATGCCTATCTTGCTATCTTATTGTTGGATTTCTTCAGTTCATTCATAAATTTAACAGTCCACATCTCACTGGTCTGTTATCAGTGTATACGTCTCTGGTGCATTTGTCAATACGGAGTGATATTACATGATCTACATCACCTGCTCCCAGACCAAGTTCCATATATTCTGGTAATTCGTTTCCCTGTTGCATCCTTCTACAGTACTGATCTCCACGTCCATTCCTGCATCTTGCCAGTTTGCTTCAACAATTTCATGGTTCCCCACCACCCCCCTCGTACTTCTCTAGTTGCCTGGCTCAGTGGCTCAGACGATTTCCGAGCCCAAGTTGGTAGGTTCAATCCTTTCTCAGTCCGGTGACATTTGAAGAGCACGAAATATGCTAGTCACATGTTGGTAAATTTACCACCGGGCTAGATGGCCGTGCGCGTAGAGGCGCGCGGCTGTGACTCTGCATCCGAGAGATAGTAGGTTCGAATCCAAATATCGGCAGCCCTGAAAATGGTTTTCTGTTTTTTCCCATTTTCACACCAGGCAAATGCTGGGGCTGTACCTTAATTAAGGCCACGGTCCCTTCCTTCCAACTTCTAGGCCTTTCCTCTCCCATCGTCGCCATAAGACCGAACTGCGTCAGTGCGATGTAAAGCCCATAGCAAAAAAAAAAAACAAGTAAATTTACCGGCGCGTTAAACAACTCCCGCGGAACAAATTCCGGCTCCTTGGTGTCTAAATAAGCTGTAAAGTTGTTAGTGGGATGTAAAAACATTAACAATAGTCTCCTGTACTCGGCACCTGATACTAACTTATAATCAATATTACCACACTGTATTGGGAATCACCGGGAGCTCATATAATGTTTTGTTGCAAAACTCCTAATTTTCATCAGTATTTCTGAACCGAATGAGTACCAAGGAATCACATATTACCTAACGTACACCACAAATAATTCGCACCCTTGAATCCTATTGAATGCCATTGTGAATCCTAATTTTACGAGAGAATTTTTGAAAGAGAGAGGGAGAGAGAACTGTATTTGTGTTTTATTTACAACCAATTAATTCTTCATAATGGTGTACTCCAAAAATAAATAGAGAAAAAATATAAATTTGTTTCTAAGAATAATCCTCACGTAGGTAGACAAACCCGCTGATCAGAACTGTCCTATGGTTTGCTTACCTTCTGCTGATACCTATTTATAATCAGCTAGTTTAACCAGTCTGGGTTTTATGAGTATGCTGTCTGGTATTAGTTGAATAGGATTGTGTTGTGCAAAACGCCAAACATTACTTTTTTTAAGTCGTTCTTTGATTTTTGTAAGTTATGATTACAACTGTCTCAGACACAGTGATTTCTTCGTACCGGGTGTGCGGTTAGGGGAGCGCAGCTGTGAGTTTGCATCCTGTAGATAGTGGGTTCAAAACCCAATGTTGACTGTCCTGGAGATCATTTTCTGTGGTTTCCCATTTTCATATCAGGCAAATGCTGAGGCTGTGACACGGTTAAGGCCATGGCCGCTTCCTTCCCACTCCTAGCTCCTTCCTCTCCCATCGTCACACTAAGACCTATCTGGTTACATGCTTCGTGCTGCATGGATCCCCGTGCTTTCGGTATCCTCAAAAAGCCTAAGCATATCTTAATCTGTGAACAAGCAATTATGAGAACTTGTGGTCCTACTTAATACGTCGCTCACACTTCACTTCTAACATGCTACAGATACCGCACAGGCCAAGGACAGACAATGCTATAGTACAACAGGATTCATTGTTTGAGGCAAAGGAGTACCAACCTTATATCAAGTAATGCGTGCTATCAAGTTTCTTTCGCTAAATTCTGGAAAATATATGCGCAGAATATTTGCGTATATACAGTATTTATTTTACTGAACATAGTTTAAATGGCCTACAAATAAACGTTTTGATCCCAAAGTCAAAAATATACAGAGCAGTTTACAGAAATTATGATGGATTTAAATAAAGAATGATGTGTCCCATAAATTCTTGCACTAAGATCAGAATAGCAACAAATTTTCTGGCAATATTTCTCGGAAGATAGCTAATTTGGAGTTCTGTATATTTTAATTTATATAAGACTGCTTATGGATTGTGCAGTATATTAAGGGCTAGACTTCAACCAGAGTTAATTTGCCAGTTTATTGTTTCAGGTTTGTGGAAGCTTGAGATTATCAGGACAGTTCCCTTATTGAACCAAAACCCTGTTTGCCAAAATTGAGGTTGGCTTCCTTTGGTATGTACGTGGAGGAGTGCGGCTCCGAGTGCCCTCGATCCAATACGAGGCAAGTATACATTGCGTACCTGGACTACGTTAAACAGCTAGGGTGAGAGAATTAAATTAATAATGTTCATTTTATTGGTACTTTAGAATTATTGACTGCAATTTTCTGTTCAGTGGTGTTTTATGCTCATGTTTTGCATAACTTCTAGTTCAGGTCGTAAGGATAACCCCCATTTGTTTCTTAATGCACATTCACATAATGTTAGATTTGATATACCAAAAGAAGAAAATTGCCATATTGAATCGTACTAGCCAATTCTTAAGAAGGTTAACAGTTAATCAGTCAGCCCATGCTATGTACAACATTGTAATAATTGTTGACAGTAACACAGCTTAAACACTGATACAACTCAAAGCATTTTATTTGACACTCGTGGAATGTTGATAATTAAAACTTTAAAAAACTTTATAAAACGAAATTAAAACAGTGTTGAAGGTCTGATTCATGGTTTCTGTGTCTCTTCAACATCCTATTCTCAATAGTTATTTGTTATTAACCTCACTGTCCAAAGCTGAAGTCCAATTATGTTCCTCTGATTTATTCAGTGTCGAGGAGTTTGGGAATCGTTGCGGTACCACAAACTGTACGGCATCGACGTTTTTAGGATTACCAGTGTGTGTTGTTTGAAAAAGTTCAAATCGATCAAATAATTGATCAAATACTTGGTCAGGTAATGACTATTCATTTTATTTGTTACACATTTTACTGGGGAAATCAACATTGTGAATGTCATAGGAAGCCCTGAAAATTCTGAACTTTTCTCAAATACTTTGTTTTTAATTTTAGATACACCTTGGCTGACATTTGGGCAAGTCCATCCTCTGAAGGAGATGACTACATCCTTCACTGTGAACCAGCAGAGCAGAAGATTCCCATATACAAGCATTTCCACGAGTGGTAGAAGAAAATTCTTGATGAGGGCATTATCGCGAGGATAGAATTTGAGTACAAGGACACCTTGAAACAGGCTGTCGACGACAAACTTAGCTCAGCAGCTGAGTTATCGTACTTTGAGTGTGACATCTGGCCTGATGTTCTTGAAGAAAGTATCAAGAATTTGGATCAGGGACAGTAAGAGAAAGAGAAGCAAATGCAACTGAGTCTGCCGAAGCTGCAGCTGCAAATGTGGTGAGAATACAAATATTATAATGCAATTTTCTTGGTCCTTCTAAAGATTCTATAAACTCTTCCAATTTTGATGGGAGGCTTTCCATGTTTACATTCTTTCCCATCCGTCTGAATCGGTTAATTGTTTCTCTCGGTTTTAAGCATGTGATTGCGGATCTTAAAATATGTTTTCAACCTCCTCCTGTTTCTGCATGTTGCTTCAATGGCTGAATGTTCTTCTCTAATTGCGTACTCTGAAAGCAGAAAGTCCTTGTCTATTGATCATTGCACGTATATTTGACACTATGTGGCTGAAAGTCCTGTTCTCGTTTGCAGCTTTAATTTAAATTAAATGCATACTTCTTCTTTATAGACTGTTACGCCTTTTAGTATTCAGTCTGCAAACCTCTGTTAATTTACTCCATATGCCTTATATTTAAGTCATTAAAGCAGAATAACCATCCCCATCTTAGTCTCCCTATTCTGCTGTTATCCTCCAGCCTTACTCAATTATTCTCTTTGGTAACCCAATACTCCTCCATTCGCCTCACATAAGCCCATGAATGAATCCATATGTGTACCACGGCAGTCAAAGAGTTCATTCCTAACTTAGACTTTTCTCCTTATTCTGATTATCACCTTCCCACTGCATTAGCACCTTAATTTGATGTCAATACAGCTCCATTCTGGGAGAATGTGTTCCTAAACTCTTCTGTGATGTACCTGTTCCAGTGTTGCTTTCCCCCTACAATTCTTTCCTGCTGACATCACTTTCGTCTTGGAAATGCTAACACTCATATCATACTTGCTGCACCTATTTTCAGGATAGAAGATGTTATATTGCAGGCTTTCACCAACATCTGCCTTTAAGATTTAATTAAAATAGAATAGAAGGAACAACTCAATTCCTTTATTCTATTTTAATTCAATTGTTTCATTTGTCTCTATTTGTTATTTTTCCCAGGTGCAATACTGTTACAGTATGTATTCTTTTTCAGGTAGTTTACAGATATATTACTCAAAATTAGTTTTGGGAGACTGAAGATCCTAACAGTTAAAATTAACCGAGTCAGAACTGAAGAGATGGTTTCAGAAATTACAAATTTTCTTGGAAATACATTGTATTCATGATTGTAGACTTATAGGCTTCCTGGTTGTTCGTAGACTGGTTTGTTTGTTTGTTTGTTGTTTTAATTAATTCATTAATTGATTATAAATTAAGGTCAGTAAAAATTTGCTCAGTGACAGCCTTTAAATGGAAGCTTGGAGTAGAGACTACCTTGTATGTATTGTTCATGTAGTGCACTTATATCTGTTTCAGAACTTTCAGATCAAGAGAGAGGAATGTGAAAATGTTCCCGATATCATGAGGAAAACCAAGAGGACGAACAAGCGCAAAGAAAATCATAGGAATAATAGTAAGAAGTCTAATAACACCTCAAACTGGCGATGATTTGTCATCCAAGCTCTTTGCTACAATTGAGAAGCAAAAAGAAATATTTTTTGTGATCAGGCTGCATTCTGCTCAGCCGCTCCTAGTTTAGCTGTGAGTTAAACTTACACTTTTGACAGATTTGACAAGTTCGTGGCTATCTGGCTATCTTATTGTTGGATTTCTTCAGTTCATTTATAAATTTAACAGTGCCACATCTCACTGGTCTGTTATCAGTGTATACGTCTCTGGTGCATTTGTCAATATGGAGTGATATTACATGATCTACATCACCTGCTCCCAGACCAAGTTCCTTATATTCTGGTAATTCATTTCCCTGTTGCATCCTTCTACAGTACTGATCTCCACGTCCATTCCTGCATCTTGTCAGTTTGCTTCAGCAATTTCAAGGTCCCCCCCCACCCCTTATTTCTCTAGTTGTCTGGCTGAGTAGCTCCGACTGTTAAGGCACAGCTTTCTGAGCTCAAATTGATAGGTTCAATCCTTTCTCATTCCGGTGATATTTGAAGAGCACGAAATATGCCAGTCACATGTTGGTAAATTTACCGGCATGTTAAACAACTCCCGCGGAACAAAATTCCGGCACCTTGGGGTCTAAATAAGCTGTAAAGTTGTTAGTGGGATGTAAAAACAATAACAATAATCTCCTGTAGTCGGCACCTGATACTAACTTATAATCAATATTACCACACTGTATTGGGAATCACCGGGAGCTCACATAATGTTTTGTTGCAAAACTCCTAATTTTCATCACTATTTCTGAACTGAATGAGTACCAAGGAATCACATATTACATAACGTACACCACAAAAAATCCACACCCTTGAATCCTATTGAATGCCATTGTGAATCCTAATTTTACGAGAGAATTTTTAAAAGAGAGGGAGAGAATTTTATTTGTGTTTTTTTTACAACCAATTAATTCCTCATAATGGTGTACTCCAAAAATGAATAGAGAAAAAACATAAATTTGTTTCTAAGAATAATCCTCATGTAGGTAGACAAACCCGCTGATCAGAACTGTCCTATGGTTTGCTTACCTTCTGCTGATATCTATTTATAACCCGCTAGTTTCACTGTCGGTTGTTTTATGAGTATGCTCTCTGGTATTAGTTGAATAGGATTGTGTTGTGCAAAACGCCCAACAATTACTTTTTTAAGTCGTTACTTTTTTGTTGTAAGTCACGAGTACAACTCTCTCAGACACAGTGCATTCTTCGTACCGGGCGTGCGGTTAGGGGAGCGCAGCTGTGAGTTTGCATCCTGTAGACAGTGGGGTCAAAACCCACTGTTGACAGTCCTGAAGATCATTTTCCGTGTTTTCCCATTTTCCCATCAGGAAAAACCTGAGTCTGTGACACGGTTAAGGCCACAGCCACTCTCTTCCCACTTCTAGGTCCTTCTTCTCCCATCGTCACACTAAGACCTATCTGGTTACATGCTTCGTGCTGCATGGTTCCCCGTGCTTTCAGTATCCTCAAATAGCCTAAACATATCTTAATCTGTGAACAAACAATTATGAGAACTTGTGGTCCTACTTAATACGTTGCTCACAGTTCACTTCTAACATGCTACAGATGCCGCACTGGCCAAGGACAGTCAACGCTATAGTACAATAGGATTCATTTTTGAGGCGAAGGAGTACCAACCTTATATCAAGTAATGTGTGCTATCAAGTTACTTTCACTAAATTCTGGAAAATATATGCGCAGAATATTTGCGTATATACAGTATTTATTTTACTGAACATAGTTTAAATGGCCTACAAATAAATGTTTTGATCCCAAAGTCAAAAATATACAGAGCAGTTTACAGAAATTATGATGGATATAAAATAAAGAATGATGTGTCCCATAAGTTCTTGCACTAAGATCAGAATAGCAACAAATTTTCTGGCAATATTTCTCGGAAGATAGCTAATTTGAAGATTTGTGTATTTTAATTTATATAAGACTGCTTATGGATTGTGCAGTATATTAAGAGCTAGACTTCAACCAGCGTTAATTTGCCAGTTTATTGTTTCAGGTTTGTGGAAGCTTGAGATTATCAGGACAGTTCCCTTATTGAACCAAAACCCTGTATGCCAAAAGGGAGGTTGATGGTTTTTTGTATGTACGTGGAGGAGTGCGGCTCAGAGTGCCCTTGATCCAATGCGAGGCAAGTATACATTGCGTACCTGGACCACGTTAAACAGCTAGGGTGAGTAAATTAAATTAATAATGTACATTTTATTGGTACTTTAGAATTATTGTTTGCAATTTTCTGTTCAGTGGCGTTTTATGCTCATGTTGTGCATAACTTCTAGTTCAGTCAGCCCATGCTATGTACAACATTGTAATAATTGTTGACAGTAACACAGCTTAAACACTGATACAACTCAAAGCATTTTATTTGACACTCGTGGAATGTTGATAATTAAAATTTTCAAAAACTGTATAAAACGATTTTAAAACAGTGTTGAAGGACTGATCCATGGTTTGTTGTGTCTCTTCAACATCCTATTCTCAATAGTTATTTTTTATTAACCTCACTGTCCAAAGCTGAAGTCCAATTATGTTTTTCTGAATTATTCAATGTTGAGGAATTTGGGAATCGTTGCGGTACCACAAACTGTTCGGCATTGACGTCTTTAGGCTTACCAGAGTGTGTTGTTTGAGCAAGTTCAAATCGATCAAATAATTGATCAAATAACGTGATAAAGTAATGACTATTAATTTTATTTGTTACACATTTTACTGGGGAAATCAACATTGTGAATGTCATAGGAAGCCCTGAAAATTCTGAACTTTTCTCTAATACTTTGTTTTTAATTTTAGATACACCTTGGCTGACATTTGGGCAAGTCCATCCTCTGAAGGAGATGACTACATCCTTGACTGTGAACCAGCAGAGCAGAAGATCCCCAAATACAAGCATCTCCAGGAGTGGTATAAGAAAATGCTAGATGAGGGCATTATCGAGAGGGTAGAATTGGAGTACAAGGACACCTTGAAACAGGCTGTCGACGACAAACTTAGCTCAGCAGCTGAGTTATCGTACTTTGAGTGTGACATCTGGCCTGATGTTCTTGAAGAAAGTATCAAGAATTTGGATCAGGGACAGTAAGAGAAAGAGAAGCAAATGCAACTGAGTCTGCCGAAGCTGCAGCTGCAAATGTGGTGAGAATACAAATATTATAATGCAATTTTCTTGGTCCTTCTAAAGATTCTATAAACTCTTCCAATTTTGATGGGAGGCTTTCCATGTATACATTCTTTCCCATCCGTCTGAATCGGTTAATTGTTTCTCTCGGTTTTAAGCATGTGATTGCAGATCTTAAAATATGTTTTGAACCTCCTCCTGTTTCTGCATGTTGCTTCAATGGCTGAAGGTTCTTCTCTAATTGCATACTCTGAAAGCAGAAAGTCCTTGTCTATTGATCATTGCCAGTATATTGGACACTATGTGGCTGGAAGTCCTGTTCTCGTTTGCAGCTTTAATTTAACTTAAATGCATACTTCTTCTTTATAGACTGTTACGCCTTTTAGTATTCAGTCTCCAAACCTCTGTTAATTTACGCCATATATCTTATATTTAAGTCATTAAAGCAGAATAACCATCCCCACCTTAGTCTCCCTATTCTGCTGTTATCCTCCAGTCTTACTCAATTATTCTCTTAGGTAACCCAATACTCCTCCATTCGCCACACATAAGCACATGAATGAATCCATATGTGTACCACGGCAATCAAAGAGTTCCTTCCTATCTTAGACTTTTCCCCTTATTCTGAGTATCGCCTTCCCACTGCATTAGCACCTTAATTTGATGTCATTACAGCTCCATTCTGGGAGAATGTGTTTCTAAACTCTTCTGTGATGTACCTGTTCCAGTGTTGCTTTCCCCCTACAATTCTTTCCTGGTGACATCACTTTGGTCTTGGAAATGCTAACACTCATATCATACTTGCTGCACATATTTTCAGGATAGAAGATGTTATATTGCAGGCTTTCACCAGCATGTGCCTTTAAGATTTAATTAAAATAGAATAGAAGGAACAACTCAATTCCTTTATTCTATTTTAATTCAATTGTTTCATTTGTCTCTATTTGTTATTTTTCCCAAGTGCAATACTGTTACAGTATGTATTCTTTTTCAGGTAGTTTACAGATATATTACTCAAAATTAGTTTTGGGAGACTGAAGATCCTAACAGTTAAAATTAACTGAGTCAGAACTGAAGAGATGGCTTCAGACATTACAAATTTTCTTGGAAATGCATTGTATTCATGATTGTAGACTTATAGGCTTCCTGGTTGTTTGTAGGCTGGTTTGTTTGTTTGTTGTTTTAATTAATTCATTAATTGATTATAAATTAAGGTCAGTAAAAATTTGCTCAGTGACAGCCTTTAAATGGAAGCTTGGAGTAGAGACTAATTTGTATGAGTTTTCATGTAGTGCCCTTTTATCTGTTTCAGAACTCTCCGATGAAGAGAGAGAAATGTGAAAATGTTCCCGATGGCAAGAGGAAAACCAAGGAGACGAACAAACCCAAAGAAAACAAATGAAGACTGGTAAGAAGTCTAAGTCAGTAAAAATTTGCTCAGTGAAACCCTTAAAATGGAAGCTTGGAGTAGAGACTAATTTGTATGTATTGTTCATGTAGTGCACTTGTATCTGTTTCAGAACTTTCCGATGAAGAGAGAGGAATGTGAAAATGTACACGATGGCAAGAGGAAAACCAAGAGGACGAACAAGCCCAAAGAAAATAAAGGAAGAATGGTAAGAAGTCTAATAACACCTCAAATGGCGATGATATGCTCAGTTGCTCCTAGTTTAGCTGTGAGTTAAACTTTTACTTTTGACAGATTTGACAAGTTCCTGCCAATCTTGCTGTCTTAATGTTAGATTTCTTCAGTTCATTTATAAATTTAACAGTGCCACATCTCACTGGTCTGTTATCAGTGTATACGTCTCTGGTGCATATGTCAATATGGAGTGATATTACATGATCTACATCACCTGCTCCCAGACCAAGTTCCTTATATTCTGGTAATTCATTTCCCTGTTGCATCCTTCTACAGTACTGATCTCCACGTCCATTCCTGCATCTTGCCAGTTTGCTTCAACAATTTCAAGGTCCCCCACCCATAACCCTTACTTCTCTAGTTGTCTGGCTGAGTAGCTCCGACTGTTAAGGCACAGCTTTCTGAGCCCAAATTGATAGGTTCAATCCTTTCTCATTCCGGTGATATTTGAAGAGCACGAAATATGCCAGTCACATGTTGGTAAATTTACCGGCACGTTAAACAACTCCCGCGGAACAAAATTCCGGCACCTTGGTGTCTAAATAAGTTGTAAAGTTGTTAGTGGGATGTAAAAACAATAACAATAATCTCCTGTAGTCAGCACCTGATACTAACTTATAATCAATATTACCACACTGTATTGGGAATCACCGGGAGCTCACATAATGTTTTGTTGCAAAACTCCTAATTTTCATCACTATTTCTGAACTGAATGAGTACCAAGGAATCACATATTACATAAAGTACACCACAAATAATTCGCACCCTTGAATCCTATTGAATGCCAATGTGAATCCTAATTTTACGAGAGAATTTTTAAAAGAGAGAGGGAGAGAATTTTATTTGTGTTTTTTTTACAATCAATGAATTCTTCATAATGGTGTACTCCAAAAATGAATAGAGAAAAAACATAAATTTGTTTCTAAGAATAATCCTCACGTAGGTAGACAAACCCGCTGATCAGAACTGTCCTATGGTTTGCTTACCTTCTGCTGATACCTATTTATAATCGGCTAGTTTAACCTGTCTGGGTTTTATGAGTATGCTGTCTGGTATTAGTTGAATAGAATAGTGTTGTGCAAAACGCCCAACAATTACTTTTTTTAAGTCGTTCTTTGATTTTTGTAAGTCACGAGTACAACTCTGTCAGACACAGTGTTTTCTTCATACCGGGCGTGCGGTTAGGGGAGCGCAGCTGTGAGTTTGCATCCTGTAGATAGTGGGTTCAAAACCTACTGTTGACAGTCCTGAAGATCATTTTCTGTGGTTTCCCATTTTCCCATCAGGCAAAACCTGAGGCTGTGACACGGTTAAGGCCACGGCCGATTCCTTCCCACTACTAACTTCTTCCTCTCCCATCGTCACACTAAGACCTATCTGGTTACATGCTTCGTGCTGCATGGTTCCCCGTGCTTTCGGTATTCTCAAATAGCCTAAGCATTTCTTAATCTGTGAACAAGCAATTATGAGAACTTGTGGTCCTACTTAATACGTCGCTCACACTTCGCTTCTAACATGCTGCAGATGCCGCACAGGCCAAGGCCAGACAACACTATAGTACAACAGGATTCATTGTTTGAGGCGAAGGAGTACCAAGGTTATATCAAGTAATGCGTGCTATCAAGTTTTTTCGCTAAATTCTGGTAAATATATGCACAGAATATTTGCGTATATACACTATTTATCTTACTGAGCATAGTTTAAATGGCCTACAAATAAATGTTTTGATCCCAAAGTCAAAAATATACAGAGCAGTTTACAGAAATTATGATGGATTTAAATAAAGAATGATGTGTCCCATAAGTTCTTGCACTAAGATCAGAATAGCAACAAATTTTCTGGCAATATTTCTCGGAAGATAGCTAATTTGGAGTTCTGTATATTTTAATTTATATAAGGCTGCTTATGGATTGTGCAGTATATTAAGGGCTAGACTTCAACCAGAGTTAATTTGCCAGTTTATTGTTTCAGGTGTGTGGAAGCTTGAGATTATCAGGACAGTTCCCTTATTGAACCAAAACCCTGTTTGCCAAAAGGGAGCTTGATGGTTTCTTGTATGTACTTGGAGGAGTGCGGCTCAGAGTGCCCTTGATCCAATACCAGGCAAGTATACATTGCATACCTGGACTATGTTAAACAGCTAGGGTGAGTAAATGAAATTAATAATGTTCATTTTATTGGTACTTTAGAATTATTGTTTGCAATTTTCTGTTCAGTGGTGTTTTATGCTCATGTTTTGCATAACTTCTAGTTCAGGTCGTAAGGCTAACCCCCATTTGTTTCTTAATGCACATTCACATAATGTTAGATTTGATATACCAAAAGAAGAAAATTGTCATATTGAATTGTACTGGCCAATTCTTAAGAAAGTTAACAGTTAATCAGTCAGCCCATGCTATGTACAACATTGTAATAATTGTTGACAGTAACACAGCTTAAACACTGATACAACTCAAAGTTTTTTATTTGACACTCGTGGAATGTTGATTATTAAAATTTTAAAAAACTTTATAAAATGAATTTAAAACAGTGTTGAAGGACTGATTCATGGTTTCTGTGTCTCTTCAACATCCTATTCTCAATAGTTATTTGTTATTAACCTCACTGTCCAAAGCTGAAGTCCAATTATGTTTTTCTGAATTATTCAAGTCGAGGTGTTTGGGAATCGTTGCGGTACCACAAACTGTTCGGCATTGACGTCTTTAGGCTTACCAGAGTGTGTTGTTTGAGCAAGTTCAAATCGATCAAATAATTGATCAAATACGTGATCAAGTAATGACTATTCATTTTATTTGTTACATATTTTACTGGGGAAATCAACATTGTGAATGTCATAGGAAGCCGAGAAAATTCTCAAAAACTTTGTTTTTAATTTTAGATACACCTTGGCTGACATTTGGACATGTCCATCCTCTGAAGGAGATGACTACATCCTTCACTGTGAACCAGCAGAGCAGAAGATTCCCATATACAAGCATTTCCAGGAGTGGTAGAAGAAAATGCTAGTTGAGGGCATTATCGAGAGGATAGAATTTGAGTACAAGGACACCTTGAAACAGGCTGTCGACGACAAACTTAGCTCAGCAGCTGAGTTATCGTACTTTGAGTGTGACATCTGGCCTGATGTTCTTGAAGAAAGTATCAAGAATTTGGATCAGGGACAGTAAGAGAAAGAGAAGCAAATGCAACTGAGTCTGCCGAAGCTGCAGCTGCAAATGTGGTGAGAATACAAATATTATAATGCAATTTTCTTGGTCCTTCTATAGATTCTATAAACTCTTCCAATTTTGATGGGAGGCTTTCCATGTTTACATTCTTTCCCATCCGTCTGAATCGGTTAATTGTTTCTCTCGGTTTTAAGCATGTGATTGCAGATCTTAAAATATGTTTTGAACCTCCTCCTGTTTCTGCATGTTGCTTCAATGGCTGAAGGTTCTTCTCTAATTGCATACTCTGAAAGCAGAAAGTCCTTGTCTATTGATCATTGCCAGTATATTGGACACTATGTGGCTGAAAGTCCTGTTCTCGTTTGCAGCTTTAATTTAACTTAAATGCATACATCTTCATTATAGATTGTTACGCCTTTTAGTATTCAGTCTCCAAACCTCTGTTAATTTACGCCATATATCTTATATTTAAGTCGTTAAAAGCAGTATAACCTTCCCCATCTTAGTCTCCCTATTCTGCTGTTATCCTCCAGTCTTACTCAATTATTCTCTTAGGTAACCCGATACTCCTCCATTCGCCTCACATAAGCTCATGAATGAATCCATATGTGTACCACGGCAATCAAAGAGTTCCTTCCTATCTTAGACTTTTCCCCTTATTCTGAGTATCGCCTTCCCACTGCATTAGCACCTTAATTTGATGTCAATACAGCTCCATTCTGGGAGAATGTGTTCGTAAACTCTTCTGTGATGTACCTGTTCCAGTGTTGCTTTCCCCCTACAATTCTTTCCTGGTGACATCACTTTGGTCTTGGAAATGCTAACACTCATATCATACTTGCTGCACCTATTTTCAGGATAGAAGATGTTATATTGCAGGCTTTCACCAACATCTGCCTTTAAGATTTAATTAAAATAGAATAGAAGGAACAACTCAATTCCTTTATTCTATTTTAATTCAATTGTTTCATTTGTCTCTATCTCTTATTATTCCAAGCGCAATACTGTTACAGTATGTATTCTTTTTCAGGTAGTTTACAGATATATTACTCAAAATTAGTTGGCGGAGACTGAAGATCCTAACAGTTAAAATTAACTGAGTCGGAACTGAAGAGATGGCTTCAGACATTACAAATTTTCTTGGAAATACATTGTAGACTTATAGGCTTCCCGGTTGTTCGTAGGCTGGTTTGTTTGTTTGTTGTTTTATTTCATTATAAAGTAAGGTCGGTAGGAACATTTTCTCTGTTGAATCCTTCTACAGTACTGATCTCCATGTCCAATCCTGCATCTTGTCAGTTTGCTTCAACATTTCGAGGTCCCCCCCCCCCCTCTTATTTCTCTAGTTGCCTGGCTGAGTGGCTCAGACTGTTGAAGCACAGCTTTCTGAGCCCAAGTTGGTAGGTTCAATCCTTTCTCAGTCTGGTGATATTTGAATAGTACGAAATATTCCAGTCACGTTTTGGTAAATTTACCGGCATGTTAAAGAACTCCTGCTCAACAAATATCTGGCTCCTTGGTGTCTAAATAAGCTGTAAAGTTGTTAGTGGGATGTAAAACCAATAACAATAATCTCCTGTAGTCGACACTTGATACTAACTTATAATCAATATTAACACACTGTATTGGGAATCACCGGGAGCTCATATAATGTTTTGTTGCAAAACTCCTAATTTTCATCACTACTTCTGAACCGAATGAGTACCAAGGAATCGCATATTACCTAACGTACACCACAAATAATCCGCACCCTTGAATCCTATTGAATGCCATTGTGAATCCTAATTTTACGAGAGAATATTTAAAAGAGAGAGAGAATTGTATTCGTGTTTTATTTACAACCAATTAATTCTTCATAATGGTGTACTCCAAAAATGAATAGAGATAAAACATAAATTTGTTTCTAAGAATAATCCTCACGTTAGTAGACAAACCCGCTGATCAGAACTGACATATGGTTTGCTTACCTTCTGCTGATATTTAGAATCGGCTAGTTTCATCTGTCTGATGTTGTAATGAGTGTGCTGTGTGGTATTAGTTGTCTCACCACCAAACCATACTTAACACAGTGAGAGCACTTCGCACGACCAGGGATAAGTAAACATTAAAACAATAACCTAATATTTCAGAAAGATTTACCAACTAATGATCCCACGTGAAGTCGTTGCATGGTGTAGAAGGCTGGACACAAGAGGTTGAGCGGAACCCGGGGTACATTTTACCTTATTATTATTATTATTATTATTATTATTATTATTATTATTATTATTATTATGACTGAAATAACAAGACTTATTCCTACAAGAGAATTCTTTAATTAAAATAAATTACCTCAAACTCCCACAACAACAAATAATTGAAATTAAGAAAGTAATCTAATTATTGATTATATAAATCCCTGAGATCAATTAGTATGAACATTAAAAAATCCTTGGGTTTGGTTTGAAAGATAAATTAATAATTATGAAAAATTGGATCCTTTTTAAAATATCATGAAATTGATTCTGTAGTGAATAACCCTGCATAAATAACCATCGCTGGCAATAAGAAACGATGATTAGGCAATTAATGTCAAAACAATTCCCAATGACTACCAGAGTAACCTAAAGTTAAAATGACACAATGATAGAAGTGGGAACAAAGGTTAAATAACTATAGAGAGGTACGTAAAATCTAATGAAATATATAGAGGCAGCATCTGCAAAGTAATAATTGAATAAGCACATAATTTTTTAAAATCACATCATTCCATGAACCGAAGGTAAATTAAATTCAATCAGCCCAATCAAACAACCCGACTGTACACCAGAAGAATCAATCGTGATAACACACGGTGAACTTCAAATGCCACCTTCAACAACAAACGGGACACTCAAATGTCAAATCAACAGGGCATACGCCCACAAAACGTTTACTCTTATGTTATCATGGCAACAACTCACGTGACACGCCATTAAACAACTTCAGTAGTCATTAGAAAATGCCTTCACTTCAGCATTTTACGCACAATCTAGTTGGTTGTGAGATAAACAGAACCTATACAAATAATTCGATTAATTAAAGAGAAATACACTTGAACCACCAGATTAAGAGTTACACCCATTACACATATATTAATATGCTGTAAGGAGCTAAAAAACATTAGCCAAAAATACCACATAAAACTTTGGAAGTTATTTTGAAGTAAATATTCAGTTAAGTTACCACCTTACAATTTCATATAAGCCCCACGTAAACTGTCAATACATTACGCAATTATGATATGACCTGAATTTCCCCACATTACTTCTAAGTCCAGTTTTCTTCAAATTTGAGTAAACGGTAACCCTTTAACATCCATAAAGCCAGACGTGTTCCGGTTGCACTTCCATAGTATCTTTCCTAGTTGAATCCAATGGTTACTCCAGTCTCAAAGAAAGCTACTTACAGTTGTCGGCGAGGTTATTTGAATAAAAATCTAATTTGATAGGCTTCATGCCAAGTAGGCGATTGAATTAACCTGGATCGAATTCCATCCTCATTTCTTCTTATCTAATTTCCAGAATAATTAGCTTCACCAGCAGCAGTATGTGACAAGCTTCCTTCTTTAACTCGACAAACAAACAAAAACACGAGGCATTGTTTGCTCACATGAGTTGCCGATCAAGTCAGTTTCGTAGGATACCGCAAGATGGCGTCAGCGTACAGTTGGCCACTCAGACAAGTACGTATCTAATGGCACAGGTGAGTTCTCCAATCAAACACAGGATGAGGTGACATTTTAATGTCTCAGTCAACTCGACGGACCCAAATCTCGTAATTGCATTACGTGGAGATACTAAACAGTTCATGGGTCGAGTAGAATAATTTTAATTATAATTTCGTGTGGCTATTTCTAGTAGAATAATTAAAACTCCCCCCCAGAAGGACCAACATGGGGTTGGGCGTGACTGGCAAGAACGGAAGAAAAATAATCTTCATTATATTGTTACTTAATGATGTTGCAACTAACAAGTTTTGAGGCCAGGTAAGATTTTCCTGGGATTGAGAAGCAGGAGCAATAACAACAGTTTCTGTTCATCTAAATCCGCATATAACATGAACACACACGGTATTTATCTCTTAACACTGGAACAGTTAATTTTGAATAAGTAGCACAAGAACCGTTAGGGTTTTCCCATAATATAACACAATACTTCTTACGTCCTGCACTAAGGTCCCATATTACTTGAAACATAGGAAGGATTGTTTTATTGAAATGATTCTGGAGCTTCAATTTTAGAGAAAGGCACGATTTCTTTGACAATAGCAAATTTACAGAGAATGACACAGCACAAAAGAAGAAAAGAGAAGTAAAAGCAAGGAAACGTAAGTAACTTCAAGTAATGAGTCAGTGCACCAAATAGTACACTAATCACTTCATCAGATATGAAACCATCCAAACATGAACATCGCAACACACTCCGAAATCCAAGCGCGACATAACAGGAATGATTCAGAGAAGGCATAAATCAAATTATCATACATAATGGAAGTATAAGGAAACAAAACAATATACACTAAATCCAATTAAGTCTCAACGTGACACCCATAGAATCACAAATCAGTGAGTAATTCCAGTATTGTAAAGCTTCAGTTTTAATACCCAATAACTTAATTTCTTTCTAACTCATTAGGTTCATCCATCGTATATACCATACCTTACCTATCAGAAGAAGAAGAAGAAAGAAGAAGAAAGAAGAAGACATCAGCTGGACTCACAGAAGAGTATCACAGAAATGACAGTAATTTAATGGAATTAAGGACTTCGGTATTACTAGGCCGGATAACCTCAACAGAGACCTCGAGCTCAATCAGATGGACAGTACGCGTAAGGTTTGTCATCAACAACAGCTCTAATAACGAACCCCAAGCCACGCATACCACAACACCATCAACCATAGAAGAAACCAAGGAACCCAGACAGGTAACACAGTAGGGTACACAATAAGAATTCATCAATTAAACCAATTTCACAACGCCATGAACCCCTAAAATTAAATTAAAGAGAATGCAACATGCCTCGATCAGATGATCAATAGGAAATTAAGGAGCGGTAAACAAACATCATACGCTACCGATTATCCATAACGGATCTCAAATTAAGGGTGTAATAATAAGTAATACCCACAGATACTCATTGTCGCTCAGCAGTCAACGGTACCACTCCAAAACATTACCGAGCATTGCAGATACAATATAAATGGTTGGTAATAATGCGGATCAATCAAGAGGCTCTATAGAACTACGGAGTAGGACACAACGGTGCACCATAATCACATAGTGGGTTCATGAGTTCCACATCGACACAAGGGAGGTGGAACAACCTCACCCAGGTTTACCAATTCTGAGAACGGTAAGATCTTACAATGATGACACTAACAGATATCAATTTCCCCAGGAAAAAATGAAAAAATACCTTAGACAGGTAGTTTGATTAAAATGAACTTTACAACCTCCAAATAACTGAAGATGACACCGGAACACAGTTAAGGCAGGAATCACAAGGATGAGAACCAAGACTACACGATGCATTACACCAAAACAATAGTTCTAAAGGAGTTGTTGATATGATGAAAGAGTCACTCCCAATTCAAAGGCGACATACAACCTCGCCAGAGTGGCCCACAACACCCCACCAATGATCATCAATCCACATGCGTCACCACACAAGTTTAAAGGATACAACACAATCCTTGACAGCATGCCAACCAATCACAGTGTGCCCACAACCACCATCATGGCTCCAGAGGAACCCAGTCACCTCATGTTGAAACTATAATGCCACCCCAAAATAATCCCCGAAATCAACCCCCATGCTCAAGAATCCTTTCACGATCCCAACTTTAACGGACAGAAGAGGCAATACTCCTCGTACTTTAAATGAAGTCTACAACAATACCATAGTAAATAGGTGCTAATTTCGAGCGATGCACAGGCTGAATACTTATGACACAAAGCCAACATCATGACTTAAATTTGTATTGAGAACCTGACCTTTAACCAATATAGCAAACATGAAATGAATTAGAGTACAGATCTTTCGTGTGGAGAATATAATATAAAACTCAAGATGAAAATATCCCTAAGGGAATGACATCCAGTTTGTCCGAATAGAGCAGCCCATCAGTCAGGAATCCAGAAAACCCAACCGAGGATCGCATCCGTTCTCAAGATTTAAATCATTTACCAGACAGCTTACCAAATAAATTCAAACCTATCCAGAATTAATAATTATTAA
This sequence comes from Anabrus simplex, assembly GCF_040414725.1. Taxonomy (NCBI): domain Eukaryota; kingdom Metazoa; phylum Arthropoda; class Insecta; order Orthoptera; family Tettigoniidae; genus Anabrus; species Anabrus simplex. Next base: position 102,303,945 of record NC_090276.1, on the reverse strand, counting down.
TTAATTCTTCATAATGGTGTACTCCAAAACTGAATATAGAAAAAACATAAATTTGTTTCTAAGAATAATCTTCACGTAGGTAGACAATCCCGCTGATCAGAATTGTCATATGGTTTGCTTACCTTCTGCTGATATTTACAATCTTCTAGTTTCACCTGTATGCTAATTCATTTGGTTTCTCAGTATCGTAGGTCTGTAATAATCCTTATGATACGCTTTCCTGTTGCCATGTATGGACAATTCTCAACCTACTTGATGGCAAGCCTGCAAAAACTGCAGACTCCAAGTAGTTCAGAACGAACTAGTAGATGGAATGACAAATCGACAATTAGTGTTATGGCGTTTGCTGATTGTTACAAAAATACTGATTATGGTTTATATGTACTTTAGACTTCAGTAAATAAATAATAAATCACAGGAGTTTACATTAATTACATTTGTAATTAATTCACTACCGAGCTCAATAGCTGTAGTCGCTTAAGTGCGGCCAGTATCCAGTATTCGGGAGATAGTAGGTTCGAACCCCACTGTCGGCAGCCCTGAAAATGGTTTTCCGTGGTTTCCCATTTTCTCACCAGGCAAATGCTGGGGCTGTACCTTAATTAAGGCCACGGCCGCTTCCTTCCCACTCCTAGCCCTTCCCTGTCCCATCGTCGCCATAAGACCTATCTGTGTCGGTGCGACTTGAATACGCACTAGAGGTGATGTGGAATCATACACAATAGCGCCCCAAACCATGATGACGCGTTGTCTAGCGGTAGGGCGCTCCACAGTTACTGCCGGATTTGACCTTTCTCCACGCCGACGCCACACTCGTCTGCGGTGACTATCACTGACAGAACAGAAGCGTGACTCATCGGAGAACACGACGTTCCGCCGCTCCCTCATCCAAGTCGCTCTAGCCCAGCACCATGCCAGGCATGCACGTCTATGCTGTGGAGTCAATGGTAGTCTTCTGAGCGGACGCCGGGAGTGCAGGCCTCCTTCAACCAATCGACGGGAAAGTGTTCTGGTCGATATTGGAACAGCCAGGGTGTCTTGCACATGCTGAAGAATGGCGGTTGACGTGGCGTGCGGGGCTGCCACCGCTTGGCGGCGGATGCGCCGATCCTCGCGTGCTGACGTCACTCGGGCTGCGCCTGGACCCCTCGCACGTGCCACACGTCCCTGCGCCAACCATCTTCGCCACAGGCGCTGCACCGTGGACACATCCCTATGGGTATCGGCTGCGATTTGACGAAGCGACCAACCTGCCCTTCTCAGCCCGATCACCATACCCCTCGTAAAGTCGTCTGTCTGCTGGAAATGCCTCCGTTGACGGCGGCCTGGCATTCTTAGCTATACACGTGTCCTGTGGCACACGACAACACGTTCTACAATGACTGTCGGCTGAGAAATCACGGTACGAAGTGGGCCATTCACCAATGCCGTGTCCCATTTATCGTTCGCTAAGTGCGCAGCACAGCAGCGCATTTCACATCATGAGCATACCTCAGTGACGTCAGTCTACCCTGCAATTGGCATAAAGTTCTGACCACTCCTTCTTGGTGTTGCATTTGCTCTGTCAGTCAGTGTATATCAGGATTAATGTCTTTGGTGTTCAATTTCCAATCGATATGGTTCCTTAGTGCCTCCGGCTGCATGCGCTTAGAACCTGGTGTGGCACTTTCACTCTCACTTTCTTCACTTCACTAACTTTCACTGTCACTTGAATTTGGGTTAGTTTTCCTAAACATCATTAATACCATAATCGCGCTATCAGTCTCTCGTTGACATTACCGGGAAACTGTTTCTACTGTGTAATGGATACTGACGAAAATAAACTGTTATTCAACAATTCCGGTGACAGCATTGTTTACCAACAGTTCTTTACAGTTTGTATTGTTAGAAACGGTCTTGCGGAGGTGAGCAAGGCAATCCATTGTTACAAGCTGAGCTCATCATTTGATTCAGGCACCAAAACGCCTTGCTTGACCACAGCTCATCAAATGATGCAAATGGGTTTAAAATGAAAGGTGCTTGGAAAACAGGATGATCAAAAATTGAAGAGAAACGACTTTTCCATAACCTAGCTATAGATCACAGTTTATCTTGGGTTGGAAAGGAACCTTTATTTTATGAACATACAATGCAAAAAAACTGTTTTATATACTGTAAATTAAATATAAAGGTGCTGCAAATTTATTTCTGGATATGACATAACTTTCCCTCATGGGACAATCAGCAGTTATATGGATCACATTCTAATGCATTGGAGAATGATTCGTCAGCGACTTGATGGCCATTGCCAGCTTCCAGTTCTCCGTGATACTGAAGATATCTTGAAAGGACATATTGAAGTAGTTCAAGCAAGTCCTTATGGTGTAAAACAAAAGCTAAAGGTTTCCACCTATTCAACAGTTTGTTGTGACATTTGTTGAAACTAGTTTCGGTCTTGTCAGAGACCATCATTAGTCAAAATCAAAGTAAAGGCAAGACATGAATAAAAAGAAAAAATGAATATATACATAAAGTAAGACAGACCTCAACAATTATAGAGGTATTTCTTTGTTACAAATTACCTACAAGATCCTCTCTGTAGCCCTGCTCTCCTCTCTGTAGCCCTGTTCAATAGAGTCACCACACAGCTAGACTCACAGTTAGGTGAATACCAAGCTGGTTTCACTGTCGGCAGCCCTGAAAATGGTTTTCCGTGGTTTCCCATTTTCACACCAGACAAAAGCTGGGGCTGTACCTTAATTAAGGCCAAGGCCGCTTCCTTCCCACTCCTAGCCCTTTCCCGTCCCATCGTCACCATAAGACCTCTCTGTGTCGGTGCGACGTAAAGCAATTAGCAATCAATCAAAAAAACCAAGCTGTTTTCCGTAAGACTAGATCTTGTCCAGAACAGATACTCAATCTTAAGACAGTTCTCAATTACAAAAGCCGAGGTGGACATCCCGGGGTGGTGGTCCTAGTAAATTTTCAGAAAGCTTATGACTCTGTGGACAGAGACACCCTTTTCTCCATACTATGGGAACTTGGTCTGGATGGGAAGACCCTACGATTGGTTCAAGCCTCTCTGAGGAACACAACATCCAAGGTCAGGTTCAGAGGTGAACTATCTGAAAGCTTTCCAATCAGAACAGGAGTTAGACAGGGTGATAGTCTCTCCTGCATTCTCTTCAACTGTGTCCTGGAAAAGATCATTAGGGAATGGAGAACAATGCTACCACCGGGAGCTGGACTGAAGCTTGGGTACAAGAGAGACAACCTCTTTGTCCCGTGCCTAGCCTTTGCCGATGACCTCGTTCTACTGGCAAACAATATAGAGGAGGCTACCTACAACTTACAGAGTCTTTATTGTGTAGCGGTTAAGACTGGTCTGAAAATCAGCATCCAGAAGACTGAATTTATGACCAATATCAAGGAGGCCCCTTCTACAATTCCTCTCACAGACGCTACCATACGAAAAGTACCTGTAGTTAAGTACTTGGGAGAATGGATCTCTGTGAATCAGAGCGAGAACCCAGCTATAGATGCCAGATGTACCAAGTTTGAAAGGGCTTATTACTCGTGTCATAGTATCTATTCATCTAAGTGCCTCTCCAAGAACCTCAAACTCAGACACTACAACTCGGTAGTCAAACCATCTGTTCTGTATGCTTCTGAGTGCCTTGTAATGGCTAGGAAGGGCCCACTCAGAAAGCTGGAGTTAAAAGAGAGGAAGATCCTGAGGAGGATATTAGGACCAATCAGAGAGGAAGGAGGCACTTACAGAATCCGCCATAATGATGAACTGCATGAACACCAGGAGGACATCGTCACGTCTATAAGGAAAAGGCGCCTGACCTTTTATGGACACTTGGCCCGTCTGGATTCCAAAAGACTCACCAACAGGATATTCACAGTAACAGAAAGAGGCAAGGCTTCTAAGAACAAATGGATCACGTCAGTTAAGTCAGGTATGGAACAACTAGATATCCCACTGGGACAAACTCATGACCGACTACTGTTCCGTCACGCCATCCGACACGGAGTTTTCCCAACGTCCCTTACAAGTAAGAAGACTACAGGAACTAAGTGGACCGAGGAGAGAAAGCTGGCTCACAGTCAGCAAATGAAGGAGTATTGGAAGAAGAAGAAAGCAGCAACTTTACCCAAGAGTAGATACAAGCCCCGTGGTCCTCAGTAGGCCTAAACGACAAAGAAGAAGAAAGCAAACATGTCATCAAGGCAAGTAAAGATTTAAAACACTCATCACAATCACATGTCCTGTGCAAGCTCTCAGCTTTCTTCCACCTCACAGAAAAACAGGTGAAACACTAAAATATCAGCACTAGAGTAAACTTCTAGAACTAAAGTGTGAGGTGAGATGAAAACTGGAGAAACATAGGAACAGAGATAAAGCCAAAAAGATTAAGATTACTAGAATAAAATATTAGGAACACAGCCCAAACACAAAAAGTGAAGGAACCTTACAGGTCAATATGAGTAATTGAAAGGAGCAAACAAGTGACAAATCAAGTCATAAATAGGTTATGAATACTGTTGAGCTTGCATTGGCATGTACAGTACTCAGCCGTGGTCAGCTTTTCTCATTTTTAATGGTGATTATGTAATAAACATTGAATAATCAATTTTGTCATTCAGTTACGGAACTCTTTATTTGCAAGCTCAGCAAAACAATAGACCAGCGCGTAGCACATATTATCTAGACGTCTATCAGTGGTTTCTCAGTACATCCCTCTTATGGACGATATCTTATGTTGCTAAAGTCATGGAAAGAATGCGAGAAAGGAAATTAATGGAAGGAGGTGAAAGGTGGAGATACTAAATAGAGAATAGTTAAAACCTTCAGGACACTTTTCACTCATTTGGCTAATGCCACTTGGTTCCAGGGTAGCTGGAATAGCATTTGAGTAAATGCCCTCTTAAAGATATCTTTCATTGAGAAGTTGACAATCAACTGGTCCTCGTAGGGCACCATAATGCATGGAGGCCGTAAACATTGGCGGTTGTTCCACATATAAATGGGCCTGGCATATCTTGCTCCCAGGATATAAGCCGGCTGCAATTTTGAAGGTTATGTCATCCATAAGTGTGCCTATACTGGTCGAGCTTTACACAACTACATGCCTCCTTTTCCTTAAGAGTGAGAGGAGCCTGACCATTGTTAGAGGACCATGTCAGAACAAGGTGGGCGTTGTTCATATCCCAGTTTCTTTGTACATCCCAGGAAGCTGTAGAGGTTACGTCATTGGTCAGAGCATTCCAACATTTAATGCCATTAGACAAATAGCAGAGAAGAGAGACTCGATAAAATCAGGTATTTTGAAGGCGGGAGCAGAAAAATCAGGAATTCAAATGACAGAGTGCTTACCAACTCCAAGACGCCGCCAAGGTCCAGTTATTGTCCTCCAGTGGTGGGTTGACTAGGAACTTTAGACAGCTTCTCAGCTTGAATGACGAAGGCAAGAAATAATTTCAGAGGAGTCATTTGCAAAATTTTATTGAATTTCGGAATAAGGAGAGTTCTTCTATACAAGCCATGTGGGATATAATATCTCATCGACCATCACTCAGTCTTTTCAGTTCTCTTAGCCTGGGCAGTTTCATTCACGGCATTGTATGCAAGTGATGATTAGATTTAAGTTCTTTTAATTTCAGAAGTGGAAGTATAACAGTAGAGTCCATTTTCATGAGAAACAATTAGGCAAAAGCTTTGGGATTATAGGAAGGATGCGCTAGGAATTTTGTCAATTTTAAAAGGCCTATGATAATGACCTAGGTCAAATATATGGAAAAAGTAGGCAAGTTATAGAAAATGAAACAAACCATGTTAAAGGCAACAATGCATCTCAAAAATAGCTAATTGCTGAGGAGTGAAAATCACTGTGAAATAAATCAAGGCATATTGATAATTTTGTTTAAATATTTCATAGTTTTCTTAGAGACACATTGTTTATTGAAATACTGTAGTGAATGTTGTGTGTGACAGGTGCAGGAAGAGGCAGCACGATAACAGGCTCAAGTAGACTACGGCAAAGTAAATCCTCCTGGGGTTGTTGTTGGCCAGCCGCAGGTGATGCAAAGAACCATCCAGATGGGGCCTAGTGCAGGGGGACCACATCTTATTCCCATGGACCAGTGGACTCTAAGGTAACATGTTGTGCTGTTGGAATGTGTACATTTAGACAAATATGTCTCCAACCGTTAGTACGTGTAGTTTTAGGACTTCCTGCCTCTTATCGCTAGGCCCCGTGTTCGATTCCTGTCCAATTTGAGGATTTTGATTGTAGACCGGAGGCTGGAACGGGATTCACTTATCCTTGTGATATCTATTTAATATCCTCTCAATTAATATAGAAATAATTTAGACATTTTGCTGAACAGTTAATATAAAATCAAACAGAAAAGATGAAGAATCACGTGGAAGGTGTAGAACTAATGAACGGTAACTATACTCCGCACGGCTTTACTTCTAAATTGTCGGTTTGCAAAACAAATGAGCATCGCCTTACCCCTGTTGCCAGCGCGCTACTGATGTGAGAACAGCTGATGCAATAGGACTGCGGTAAACAGCCCTCGTAAAATGTAATAGCGCACTCAGAAAAGCTAATGAATCGGCACTGAAAATAAATTCCCAAACACTACGCGTACAACACCAGACACAAAAAGAGAATATATTAATAAGAATTTACAAGAATGAGGAAATAACACATCATTTGCCGCTAATCGCTGGCACAGAGAGGAGATTATGGCCTACAAAGGGAACACTTCACTGATTTCACCTGTCTCTGCCGAACTACACTGAGACGTGCTAAAGACACACAACTAAGTACACTAACCAATACATGGATGTAAATACACTGAAGAAAATGGAAATTGCAACACCCAGAAGGAGTGGTGCTACATTGCTGCAATTGAATATGCAGGACAAGTGTTTGGTTGTGGTTCGATGATTACACTTTCAGGTCCCTCTGACCGCAAGTTTGGACACAATCGATACAGGATGTGCCCACCACGAGCTGCAATACATTGATGAATTCGGCGAGGCATGGAGTCAATAAGGCCCTGGATCGCTTCCTGAGGAATTGAGGCCCATGCTTGCTGCACTGCATGGGTCAGTTGTTCCACAGTTGTAGCTGGCTGAGGACGGTTCGCCAGTTGTCGACCCATCATGTCCCACACATGCTCAATAGGACTGAGGTCCGGGGATCTGGCGGGCCATTCTAAGGTTGTGATGTCGTGGAGAGCTTCTCTGGAGATGTGTGCAGTGTGAACCCAGGCATTGTCCTGCTGTAACATCCCATTAGCAATGTTCACCATCATAGGGACAACCACTGGATTGAGTACCCTATCAACGTACTGTCGAGCAGTCATAGTGTCTTCAACAAGCACTAATTGTGATTTCACATTAAAGCCAATAGCTCCCCAGACCATAATGCTTGGTGTTGGCCCTGTGTGCCTCTCGACAATAAGATCTGGGCGGCCCCTCTCCCCGGCATGTCGGCGCACACGATTCCGGCGATCACTGCGGTCAAGACAGAAGCGCGATTCATCACTAAAGACAACGCTATGCCATTCGTCGACCCACGTCGATCTTTCTCGACATCAGGCCAGCCTTACACATCGCTGTTGTGGGGTCAATGGAACACCTGCAGGGACACGGACTCGTAAGCCAGCTGCACGCAGGCGATTACCAACTGTTTGTTGTGTAACGTGAGGTGCCACAGCTGCTCGAATTTGCGCTGTTGTTGCATGGGGTTCCATCCAGGCCATCCGAATGATGCGGCGATCCTCTGTCACAGTTGTCCGTCGTGCTGGGCCTGTGCCAGGTGTACGAGTGTGACTACCTTAATTTCACCACTGCTGCCATACACGTTGTACCGTAGATGCCTGTCGGCCAACACATGCAGCGACAGTCCTTAGCGATAATCCAGCCTCACACAGCCCAATTATCCGAGCCCTCTCAAACGGTGACAGTTGTTGATAGCGTGCTCTTCTCTGTCGTCAAGGCATGTTTGATGGGGAACGCTTCACTGCACAGACTGCAAGTCAACTACGGTACCACCAGAGTCCGTATATTGGAGTTAATTCCTCCACGACCAATCACGTGGGGAGACCTGTAGCAACAATTCAATGGGTCTGAAACTTTGATCGTTTACATACCTACATGGCGTCGTTCCATATCTTGAAAATCAACACAAACGACCAATGTCTTCATGGTGTCGCAATTTCCATTTTCTTAAGTGTAAAACTACAACTATTTTTATGCACTGAACTAACTTATGCTATGCTAAACTGTAAACTACGGCATAATGTACACAGTTCACCCAGTACCTGCACCGCCTTCCACCAAGATTCTTCTAAGTAATTATACTAGAGATAAAGACTAATAGTGAAAACACTAATTATTGAAGAAAAATGCAAAGAATTGTGAACCGTGCCAAATACCATACACATTGAGCGAGATAGGTTAACCATGTGGTGAATGTAAATATTAGAGTTGGCAACTAGGTTTCAAGACCGCAGTCTGCCGATATAAGTTGATATGAATGATGGCTTGGGATTGGTTGAATGTCTATGTTTCAGCGCATAACAACCAGACAGAGCCAAAATCGTTCAAAAATCAATTTAGATGTAAAGCAGTGCGGAGTATACAGTTAAATCAACCATAACGTTGCCTTGTCACCTAATAAATGGCTGAAAACTTTTCAAAACTTACTTGTCTGAATTTGTGCACAAAAATATCAGTAATGACTTTTAAGATAAATTCAGAGGGGACCAACTATGGAGAATGATGGGTTAAAAAAGACTCATTGTTTGGTTTCAGGTGTCCATCGAATCCTGCTCTGCAAGCGAATCCAGGCTTACGGCAACCATCACCAAACATGATTCAACAACTGCAACCCCTCCAGTCCCTCCATAGCAGGCGCAGCAACCGTTAGGCATCGTTCCTTCTCACATTGGAGCGGGTGTCACCAGGTTTAGTAGGAGCAGATGGCAGTAACCAGGTGCAGAAGGCTGTCTTAAACTCTCAAGTCCCCCAACACTCCCGAACAGCAACAACAAATATTACACACTTAATGGCTGTATAAAGCAGCAGCAAGTGTAAAAAGAGGCGCAGGCAGCTCAGGCTCAGAATCAAGGAGGTGGGGGAATGCTTCAGGGTCAACACTTGCAGCGCATCATGTCTGAACAGCAGCAGCAGCAGCAGCAGCAAGGAAGAATGCAAATGCAGGCAGTATTAAACCAGCAGGCGAATACTGGACTGGACGTGTCTTCTCAAGGTGGTCAGATAACACCTCAGAAGCAACAACAACAGTGGTACAAGCTACAGCGAATAACGGCCATGCAGTGACAACAACAGCAACAGCAGGCCGCATTCCAACAGCGCCCCCCAGATCCTCCATTGGACAGCCCCAGAGGCTTCCAGAAGCCGGCCGCCAGCAGCAGCTGGTTAGCTCTCCTGGAGGTAGCATCCATCCCGACCAGACGCAGTACATAGTTGGAGGACGACCCGGCACACAGGTCCTGCAGCAGCAGCCAGGCCTAAAGCCTATGCTGCCACCGGTTTCGTCCCCTCAGGGCGTCTCTTTGGATAGGTTAAGTATCTATAACAATGTGAAAATAAAATACACTGCTGAATTCACTCTTATGTTTCTGTGTCTCTTTTTGTTGCGGACACTGTGTTTTGTGCCGTGACTAATGGTTATACATAATGAGATTTCTTTCTCTCTAAATGCCAATAGTAAAGTAGGAGTAGGGGAAGGGGGGGCGAGAAAAGGCTGTATTTACGCTACGTTCTATAGATGCAAAATTAGCATTGCGTAATAAGCAATTAAATAATTAAAATTATTACACCCGTACATTTCACTCTCACAGATCATTGAAACAAATGTAATCATAAGGAAAAGTAATACTTAGTGGAGCAAAATGTCACTAGCTGTTTGTTGATATTATTTTACAAAATGAAGCAACTACATAAAAAATATGAGAACTGCCAAATATAAAGAATGAAGGAAATAAGGGAGACATACTTCCTAACCATTGAAAGAGTACATTTAAATACTTGTTGTATCATAACAACATTGTGTGAACTATTGTGCAGTGTTTTAATTCAATATCGCTTACTGATTAAGAAACAATTTGTATAGTTAGGTTAACAGCTGAGGAAGTATGAACTTGTATTGTAGACTTCCACTTTCCCCGTGCTCTCCTCTTCCATGATATTATATCTAGCTAATTATAATTTAATCTGTTATGGCATCCAAAATATCATACTCATTGGTTATGTATAAATGAAGTACATTCCTCATCAGTAGCTGCAAGTTTTGTTAATGATCAAACTTTTTTTATTTATTTAGTGTTTGCTGGTTGAGTTTTAAAAACAAGTGTGGGCCCTTTCCTATCGGAGGTGCCGAACAATATTTTGAACAGTTTGGACAAGTGGCCGATGTACATGTGATGTGGCCCTTATTGAGTACAGACTGCATTGATATTTTTTTGATTCTACTGTTTCAGTAGCAGGCACCTGCATAAAAAAGAAAATAGCAGAAAGGCCAGTGATAGAATACTTGAAATTAACACCAGCATTCCTCATTGCTGCTGTCTGATACTGCCACTTATTTTATTGTTGTTTAAATGAACTAGGGTTGTGTTGCCAGTTTCAAGTCATTGTTACAGAAGGTGCAACTATTTCTTTTGCATTCTTTTTTTCCTCTCCCTCTCTACCCACGTTTCTTCATTTGTTGGTTTTATTTCTCACTTTAAAATAATGGAAGGTATGGACATATTTATAAAATTATTCTAAGATTAAAGCAATGAAAAGATCTCAAATTGAATACATTTTGAATGTTATTCATTGACTTACCTTACTGCTGCACTAGTAGCCTAGACATAGGCCAAAAGGGAGGGTCGTACTTCTGTGCGCTGAGAGTGGCCGAAGTTTGCGGATGGGTATAAAGGAAAAACCTGGACCAATCCTGTACGCAATGTTCAAAAATAGTGTTACATAATTTATCCAAGTATTATGCCTCACATAATGGAAATGTCTGGTCATTACTTGCAAACCTTTACTGCCTTTTTTATTTTATTATTTTTACATTAAAAGAACAAAATTTCCTTTACATTAAAAGAACAAAATTTCCTAAATGCCCGCCCCCTGCCCCGATAAGATATGTGCCTGCTCAACATGTCTCCTTTTTCAGTAGAATTGCTATTGTCATTTGTGTTTGATACTACTTTTAAAATATGTCAATAACACCTAAACAAGTCTTTATTTCAAATCTCTAAAGTAAAAGTACCATAATTTTCTTTCCCCAACGTTCAACATTGAGCCTTTTTGACTAGTTTGATAGAGATAGGGTGGCATGGAGAGCTGCATCAAACCAGTCTGTATACTGATGACTCAAATAATAACAGGGAGAGTATTGCCACTTAAGGTTTTTAATTTCATTCATATAGCTTTCATTTCTGTAGGATTTTTTTCCACATATATGATCCAAAAACAAACACCTAAAGACCTCTCTCCCATTTTGTTTTACTTGTCATATGTCTGGACACATGTTTCAAATAACTTGGCAAGTATTACACAAAGTTTCCTACGTTATCGCTTCTTGGAGGTCACAGTAAAATTGTACAGAGATAGAACCAATTAAGGGATGTATTTTCGTCTTGAGTAACAAGTGAAAATTTTAGCAGCCTAATTGCTGCTACCACATGCCTTTTTTTTTGTAATCATTACTTTAGAGAAATTACATTTTGTATGCGGTCACGAAGTGGAGTCTAAGCTTCACAAATTTTTTTGAGATAATTAATACAGGTTCAGTAATTTATTAATTCACTTAACAAGCATCTAACTTTTGACTGAAAGAAGCAATTTTTATTCTGGAAAAGAAATGTTTATGTCTGTAACATTGTAATGTTATGCTAGGTAGCTTGAACTTTGTTGATTACAGTGAAATATTCTTCCTGGTCTTTTCCCAATTACTTGATGGCGACCAGTCTTGGAGCCAGATGCCTCATGTAGAGGAATGTGTTCACTGTCACGTGTTTTTATGAATAGTTAGTGAATCAATCCCAGACTTAGCTAGTGGCTTCGTGGTTGCATTCTACTGCCCCTTCCATACAAGGAAGTTAATAGAGGCGAGAGGGAGTAGTTATATCCTTCAAGTACAGGTTAATAATTTAACTAATGTTTATGGATCGTGGAGAAGAGAAAGTAATCATTATGTTAAGAAAACAATTCAGTGTGGTACTTATTGAGAGAGAACAAGTTGTACTGGGGAGGCAGAATGCATAAGCAACAGAGGAAGTACGAATATGAAAACTATGGCGAAGGTAACACAGCTACCACTAAACATACAAGGACGAAATACTGTAATTAAGCAAAGGAACGTGATAAATCGTAGCCAATCAAAGTACTGTAGTCTGAGGTGGTTAATATTTACGAGTGAAAAATATGCATACAATGCACCATGTCTCGTTGTTTTAAGGTATCAATGAAATGCAAAATTAGTCTCTTGCTAAATTAATGTCAAGTTCTTGGTTTCCCACTAAATAAACTTTTTTTATGAAAGTACTGTATTTCATTTCATATCAAATATGGAAACATTCTTCCTCCTCTATTGAAGGTTTCATCAACAATTGTTAAATGAATACTAACAAGTTGCTCTTGTGTCAACAATTAAACGACATGTTAAGATGCTTGCATTTCTTCGAACTCTTCTTGAGAAAGGTTGTCTTACACGTTAACTCTTGCGAAAGTTACGAATGGTCCAGATATATACCCTATCTCAAAAAACAAAGGAGTCAACTATAACTCTGGCTACAAGCAGTAGTACTCGCACAAAAACATCAGTCAAGAAACAGTAATATTGTTCTATAGTTCAAATAACCCTTAACGTGTTAAAAAGGAGTAAAACATTTCAAACACTCACTGGAATGATCCGAGAAGGTACTTAAGTCGCTGGTAGGTTACTCATCCCCTCATCACAGTCGGTATCGTTGTATGCGCCACACGGTCCTCTACTTGACTCCACAGACTCGATGGAATTCAAAGAATGACAGTAAGGGTAGTCTTAAAACTTGCTTTCCCTTATACACCCAATATGTGCCTTTCGTGTCCCTCACGCTGTTGGATGGTATTAAAGAAGTTCCAACTTGACACTGTTCGGCTCGTAAGGGATTCCGTTCCTGTTAAAATAATTATACTCCCCTTTATTCATGATTGATTCAGCAATTTCTCATTTCTAACTGAATGGATCCAAGGCCGGAAAGAATATTAACAAAGCATTTTTTTCAAATATGCCTTCATTTCCCCGTGATACGTCTTTCGTGGAATTAGATTTGAAACGTATGGGTAGTAAGTTCTCCCCCATGAAACCATTCTCATTGTCGATATGAGTAATCATCCAATATTTCACCTTCCCTGCATGGTTCTTCACTAGTAATAGTATTGAATGAACAAGGATAAAAATTCAGGTGTTAAGTGCAAGCAGTGGTTAGTAGGAATACATTTTTAATACAATATATCAAGTAAATGATATTACATCATCCTTGGGACTAGTTTCAGCCACTTAGTGGCCATCTTCAGCCAAATAAAAATTAATCAGATCATTTGATAACTAAAACATGTATAGGGAGCATGCACGGCCGCTCTTAGCGCCTCTAGCGGAATAAAATCAGTAACATTTAGGTGATCTTGTCTTGAGTGGACAATCTAGGCTGTGTAACTGTAGGTGTAAAATTTTGGTGGTAGTAATGTATCAAAATGCCTAAATCAAATAAAAACTGTTGTGCAGTGAACTGCCCCAACACACAAAGAAACGCATGGAAAAGGAATTACATTTCAGACATTTCCTGGTCGTCCATGGGAGTCGGACAGACTCAGGAAGTGGATTTCGGCTGTAGAAAGAATAAACTAAATACAGTACCTTATTTCATCTGTGACGTAAATCACACATTTCATATCACGCATTTCAAACATACCAGGTATGCCAAGTCAAGAACACGTTCATTTAAGTACACTTTGAAATAGTACATTTCATTTGAAGTATGCATTGCAGCAGGTTCATATGTTTACATTCATGTCCTTCCATGTGCACGTGTCTTGACTACGCTGAATATTTATAATAATAATAATAATAATAATAATAATAATAATAATAAAAAATGTTTTCCCCGTGTGGGGATTTACCAGTTACCACCATCGGGCGCGTCCCATTGGAATTGGGGAAGCTCGCTGGCTCTGCCGCCAGCAGAGTCAGAGGGTAGTAGGGAAATAAAATACTACCGTGAAAAAATAAACTGGTCCCTTGCCAGAGTTACGGCGAAGACTGGTAAATGACCAGAAGCCAGAAAACATCTTGAGGCAACCTCTAGGGCTAACAACCCTAGTTGTAAAAGGATGGGTACCCGTCCAAAGCAAAGTCATGATGGCACAACATTTCAAGAAACATACCCCAGGGGGTAAATCTTCGGATAAATCCCTCATTGTGAACGCCACGGCGCACGAGTCTCGTTCGGATTCTGGGGGAGACTTGACATCATGCAAGAGACGAGTCGGAGCATCTCGGTGTACCCCGAAGAGTCAAAAACTCAGACCAAAATCTAAAACCTTTCTAGCAACTTTCAACATAAATTCACTTACACAAACTGGCAAGCTGAAAACCCTCACCAAAGCTCTTCACGAAAATCAGATATCCATAATGGCCCTACAGGAAACAAGGTACCTACATGAAGAGATTTTTGAATCCGAAGGCTACCGATTTTTCAAGAGCAAAGCGCAAAGCGGAATCCTCAATGGAGCTGTGATGCTTGGAACCGCGTTTGCTGTTAGAACCAAGATCCTTAAATCGGTTGCAAATTTCGAACCTGTGAATGACAGATTGTCTATACTCACAATTAAATGCGCGAACAAAACCTACGCCCTAGTTAACGCACATGCTCCTACAAACGATAAGAACAAGTCTGATCCAGACGAAGTTGATAATTTCTGGGACCTACTGGATGAAAAATTAAACAAAATCCCCAAACACCATGTCAAGCTTCTTTTGGGTGACTTCAATGCCCAACTAGGTCGTGAACAGAAGTACAAGAAAGTTCTAGGAAATTACCCTGCTCACAAAAGAACCAATCCCAACGCGGCAAAAGACTGGTGTCCATTTGCGAAAATCACAACCTGCAGGTCATGTCGACCCACTTTCGCCATCTACCAAGAAAGCAAATGACTTGGCGTTCTCCTGTCCAAGCTCTCAGAGAGTTCCAAATTGATCATGTTGCAATCTCCAGGAGAAACAGCCCTGAGATTATGAATGTCAAGGTAAAGAAAGGCATCAATGTGGCCTCAGATCATTATATGTCTCTTATCAAATTCAAACCAATTCCCGCAAACACAAGGAAGACAATCAAACAGATCACACGCTTCGACAATGATAAACTTCGGCAAAGGGTCGAGGAGTTCCAGGAGAAGGCTAGGCCAAATGACACTGACTTTAACAACGCCAAAAGTCTCCTTGTTGAGGCCGCCAAAGACGTTGCAGAAATCAAGAGAAGCAAAAAGCATGCTTGGTGGAATGGTACCTGCGAATCAGTCCTCCAAGGAAGACTCTATGCGTGGAAACAGTACTACTCTACAAAATCAGAAAATGATTGGGAAACCTACAAAACCCAATGTGCCCAAGCAGCTAGGGTGTTCAGAGCTGAGAAACGTAAATACAAAAAATCTCTCATTGAAAAGATAGAACAAAACTATAAGAAGAATGAAAGCAGAGAGTACTACAGAGCCTACAAACGCAAACTCACTGGCTATAAACCACCATCTCTATGCTTTGAGCGAAAGGACGGCACACTGGCGACGTCAAATGAAGAAAATTGCAGCATTCTGGCAGATTACTTCAAGAATTTACTTAATTGCTCTAAACCGCAAAGCGTCATTGAGACCAAGGAACTCTTACTCAGGTACCCAGATTTCAGACCACCCGACAGAGATGAAATCAAGCGCCACATTGCCCGTCTCAAAAATAACAAAGCGCCGGGGGAAGACTCAGTAGTAGCAGAACTATGGAAATATGCCTCAGAGGAATCACTTGATATCTTGCAAAAGCAAATAGAAGAAATTTGGAACAAGGAGACCCTACCCGAAGATTGGAAAATAGCTTTGATCCATCCATTACACAAAAAAGGCAGCATGAAGAACATCAACAACTACAGAGGAATATCTTTGCTACCCGTGAATTACAAAATTCCATCACTTGCCATCCTGGAGCGTTTGGAAGCACAAGTCGAACATCAAATAGGTGAATACCAAGGAGGGTTCAGAAAAGGTCGCTCAACAGCTGAACAGATCCAAAATCTCAAAACGATCATCAGATATTGTACACTAAGGTCCAAGCAGTATGTGTCTTGTCTTTGTGGACTTTAAGAAAGCGTATGACTCCATTGACCGGGAAGTCCTGCTAAACATCTTAAATGAATTTGGAGTTGATTTGAAACTGCTGGCATTAATTAGAGCCACCCAGACCGATACAAAATCCAAGGTAAAGTTCCACGGATGTCTCTCGCATTCCTTTGACATCAAAACAGGAGTCCGACAAGGTGATGGGCTATCCCCGATACTCTTCAACTGTGTTCTTGAAAAGATCATCAGAACCTGGCGGGTGAGATTACAGGAAACCACCTACAGTCCATTGAGAACAGGAACCAAATCCAAGGGGATCGCAACAGACTGCTTAGAATTTGCCGATGATATTCCTGTTCTCTCAGACGGCATAGAAACCGCTAGAGCTCAAGTTGAAATTTTAAAGGAAATTGCCGAACAAACTGGTTTGCAGATATCGTTTGAGAAAACAGAAGTAATGACTAACATCAAAGAGGCTCCACCAAAACTCCATACAAAATACGGGGACATCACCCGAGTAGACAAATTCAAATACCTGGGTGAGATCATCATGAAAAATGGACTGGACAAAGAAGCACTTCAGGAGCGAGTACGCAAACTGGAAATAGCCTACCAAACATCCCGCACGATCTACAACAAAAAATGCCTTTCCCAAAACACCAAGATACGTCACTATGAAACAGTTCTGAAGCCAGTAGTTCTATATGCAGCCGAAACCCTGTCTCTAAATGCCAACAAAGGACTCCTTGAAGAACTGGTGAAAAGAGAACGCAAAATTGTGAGAGGAATCTTGGGATCAAAGTACAGAAATGGAATCCATCAAAAGAGATCCAACAAGGAAGTCTACAGCAAAATAGAGAAAATTACCGACACAATCAGAAAAAGATGGGCATGATTTTACAGTCATCTGAAAAGAATGGACGGAAGAATGTTAACTAAAGAAATCTTTCACTTTTTTGATTCAAACCCCAAAACCACAATTCCCTGGTTTAGAAATACCAAAGAAGACCTGCAAATGCTACATATCTCAGCTGAAGACGCCCTTAACAGAGATCTCTTCCGCAAGAAAATATTGACGAACGGGCTAAACCGAGACGAGCAACCGAAGAGAAGACACGGTACCCCTTGGACAGAGGAGTTAAGCAGGCCCACTCACAAAGAATGAGGGAAATTTGGGCTCTAAAGAAGGCCAAGTTCAGTGTCAAATGCAACAAGACTTAACGTGGTCCTTGATGGCCCCAGCGAATTATATATATATATATATATATATATATATATATATAAATGTTTTCGTGCATTATAGTGGAGATGGAACTCCATGGAAACCCACCAAATGCTCCATCACTTGCAGTGAACATTTTGTTGTAGGAAAGCCAAGTAATATTGAAAATCATCCATCGTATATACTATCTATGTTTTTTATGAGAAGTATAAGAAACCGAAAAGAGAATGTGATGTATTCCGGTTTGAAAGAGCGAGTAAACGAATGAAATACTCAAATATACATACGTCTTCTAAACAGGAAACTCATGCATTTTTTGTGAAAAAATAGTGTGAAAGTAGCATTTCAGATTGAAGCAACGACTTTCGAATTCACTTGTATTTTTAGTGGGAATGGTGTAGGCACGCAGTTGAACTCAAGCACAGTGCCTCTAAGTATTTAGGAGAATGTGGATAAAATTTGTGGTCCCAACACCCCCCCTGGACGTATGCAGAGGATTTCATGGATACCAAAGCATAAAAAGTGAGGCATAGTTGAAGGATTTAACAAGTGTTTCATTTAAACCATTCAATTTTTTACTTTCTTTCTTTGTTTCTGAAGTGTCTGTAAATATAAGTAATAACGAAGTTGTTTACTCTTTTTAACCAAAATGAAATTGGGTATAACCTTTCCTGCCTCGGCAGTCATATTTGGCGTACATCGGACTACTGCTGCGCGAATATTATTTACTGCTCTCGGAGTAGTCAAGAAACGCACTTCTAATTTTATTTTCTGGCCTAGCAAACTGACTTGACTTATTTCCTGTATCTCCTAAGTGGAGCATAGGGCATCAATGAACTTCCGCCACCGGACTCTGTTCTGCGCCATCGTCCTGATCTCTGTCCAGGTCTTCCCTTCTTTCTCCATCCCTTCTGCTATTACACTCCTCCTCCATGTTTTTCTTCGTCTGCCTCTTCTCCTGCTACCTTGTGGGTTCCATTCCAGGGCTTGTCTTGCTATGTTGTCTTTATCTCGCCGTAATGTATGCCCGATCCACTTCCTTTTCCTACGACGCATCTCAATATCAATGGGTGTTTGACGGTTTTTTTTCCACAGTTCTTCATTGGAGATTACTTGTGGCCGCCATATCCTCAGGATATTCCTCAAACTTCTGTTCACAAATGTTTGAAGTCTGCTAATCAGGTGTTTGTTAGTCTTCCATGTTTTACACCCATAGAGCAGTACTGACTTGACATTCGTATTGAAGATGCGTAGTTTGGTGTAGGTGTTAAGTTCCTTAGATTTCCAGATTGGTCTCAGCATTGCAAATGCTCCTTTAGCCTTATCCTCTATAGTTCCTCCTTCAGGGGTGACTATACTTCCCAGGTAGCAAAACTGGTTGACTTGTTCGATCTCTTGGTTTCCTAAAAATAATAGTGCCTTGTTTCGGTTATTATAATGCATCTCCTTGGTTTTCTTTCCATTTATCTTCAATCCCACCTCTGAAGCTTCGGTTTTTAAATCATTCAGCTTTGCTTCCATATCCTTAAAACTGTTGGCTAGCAAACACAAGTCATCCGCAAAGTCCAAGTCCTCCAACCTGCCTGTCAGTCCCCATTGAATTCCTCTTCGGCGATTCGTTGCCTTCTTCATCATAAGATCCAGCACCATCAGAAATAGTATTGGTGACAGCAAACATCCTTGCTTAACCCCTGTGTTTACTGGGATGGGCTCAGACAACATCCCCTGATGTAAAACTTGGCATGTGTAGTTCTCATACATTTCTTGGGTTATCTTTATAATTTTCTTTGGAATCCCAAATTCTTTCATGGCTTTCCACATCTTCTTTCTCATTACATTATCAAATGCCTTTTCAAAGTCTACAAATAGCAGATACAGTGACGACTGCAGCTCCGTGGATTGTTCTATAATTATGCGCAGTGTGTTGATCTAGTCTGTACAGGCGTAACCTTCTCTAAATCCTGCTTGTTCTTTTCTCAGCCTTGAGTTAACTCGCTTTTTGATCCTTTCTAAAATTATTCGTGAGAGTACCTTACTTGGTATCGAAAGGAGGGTAATCCCTCTCCAGTTATCACATTCTAATAAATCTCCTTTCTTTGGAAGCTTAATCAACAATCCTTTCTTCCAATCTGTGGGGATCTTCTCTTCTTTCCAAATCTTCTTGATAAGTGGGAACAGAATCTCGACTGAAGTACCCACGTCCACTTTCAAGGCCTCCGGTGAGATATTGTCCATACCTGCCGCTTTGCCATTCTTTAGTTGTTTAATGGCCCTTTAGATCTCTGTTCTTGATGGCGGTTCTGTACTGATAGCAACATCTTCCTGCTCTTCTACGGTCATCACCTCTGTCTCTTCTTCCTCGATTGTTTCACGATTCAAGATCTCCAGAAAGTGTTCTCTCCATCTTTCTAGCTGTTCTTTTTGTGCGGACAATAATCTCCCATCTTTGGCTTTCACTGGCTTGTCAGATCTAGAAAACTTTCCTGTTAGTCTCTTGGTAATGTGGTAGAGGGTCTTACTATCATTGTATTGTACTGCCGTCTCAGCTTGTGTTGCAAGATTATTGATAAATGCTCGTTTGTCACGTCAAAATCTCCTCTTCACTATTTTGTTAAGTTCATTAAAGTCAGTTCTAGCTTGTGCCTTCTCTTCTTGTGTTCTTGCGGTCTTGAGTCTTTTCTTACATTCCTTCCTTTGATTCACGGCTTCCCATGTCTCAGAAGTAATCCATTCCTCTCTTCCTTTCTCCCTTTTGCCTAAGACCTTTTCACAGGTATTAATGTAGGTACTCTCTATGCTCTTCCAATTATGTTCAATATCCTGTCCTTCTTCCTCTCTTAGCTGTTGGAATCGGTTACCGGTACTCAATTCTAGTGAAAAATTTTGTTGCACCTTCAGTTTATCCCAGTTATACTTTATCCTCCTCTTTTGATGAATGTGCCTAGTACTTGCAATCTTCAGTCGGAGCGTAGCTACTACTAAGTGATGGTCACTTCCCACATCTGCCCCCCCTCTTGTTCCTCACGTCCAAAAGGGAGGTTCGCCATGTCTTGCTGATAGTGAAATGGTCGATCTGATTCTCCGTTCTATGGTCGGGAAACCCACGTCACTTTATGGCAATTCTTATGAGGTAAGATAGTGCCTCCTATCACCAACCTGTGGTTACTACAAAATTCAATAAGTCTTTCACCATTCTCATTGCTATTACCTATACCATGTTTTCCCATTATATTTTCTACTCCTTGGTTACATTGCCAACTTTCGCATTCAGGGCTCCCATCACGACCATTATATCCCTTTTCTTTGCCTTTAACAGGGTTCAATGTAACTGACCATAAAATTGCTCTTTTTCTTCTTCTTCTTCTCCTGCCTCTGTTGGTGCATAACACTGCACCACTGTAATTGGTCTTACTCTTGATGCAAATCGAGCTACTAGAACCCTTTCTGAGACTGGGTACCATTCTATCAAACTCTTCCTTGTCTTTTGAGTGATCAGTAATCCAACACCCTCTCTATGTTCTTCTTCTCTTCCTGAGTACCGCAGCGTGTCCCCTTCCTGGGTCTTTATCTCACTGAACCCAGTCCATCTCGTCTCACTCAACCCTAATACGTCCAACCTGTATCGCTTCATCTCCCTAGATACTTCAGCCAATCTTCCTGCCTGCCACATTGTCTGTACATTCCACATTCCAATTCTCGTGTCCGATTTCATGCTAAAAGTCAAATCCATTTTATCCATCCGGCTTCTATTCGTTGATGTTTCTGTAATAGGTTAATCTCGGGCATATAGGTTATTGGCCTTCAGCACCCAAAGCCTGGTGAAGAACCTGCCTTCTAAGTAGCCAGGCCTACTGATTTTCTGTCGGGGTTTCTTCCCTTAGCCTTTGAAGTTCCCACTTCTGACTACAAGGCAGCAGTTCCTATTCTATTTTCCCCGCATAGGAGGGTTGCCTCGTCCGTCAGTTCCACCGTTCCGAAGTCCATCTTCTCAGCCTTCACTGTCGTTGAGGTCTTCACCGTAACCCTGGCAAGGGACCCTTACATGGG
Source organism: Anabrus simplex (assembly GCF_040414725.1). NCBI lineage: Eukaryota > Metazoa > Arthropoda > Insecta > Orthoptera > Tettigoniidae > Anabrus > Anabrus simplex. Next base: position 102,282,289 of record NC_090276.1, on the reverse strand, counting down.
ACTACCAGCCGGGTCAGCTGGACCAAGGTTTTTTAAAGAGGTGTTACTCCTCTATCACTCGCCCTTTGTCCTGACTTGTGACAGGCAGAGCCTGGCTTCCCAAACATTGGGCCCAGGTTGGTGGGTTTGGCCTAGCAAACTATCCATGCAAAATACACTGAAGAAAATGGAAATTGCAACACCCAGAAGGAGTGGTGCTACATTGCTGCAATTGAACGTGCAGGACGAGTGTTCAGTTGTGCTTCGGTGATTACACTTTCAGGTCCCTCTGAGTGCAAGTTTGGACAACCATCAATACAGGATATGCCCACCACGAGCTGCAATACATTGATGAATTTGTCGAGGCATGGAGTCAATAAGGCCCTGGATCGCTTCCTGAGGAATTGTGGCCCGTGCTTGCTGCACTGCACGTGTCAGTTGTTCCAGAGTTGTGGCTGGCTGAGGACGGTTGGCCAGTTGTTGACCCATCATGTCCCAAACATGCTCAATAGGACTGAGGTCCGGGGATCTGGCGGGCCATTCTAAGGTTGTGATGTCGTGGAGAGCTTCTCTGGAGATGCGTGCAGTGTGAACCCGGGCATTGTCCTGCTGAAAAATCCCATTAGCAATGTTCGCCATCATAGGGACAACCACTGGATTGAGTACCCTATCAATGTACTGTCGAGCAGTCATAGTGCCCTCAACAAGCACTAATTGTGATTTCACATTAAAGCCAATAGCTCCCCAGACCATAATGCTTGGTGTTGGCCCTGTGTGCCTCTCGACAATAAGATCTGGGTGGCCCCTCTCCCCGGTACGTCGGTGCACACGATTCCGGCGATCACTGCGGGCAAGACAGAAGCGCGATTCATCACTAAAGACAACGCTATGCCATTCATCGACCCACGTCGATCTTTCTCGACATCAGGCCAGCCTTACACGTCGCTGTTGTGGGGTCAATGGAACACCTTCTGCAGGGACACGGGCTCGTAAGCTAGCTGCACGCAGGCGATTACCAACTGTTAGTTGTGTAACGTGAGGTGCCACAGCTGCTCGAATTTGCGCTGTTTCATGGGGTTCCATCCGGTCCATCCGAATGATGCGGCGATCCTCTCTCACAGTTGTCTGTTGCACTGGGCCTGTGCCAGTTCTACGAGTGTGGGTACCTTAATTTGACCACTGCTGCCATACACGTTGTACCGTAGATGCCTGTCGGCCAACACGTGCAGCGACAGTCCTTAGCGATAATCCATCCTCACACAGCCCAATTATCCGAGCCCTCTCAAAAGGCGACAGTTGTTGATAGCGTGCTCTTCTCTGTCGTCGAGGCATGATTGACGGGGAACGCTTCACTGCACAGACTACAAGTCAACTACACTACCACCAGAGTCCGTATACTGGAGTTGATTCCTCCATGACCAATCACGTGGGGAGACCTGTAGTAGCGATCCAATGGGTCTGAAACTTTGATGGTTTACATACCTACATGGCATCGTTCCATATCAACACAAACGACCAATGATATCAGAAACGCCAGTAAGAATAGATTAGAGATGTTACATGTATTCATCGTACAAGTCATGTTATACATTTAAACTCTACCTTCAACCATTCATCACCTTCACTTGGAAATTGAGTTTTAAATGCTATATAAAGTATTTTTCTGTTGTTAGCGTAATATGAGAAGTATAAAAATCGTCACTTAAACTCTCTCGAAGTGAACAATGCGGAATCATCTTGAAGTTGAAGCACTCTATTGTTGCACAACTCTTCACACAAACTTTAAGCTACAGTTTGAACTCTGCTCTAACCATTTTAGTCCAAGGCGAATTATCTACTATATCTGTTTTTTCTTAATAACAGCACCCTTGTCAGTTCTCACCCTCTCTTGGGAAATAGATCTTCAGCCGTCTTCCCTTAAGCATATTTTACGGACCCTAGAAGATATAAAATCTACACTGTATTAATCATATTGTGAGCACTTAAATTTATTACGTAATTAACAGCGATAATATTACATACCAGCTGTTTCCCCAATTCAACACAGTTTCGTTGATTGTCAAGCTGTAATAGAAATCTGAAGTATTACAGACTTCACTGAATCACATAAAATTAATACTGTATGTTTAACAATAATGAGCTAACGTAATTACCTCAATTGTAACCTTGTACGGGCTTTTGCTAACACTCGTCTGTCTTATGACGAAGCCGGTAAGTGTACAACTGGAAACAGTTTGTCTTTCTTCAGCTTGTAACACATGGCCACTCTCAACTAGTTTCTGCGCTTTATTCACGGTTGACTTGCGACTATTTATGTAGCAGAGCCATCTACAGTTAAAGCCGGAAGGTAGGCTTTTCAATGCTGTATCTAGCTGTCAAGTGGAGGCCAAGAGAAAAGGGGGCATGTCCGATTTTGAATGACTTCACCCATATTCACTACTTTTTTTTCATTCCCCGCCCTAGAGAATGACGCTCTTGCTCGGACCGGGAGATGTGAACAGAGCAGTGCGATGTGGCTGAATGAAGAGGATGGGTAAAGCGATGTGAATATTTATTGAGAAGGGAAGATGGGGTCTCTTGGTTATGGAGATGGGAAGAAATGGACGTTTATACGGGAGTGCTTAAATGGAAGTTGCGGGGAAGGGTGAGGTGCTAAAGTGTGGAGGCGATATGATACAGTATAGTTGTGAGTTGTCGGAGATGTTCAAGGGTTGGCAGCGGTGGGAAGGAGATATTAAATGGGGGAGATGGTGGAAGGACGTTGTGGGGTGGTTGAAAAGGAGGATGATCAGGCCGGGTGCGGCGACGTGGTGTGGTGAGGGGATGTCTAGAATGTGGAGGGAAACGAGAGGGTTCGGCGTTATGGAGACGACCGTAGATGGGGGCACCGGTGTCGACGGGTCTTGCAGTGGGTAGCTGTAGGCGCACTAAGTATGTTGGGCCCATGGAGTGGAAGATCCGAAACGCCCTCCGGACTGGTAGGGCGTGAAGGTGTAGCTGGCGTTGGACTTCTGTATTTGATGTTGATGGCGGTGATGCTGCTTGACGGGCGGCCATTGCTGATGCGGCTGGAGTTGACGGTGTCGTAGATGGTGGCTGTGCAGACGAAGAGACAGGTAGTGAACGGCGGCGCAGAAAGCGAGGAGGTGGTAGACTGATCTGAGCAAAAGTTTCTGGCACGGAGAAAAATGTGGACATAACTGGTGTAGGATGGGATGACGTAATAGTCGTCATAGGGTGGGAGGAAAAGGTGGTGGTGGTGGTGGTGATGGTGAAGCGTAGTGGGGAGGCTGACATCCAACTAGGAGTCGGCCTGTATGCTGATCAGGGTCGGCGGGAGCTGTTACTAAAGATGTGAAGCCACCCCGCCGATCAAACAACACTGGAGGTGCTGCTCTGAAGATATGTCCACATACAGCGAGCTTTTGAGGGTATTCACTACATTTAGACCAACACGATCACTATGATAAATGCACACTCTTCATAAAATGGATCTAAGAAACACACACATCATTCTCTGAAGTTAGAAATACACATTTTACATGAATAAAAACAAAACACTTTAAGAACTGTACTCACAAGCTCAATTAATGTGGAGCGATGACAGCTTCCTCCGCTTAGCGTTTTTATCTTCACTGCTGACATAACTCGTGTTCTTCATCTGCTTTCAGCACATATTTAATACGACATTGGAAAATGTAGACAATAAACAATCTATCGCACCATTATTGTCACGCCCACAATGACGCCGTTCAAACCACAACTGTAGATTGTCATCTTTTCCTAAAGCAGCTCAGGATAGAGAGAATATAAATTCTTTATAATTTTCACAATCCAGGTAGTCTTGTATACCACTGTTCTGCAGACACACACAACACAATGTGATGGCACCACTAACCCACCTCTGAAGTTCTTCAAAAAACTAACTTGGCAGTAAATAATTTACCTTCACAGTTCCAAACGAAACTTTTGCAGGGCCTAACTCTTTTTTCCTTTTACTGCAAATAATAATAATAATAATTTATTTATTATTTACAGAGTTTACGCCCACATTGGAGCACTTAAATCAGACTACAACAAATTTGTCTTCCTTTTCTTCTCCCAAAGAGTCTTGAGTCTGGTTGACCTGGCTGCCCTCTCCGCATCCGTTATAACATATTGTTTCCTCTGTACAGTGGTCAGAGGAAGCCTGATGCATTTATTCTTCAAAATACTTTTCTCGCCTCTGTTTTCTATGGTTTGCATGGTAATATTCAACTCCTCCAAATCACTTTGGACTTCTTTAAACCAATTGTCTTTTGATTTACTATTCTAAAAGTAATTAAATAATTGTTTTAAAACTCTGTTATCCCTTAGTCGAAATATATGACAAAAAAAAGGCAATTCTTCTTTTTCTCATCGTATCTGTGATGGACTCACTTTCCCGATAGATAACCTCTTTCGGCAACAATCTCCACTGTCCATCCACCTGATGTTTCTTGTTTATGATCGTCCTGAGTATCCTTCGATCAACTCGTTGTAAGCGTTCTATTGTTGATCTAGTATTGAGTTTAAATAATGTTTCACAAGCATAAGTTGCTTCTGGTTTAATAACAGAGTTATAATGCCTAAATTTAGCATTAATCGAAAGACATTTCTTTTTGTATGTAGGCCAAGTTATCCGTTGTGCCTGCTTCAGTTTATATATTCTGCTCTCTATTGATGGTTTTTCATTGCAATTCCAAGTGAGATTTTCACCCAAACGTTTAAATGTACTTACAATTTCAATTCGTTTATTATTATTTAATAATAGCTCTGGAATTTAAAGTTCTGAAAGTAGGCATTATTTTTGTTTTATCATACAAAATTGCAATCCAACTTTTTTCGCTACATTTGCAAGTTCTTCCGATTGAACTTTAGCCTCTTCAAAACCATTTGCCAGTATCGCAAGATCATCCGCGAATGCCAAGCAATTTAGTTTGATATTTTTTCCAATTTTGACTTTTGGAGGACACTCTTGCATGACCTTTTCCAATACACAATTGAACAATAATGGCGAAAGTCCATCTCCCTGGCGGAGGCCTGTGGTAATTGCAAATGATTTAGATAACTCATTTCTGAATCTAACTTTAGATTGAGTATTCTTAAGAGTCATACCAATCAGGCTAATAAGTTTGGAATGTAGACCAAATTCCTGAAGGACATTCAACAATGATTCACGATGTATACTATCATATGCCTTTTGAAAATCAACAAACGTAATAACTAAATTTTTGTTTCTAGATCTATGATGTTTCATAATCCATTTTAAACTGATGATTTGGTCAGGGCAGCTTCTTTCTGGATGAAATCCACCTTGATATTCCCCTAGTTCACAGTCAAGATGACCCTGTATTCTGTTATAGATAAAATCTTATATGTAATATCCAATAATGATACTCCCCGATAATTATTTGGATCAGATCTATCGCCTTTTTATGGTTGAATTATTGCCATATTCCACTCTTCAGGCATTGTAGCAGTATTCCAAATATCTATAAGATGTTTATGTAGATTCTGAATGGTTTGGTCATTACCATTCTTCCATACCTTCTGCGACGATTTGGTTCTCTTCCGGTGCTTTATAATTTTTAAGGGAATCAATTGCTCCTCGTACTTCATTATAAATGGGCGGTGTAACCTTTTCTAAAGGTATCCTATTTTTTGGATGTGTGTCATATTGCAGATATTCTGAAGGTTCCTCACTGTTAAGTAAGTTCTCAAAGTATCCAGCTAAAATTTCCGCATTATCTTGATTAGTATGTGCCTGTTTTCCATTAGTATCTCTCATTAGGAGTGTTGGGGGAGTATAATTTGTTTGGTATTGCCAAAATGTTTTATAGTAATCTCTTGTCTTATGTTGAGTAAATGCTTCGTCAATAGAGTGTAACATCTCCGTGTGATAATTTCTCTTAACCCTTCTTATGATTTTAGCCTTATGTCGTCTAGCAGTAACAAGTTCTTCGCGTGACTGTTCTGTTTTCCGTTGTTGATCAATCAGCCATGCCTTGTGTCGGTGTTGAATCGCTGCATCGCACTCCTCATTCCACCAAGCATGTTTTTTCCTCTTTTTAACGGGAGCATTTTCCTCAGCAATGGTTTCTAGCTTGTTGATTACCATTCCCAAATCATCACTTAGATAAGTTTTAGATTGTTCATAATATAATTTATTATTAATGAGATAGCTAGGGTCATATGTTTTCTTCCTATTACATTTGGAGAGAATGCGTTTCTTTTTTGGAGTTAATTTTATTTTAATTTTGGACAAATAATGATCTGAATCTATGTCCACTCCACGGAGGACCCTCACATTGTAAATTTCCTTATGATAGTTCTTATCCATAGCTACATGATCAATTTGGAACTCCCCTAATTTAACATTAGGGCACTTCCAAGTCGTCAGTTTATGTGGTCGTTTTTTGAATCGTGTGGTTTCCAGAAGTAGACCATGATCGCCAAGCATGATTTTAATATGGTTATCGGAAATGGATGATAATAGTTGGACTTGTTCTTCCCAAAATTTGTCTGTGTCTTCCCTGTTGGTCCTGTTTTTTTCATTCGTTGGAGCATGGACGTTTATCAATGTGTACGTTTTATTCTCTACTTTGATTGTCATCAATGCCGTTCGGGGGGAGGTGGAAGAAAAATCTTCAATTGAATCTAAGATACTAGTATGAACCAAAAAGCTGACTCCAAACTGAGGAACACTCTTTAGTACTCTTTCACCTGGGGGACCCTTGTATAGGCGATATCCCCCTGACTCAAGGGGGTCTTGATCCGTATTATGCAATTCTTGAAGAGCAGTTATCAGTATCTTATGTTGATGTTTTAATTTGCCCACTTTCATTAATGAATTTATGTTCACTGTAGCAAAATATGAGAACTGTCCTGATTTATTAAATTTAAGTTTCCTCTTGATCAGATGGGTCTGCATGTTGTTTAATTGGTTGCAGGCGCTCCGACTCGCCTTGGTCTTCCATGTGACACCCCACCGTATCCGAATGGTGTCTTTATTTGGATCTGATGATCGTGTGTATCCAAACCGGTGGATATTTCTTTAGAAGACTAACCATAATAGGCTGATTGTCTGATCAATGATCAATGATCAATACATTTCTGACTGAAGTCAGGGCTTAGAATGCCAGATGTGATCTGGCAAGGTGATGAATGGTGAATGATGAGTGTTGAAAGATAAATTGTGAAGAAGGCTTTTTGCCTTATTTCATCCTAGTTGTTCAGGATGGGAGTAGGCATTTCCTCCATACCCCGCGAACGTTATGGTTTTCCTGCCAATACTCAGGTAGCTGATTGCAGTGGTTTCCCACTGGGCGATGGGGTCGCCACATCTCTACGCCAAAATAATAATAATAATAATAATAATAATAATAATAATAATTGTACCGGGTGGTACACCTCTACACCGCACATTCAAATATTCCGCCTTACAGTACTCCTCTACAGGAGAAACAGTGAACTTAAAAAACTGGATCAACTCATAAGTTTTCTCAGAAGATGTCACTGTGTGAATTTCGACGTGTTTTTGTTTACTATTTATCAGGAAGTTTGGACATTCTCTCATAAATGTCACGGCCAAAAAACTATGATCATGCGCCCTGGTGCGAAGTTAACGGACTTTCTTGAAGAAATTTCGTACTCATAAATTTTTTCTTTACTAAATTTCGTTCTTTCATTTTTGGGTTGGCAATATTAATCTTTCTTCCCACCAGTTTTGAACTTAGCCAATCCAGAATTTCTGTAATTAATTTTTGACCAATCGTGTCTTTCTTCTTCAATTTTGATGTTTAACTTTAAGCTACCCAATAAAAGCCTGTGGGTGTGTCTTAATTATTCATGGAAGGTCTCGAACCTTCCCCGAGGGTATATAAACTGCTGATTTTCTTGTCTGTTGGCCACTTCATCAACATATAACCTTGTGTATGGACGTGTAGCAGGAGGCGGGAAGCGCCTCTTTCATCAGGCAGCAGCTCTTCAGTAAGGTAATGGCCGTTTAACATCTTTATTTCTTGCTAGCTCAGCAGTTTAACCCTCGGGAAAGGTCCGAAACTTTTACAAGGTAACCTACCTTCTTAAAGATGTAAATTTGTGCCGGCTTGTGTAAAAACTTCATATATCTTTAACTGTAAATCGGGGATAGAGAGTGCTTTACCCTCTCGAGCTCCCCTTCATTTTGATTTGAGGTGACTACGGTTTGGTAACTGATTTTCTTCTCTTCCCTAATGTTTAGATTTCTTTCTTATACGGGTCACTTCCATAGTTTGGGAATAGCCCCTGATTCATCGACTTAGTACCACTTAGGTTTTAAGAAGTTTCATTTAGGAGTGCAAGTACATGCCTCCATTCATCTTTGTATTTTGGGCCATTTACTTAACTTGTTCTTTTTCTACTAAGGCCCAGTAGGTTGGGTACGAGATACCCCCGTTTCATTTTGTGTAAGTTGTGCCTCGATGGCAAGTAAGTGTAAAGTCTGGTATTGCCTTTAATAGGCTTGAAAAGTTGAGAGCGGGTCATCTCTTTCAAGTGTTTAAAAAGTGCCTCTGGGAGGCTTAAGGTTAAAAGTTGGGAACAAGTGCTCCTTGAATGAAGGAGTTTTCTGCCCTTGAATGTATTGTGCTCGGTATATTTGAGCTAGGAGCTCAAGGGAATTGTAAAGCGAGGGGCGTAAGGCCCAGAATTGTTCTAAATCTTGTCTTTGCTGGCCTTGTACCTGATTATTGGCTTGTTGTTACTTGTTAAATTTGGAAATTCTATGTGTAAATTGTTAAGTTTTGTCATTTTCGAAAATATAACCTTTTAATGAAATTTTATTCCATATCTTGACAAAGTAGTTAGACCCATTCACCACAGCACCTTCTTTCCCCTCTGCTGATCCACTAAACCATGGTAATAATAATAATAATAATACTAATAATAATAATAATATTTTCTTTACGTCCCACTAACTACTTTTATGGCTTTTGAGACGCAGAGGTGCCAGAATTTAGTCTCTCAGGAGTTATTTTACGTGTCAGTAAATCTACCAACATGAGGCTGGCGTATTTGAGCTCCTTCTAATACCACCGGACTGAGCTGGGCTTAGAAAGCCAGCTCTAGGAGTCCAAACTACTCAGCCCTGCTTAGCCTTCACATTATTTCGATAATAGGCTCTACTTAAGCTTATTCTATCACTTATATTGTTATATATACTCAAACCTATCTCCGTGAAAAATTAAACAAAACACTGAACATCAGCATACACGGATAGATCCCGCGCTTTCGCCTTGGCCACCACTGGACGTTGCCAAACTTACATGAATTCGGCTTGTAACTGTAGTCGGGTATAGTATGTACTCAAACCCATATGGTATTACAACTTCCATAGCACTACTTCATATCTTGACAGTAGTATAATTGGATGGTTCTGCGGCCGCCACCGCCACTGGGCTCCCAGAGACCTCCTCCTCCTCCTCCGCACGGGTGGCCTTCCCAGGGGCCCACTCCTCCTCCTCCGCACAGGCCTTCCCAGGGGCCTGCTTCTCCTCCCGCGGGAAATTTGAATTGGTAAACAAAGCCACGTGCTTTTTTTGACAGCCACGTGCTTTTTGACAGACAATAACGCATCGCTAACCTCAGTACTGCCATCTTGACGAGCCTAAACCTTAGTGATACCAACTTAACCTAACTAGCGCGAGATTTGAATCGGTAAGCAAATCCACGTGCTTTTTGACAGCCACGTGATTTTTTGACAGCTATCATCGACAACAACGTATCGCAAACCTCATTACTACCATGTTGGTGGAACTAAACCTCAGTGGTACCAACTTAACCTAACTAGCGCGAGATTTGAATCGGTAAACAAATCTACATGATTTTTTGACAGCTGTCATCTGCCATCTTTAATTAACAGAGTACCATGCTGCCCTCTTTAGCTACATATCTTTGAAATGTGGAGGCAGATAATTTGAAAAATACTTTTTGATAGCAGCCATCTTTAATCGACAGAGCACCGTGCTGCAATCTGGTGGCAGGCAATTCCACATGACAGCAGCCATCTTTAATCAAGAGAGCACAGTGCTGCACTCTTTAGTTGAAATGTGCTGGCGGCAATTTGAAAACTTCTACGTGCTCTTGTTTGGAAACAAAGCCACGTGCTTTTTTTTGACAGCTACCATCCGCCATCTTTAATCAAGGGAGCAACGTGCCGCACTTTTTAGTTGAAATGTGGTGGCGGCAATTTGAAAAATTCCACATGTTCTTGTTTGGAAACAATGTCACGTGCTTTTTGTCATCCGCCATCTTTAATCAAGAGAGCACCGTGTTGCACTCTTTAGTTGAAATGTGGTGGCGGCAATTTCAAAAATTCTACTTGCTCTTGTTTGGAAACAAATCCACGTGCTTTTTTTTGACAGCTGTCATCCGCCATTTTTAATCAAGAGAGCACCGTGCTGCACTCTTTAGTTGAAATGTGGTGGTGGCAAATTCTACATTCTCTTCTTTGGAAACAAACTCACATGCTTTTTGTCATCTACCATCTTTATTCAAGAGATCGCCGAGCTGATCTCTTTAGTTGAAATGTGGTGGCAGCAAATTCGAAGTGCTTTACAAACTCACGTTATTTTGTCATCCGCCATCTTTAATCAAGAGAGGACCGTGCTGCCCTCTTTAGCTACATACCTTTATCATGTGGTGGCGGCAAATTCGAAGTGCTTTACAAACTCACCTGCTTTTTGTCATCCGCCATCTTTAATCAAGAGAGCACCGTGCTGCACTCTTTAGTTGAAATGTGGTGGCGGCAAATTCGAAGTGCTTTACAAACTCACCTGCTTTTTGTCATCCGCCATCTTTAAACAAGAGAGCACAGTGCTGCACTCTTTAGCTACTTACCTTTGAGGCGAAAAAATTCTACAGCAGCCATCTTTAATCAAGAGAGCACCGTGCAACACTCTATGTGGTGGGGGACAATTTGAAAAGCAGCCACCTCTAATCGACAGAGCACCGTGCTGCACTCTTTATCGTAGTAGTGGACAATTTCTACGTCACAGCTGTCATCCGCCATCTTGCATCGCAAACCTTAGTGCTGCCCTCTTTAGCTACTTACCTTTGAGGCGGACTATTTGAAAAATTCAATTTGACAAGCTGTTATCCGCCATCTTGCATCGCAAACCTCAGTGCTGCACTCTTTAGTTGAAATGTGGTTGCGGACAATTTGACAGCAGCCATCTTTAATCAATAGAGCATCGTGCTGCACTCTTTAGTTGAAATGTGGTTGCGGACAATTTGACAACAGCCATCTTTAATCAATAGAGCATAGTGCTGCACTCTTTAGCTGAAATGTGGTGGCGGGTAATTCCACGTGACAGCTGTCATCCGCCATCTTGCATCGCTAACCTCAGTGCTGCCCCTTTTACGACACTGCTGGTAATTTAAAATCCACGTGACAGCTGTCATCCTCCTTCTTGCATCGAAAACCTCAGTGCTACCCTCTTTAGTTGAAATGTAGTAGCGGATTATTTGAAAAATTCTATTTGGCAAGCTGCCATCTTTAATCAACACAGCTACCACTATCTTACATCGCTTACCTCGGTGCTGCACTCTTTAGTTGAAATGTGGTGGCGGACAATTCTATTCGACAGCAGCCATCTTTATTCAACAGAGTACCGTGCTGCTATCTTTACGGCTACTACATCGCTAATTAGCACTTAGGTGCCTACGACACAAGATGGCGGTGGCTGTTATAGCCTCTTCCTCTGTTAAGGCATAGCTTTATCAAACAAGTTTAAACATGCATCGGGAAACCTAGAGTAAGCACATGCTGCAGTGATGATGTCATTGTGCATGTTTAGACCTGATCGTTTTCTTAAGAGTAAGTCGGTGTAAGAAATGCAATAAGTACAACATTTTGAATGCGATTAAATATTTATGTACAATGTACTACAACAGTGTTCGTTTTGCTGCTGACAAGGTTGGTATGCTTCTTAACAATGTTTTGCAGTATGCCTCCTGCAACATTCAAATTAAACGAAAACATTTATAAATATATTACACTAGGTATGTTATGCTTTACAGAGAAGATCATACACTTCTTACATTGTTTTTATTCCTTTTCGGAATCATCATCATCATGAGGTACTAGAGAAAGTTCATTCATACACTGTGTACAGTGTTCAATCCTCGGATTTGGTCCATCCCAATCATCATCACCATTTTCTCCTCGATGCTTGTAATATTGACATGTTCTGCATAAAGCTACTTCGATCGAGATCTTACTGTGTAGAGGAAGGATGTCCCAAAAAATATGTACGTAAGAGGCAGCGTACGTAGATAAAAATCCTGGTGGTAAGTATTGAATAAGATGTTTCGGCATCGACGTTCAATGTTTATAGAACATCTTAATAGCCTCACTCACTCGTGTAAGATAAATAAGATGTTGCGTATGAGCATGCAAACAGCATGCACATTTACAGTTTTGTTCCATAGCGTACGATGTCGAAGCACACACTAATGTAAATGATAAAGAGCTATTCTTATTTATAGTCTCGTAACAATATTCGTTAGCGGATGATAAGTAACATCACTCATATGAATAACAAGACAATAGGCTGCTGTGTTAGCAGGAATGTTTTCAGATGTTTCAAATTCTAAACGAATATCAACTGGAGATTCTTTTATAGATTCTTCATGATAAGAGCAGTCTATAACTATAATCGGTGCTTTAGTTTTAAATTCTTGAGCTGTAAATAGCGGACGATCTTCTTTCTGATAATATGATGATTGAAATTTACAAAACATGTCATAGAGCATCCCAAACTTATTTTTCTCGAAGTTAATGTCTATGTTTTCGTAGGGATACGTAATTCTGTTGAGATATAGTCTAACGTGTCTTAATTTACAGTGATCAAACAGTGAGCTATCTTTTTCGTGATTGAATTTACGATTAGTTTGAAATCCAAAAATAATATACAGGGGCTTCTCAGTAAAACGTGATGTTTTAACAGCCCAGCTATGCTTGTTTGTAGGTGGTAACACAGGATATTCATGCAGTTCCCAACTTCGAAAACGTATAGGTAATGGCGTATCATTTTCTACAACCTTGAGCAATCGAAGTTTTTCACGATCAGATAAGGTTACATGTGGAATCCTCCACAGTATACGATGAAGTGTAATTTTTTATTCTACTGGTGTTTCTACTGCTTTAAGAGAATTGTAATCACTTCGATCACGGATTAGAATAGGCTCTTGTTTCGCGTTTATTATAATATGTGTAAAGTCTTCTGCGAATCCAAAAATATGTTTCATTTATAACATACCCGTAAACGTTCCATCCCCATTAATCATCCAGTTGTTAGTAGCTTTTGGACACCATCCTGCCATCCGCAAAAGATTACTTTCTTCATCACAGAAAGAAGGGTAGAGTTTCATTGCACTTGTAATACCAACATTCTTCGTTCGATCTATTTCAACATTATTTACTTCTTATCCCGATTCAGAAAGAGAAAAGCTAGAGCATGCTTGTTTAGTTGTGAAGTGCTAGGTCCACTTCCATCCTACTTTTCTAGTCGTCCTTCAATATAGAGGTAGCTTTCGTGTGGTAAGGTGTATACATCTTGCTGATTAATAATAAAATGAATTTCATCATTGTTATTTAATCCAAACGTAAAAGGTTGATAGGAATGAAGCTCACTTCGTACTACACCTTCATGAGTTTTTACTGTATTCGTAATGTCTAGCATTTCTTCCATTCTGTTGTAGTAGTGTATATCCTAAATCTTGGAGTATCTGCTTATGGGTATCTGTTAACTCGATGAATCTCTGCACATGTAGTATGTCTTTGGAATGTACACCGTGTTTTATAGATGTTTTTCATACTGGTTTAAGATGTAGTTTGTAAGCTACGTACGCGTGCCGATCTAAATGAATAAGCTGATTATGTTTATTTACAAGTCTAAGAGTAATGTTGCTAATGTGTTTTACAGACACAGGATGATAAAGAAATACTGCTGGTTTCTCACAAATAGTATATCCACGTTCCTCTGTAACAATAAAGTCGTGCAGGACGTGCGAAGTTTGTAGATTACTATTCAAGTCTGTAATAATATTACAAGTAATGTTCACATGATAATCATCGAAGAGTGTTATAGGTTGATCAGACTCGTAACGTACGATCGGTAGGAGCTCCCTCGATGAAAATCCAAGCAATGGTCCAGTCGAATCAGGTTGTGATTTGAAGTCAATCTTAAATGATGATTCAATAACACATTTATGTGTAATGTTGCTTATAGTGATTGAGAACTTGTAATTATGATTACTAAAACTATCTTCTCCAAACAGATCAATTAACGTACTTTCAATATAGTCATGAATATCGTCTACTGAATAACTACCTGAAGATAGTGTTAGCACATACTCATCGTAATAGAACTTTTTTACACCATCACGCACATTATAGATTTTATTGTAGCTTTCAAACGATACTAGTCCAAGACTATGCGGCTGATAACCAAGTTCGATTGACGGATTAAAATAGACGGTTGTTTCAGGTCCTTCTCCACGTACAGCAAACGTTTTTTCACTGTTCGTCATTACGTAGACACTAATGCTCTTTCTCTACTGTCTGGGTTTGATATAAGAACATAAGACATAATCGTCTGCACATGCGTGTATTAAAGTTTTGTACACGGTTTTTATTGTAAACAATGTCTGCAGTGCTTCCGAAATAACGTATGAGCTCAAAAGGAGGAGGTAAGTCTCCATAGCTATCAAAATACTATACTTTAGATTTACGTTTTACATAAGCAACGTAATGAGTTCCAGGTCCACGACTGTCGTCCAAGTTAATTACGGCACTTTCATGTTCACGTGGGCGCGCTGGTAGTTGATCGCAAATATACACTCCTCGAAAATAATTAATTCCTAGTTGCTTAGCAAACGTAAGAACATCATGCGTTAGACCTCGATGTGGCAGTGCATTCAGTAAACATTTTCTGGAGAAATGTAGATACCAAGCCCTTTCTTGTACGGCGCTAGCTTCATGTTCCCACCTTTGCCTCGTAACGCAATTGCCTCCATCGTCTTGTTATGACGTTCACTCTCTTTCAACTGTTGTTTCGCTTCTTCTACAGCTTTGACAGTTCTCGCTACAGCACTAGCACCACCTAGCAATGACCTTAAAGCTGCTAGGCCAGCAAACAGCGCAGGAAAAAATCCTCCTCCTTTTGGTACAGGAATAATTCGTGCACGTTTACTAAATATTGCTCTGCACTTTGAAGAAATTCTCGCTCTTGCTGCGCGTAATGCCTTAGTAATAGCTACACGAGGATTGTATTCCCCTCGAATAGCTTTTTGAGCAGCCGTTATAACATCTTTCCCTCCAACAGCTTTTACCTTCTTCTTCTTCTTCTTCTTCATGTCGTTTGCATATCGTTGTTTCACCATGCTGTACACGACTTTACTAGTCAAGAGCAAATCATAAACTAACCGTTACCTCTTGTTTCGTTTAATACATATATTACTATTACGTACTTTATGATTCAGTTATCATAAAGATTATAAAGCAGCAAGGCACACTACATGTTACCGACATTGTTCCACATCTCTTACCTAGTTCTAGTACAACTACAGGAAAACGTCATGGAGCGTTGTTTCCCTTTACTGTTCGATGTATTATATCAGGTCCGTCGGGATGCGGGAAAACAAATCTTTTACCTACACTTATTACTTCTGTAAATGGTGTACGCTTCGAGAATATTTACGTTTTTGCAAAGTCACTCCATCAACCGCTATATACTTTTCTACAAACTGTAATGCACGATCTAGTTAAAGCTGGAATAAGATATTTTAAATTTAATTCGCATGAGCAATTACCATCACCAGACGATGTGCTTCCTAATTCTCTTATGATCTTTGATGATGTCGCAACGGAACAGCAAAACGTTATTCGT
This sequence comes from Anabrus simplex, assembly GCF_040414725.1. Classification (NCBI taxonomy): domain Eukaryota; kingdom Metazoa; phylum Arthropoda; class Insecta; order Orthoptera; family Tettigoniidae; genus Anabrus; species Anabrus simplex. The sequence goes on along the minus strand of NC_090276.1, from coordinate 102,266,357 downwards.
GCATTCTTTAGTATGGTTCTGCATAAATATGTTGATTGCATCTATTTGTGTCAAACCTATTCTCGTATGCCTAAGCAGTTGATACGCGACAACGCAAGTGTTATTGTGCTTTTTCGGCAAGATGAGCGCACCATGCGACATGTGTATAACGATCATGTTAACACTGATATAACATTCGATGACTTTAAACGTATGTGTGCTAAATGTTGGTCATTACACCGTTACAGCTTTTTAGTTATTGATAAAGAAAGTGATGTTCAGCATGGACGATATCGCATGGGTTTCGATCATTTTATACGCAGTAACACAGAATTACAGTAACTACTTGATTAAAAACCATCATCATGTTGACATCTAGCAAGGAGATCACAAAACATATCATCCGAGCTCGAAACAATATTCGACGGAAATTTAAAGAGCTTAAATATATTCAAGCAGACACGGATTTATTTTTAAAAACACAACTAAGTACACCACTCAAAGAAATTTTTAATTCTACTTCATTACCGCAGTCTACTTCAAGTTTTGCTTCTATGCAAACATCATATCATAAAGAGAAGCATGAAGAAGAAAAGCATGAACAAGATAAGGAAGAGAAGGTGCAGGATGTAGATGAGGAAGAGGAAGATAAGGAAGAAGAAGAACTTAATGATATATCACCATCTAAGCGTGTTGAGTTTTTAACTACAGATGTTATTGCTGAAACACCTACTACATCGACGCAAGATCTACCATCTTGGTCTGAGGTTATGATAACACCAGAGTATCGCAATCAGTTTAGAACTTTCATTCAAGATGCCTATGGATCTCTCTTTTCACCTTATATAGAAAAACTTTTTATAGGACAAACTGACACTACCTACGGTATTCGCTACGAAGATGACTGTTTCTGGATAGGAAATTCAAATGTTAAGATTAATAATGCACCCTACGGGTCAGGGTGACCACAGTATTTTCCCAACTAGTCAGTTATATATATCTCAGGGTATTCATGCCTCCAGAAAAATGGTTAATTTTTCTATGTTTTGGTTTAACGTGTGTTCAAAGAGAAAGTAACGGTATCATACGCGGTTCGGAATTACGTAATTCAACGCTCAGTAATGGATTTTGCGAACATAAACTTCAGTCAACCTTTCGAAAAACATATCCGCATAACGAGAACCTTACTCACTAAGTACAACTACTGACTACCATTATAAATGAAAACTCATTCCATTATATAAAAATTAATCAAGAAACACATTTATTAACCTATCAAGATTCGCGAAAGAAACGGTTAATGTCAAATATTGCTCATAATATTCCAATTATCAACCTAATAAATAAATATTTTAATTACTGAATCAAATATTCTAGGTCAGCGCTGCCTTACTCCTAAACTAAGTTTACATATCTTAACATTCTGGGTCGCATATTCCTGAAATGTATTGTTGCTTAGTTTCATCTTCCTATTAAAATTTACATCTGGTCACTTAAGTATATATTACATCAAAGTCTTCAGACCACGGTCAAAATTCGGTATATCAATAAGTTATTCCATCACTCACGGTGTTAATTATACATCCTCATCAAAAATACAACCATAACATTGTTCAAGTTATCGCGGAAATGAACTGAATTTGAATAAAGTGTCCTGAATACAAATATCAGTGACCTAAGTTACACTGAGAATTATCTGAGTTCGTTGGTGCAGACTACAGTGAAGAAAATGAAATATTGAATGACGCACTAAGTTTCTCAGTCCGATTGCCACTTAAATTACGGCTCCTAACTAAATATTCCCTCTAATAATATTTCAGATTAACAAAACATCGATGATATCTTACGTAAATCTCAAATAATTTCCCTACTCTAGCTAGATAATTTCTTATGTAACGTATTCCAGTTCAATATACACATAGCCAATAAGCATTTTTCATATATAGATGTGCAACTGCCTACACAAATATATTTCAACACTACATTATCATACTAGTTGCATACAAGTTTGATCTTCCACGCAATTACCATTCATTCAGAATATGATACAATCATGTATTCATTTACCCATCACCGGTTGTTATTATTGTCAAACCACTTTCACACTTCATTAAAATATGCGTAATTTTACTGTCCATACCTTGCTATAGTTCCTCCCTGGGGCATACTTATATTCCGTAGTCGCTTTACATGTGCTCCTACATCGCACATTATATATATCATATACGTTTTACTCCCTGTTAATCTGCGCAATATATCATTTAAAATACCATATATACTTCCATTATTTCATTATTAACCTTCAATTCAACCCATATTTAATTCATTTAACATCTATAATTACCGCGTTTAACCTCCAATATTAATTAAACACAACGATACGTATCTCTTCAATAGCGCAGAATTCGTTCCTCAAAACGCATTTTGTCATACAATTCAACATATAACCCCAAATTCAGTATCTATTCTTTCAATATATTCACACAGCAAAGAGTATGGTAATTTAACTTAACCAATTCAAACATGCATCCCTCTGTGACGTAACTGGGTTTGACTGGTATTACATCACTCATGGATCTTTCTAACTAACCGGGATTCTTTGAAAACAGCTGTTACACTATGTCACATTTTTTTAAATCGTATTCCTTCATCCTTGGATAAAATAATGTAGTAAACACGTTACCATTCTGTCACGAGATATCGTCTTAAATATTTCACACTGCACTTTCTTATATTCACTGCACACTTAATTATCTCACGCTTAGGCTATTCAGATCTATTGCATATACTGGTAATACTCTACATAAGAAATTATACTACTTAATACTATTACTTAGCTCGCCGTTCAATATCTCGGGCCTTAGTTGCTCTTCGGTCTGGTCGCAGGCCTTGGATTGGGAACTGGGCAGGATCTCCACCACTGGTATCTCAGGTAGAGTGACCTCCTCCACACGGGTCGGGTGGTTTTAACAGCCAGGATGACATCTCCCTCCAGGTTGGTCTATGCCGATTTAGCAAGCCATCATCTGTTCAGGAACACAGTAGACAATATGCGTCGATTCTGGAAAATATGAATTCATCATGGTTCTGCGTAGTATATATATACTTTTTATAGTGATTGCTTCTTTATTTAAGCTGTCCTTGCTATTATTTCCACTAAATATAGCTCAACCTCGAGCTCTCACGTCTCAATCAACTTCTTGTTTCCAAACGACTTTGCGTCTAATTATTTGGACGGACTTTTCAAAACTTCTGGATTTTATTCCCTCTTTACGGTATTTCAGCGTTTATCTCTTCGTTTCGTTCAATATTTCCGTCCTCTCAGCTTAAAATTTCACGTTAGATATTGAAAATCTTGCTTATTTTTGAGAGCGATGTTCGGGATATCTTGTCCTTACCACGTCAATTTTTTTAAGTCAGTTTTTATAATAACCTGTTTGATCCTTCTTATTTTTTTAAAAACAATTCTATCGATTCTACACCATTGTACACCGCCTTCATAGTGATAGGTTTAAGTTAGTCATGGCCTTCTAGCATACATCAATATCGATACCCTATTACACATTTCTTTGCCTTGGCTGGCCTCTACCTTCCGTAGGCGCCATTTTTAATACGTCCAGTAAATGCATTGGGTACAATAACAACAAACTCATTGTAAAAGGTGTTACCTATAAACCTACGAAAGGACTCTTAGAACTTCTTTTCTCACGAATACCTGACAAGGATATAATTTTACAAGATGATCTCAAAAAATATAAAGCAATAATTTTTGCTACTGACGCAACACGACGTAATTACAAGAGAACAGAAGCTGTAAATGCAAACAAGAGTTACAAGTATCGTGAGTCTATTTCTAAGCTGTTTCCGACTGCACGTAGTCTAGATGTTATCTACAAGCCTTTGTTGCCGTATGTGGATGTAAGATACTGGAATGACCCAAACTTACTCGTTGAACGATTACAACTTTTAAGAGCATCGCAAGAGGCTGGTCACACAGGTCACGGATCAGAAATTCTAGGAATAGAAAGAGAAATACGTTATGCCGGTATTATTTTGTAATGGCTCGTCAAGAGAAGATCTCACCTGTAAAGGTAAACATCGCACATGAGTTACATAAACCAGCTCGTCGCACCTACTGTCGCAGACGCGTTATTACACGAGGAAAAGATGATCTCTGGCAAGCAGACTTAGTAGAAATGATTCCATATGCCTCTAGTAATAAGGGGTGTAAGCATCTACTTACTGTTATCGATGTGTACTCGAAGTTTGCTTTTGCACAACCCGCGCGTTCTAAAACAGCGGCTCAAGTTAAAGAAGCATTTAAACATATTGTTGAAGAATCGAAACGCTGCCCAAGGCTTCTTCAAACTGATCAAGGTAAAGAGTTTTACAACAAGGATTTTTTCTTACCTCAAGTTACTTGGCATTCAACACTACTCTACGTTCAGCAGTCTCAAGGCAAGTGTTGTAGAACTCTTTAATCGTACGCTCAAAACAATGATGTGGCGAGAATTTACAGCACAAGGTTCATATCGTTGGATTGATCTGCTACCTAGACTTTTATCTATCTACAACGATACACCTCATCGCACTATCGGAACAAAGCCACCTCTTGTTACAAAGCATACACCTCGTCTAGATGATATTCATCTTGAAATTAAAACAGCTGATCCACGTCGCTATCGCTTTAAAGAAGGGTATTTTGTTCACATCAGCAAACACAAGTCTATTTTTGCAAAAGGATACACACCTAACTGGAGCACTGAAATTTGACATATCAGAAGTGTTAACTTTACTAATTCAGTTACGTATTTACTTCGCGATCGCAGGAGGACAGCCTATTGAAGAAGGATTCTACATCGAAGAACTGCAGAAAACAAAATCTCCTGATCACTATCTAGTTGAACGTGTTATTCGACGTCGTGGGAATAAAGTATGTTAAATGGCTTGGTTTTAATAACAGCTTTAATTCATGGATTAATATAGAGGATGTACTTTAAACCTTATGTGTGTTTTTAATCCTCTACCTCTCCTTCCTTCTAAGTCACTAGGACATGCTGTAGGATTAAACAACACCTGTAATATGTTTTGACAATTCATATTTATTTTAGAATATATATACATTTTTATCTTTGTTTATTTTACGGTCTTTGTCAGTCAGTTTTCGTTTTATTGCACCCACAACAACAAGTGCTGCTATCTTCTTCTGAGCAGCTGAAGCACTAGAAAATAACACACACACAGCATAACTTTACGAAGCAGATTTTAACAGCTACACGACATACTCTGTGTAGCCAGCATGTAACTACGTGTCAGGCGAACGTGTTCTAGGGCCGCAGGGGAGATGAAGCTCGAAGAAAAGAAGATCAATCACTTTATTGATGAGTCCACGCCCAACATGCTTCCTCATCTTTTTCCCAGCACGTTTCTTCACCTTTTCCCTGTTTACTCTCTCCGCAGCCATGATAAGTGTTTATAAGCGAAGGAAACTCGTTAGTTTTTTAGGTCCATGATACAGTTTAATTAGTTGACATGTACGGCACTGTCTCACAGAAGGTCTTCTACCTAAACTCACGTGTTCATGATGTGAACTACACGTTTGAAGCTCTGACAAAACAGGATCTTGAGTCCACTCACGAGGCACCTTATCCCAAATCTTCTTTAGAGCATTCGCAGCTACATTAACCAAAAATGCTTTTGGTAATGCATTTAACTCTTCTTCAGTAAAAGTGTTTAGTTTCTTTTTGCATGCATCAAACTTTACGATCGCCTTTTCAACTGCGTTACACTTAGTATCTGTTAGAAATGACATGATGTCTTTACTCTACAAATGTTTCTTTTACACTAAGGTTATTTCGACACATCAGTTTACATATGTTGTTCACTTCCCGGCATGCACTGCAACACAACCAATCAAAGAGCATGCATACATGTTGTAAAGACTGTTTACTTGTTTCTCCATTATGCTCTTTCGGAAGAGGTTTAAATGATGGACACCCCAATTCATGCATATCCATAATTTCACACGATGATGGTACATAATCACGCAACCATTCTTTCTTTTCACAACCCTTTAAAAGAAGGAGATCTGCTCTTGACAAATGTGCATTCAGCATTAAAGGTAGAAAGCGATAAGGCATTCCTTTTTCTTCCCACTTCAAACCTAAATTGTTTTCAATCCATTGAGTCTGCTTTTTATCTTCATCTGTTTGCAAACAGTAAGGGAACGGTGGGCTAAATACTAAAATAACAAGTTTTGGTGCCCACAGCACACTGCAATCTAACACAGCCACCTCTTCAAACACAAATTTGTTGCCGTTTACTTTAAAGCCTTGCACATCAACTATTAATGTTTTCGCCATGTTTGCGCTCCACTCTTTATTACTGTTTCTCGAAGACTAAAGCTTTTAGTCAACGAACAGGTTTAAACATGCACACCTACAATAACGTCATCGCTGCAACACATGCACACTCTTGCTTTTATGATGCATACTTATTTCATTCCTTTCACCTACTTACTCTTAAGAAAACGATCAGGTCTAACAATGCATAATGACGTCATCACTGCAGCACGTGCTTACTCTAGCTTCCCCGATGCATGTTTAAACTTGATCGATAAAGCTATGCCTTAACAGAGGAAGAGGCTATAACAGCCACCGCCATCTTGTGTCGTAGGCACCTAAGTGCTAATTAGCGATGTAGTAGCCGTAAAGATAGCAGCACGGTACTCTGTTGAATAAAGATGGCTGCTGTCGAATAGAATTGTCCGCCACCACATTTCAACTAAAGAGTGCAGCACCGAGGTAAGCGATGTAAGATAGCGGTAGCTGTGCTGATTAAAGATGGCACCTTGCCAAATAGAATTTTTCAAATTATCCGCCACTACATTTCAACTAAAGAGGGTAGCACTGAGGTTTGCGATGCAAGGAGGATGACAGCTGTCACGTGGATTTTAAATTACCAGCAGTGTCGTAAAGAGGGCAGCACTGAGGTTAGCGATGCAAGATGGCGGATGAGAGCTGTCACGTGGAATTACCCGCCACCACATTTCAGCTAAAGAGTGCAGCACTATGCTCTATTGATTAAAGATGGCTGTTGTAGATTTTTGCGCCTCAAAGGTAAGTAACGAAAGAGTGCAGCACTGTGTTCTCTTGTTTAAAGATGGCGGATGACAGCTGTCGAAAAAGCGCGTGAGTTTTTAAAGCACTTCGAATTTCCCGCCACCACATTTCAACTAAAGAGTTCAACACGTTGCTCTCTTGATTAAAGATGGCGGATGACAAAAAGCAGGTGAGTTTGTAAAGCGCTTTGAATTTGCCGCCACCACATGATAAAGGTATGTAGCTAAAGAGGGCAGCACGGTCCTCTCTTGATTAAAGATGGTGGATGACAAAGTCACGTGAGTTTGTAAAGCACTTCGAATTTGCCGCCACCACATTTCAACTAAAGAGATCAGCACGGCGTTCCCTTGAATAAAGATGGTAGATGACAAAAAGCATGTGAGTTTGTTTCCAAAGAAGAGAATGTAGAATTTGCCACCACCACATTTCAACTAAAGAAGTGCAGCACGGTGCTCTCTTGATTAAAGATGGCAGATGACAGCTGTCAAAAGAAGCAAGTGGATTTGTTTCCAAACAAGAGCGAGTAGAATTTTTCAAATTGCCGCCATCACATTTCAACTAAAGAGTGCAACACGGTGCTCTCTTGATTAAAGATGGCGGATGACAAAAAGCACGTGACATTGTTTCCAAACAAGAACATGTGGAATTTTTCAAATTGCCGCCACCACATTTCAACTAAAGAGTGCAGCACTGTGCTCTCTTGATTAAAGATGGCTGCTGTCACGTGGAATTGCCTGCCACCAGATTGCAGCACGGTGCTCTGTCGATTAAAGATGGCTGCTATCAAAGAGCATTTTTCAAATTATCCGCCACCACATTTCAAAGATATGTAGCTAAAGGGCGCGGCATGGTACTCTGTTGAATAAAGATGGCGGAAGACAGCTGTCAAAAAAGCATGTAGATTTGTTTACCGATTAAATTTCTCGCGCTAGTTAGGTTAAGTTTGTACCACAAAGTTTTTTGCCCGTCAAGATGGCAGTAGTGAGGATAGCGATTCGTTGTTGTCTGTCAAAAAGCCCGTGGCTGTCAAAAAAGCACGGGGATTTGTTTACCAATTCAAATTTCCCGCGGGAGGAGGAGCAGGCCCCTTGGAAGGCTCCCGGGAGGAGGAGTGAGCCCCTGGGAAGGCCCCCCGGGAGGAGGAGGAGCAGGCCTATGGGAGCCGGTGGAGGTGGAGGCCGCCGAATCCCTGTATTATACTACTCTTGACGACAAGATGCAACGATAATTTTTGCCGTAACTATGACGCAAGTCTTCACTTCAGCGGAACGCACTCTCGCCGTCTTTATTCTCTGAACTCCGCCAGAGCGCTCTGTTACTAGTACCGTGCACGCTCCCTATGCCAGACAAAGACAATGTTCCAAAAATAATTATTACATTAAAATATGTATAATAACAACATTTATGGTTATGATCTTCTTGTCATGATAACTATGGTGTCATAAAGTTTACTTAGGACCTCAGGCAAAGAAGTAAATCTGGAAATTATAGCCAGAATTTGGAATGAATAAACATACAGAAAAGAAATTAAAAAGGAGGAAAATTATTTATAAGACTCACCTCTAATGTCTGATGTAGAACAAGCTTCTAATTTAACGAACGTTTGTTATAACCTGTATCCATCATACAGTATCAAAATCATTACGTCGCAAAACCCTTTGTTTATCAGAAATGTTCGAAAGATTTAAATGCAGCAAGTCTATGCCTAAAGCGCGATTTACAGCAGACATTTTGGAAGACTTACCAAATTTTAGACATTTAATACGGGGGAATGGTGATTTTAACCTGTAGATTAACAAAATGTTGACATTAATATTGAACATACACTGACTGACAGAGCAAATGCAACACCAAGAAGGTGTGGTCAGAACTTTATGCCAATTGCAGGGTAGACTGACGTCACTGAGGTATGCTCATGATGTGAAATGCGCCGCTGTGCTGCGCACGTAGCGAACGATAAATGGGACACGGCGTTGGCGAATGGCCCACTTCGTACCGTGATTTCTCAGCCGACAGCTAAGAACGCCAGGCCGCCGTCAACGGAGGCATTTCCAGCAGACAGACGACTTTACGAGGGGTATGGTGATCGGGCTGAGAAGGGCAGGTTGGTCGCTTCGTCAAATCGCAGCCGATACCCATAGGGATGTGTCCACGGTGCAGCGCCTGTGGCGAAGATGGTTGGCGCAGGGACATGTGGTACGTGCGAGGGATCCAGGCGCAGCCCGAGTGACGTCAGCACGCGAGGATCGGCGCATCCGCCGCCAAGCGGTGGCAGCACCGCACGCCACGTCAACCGCCATTCTTCAGCATGTGCAAGACACCCTGCCTGTTCCAATATCGACCAGAACAATTTCCCGTCGATTGGTTGAAGGAGGCCTGCACTCCCGGCGTCCGCTCAGAAGACTACCATTGACTCCACAGCATAGACGGGCACGCCTGGCATGGTGCCGGGCTAGAGCGACTTGGATGAGGGAATGGCGGAACGTCGTGTTCTCCGATGAGTCACGCTTCTGTTCTGTCAGTGATAGTCACCGCAGACGAGTGTGGCGTCGGCGTGGAGAAAGGTCAAATCCGGCAGTAACTGTGGAGCGCCCTACCGCTAGACAACGCGGCATCATGGTTTGGGGCGCTATTGCGTATGATTCCACGTCACCTCTAGTGCGTATTCAAGGCACGTTAAATGCCCACCGCTACGTGCAGCATGTGCTGCGGCCGGTGGCACTCCCGTACCTTCAGGGGCTGCCCAATGCTCTGTTTCAGCAGGATAATGCCCGCCCACACACTGCTCGCATCTCCCAACAGGCTCTACGAGGTGTACAGATGCTTCCGTGGCCAGCGTACTCTCCGGATCTCTCACCAATCGAACACGTGTGGGATCTCATTGGACGCCGTTTGCAAACTCTGCCCCAGCCTCGTACGGACGACCAACTGTGGCAAATGGTTGACAGAGAATGGAGAACCATCCCTCAGGACACCATCCGCACTCTTATTGACTCTGTACCTCGACGTGTTTCTGCGTGCATCGCCGCTCGCGGTGGTCCTACATCCTACTGAGTCGATGCCGTGCGCATTGTGTAACCTGCATATCGGTTTGAAATAAACATCAATTATTCGTCCGTGCCGTCTCTGTTTTTTCCCCAACTTTCATCCCTTTCGAACCACTCCTTCTTGGTGTTGCATTTGCTCTGTCAGTCAGTGTACTTATTGTTAATTAGAATATTAAATGTTTAACAACTGTTGATGAAATGAAATGGCGCATGGCTTTTAGTGCCGGAGGTGTCCAAGGACGTGTTCGGCTCGGCAGGTTCAGGTCTTTTCATTTGACTCCCGTAGGCGACCTGCGCGCCATGATGAGGATGAAATGATGATGAAACCAACACATACACCCAGCCCCCGTGCCAGAAAAATTAACCAATGGCGATTAAAATTTCCAACCGTGCCGGGAATCGAACCCGGGACCCCTGTGACCTAAGACCAGCACGCTAACCAATCTGTTGATGAAACTAGGTGATACAATCATTTCTCATTACGGTGACTGAAGTCAGCATTTTATCAAGGGACGTATTGTACAAAGTTAAGAAGTGCCACCAGCCATTCATGCTTTAGCTCTTAATTCCATGTACTGAGTGTGTTTCAACAGTGCCGTAGCCAGGATTTCAGTTGGGGGGGGGCATTAATCCAGAATTTTATTTTGATAGGTGTCCAAACTTCCAGAGTTTAGGTGGTGTAGAAAACCTAAAAACGGAATGAGTGTCCTTGGATCCAAGCAAGTGTTGGATTCGTCCAGATTCCGGAAGCAACTAGGGACGCGGGTGCAAACTGTGTCGCACATGTGGATTTGGCTCTCTTTTACGGCCGGATGTTTTCCCCATGCCAGGAGGGATGTAATCACTGTTGTGTGTTTCTTTGGTGGTTGGTGGTGTAGAATGATGTTTGAATATGAAGAGGAAAGTGTTGGGACATGCACCCAGTCCCCGAGCCAGAAGAATTAATCAGACGCGATTATAATCACCGACCCGCCCGGGAATCGAACCCGGGACCCTCTGAACCGAAGGCCCGAACACTGATCATTCAGCGAATCACTCGAACTCCGGGAGCTAATATTAGTATAAATTATAGATACAATGCTTAATAAAAGTACATTCGTTAAAACTCTGGGACCGAGCTGGATAGCTGCAGTCGCTTAAGTGCGGCCAGTATCCAGTATTCGGGAGTACATGGTTTTCACGGGTTCACTCGCCGCCGCCTTCACAGGCCCTCGGGAGAGGCCTCCGCTCCATTGACCTCTGGCAAGGTCATGACCACGTGCTCTTGTTTGTAAACAAAGCCACGTGCTTTTTGACAGCTATCCATCTGACAGCTGCCGTCTTTAAACAACAGAACATCGTGCTGCCATCTTTACGGCAATAAACCTCACGAATACCACCTTATGCACGTGGTAGCGGGCAATTGAAATTCACGTGCTTTCTTGACAAGCCACGTGCTCTTGTTTGTAAACAAAGCCTCGTGCTTGTTTGACAGCTGTCAGCGGCCATGTTTAAACAACAGACGATCGTAAACTTCAGTGCTGACATCTTGACGGCATTAAACTTTATATCTACTACCTTATGCCCGTAGTAGCGATCGGCTAGCTGCCCTTCCCGAAGCCTAAGAGAGCGAGCCTAACCGCGCATCCGCCATCTTGAAGGGAAATATCGTTAGTTTTATGGCAAGATGCCCTTCTTGACGGCAATTGCACTAGATGGCAGCTATACACAGGCTCTCATGAGACTAACTCTAGGTAGAGGTTACCGTGCTAGCCTAGAGGCTAAAAACTCTCGACTTAACTGCTAACGTGATTATAGTGTAAGCTTAAACTATTAGGTACGGATTCGACTCCAGTCTTAACCTGACAGACCCCGGGTTCGACCCTAGGCCTAAGGGCCTAAGTCCTAAATTCGATGACAAAAATCTTGACTCAACGGCTAAAAGTGATTATAGTGTAAGCTTAACCTATCAGGTACGGATTCGACTCCAGACTTAACTTGACAGACTCCGGGTTCGACCCTAGGCCTAAGGGCCCAAGTCTTAAATTCGATACTGTACAGGGAACGCCGCTACGGAAGCGAAGTTCGAAGTACGTTTATTGAACTTCGCGCGAGGCGGAAGATATGCAGCCCGCCGAACTCAATGACGTACGCAGCGAGTGACGTAGCCGCCTCGGGTGTCCTCTACATGACCATATATGGTCGTGTTCCAGCCTACCTGGAAAAGTCTATTTTGCGTTAAAATTTTGCTATTTTGACACTGCCATCGTAAAGACGCAACCTGTCAACATTTGAGGGAAATCCACCGTATACTTTAAGAGTTACCATGTTCTAGATACTTCCACACAATCGGTATAAAAGGAAGACGACCCTGACTACAAATTCAGTATCTGTCACTCCACCGTCTCTGCAGCACGGGTGACGGGAGGAGCGCTGTGAGTGCAGACCGAACCTATAGTTGGAAAAGTCTTTGAAATCCGAGTGTTGGAACTTTGTTATTTTCTTCAAGTGCCGCGTTGGGACTTTGTTATTTTCTTAAAGTGTCGCGTTAGGACTTTGTTATTTTCTTAAAGTGTCGCGTTGGGACTTTGTTATTTTCTTCAAGTGCCGCGTTGGAACTTTGTTATTTTCTAAAAGTGTCGCGTTGGGACTTTGTTATTTTCTTAAAGTGTCGCGTTGGGACTTTGTTATTTTCTTCAAGTGCCGCGTTGGGACTTTGTTATTTTCTTAAAGTGTCGCGTTGGGACTTTGTTATTTTCTAAAAGTGTCGCGTTGGGACTTTGTTATTTTCTTCAAGAGCCGCGTTGGGACTTTGTTATTTTCTTCAAGTATCGCGTTGGAACTTTGTTATTTTCTTCAAGTGCCGCGTTGGAACTTTGTTATTTTCTTAAAGTGTCGCGTTGGGACTTTGTTATTTTCTAAAAGTGTCGCGTTGGGACTTTGTTATCCGGTGACTATTGAAGGAACTTAGAATTCTCGTAAGTGCCGTGACTTCTGCAGTACCACGTTTGAACTTATATTTCGAACTTGTGCTTTTGTTGATCATTTTCAGGAACATAGAAATTCTCCGAGTGTGTAAGTTGGACTTGTGTTCTATGACAAGCTGTGTCAACGTAAACTTTCGTGTGAATGGTAGGATTTTTCTTCCAACTACCACATTGAACTTATGTCTTATGACAAACTGTGGAACTTAAGGTATTTTTAAACATTGCGTTCGACTGTGAAAATATGAAATACTTTCCGAGTACTGCATCAGGACTTGTGCTTAGGCTCGTGTCAACATAATAGACTGTGACAGCTTAGAATACACACGCCGTGTTCCGAGGGAACATAGAACATTCCAGCGTTATAAGTGAACTCACAATTTATGCAGTTAGACTTTTTCCAAGTACCATTTTTCTTTAATGATTATTTACTTTGCTTATCGACGGAATAAGACATTTTCCGAGTGCTATTTCATTTACTAAGCTTATTGCAAATGTGCCAATGTGTTCCGAAACTTCATAAACTGTGCATTAAGGACTGTGGTGACTATAAACGGCAATCCTATAGAACATTCTAGTTTACCGTGCCTGTGTTAGTAAGCTCACGTCACGAACTTAACCTTTTACACATTAATTCCACCAGTACAAGGTCAAATATTTAATGCAATCATCCTGTTTTTCAAGTGACTGTTTAGGAACATTTTCGATTCAATGAAGTGTCTGAATCAAGGATTTAGTAACACTTGTCACATTTCATTGTACGAGTAGATGCAATCATTGAAAGGTCATATCTATTTAACAGTGCCACAAATAAATGGAGTGCCGTACAGGGACTTCGATGAAGCGTTGAAATTTCCTTCTTCTTTACCTTGCATCTCTTCTTGAGATGTTTGCACTGCGACAACGTGTAGTAGGCTTAGGAAATGAAGTAAAATCATCAAGCTGTAATGGCAATGAAACATTAAGATTTTCTTCTTCTTATACTTTCCCTTTACTACTGTTTTGATCAACATCATTATCCTTATTATCATAATCATGATCTTGCCTCTCTTTATCTTGAAGTTTCTGCTTAGTAACAGAACTTGTAGCAGGCCTAGACAACAAGGGAGAATTAAAAATCTCTCGCAGAGGTGTACTTTTTAAACATAAATCAGTGTTCGCGTGAATATGGTTGAGATCTTTGTATTTTGTTCCCGATGAAGCTACATTACACGCGGCTTCATGACGTTGAGCGTTGTGTGCGTTCTTGAACTCTCTTCTACAATGTTTGCATTGAAAAATTGTCCTACATGATATCTCATGACGTCTCTTTGATAGCTTCGGGAAAATGCTTTTCCACACTCTTCGCAAATATACCTAGAAATAGGTTTTTCCATGACGGACTTTTATCTTCTGCTAACAGATTCTTCTTTAAATCTACTTGACATTTGTTACTCTCTACTTCGATGATGCGAACAGCTTAGCGATTAACAGTAAACTAACACAAAAGCGTATAACCAAGGTAGCAACAGTAAGGTTTAAGCCCATCAAGATGGCAAGAGTGAGGTTAGCAATGTTCTGTTGTTGGATTTTAAATTCCGCACTATAACATGCATAAGGTGGCAGCCTTGAGGTTTACCGCCGTCAAGATGGCAGCAGTGAAGTTAGCGACGCTCTATTGTCCTTTAAAGTGAGGTTAGGGTCCGTCAAGACGACAGCTGTCAAAAAAGCATGTGGCTTTGTTTACTAAACAAGAGCACGTGGCTGTGACCTCACGGTCACGTGGTATGCTGCGTCAGCATGCAAAGTTCAATGCCTACACCTACGTAGCTAACACTCTGCTATGTTCACAAGATTTTTTACACATAAGTATTCTTTATGCTTTAAGTTTGTGTACATAGGTTATGTTAAGACAGCAGCAGATACAAGCGATGGTCACACGCTCTAGTAGAAAATGCATGCATTATCAAAAGGTGGTGTGTACACGCTTTTAAATCTTGCTATTCTTACCGCTGCCATGTTCACAAGATTTTTAAACATCGCTATTCTTTGTACTTTAAATTCATGCATATTGGCTATGCTAAGATAGCAGCACAAACACATGCGAACTTAGTACACTCTAGTGGAATAAGTTTAGTACTGCGTGCATCATGGATACATGATGTGTACACCCATTTAAACATGGCCATACTTAATGCTGCTGCTATGTTTACAAGATTTTTATACATTGCTATTCTTTATGCTTTAAGTTCGTGCACACACAAGCGATAGTCGTACGCACTAGCAGAAGAAGTTTAGTACGATAGTCGATACATACATTATCGATAGGTGATGTGTACACGCTTTGGAACATAGCTCTCCTTTGTGCTTTAAGTTCGTGCACATGGGTTAGGGATACACACTTGTGTCTCGGGAACGCAGGATGAGTAGCCATTCGGAATATCTCGGAACATTTCGGCTCTCTTCGGTTCCACGAACTATAACTGAGTGAGCTGCTGTCTTCAGTTCACGAACTATAGGCTGGACTTAGCTAGCATAAGGCGCCATTTCGGACACCAACACTTTATTCACGTGCATGTGGTAGAAAGTCGCCAACTACAGGTCCACTTTGACAGGTCTACAGGTTGCTCTGGCGTGAAGCTTTGTACCTTGTGTTCTTCTGTTACTCTTGTGTGTTGTAGATTAGTGGGTGAATTCTTACGTTTTCGTGTGATTAAGAGTGCCGTAGTGAGTTGAAGGTATTATTACTGAAGGGGTGGATAGGCGTAATTATCTTGGTTTGTGTTCGGGTTCTCTAGGCATTTTAAAGTTTTCCTGTGATTTATATTATAAGAGTGTCGTAGTCAGTTGAAGATATTATTACTGAACGGGTGGATAGTCGTAATTTATCGTGCGAAAATGGATAGGTATAATTGCAATTTCTGCAGTGAGTCATTTAGTGTACATAAAACTTACTGAGGCACATCAGTACCAAACATCGTGGCAATCAAAGTGAGAGTTTTAAGTGCAACTTATGTGATTACTCCATTGCAAGACGTGACACACAGTATAAACTTAAAGTATGTCACCTGCAATCATAATTCTTCTGCTTTGCTCGAGACAAAACAGTGTAAGTAAATTCCAATATTGTAAAATATCACATTAGGGTTAACATTCAGTTGTCAACAAGTATTCTTAATCTTCTTATCTTGGATGAATTACATAAATTGTAAGTTGACAATGGCGTAATACTTGCAGGCATACGTTAGATTTTATTTTGTTGTTTTTTTGTTGTAGGTGTGATCAGTGGGTGATTTTGATAACATTTACAAGAAAGAAGGATCTATCTACTTCAATACCACATACATGATATGTTGAGATCACTTCCAATCCACAGATTTTAGTAATCCTCGGCTCTATAGTCAGGGGCAAGTTATGAATCAATCAATCACTACTGAACTGCATTTAGGGCAGTCGCCCAAGTGGCAGATTCCCTATTTGTTGTTTTCCTAGCCTTTTCTTACATGATTGCAAAAACATTGGAAATTTATTGAACATCTCCCTTCGTAAGATATTCCAATCCCTACCTCCTCTTCTTATAAACAAATATTTGCCCCCATTTTTACTCTTGCACTCCAGCTTTATCTTCATTTTGTGATCTTCCCTACTGTTAGACACCACTCAAACTTATTTATCTACTAATGTCATTCCACGCCATCTCTGCTGATAGCTCAGAACGCACCACTTAGTCAAGCAGCTCGTCTCCTTTCTCCCAAGTTTTCCCAGCTCAAACTTTGCAACATTTTTGTCAAGCTACTCTTTTGTCGGAAATCACCCAGAAGAAATCGAGCTGCTTTGCTTTGGATTTTTTCCAGCTCTTGAATCAAGTAATCCTGTTAAGGGTCCCGTACGCTGCATGCATACTGTAGTAGGTGTCTTACCAGAGACCTATGCCCTATCCTCTACATCCTTACTACAACCCCTAAACCCCCTCATAACCATGTGCAGAGATCTGTACCCTTTATTTACAATATGATATTTATGTGATTACCCAAATGAAGATCTTTCCTTATATTAACACTTAGGTACTTACAATGATCCCCCAAAGGAACTTTGACCCCATCAATGCAATAATTCAAACAGAGAGGACATTTCCTATTTGTGAAACTCAACCTGACTTTTAACCCTGTTTATCATCATACCATTGCCTACGGTCCATCTCACAACATTATATAGGTTATTTTGCAGTTACTCACAAGCTTGTAACTTATTTATTACCATTGGCATATACAGAGGGCTACCAAGGCTATCAGTGAAGCCCTAATCTCCATTGAGAATGATGGAAGTCTAAAGCACATTGTAGTGTATGCATCTGAAACATTGTTCCATTTACAAAACTTGAAAGCAGTGAGAAAAAACATCGCGTATATTTCTGAGAGTGAGGTATCGGAGACTGATATTGCAGCCCGGGCTCTTGCCCCTTTCCCCTCAACTCGCCACACGCAGCTTGCTGCTGGATATCGGATAGGAGCGAGGACCGGCGGAGGATAGGTGTGCTAGGCTTCGGTCCGTCAGTTCGCCACTGCTAACTATCAACCATGCGTTATTCATCGTATATACTTCCTCACCTCATACTTCTGAATGATATAGGTAAGAGAGTGTGGGAATTCCTCACTCCCGTTTACTCCTTGTAGGAAGAGACTGCAGGGCTGCTGTTAGATGAGCAATATCGTTTTATTTTCATTGGTAGGTCTGTTAAAATGAAATGCCACCTTTCAGGTTTAGCGTTTTCTTTTGTTGGTTGGAATCCAACCCATGATCATGGGTCAGACACCAACACTGATCTCCCGAGGAAACTAATTAACCAGTGAACGATGGGTACGACTGCTCTAAAATAATAATGGGACCGGGAGAGTTGGCCGTGTGGTTAGGAGCGTGCAGCTGTGAGCTCGCATCCGAGAGATAGTGGGTTCGAACCCCACTGTCGGCAGCCCTGAAGATGGTTTTCTGTCGTTTCCCATTTTCACACCAGGCAAATTCTGGGGCTGTACCTTAATTAAGGCCACGGCCGCTTCCTTCTCTTTCCTAGGCCTTTCCCATCCCATCGTCGCCATAAGACCTATCTGTGTCGGTGCGACATAAAGCAAAATAGAAAAAATGGGGCATGGCAACTATACAGGCTTGGTGTTGACCTAATGGGGATAAAATGAATGGCAAAGACATCATACATACCCAGTCCCCAAGCCAGGGGAATTAACAGTATAAGGGGGTTGTTTCTGGAAACTGAACTGGGGCCATCAGACCAAAGGCAAACGTTGTATCCTAGCCACAAAGCCGGACTTTCATTTGCTAAACCTTAGGCTACCATCTCCACTGATCAGGGGTTGAGCATTGGCAGTAGCAGAGTTCGGTGCAATAGCCTGTAAAGCAGCCTTCACAACACAGCAGGCTTCTTCGTTGGCTACTGGCTGCAGCTCAAAACGCTGAAGGCTTGACGTTCACTAAACCAACCATCGAAAAGAGGTAACCTAAGTCTAGTGGTAGCCCATGTCTTAATCTCAGCATACGCCACTGTTTATTAGTCTGTACAGAATAACATCGTCTGCAGAAAGCCATATCCCTGACTCCACTTCTTTACACATATGAAATGATATGTCGTATGGCTTTTAGTGCCGGGATATCCCAGGACGGGTTCGGCTCGCCAGGTGCAGGTCTTTCTATTTGACACCCGTAGGCGACCTGCGCGTCGTAATGAGGATGAAATGATGATGAAGACAACCCATACACCCAGCCCCCGTGCCATTGGAATTAACCAATTAAGGTTAAAATCCCCGACCCGGGACCCTCTGAACCGAAGGCCAGTACGCTGACCGTTCAGCCAACGAGTCGGACTTTACACATAAAGGTCCAATAATACTGCCTTCAGGAATTCCTCTGTTAATTATTACAGGGTCAGATAAAGCTTTGCCTACTCTACTACTCTGAGTTCTATGTTCTAGAAATATAGCCACCCATTCAGTCACCTTTTTTTTTCTAGTCCAGTTGCACTCATTTTTGCCAGTAGTCTTCCATGATCTACCCTATCAACTGCCTTACATAGGTTAATCACGATACAGTCCATTTGACCTCCTGAATCCAGGATATCTGCTATATCTTGTTGGAATCCTAGAAGTTGAGCTTCAGTGGAATAACCTTTCCTAAACCCAAACTGCCTTCTATCAAACCAGTTATTAATTTTGCAAACATGTCTAATATAATCAGAAATAATGCTTTCCCAAACCTTACATTCAGTGCATATCAAACTGACTGGCCTGTAATTTTCAGCTTTATGAGAGCCTACGTGGCTCAGGCGGCAGCGCGCCGGCCTCTCAAAGCAGAGACGGGACAGGTTTTTCTCCGGGTATTCCAGTTTCCCCTGTCATCTTTCATTTCAGCAACACTCTCCAATATCATTTCATTTCATCTTTCATTCATTAATCATTGCCCCAGACGAGTGCGACAGGCTTAGGCAGCCGGCACAATTCCTATCCTCATCGCTAGATGGGGGCTTCATTCCATTCCTGACCCGGTTGGACGACTGGAAACAGGCTGTGGATTTTCATTCATGCTTTATGATGATAAATAGTTCTTGTGCGTAAAACTGTTAACTTCCCTTCACTGCTTGAAGACAAAATGAATATTACATACCCATACATACATACATACATACATACATACATACATACATACATACATACATACATACATACATACATACATACATAGCTACATACATACATACATATATACATACATACATACATACATACATACATACATACATACATACATACATACATACATACATACATACATACATACATACATATATACATACATAGCTACAGATGGTTATGCCCTTCAGCATTCAGTCTGCAAGCCTCTGTGTGTTAAGCAATAATAATATTAATAATAATAAATAATTTAGTATTTCATTGCAGTCAATGGTCATAAGATTAAATTACAGTTCATAATTCTTTTAAGTTACACTAGAATAACATACACATAATTTGAACATGAATATTTTGCACATTAAAGTATGGTTTCTTTCAATTAAATATTATTATTATTATTAATATTATATAATGAATGCACCGAACTTAACAATTCACTACCCATAATGAGGAGTAAATATTACTTGCAGCAGAAACATGTCAGCGATTCTTCTCTCTGAAGACAGGTAAGAGTGCGATACCTATCACAAGCTCTACCGCGTGGAGTGCAGATACACTGCGTACTTGGCCCGTGGTAACTGAACACTGAAACCTGCCCTCACTTTGTCATTCCGACAAGATTTTGCTTTTTACTATCTTTACAGAGGGTTGTTCCTAGGCATTCCCTTGTTGCTTTTACTACCGCATCACTGTGTGCCACCCATTCTCTTTCTATATCGTACGCCTTTTTCCTGGACTGCATTACTTCCATAGGTCCGAGGCTTGCTTGAAGTGTTCCGAGCTTGGTCTACTTCCCCTGTGGTTGAGGGTGGTAGAATAGCAAACCCGGTATCCCCTGCCTGTCATAAGAGGTGACTAAAAGGGGGCCCAGGGGCTCTGAACTTTGGAGCGTGGGTTCGTGACCAAGGGGCCCTTAGCTGAGTCCTGGAATTGCTTCCACTTACTTGTGCCAGGCTCCTCACTTTCATCTATCCTATCCAACCTCCCTTGATCAACTCTTGTTCTTTTCCGACCCCAACGGCAATAGGCCCTATGTATGGAGGCTTAGGACATTTTTCACGTTTATGTTCTTCATGGCCCTTGTCTTCATTTGGCTGATACCTTCATTTTTTGAAGTGTTGGACCCCTTCCATTTTTTCTCTCTGATTAGTGTTATATAGAGGATGGTTGCGCACTTGTACTTCCTCTTAAAACAATAATCACCACCATCACCACCACTCTGTGTCCGGCTCCATGGCTAAATGGTTAGCGTGATGGCCTCTGGTTACAGGGGTCCTGGGTTCGATTCCCGCAGGGTCAGGAATTTAAACCATCATTGATTAATTCAGTTGGCACTGGGGCTGGGTGTATGTGTCGTCTTCATCATCATTTCATCCTCATCGCGACGCATGGGCCGTCTATGGGTGTCAAATTAAAAGACCTGCACCTGGCGAGCCAAAGTTGTCCCTGGGCACTCCCGGCACTTAAAGCCATATGCCATTTCTATTTACTACCACTCTGTGAAGCAGGATGCTACCTTGCTTCTAGTCCTAGTGAGGACCTCTCCCTTAATGGGTCATAGCCACCTGAGCGCAAAGCAGGACATGACACTGAAAATGTTAGGGTACCGGTATCTTGAGTCTGAGGACCAGGTTATAGGCCACTCAGCCGTTACCTGTGGTTCTTGAAGTAGGAGGTGACAGCAGTAACCCACATCATGAACCACAAAAATTAATAGTATAATTATACATCTGGGGCTGTTTCACATCTAGTATGAAATTGAATGGTATTTCACAACAGTTCATCATATTCTTGTAATTTATATGCTGTCTTATTATAGCCTTCCCGTTTTGCATTTCCTAGTACTAGAACATGGAATTATTCAAAAAGCAATGTGTATAATTAATATGAATATGAACTTTGTTTCAATGAACTCTTTTTTTTTTAAGGCTAAAACCCAATTCTGTGCCAACACAAAATCTTGCCGGCAGCAGCGTGAAGGGCGTTTTGAGATCAAGAAAAGGAGGGAGTTCACGCAAGAGGAAGAGAGGAGAAGAAGAAGAAATGGAACATCTCCATCCACCAGTACTGCTCAGGTGCAGCCAACAGACAGACTTCTACAAGGTGTCCTAAAAGTGTTAATAATGATGTTATACAAATTGAAGGGTGAGGTGTGCAGGTTAGAGAAAAGTAAAGCCTTAATTGCAGCTCATACTGAAAGGAATTTTTTTTAAGGGTCAGGTGAAAAACTTTGTTCGTAAGAGCAAAGGAAGGCGATTCACTGACAGCGATAAAACTGTTGCTCTTGCAATATATATTGTTCTTTTAAAGCATACCAGTTCACCCGTGTCTCGGGAGCGCATCGTGTATAACCACTCGGAACGTTTCTGCTCTCTTTGATTCCACGAAGTATACACTGCGTACGTCAGTTGTTGCGGTGGGTGTGGCACTTGAGGGCTGCTTAGCACGCCATGTTTAAGTATGAATTTCCTTCATTCTTAAGGAATAGTACAAATAAAATCTGTCCCCCACCCCAGAAACTGCACATATTTATCATGGACTTGAGTTCCAGTTGTCAGTTCGAAAAACCCCACTGAAGAAAAATGATTCCAGATGACATACTTCAAGTTTATACTCTATACCGT
Organism: Anabrus simplex; assembly: GCF_040414725.1. Lineage (NCBI taxonomy): Eukaryota > Metazoa > Arthropoda > Insecta > Orthoptera > Tettigoniidae > Anabrus > Anabrus simplex. The sequence continues at coordinate 102,243,952 of NC_090276.1, read as the reverse complement.
CTTACTAATAAAAAGTCCTTATACAGTTGTTTAACTCTTGTTTAGTTAAACAGTGAATAAACCCTGTATAAGCGTTTTACATTTTTTTTACTAATAAACGAGGTATACGCATTGTATTAATATACAGCACGTATACACTCGTTCCAAGGCGTAGGAATCTCTTCCTGTAGTTCACTGACGTATTTCGCACGTTCACCGCCTTTATGATCGCTTCTGCTGGTTATCTACGAGCAAAACTTTCCGGAAAGTCGCACAGTAGCACGGCATATCGAAAAAGCAGTGGCAACACTAAGTGAGACAGCTGGAAATTGGCTGATTGGCTTATACTGATATCAACATTTCTTCAGCTTGCTTGTGTCATGAACGCCAGACAAAGAAATGGAAAGGCTTAAGAAAAGATCAATAGCTCCTAACTGAGATAGTACGGAAAACACAAGCAATTGTAATTGAATCGGCGAGTTGAAAAGGGTACACATTCCAAAATCCTTACTTTTCAGGAGAAAGGTAAATCTGTTTTGTAGCTAAACGAAAGGTTTGATCAAAAATTTTCTATTAGGCATATATACATCATATTTCTGCGTATTCAACTACAAAGTATGGAAATCATATTACGTATGGTTTTCAAGTTATGCCATTTTTTTATCTCGAGGAATGTGTCCCATTTTATTTTATAGGTACCGGTACTCAAATTTGAGAAAGATCTTTGTAAGGGCAGATAATGTATAATAAACTCGCAACTTCAAAAGTCTATTAAGCAGTAATACTTTACTACACAAACATACGCCCAACCATCATTTCTTTTATAACTTAGTTATTCATTGTCATTCCATGAGACAGCTGGAAATTGACTTATTTTGATATCAACATTTCTTCAGCTTGCTTGTGTAATGAACGCCAAAAAAGAAATGGAAAAGCTAAGATCAAAAACTCCTAACTGGGGTAGTACGGAAAACGTAAGCTATTGTAATTGAATCGGCGAGTTGAAAAGGTTACACATTCCAAAATCCTTACTTTTTAGGAGAAAGGAAAAACAGTTTTGTAGCTTAAAAGAAAGGTTTGATCAAAAACGTTTCTATTAGGCATTTATACATAATATTTCTGGGTATTTAACTACAAAGTATGGAAATCATATTACGTATGGTTTTCAAGTTATGCCATTTTTTATCTCGAGGAATATGTACCTTTTTATAGGTACTCAAATTTGAGAAAGATCTTTGTACGGGCAGATAATGTATAATAAACTCGCAATATCAAAAGTCTTTTAAGCAGTAACACATTATTACACAAAAATACGCCCAACCATAATTTATTTTATAGTTATTCATTGCCATTCCGTCTCTTTAAAGTGTTTTACTTTACGAAGATGTCTAGCGTCCATAACCTCTGAACGACGTATGTCTTCTATGTTTAAAATATCGTGAAGATCATCAACGTTATCGTCCATTCTTTCAATGTTAAATGGATAAGTCGAATATTTCACCACGATTATATTACTGTAGAGAATAAATACCACGAAAATAAACTGCTCACTCGTTTTTTTCCCGCTCGTCGCGGCTATACAACGCTTATACAAGGGTCCTGGTCTGTATAAGCAATCCAATGAATAACTATAACAGATGTATACACAGGAGGCTTATACACGGTTTATTAGTAACGAATTTCACATAAACGGCGTATAAACCTTGTATAAAAGTTATACACCGTTTATTAGTAAGACGGTATGTATGAATTTGAGTTTTTAAATTCACGAATCATACACTTCACTAACTTAATTACCGGTCTATTAGTAGCTAATTGAGAACTATTTTTGGAGTACACTCCTGCCAATAATTATAATAAAAATATTGCTATTTATCACCTTCTACTGTGTTTAGAAGACCCATGATTGATCACTGCCGTTCAGATTTAGGTAACAGTAATTTTATTGCAATGTCTTGCTCTTCTGTGGCTGTGGGCTTTGCGATGGATAACGACATACTTTTATGAGGTTTCTTGGTTGGCTTAAATTTTTCTGAGGTTCAAATTTAGATTTTTTTGCTGGTGAAACTGGAGGTAGTGAAGATGCAGATTTGCGGGCCCGAATGGTTGGCAATAAATTTTGCAGACGTTTATCACTAATGTCGAATTCTTCATCGGGTTCAGCCTCATCTAGGATGTGCCTGAATTTATCCAGTAACACTTCTCGCCTCTTCGCTTTACTGTCACATGCCTTTGCTGCTCCAGGGCATTGTAGTTCTTGAATTATTGCACGTTGTTTTCGATCTGTAGTGATGCCTCGTGGATGATTAAATTATTGTCTGTAGATTCAGCTGCACTCGAAGGCTCTCTTCTTGCTTTCAGCATATCATATGAATGTGTTTACACATGTTGAACTTGATTGATGAATCTGGACAGCTGCAAGTGAATGCGTGGAGGCATGTCTCGCACTCGGTACAAAGCAATTCGCACTTGCACAAGCTTTCACTCATTCGCCTTATTTCGTAGAGTTCGTTGGAATGTTTTGACTGCACTATCCACACATTATTGTCATATATTGCATCTTCAGGGTCTAGCTGAAATGACGATTTGTGGCGTTGCCTTATTGCCGAAAGCTTTGAGGTCTCTTTATCTTTATTCAGATGAATAAGTCTATCATAGAGTTTGTCTCTTAGATACCTCATTAGAGCATGGATGGCAATATATAATCGTTTGGGCTTGTTTCCTTTTAGATATATATATTTGATCACTCCATGCATTCTCTCCAAGTGCATGTTTGTATTGAGACCTGAGTGTTGACGATAACAATACGCCCAGCTTGGAGCAGATGCCCGATAATTATCTTCAAAATATATACCAAATTCTAAGGTGTCTGGGTCTTCTTTCAGAAGCCGTACAGCCCCGTCAAACATCTTTCGAAAGGCCTCTTCATCTCTCTCCTGCATTAGCGTTCTAATGATTTTATAGATTTCGGCTTGTTTTTCACGTCCTTTAATCTTGCAAAGGTTTTTCCTCCACGCTCGATCTACATGCCATGAGCAGAACAGTCGATGTTGAGGTGGTTTCATAACTTTCAACCAGGCATTATGAAATACTCCTGCCATATCAGACATAAGTACATTTGGTTGAAGTGGAGCACGGAGAGTATCCAGAACAACTGTTAAGAAGATCTCCAAAATCGGAAGATCTCCTCTGTTCGAAAACATGAACGAGCAAGGAAATCATTGAAATAACTCGTCCAACAAAAGAAATTGTCAATTCAAATCCGTAAGAATTAAGCCCATGTGTGCTGTCCATGAAAAAACAATTATTTCTATAATCGCGTAACATTTCAATCTGCGCCTCATTCATTACAATTAAGACAAAGTCTTCTTCGCGCAGCTGAGGATGGGCCTCCAAACTAACTCCCTGAGGTTTGTAGAACCAGACTACAGAATCTATTTCTTGCATTTCTTTCACTCAAGAGTCCACACACTCGTGCTGTCATTCGCATGTCTAACTGCCTCGGCTTTAAAGTTATAATCTCTCGCTATGTTGTGAAGATCTTTATTTGATATTAATTCGCTGCTTTTAATTGAAGACATAACAGAGTCTAAAATGGAGTCAAAGGGAATCTGCAGTGATATTTTCCTTGCGATTTCGTCCCTTTCTGATTTTGAAAGTCTTAACCGGCCTAGCTCAGCCTGATGACCTACATGCGTTTTGAAGAATGAAACCTCAACTTTGCCAGAAGGATGACATGTGACATCCATGCAGGCTGGCAGTATCCATCAATTTTGTTACTTCCCAATATTTTCTGGTGGCGCTCGTTTTGCCCTCTTGATTTATGAACACCATTACGATGACAGTGGAATGACAATTTTGAGCAGTTATCTGTAGTTCTAACCCAACGTCCCCTGCTGCATACAAACTCGCATAGATGATCTTTTTCGACCGTAGATTTCCAGTTATAGAAATCACTCTCACAAGAAAATTCCACAGTTTCATTAACTACATCTATGTCATGTTGCGACGAGTAATGCCGAAGCATCTCGCTTCGTGATGCACAGTCATATTTACATAATGGGGAAAGTATTTTTGACTCAAATTTTGCGGAAACCTTTTCATGCATGCTGAATGTATGCGGCTTAAGATTGTCACGTCTTGCACTGGAGAAATCACACAAGTTGCACTTAAAACTCTCATTTGGGTTGCCACGGAGTTTGGTACTGATGTGGCTCAGTAAGTTTTTATGTACGCTAAATGACTCGCTGCAGAAATTACAATTATACCTATCCATTATTGCAAGATAAACTACGACTATCCACCCGTTCAGTAATAATATCTTCAACTGACTACGACACTCTTATAAATTACAGGAAAACTTTACCTAGAGGACCTGAAGACAAACACAAGATAATTACGCCTATCCACCCCCTCAGTATTAATACCTTCAACTCACTACCGCACTCTTAGATTATGACGATGCTTGTTGTTTAAAGGAGCCTAACATCGAGGTCATCGGCCCCCGGCACTCTTAATCACAGGAAAACTTTAATAAAGCCTAGAAAACATGAACACAGACACATCACAACTGTGCGTGAACCTTCTCCTGCGCGTTACTTCGCAGTGGCGCCTTATGCTAGCCAAGTCTAGCCTGGTTCATGTTGTACCGAAGAGAGCTGAAACGTTCCGAGCGGCTCCACACGCCGTGTTCTTGAGACAAAAGTGTCACTCCCTCTTGTATGTGTAAATTGTAGAGATGTGTTCATTTATAAAGAATTAAATGTTTTAATTAAATATTATCTGAATGAAGAAAATGAAAGAAGGAATGGGAATTGAGATAGAAACATTAAAGCAAAGAAGATCATGCATATGTAAATAATTGCATAAAAAATATTTGGCTCGACGAAGATGAATTATTTAGGACATTGTTGTATATATAGAGTTATTCAGCTGAATGTACATATGTGTGAGACTAACACATCACACTTTGCAGAGTTCTTTAAAGTATTTTCAGTAATCACACTTACTGTACATTTTCGTGGTGGCTGTATGTTCAAAGATATTGGTAAAAAGGTGTTTCTTTTTTAAAATAATGTAACATATTTAATATCGCCATAGATAACAGGTAAATGAAAAAGATATTTGCGACTGGTTTCCTTCCCTATCCCAATTCATTGAAACTATATCTTGCGCACCTGAACATTAGTGCTCCGGGTCACCACTTGTATCGCAAACATCTGTGCGCAGAATGACTGTCACTGGGGTAATGTTGATTATTACATAACCTCCAGATTTCATTCTACAAAACTTTTAAGGTATTTATTTACATTTTTCTTTTGGGTTTGTCATAGTTATTGTGATCTTGCCTTCTGAGATTCTTTTCTGCAGACCCCTATCTTTTTGGTCGCTGCAGACCTCGTGTTTTAAATTGCATATTGCTTGTTCCGTGTGTATCTTTATTATATGCGAGAGCGGAGATTGACACCGATCTGTGTAAATTATGTGTGTATCTGTGACCTTGATTTGAGACCCTGTTTAATTCTTTTCGAGTCTACGAATGGCTGAGCTTGTAATACCAATATAAATGGTCCATTATTGGACATTATAAATTTTGATATGTTTTGACGCTAATGATACACATCTCATGTTCACCAAAAGAGAAGTGATATGAGTATGGAATGTATCATGCGTTATATGTGTGTGGATCACTATTGTATTTGTAACCTCTCCATTGGGTAAGGTTACAATTAATAGGTTTAATGAAGAGAAAATGTTTGGTACCGTTGTGCATTCACCAAAAGTACTGTACACGAGGCAAGTCAACATGTACGAAACTAAATTTGCAAGCATATTAATCATAACATTAAAACGAACAGGTAAACCAACATGACAGTGAAGAAAGGATAACCGGGAAGCGCCTGGGAACAATATCCAGGCGGTGGAAGGTATTGGTAATACTGAAGAAGCGAAGTCAATGTAATCCGAAACTTTACTTAACAATTTAGATTCAATTTCATATATAAAGCAATAGACAATATACCATTAAAATTTTGACGGCATTATTTCAACAACCATTACAATTTACAGTATACATGAGGGAGCATTTAGTTATTAAATTTCTTTTACACCGGAATATCACACATGTTGTTCCACTGTCGTGGCGTTACCTTTAAAAACCCAAAACAGTTTGAAATAAATAAAAGGAAGGTAACGTTATACTAAAGTGAAGAGATACATCTAAGGGGAAAAATATTTATGTATAATCATGGAGTAGAGCATCTTCAGTGGGTAGCCCCCTCAAAAACACTTCTGAGAAAGAGTACCCAACCTAAAGATGAATATTCCATGATGAAGCGGAATGAACGAGACAGTCCCGAGGAAAATATTACTTATAAAGATTATTTCGAAAGGCGCATAACATTTAATTTACAAAACAACAAACGGGAACTATCTCTTGACAAAGTGAGGTGACTTACCGAAACGGCTAAGTCATAATGATAACATTTGGAAGCAGAAGGAAACACGGGTACTTTCCGGCAAGATAAATTAAATGAAACACTACATCTGAAACTGAATACCTGAAAAGTTAAAAAAAATAATCAGTGCTTACCGGATGGCGGGGCCAAGAAGACCCGTACCTTGGAAGGTGACCGTTCCCTTCAGTGGTCAAAAAGAAAAGACGCCCTCGCAGAGCAAGGCTCCAGCGACAACGCTTCTCCCCAAAAATTATCAAATCTACCACGGCCAATGAGCGTACGATGTTTTCCTTCACCTACCAATCACATTTCCTTTTATTTTCTCCAATAGGAGCGCAGAAAAAATAATGCTGACAAAGAACATTTAGGAAGCCTTGAGAAATTTCGAAATTGGTGCAACTTTACGAAACCGGAAATCGCCCACGCCGATGTGGCGGGTGTGGTACAGTATGCACCAGAATTACCATTACAATCAAATAATCTTAAAATCATATTAACTTCAAACCAATCAAACAATTCCAAAATTCACATACTGAGGAGAAACCAAAACAAACAATTGAATAAATACTTTACATACACAATTCATCGCCGTCTTCCGAGTCCAAATAATCAAGTCCCAATAATCACAACATTCTCTCCCCCTTTAATTTGGAGCACAGCTCCAAAAATAAAAATTTTATTCACAATTTTAGCAGTCCAGTTTCTGCAAGGTTTAGAAAATAACAAAACACCAAAAAACCACTGAAAAACAAAGGGAAAATATCACTGAAAACAACGGACATATAACAATGTTCATTGAAACAAAGCACATAAAATATACACTAAAGAGATTTTAAAAAATGTTCTTTTTTCTGTTCTTATGTTCATAAAACCCCACACTGAAATTATTTTCTTTAAAAACTTAAACGTTCCCTAAAAAATTGACACAAAATAAGAAACATCTTTTGGATTGAGTTCTTGGTTTTTCTGTTTTATTTACACTGTAGCACCACGAGTTCTTGCTGTTGATGTGACTGACGACGCGGCCACTGTCTTCAGCCTCCACATTACAGTTCAAACTGGGTGACTGCGCACAGCGTAGCACGACTGGCGTCTTTGCCATATCTGGTTACAGCGCTGTAAATTGACATGTCCAAGTATAGGTGATATCACGTGCCACTAATGGCCACGTCAGTGTATGTCTGGTAACTATTCAGAATCTTGGCATGGGATGATGGTCACCACCATGCAGCGGTTCCCTCTTGGACTAGGGACGTCAAGTTGTCAGGCAGGAACAGTAATTGTCATCTGTACATCTGGTCACTGGGATGCAGTGCAAAACGGCAGGGCCCAAGACATAACGTACCTCTCCACTAGGCACGACAGCAGAAATGGGGATAGTATCCCCCTCCGGCCACTGCAACAGAAATTTATCCGCAGCAGACGGGGAATATAAAGCTAAAGCCACCCTGGTGGACAAGAGCTTGGAGGCACCTAACCGGTGTCTCCTCGACCTTCATTTGGGAGGTTCCCCTACAGGTTTGGGACTATCTTAGCCCCCCCATTCAGGCAAGCATTATGGATACCTTAAGATGAAATTTCGGAAATAGTTTAAAGAAACTCAAAAACTCTACCGGAGTTTACCCTGATTTCACAATTTGACAACAATCCCTAGTTACGAAGATCTTAATTCTACCCCACAATACATACTAAATTATATCTAACATGATCATAAATGACCTTTCCATTACAACTAAAGAGACTTAACTAAATAATAAACTATAAAACCCGAAAAATGGCGCGCACTAATTAATTAAAAATTTGCTTACAACTAATTCCTTATCACTACCCCAAAACAAAATAGTTTCTAAAGTATTATCTCATAAGTAGGGAATTTTTATCTGAGATAAATGCACACGGCTGATCCTCTTTCTTTCAGGATCACTGACTAACAATGACACAGGAGTTAAAAATGTCAAAATTGTGCAGGGACCTCGAAATCTGGGAGATAACTTGCTAATTACATGGTCCGCAGCACTACTAATGGGATGAGTCTTTACATAGACATGGTCACTAACAGACAGATTGTGCGGTCTTCGCCCGTGATTATAGTTACGGTGAACTTTAGCGTAATAAACCTTCAAATTTTTACGCGCACGATGCCAAGCAGCACGGATCGTTTCTGGATTAGCGACATCAGGCAGGAGATCGTTAATGGACCACAGATTAGAAAGTGGAGAATTTGGGGTGAACGCTAGCATTAATGAAGCAGGAGTTTGCTTGTGACTTTCATGAACAGCAGTATTGAAAGCAAATGATAGCCAATTAAGTGAAGAATCCCACTTTGAGTGGTCAGAAGAATGGTATGCAATAAGAGCAGATCTTAGGTTCCGATGAACTCTTTCAGCATAATTAGGACTGGGATAATAAGGTGTGGTAGTCACATGAGAGATAGATAGGTCAAAACAGAAATTACGGAATTGCACAGATGTAAAAGCTCTAGCATTATCACTCACCAAAAATTGACAGGGTCCAAATGAAGCAAAGATCTGTTTTAAGCAAGAAATAGTAGCACTAGCATTAGCCATGCGAGAATGAAACAGCCATGTAAAACGCGAGAACGCATCAACACACACAAGTATGAAACGATGGCCGGTCCGTGAACGCGGAAATGGTCCAATGCAGTCGATAAATAGTCTCTCCGTTGGGCGAGAAGCTTGCTCAGATGACAACAGACCAAGGCGGGTATTAGGAGCGGGTTTACTGATGTTACAGGTTTTGCAAGGTTTTACCATTGAGCGAATTTCACCATCCATAGATTTCCAAATAAAATGCTTACGAATTTTCTCTCTGGTTTTAAATACACCAAGGTGTCCGCCAACAGGGGATTCATGGAAATATTAGAAAAGAGCAGGGAATATATTAGAAGGTACAACAATTTTGGGGTCTCTGCGCCCACGAGCAGGACAACACAGAACACCATTTTTGAGGACATACGGTTTGACATGTTCACCAGATTTAATCCTGTCAATAATACCCTTCAATTCAGGATCGTCTTCCTGATGTTTAGAAATATCTTTTAAAAGGACAGGGGAATTGGTCAAAACCACATTAACAAAGGCCGAAACTTGTTCAGGAGAGGGATCAGCGGATTCTAATTGAGGACCAGAACTGCCAGGGTAGAACATCCTACTAAGAGTGTCAGCAATAACATTTTGAGTTCCACGAATGTGACGAGCTTCAAATTGAAAAGCTGAGATGCGTACTGCCCAACGCGCAAGACGACCAGTTCTTCTTGGCTTGGCCAGTACCCAACTCAAAGCCTGATTGTCTGTTTCAAGATCAAAAGATAGATGTTCAAGAAACATTCTAAATTTCTCCAAGGAGAAAACAACAGCTAAGGATTCCAATTCATATATAGAATAGTTGCGTTCAGCAGGATTTAGACTACGGGAAGCATAAGAGATAGGACGACGTCCATCTTCAAATTCCTGAAGGAGAACACCAGATATACCTGTAGATGAGGCATCGGTTTGGAGAATGAAACGTGTAGAAAAATCTGGCATCGCCAGCACAGGAACATTACATAAAGCAGATTTCAGATCATAAAAAGCTCCAAGTTGGGCATCACCCCACTCAAATTTAGCATCTTTTCTCCTCAAGGCATTTAATGGGGCTGCTCTTTCAGCGAAATTGGGGATAAAAATACGGAAGAAATTGACCATACCAACGAACCTAGCGACAGCTTTGACATCCTTAGGAGTAGGAAAATTTTGGATAGCTGGAGTACGAGATTGGTCAACCGAAACGCCTTTCTCGGGCACGATATGGCCTAGGAAGGACATCTGAGGCTGTGCGAAAGTAACTTTGCTAGCCTTAAGGGTTAGTCCTGCTTTACGGAGTCTTTCAAGGACTTCATTGATATGAGCAAGGTGTTCTTCAAACGTTTCGCTAAAAATTACCAAATCATCAAGATAATTATAAACGAATTTGAATTTAATGTCTGACAACACGTTATCCAGCAGCCGGGTCAAAACAGCGGCTCCCGTTGCCAGTCCGAACGGCACGCGCTCAAATTCATAGAGGTTCCAGTCAGTAGCAAAAGCTGTGAGATGCTTGGATTCCTCAGCAAGAGGTATCTGATAGTACGCCTGATTCAGATCAAAAGTGGTAAAAATTTTGGCATTAGCAAACCAAGATAAACAAGAGTGCAAGACAGGAAGTGGAACAGATTGAAGCACAACTCGCTTATTCAACATTCGATAGTCTATTACAGGCCGAAAACCACCCTGTGGTTTAGGGACGAGGAATATGGGAAAAGAGTACGCAGATTTCGAAGGACGTATTACACCATCAGCAAGCATTTGGTCGATGATAGCCTTAAGGGCTTTCATCTTAGGAGGCGACAACCGGTATGGAGGAGAACGAACAGGTACATTATCAGTTACTTCATTTTTATATTCCAAAACATTGGTCACACCTAACCTGTCAGTGAACACATCAGGAAATTTATCACAAAGATTCCTAAGCTGGTTGGCCTGGTCATCAGGCAAATGATTAAAGTCGAAAGCTTTTAGTTCACTTGTGTCCTCAGATACAGCACTGACATGATAAGGAAGGATAGGAGAACGGTTACACAATTTAAAGATCCTCATGGAAAACTTAAACTGGAATTCATTGTATTGAAGATCCAAAACCATACCAGTTTTGGCAATAAAATTTGCACCGAGAATGAAAGGACAAGATAAATCTTTCACCAATACCACGGGCATTTTCCATGTGAAATTACGTATTCTAATTTTGAAATTTAGACCTCCAATCAAATTCAAGGAATTAGAATTAGCCGTATGGCAGGTTAAAGACACAGGTGTTAAATCAGAGAACTTACAAACAGATTTCACAGAGTTATACAAATTTTCACTCATCAAGGTGAGGCTACTTCCAGAATCAACTAGAGCACAAACTGGTTCACTGTTCACTTCTAGGCAAATGTAAGGTAATTTACATGGAGGAATTGCAGAAATACTACAAGATTTTGGAAAATTGACACTAGGGTCAGACTGAAGCTTATAATCGACTACAGGGTCGGGTAAATCATCAGCTAATTGACAGCGATAACAGGCGAAACATGAAGGTACACTATAAGTTTTGGCACAAGGATCGGCGGCTAGTCATCTGGGATTACTATTACCAGAACGCCCAGAACCGGAAGAATTGCAAGGACACTGTCTTGAAAAGTGTCTATTTGACCCACAATATCTGCAAGAACTAGTGGAGGGAGAAACTCTATTCTCATTCGGATTTGAATTGCCTAAGGGCTCAATCTTAGGACAATTCCTTTGGAAATTTTGAAGTTGACCACTCATGACAGGTTTTGAATTGCCTAAGGGCCCAATCTTAGGACAATTCCGCTGCAAGTGATCCGTAGAACCACAACTATAACATGCACGTGAATTACGTGGCTTGGAAAAGGTAGAAACGGTACTAGTGACCTGAGAAGACATGTTCATAGGAGGACGAGCTAACGCGACTCGTAACTGGTCGGCATACCTAATGCCTTCAGCAGAAACAGTAATAGCTTCCAACTGAGCGAACGTAGCGGGTCGTGGTGACAGAGCAAGATACGACCGGTAATTTGGTGCAAGACCCTCAATAATGCTAGCAACCATTTGAGACTCAGAATAGTTTAGCATGAAGATCCGAGCATTTAACTTAATGTCCTGGATGTATTCAGACAATGTCTCATTTAAATGCTGCACACGAAAATATTGCTTTTGAACCAAAGAAGATAAAGCACGGGAAGGAATAAAAAACTCGAGCACATGTGCATGAAATTGGTCAACTGTCCACTTTTCTGAAATAGCTCTTATGACATGCTCAGAAAGAGCTCCAGATACATGTGGATATAAGACTTGGAAGAAATTGTCACGACTTAAGGAATACACTATACTCTGATGTTTAAATTCAACCAAAAAACGTAGAAACACTATGACTTCGTCAATTGAATTAGCGGTGAACTTAGATACACCCTTAAATATAGCAGTTAATGGGTGAGGCAAGTTTGAAAAATTTTGAGAAGCAGCAGGAGTAGTTACCTGAATAGCACTGGATTGGTTACAAGAAGGCATCACAGTAGTAAATAAATCTTGATTTGAACGCTCCTGGGATAGGGTAGGTGTACTAAAAGTGAGGTTAGGACTGTGGTTAGATTGCATAGAAACCGGCACAGATATTCGAATTTGCGACACATTTTCACACATCTGTGACACCCCTGAAGAATTTAATACAGGTGACACTTGGACATGGGGATATCTTTGTACAATAGGAAGAGAAACAACTTGGGTCGCAACCGGAGGATGAGATAAAGACACAGTAGAATTAACAGTTCCCATAGGAACAGTTGACACAGCAACTTGCGTACAAGAAGCACCACTATCATTATTCACGGGCAGAGAAGCACTGGTAAATACAGCAGGAGAAGATTGCACGGGAATATCATTACAAGTGACCACTGCACTAACTTGTGCAGCAGTAGATACAGATACAGTGTCACTGTCACACGTTTCAGATTGGACGGGTACATTAACTATTGAACTTCAGCTAGGCAAAGAATTACCTTCCAGCAATCCAACAATTTTATCAAAAATATCACAAAACTGCAATAACAACGATTCGCACTCGCATCGCTCGTTTTCCGACAAATTATGAGCCAACAGGTCGCGAATCCTATCTACGTAATGCTGCACTTGGCCTTTCGCACGTGTTAACTGTGCATCAGACGGTTTAGAAGAACAAAATGACATAATAATGGCTTTATATTCTACAATTTTATCTCTGACAATCGACAAAGATGCGCACACTTCATCTGTTGGTAACCCTGGGACGAAAACAGGTTCATTTAGCGATTGTTTCAACAAGCTCGTGTCATCCTTAACCTTTCGTGTCGAATTCAACTTACGAATACGAAGTTCGTAAGCTAATTCCTCCTTCCTCAAATGGAACGGACCTGGGATAGCACGAGACATGTTGATAAAAAAGGAAACACTACGAGATAATACTTGAATTAAATTTTAGGTTATAATCACCGAATTATCGTCAACTTTGCTTCTTCAGCAACCCAAAGCTCTGCTAACATACTGGTACCTCTCCATTGGGTAAGGTTACAATTAATAGGTTTAATGAAGAGAAAATGTTTGGTACCGTTGTGCATTCACCAAAAGTACTGTACACGAGGCAAGTCAACATGTACGAAACTAAATTTGCAAGCACATTAATCATAACATTAAAACGAACAGGTAAACCAACATGAAAGTGAAGGAAGGATAACCGGGAAGCGCCTGGGAACAATATCCAGGCGGTGGAAGGTATTGGTAATACTGAAGAAGCGAAGTCAATGTAATCCGAAACTTTACTTAACAATTAAGATTCAATTTCATATATAAAGCAATAGCCAATATACCATTAAAATTTTGACGGCATTATTTCAACAACCATTACAAATTTACAGTATACATGAGGGTAGCATTTAGTTATTAAATTTCTTTTACACCGGAACATCACACATGATGTTCCACTGTCGTGGCGTTACCTTTAAAAACCCAAAACAGTTTGAAATAAATAAAAGGAAGGTAACGTTATACTAAAGTGAAGAGATACATCTAAGGGGAAAAATATTTACGTATGATCATGGAGCAGAGCATCTTCAGTGGGTAGCCCCCTCAAAAACACTTCTGAGAAAGAGTACCCAACCTAAAGATGAATATTCCATGATGAAGCGGAATGAACGAGACAGTCCCGAGGAAAATATTACTTATAAAGATTATTTCGAAAGGCGCATAACATTTAATTTACAAAACAACAAACGGGAACTATCTCTTGACAAAGTGAGGTGACTTACCGAAACGGCTAAGTCATAATGATAACATTTGGAAGCAGAAGGAAACACGGGTACTTTCCGGCAAGATAAATTAAATGAAACACTACATCTGAAACTGAATACCTGAAAAGTTAAAAAAAAATCAGTGCTTACCGGATGGCGGGGCCAAGAAGACCCGTACCTTGGAAGGTGACCGTTCCCCTCAGTGGTCAAACAGAAAAGACGCCCTCGCAGAGCAAGGCTCCAGCGACAGTATTTGGGGTGAGCCTGGGTTGCTGCGCGGCCATCCAACATTGTGATATGTGTATCTTGTTCAAGCTCACAAGCCTCTGGTTTTATTTGTCAAGCAGTGCGAGCATTCTCGTATCCTAGCTTGACCCCTATACTTATTTGGATTTGCTCATATTGGTCTCTAGGTTGTGTGTGCGTGTGACTGTGCATTGATGGATGAGATTTGTGTTGGTTTCCGGATCTCTCGAATATATTTTTGTGCCTTCCTTATTTTCTTTATTGCATTTCTTTTCGGCTTATTTTTAAAAAATTTCTTTCAGTTAACATGTTTCATTGTTTGAGATATTGATTGATCTCGGTAACTATGGCTACCTATCATCTTCCTACTTTTTTCTTGTTCTTTTTACGGCCGGAGTTTTGCTTCTCGGTGCCTTTCTGCTAGCTGGGGATGTGAGTCTCAATGGAGCTATTGTTATAGTGGCCTGGACGTGGCTGTTGAGGCCTATCATTGCTGTATACTCCATTATGCAATTTTCTGAGTTATGTGTTCTTTTGCACCTGTTCTACTTTTCACAGAGAGAAAGGGGGTGCTTCCTATTTTGACTTCATGTTTCGCGAAAAGGTTTATTTTATTGATGTAATTCTCACTCATTGCAACGCTTCCATGACAACTCTGTTAGTGTTTGTAAAAGATATCTTTTTCAGAATTGAAAGGAAATTGACTATGCACATGTTATTCCTTGGAAAGAATATTTAAATTATTTATTTGTATCCCCAGCTTTTGTTCATTGACTCGTTTAATGTCATTTTTATGTTAATAAACCCTTTTATTGGATCACTTTTCTTTTATTAGGGGTTATGCCTCTACCATTTCCTCCCTGTAATTTAAGAGGCACGAGTTCAGATCCAGGCAGTTTTCAGCCTGTTCCTGTAGAGTCCACAAGGTAAGTATTTGTGTTGTGGTGAGTATATATTTACTGATCCGTGTGGGTTCGCGGACCTCTCATGGACGGCGTGATCGGGTGGTGCACAAGACTGCCAACTTGTCTACTTGGGAACTAAGACAAGCACAGAATTATGTTTTTGTTTTTTCTTGCCGTACAGAGATTATCCACCGCGGCCATGGAAAAAATCCTCTCAAAGGGAGTGTGGCCCCAAAAGGGCCACTGTTCTCATACAGAGATTGGCCTGGATGTGCAAAACTATGTTACAGTTACTAAATGACGTTTCTTTCTTGGCGTGCGGACAGTATACTCCTTTACAGGGTGTATTTACTTGTGCTTTTATTATGCGCTGGTTGATGACGGTATGTAATTCTTATCATTACTGGGAATTATTTCACACTCAATCTTACGCCGGCCGGTAGCAATGCTAGTAGCTTCTAAAGCAATGGAGAATGGTGAGTGCTGCTCTTTATTATGTAATAAAAAGTAAATGTACTTCTGGGGGCGTATTGATGTGTTTCTGGACATGGCAATTATCACATCTGTTCTCTGAAAGGAATTCCACGTAACATTTGCATAATTTCTACTTCCTTATAATGTTATCACGCTTGCAATACGCAGAGTATATTTTTACCCTCACCCCCTTGATCAATCCTAATTCTTTTGCTCATTTTTTGAAGAATTAAACCACTACTTTCTTTTCTTTCTGATTAGTGTTAAGAAGGGGTGATTGCGCAGTTGTACTTGTACTACTTCTTAAAATAATACTTCTAAGGGTGACTTGCCTGTGGTTAGGGGCGCTCAGCTGTGAGCTTGCATTCGGAAGATAGTGGGTTCGATCCCCACTGCCGGCAGCCCTGAAGATGTTTTACCATGGTTTCCCATTTTCACACCAGGCAAATGCTGGGACTCTTCCGCTTTCTTCCCACTCACAGCACTTTCCTACCCCATTGTCGCTATTAGACCTGTCTGTGTTGACGCAATGTAAAGAAACTTGTAAGAAAAACGATTTATGAAGGTAAATACCAGCTAATATGCTGGAAAAGGGATCCCATGCGAAGACCATCCTGTTCATAAATGGTATTCGTAAAAGAAAAGTAGTAGTTGTCAACAGGAAATGTAAGGAGTCATAAAAGAATTCTTTCGATTTTAATCAGTTTGCTATTATTATTGAGATTCAGCTATCAGTATGTTGAAATGCATGTTGGTGATATCGTGGTAATAAATGGAAAATGAGGTAACTGTAAAATTATTAGAAATTTTTGAATAAATTGAAGTTCTGTAGGTGGGACTGTTCCTAAAACTGATAATGGACCTCGTAGGTACCGGTATGTTTATTTTGTGTATTTTAGGGAGTGCTCTTGCAGTTAGTAGTTTGGGGCTCTTCAATGTCTGCTGTTCATGTAACAAAAACTGAAAATTTTTGAGTGCTGTACAGTAGTATTGCCTTTATGTAAGTTGTCCTTGATTTTTTGTTTTAGGTGGTCAAATTGTGTGTTAGCTACTGATTACATATTTTTATTGTCCTATTGTTTGTGAATATTAACAAAATTGTGTTAATATATTTTTTGAGGAAAAAATTAAAATAAAATACATAAAAGAAACCAAATTCTTCTTCTTCTCATATATGTGGAGTAGGGGGTGCGACCTGGATCGCACATGGATTTGGCCCTAATTTACGACTGAGTGCCCTTCTTGACGCCAACTCTATATGGAGGGATGTAATCACCAGCCCTCGGATTTTAGGGAAAGACCTATTTTGTACTTGAAGGTATGAGTTAAAATGAAGTTGTATTTACACATTTCATGTATTTGTAAGGTTAGAAACTATGGCCCTATAGTGCCTAAAAATGTCCAAACTGGCGTTAAAATCTATATCTATAACTATAATCTATTAGCTTCATTGTCCGTATTGATGAATTAAGAATGCAAGTATGAAGAATGAGATTTCCACCTAATCAATACTTTATCACAAAATGTTTAATAAAGTATTGATTAGGTGGAAATCTCATTCTTCATACTTGCTATATCTATAAGTCGTATTTTTATCCCTAAATCGGTTAAAAATGCATTTCAGTATATTCCGTGAAAATAAAATATTTGCTGACTCGTTTTCGGTATCCTAAACAAAATTACAATCGGGAAGCTGTAAATCACACACCGCGAAATGCCTTAAAACCTCCAACACTCCCATAGTTTGTCAAGAGGCAGGAGACAGTAGCCATTGATCTGCTGGAGGAAAGAACTGCATTTCATTCTGTGAAAACATTTCGGTATTCCCGTTTGTTCAGTGCGTGAATTATGCCGAAAGTGTCAGGTTCCAACTCGTCTTTAATTAAAAGTGGTTACAGGAGTTGCTCCTGTGACGTTTGCAGCAAAGAAGTGAGTAAAGTTGTTTATTTCCCCTTAACGAGTTATTCAATATCAATCAAATATCAATACTTATCTGCATTTAGGGCAGTCGCCCAGGTGGCAGATTCCCTATCTGTTGCTTTCCTAGCCTTTTCCTAAATGATTTCAAAGAAATTGGAAATTTATTGAACGTCTCCCTTGGTAAGTTATTCCAATCCCTAACTCCCCTTCCTATAAATGAATATTTGCCCCAGTTTGTCCTCTTGAATTCCAACTTTATCTTCATATTGTGATCTTTCCTACTTTTATAAACGCCATTCAAACTTATTCGTCTACTAATAACATTCCACGCCAACTCTCCGCTGACAGCTCGGAACATACCACTTAGTCGAGCAGCTCTTCTCCTTTCTCTCAATTCTTCCCAACCCAAACATTGCAACATTTTTGTAACGCTACTCTTTTGTCGGAAATCACCCAGAACAAATCGAGCTGCTTCTCTTTGGATTTTTTCCAGTTCTTGAATCAGGTAATTCTGGTGAGGGTCCCATACACTGGAACAATACTCTAGTTGGGGTCTTACCAGAGACTTATATGCCCTCTCATTTACATCCTTACTACAACCCCTAAACACCCTCATAACCATGTGCAGAGATCTGTACCTTTTATTTACAATCATATTTATGTGATTACCCCAATGAAGATCTTTCCTTATATTAACACCTAGATAGTTACAATGATCCCCAGAAGGAACTTTCACCCCATCAACGCAGTAATTAAAAGTGAGAGGACTTTTCCTATTTGTGAAACTCACAACCTGACTTTTAACCCCGTTTATCATCATACCATTGCCTGCTGTCCATCTCACAACATTTTCGAGGTCACGCTGCAGTTGCTCACAATCTTGTAACTTATTTATCACTCTATAGAGAATAACATCATCCGCAAAAAACCTTACCTCCGATTCCACTCTTTTACTCATATCATTTATATATATAAGAAAACATAAAGGTCCGATAATACTGCCTTGAGGAATTCCCCTCTTAATTATTACAGGGTCAGATAAAGCTTCACCTACCCTAATTCTCTGAGATCTATTTTCTAGAAATATAGCAACCCATACAGTCACTCTTTTGTCCAGTCCAATTGCACTCATTTTTGCCAGTAGTCTTCCATGATCTACCCTATCAACTGCCTTACATAGGTTAATCGCGATACAGTCCATTTGACCTCCTGAATCCAGGATATCTGCTATATCTTGTTGGAATCCTAGAAGTTGAGCTTCAGTGGAATAACCTTTCCTAAAACCGAATTGCCTTCTATCGAACCAGTTATTAATTTCACAAACATGTCTAATATAATCAGAAAGAATGCCTTCCCAAAGCTTACATACAATGCATGTCAAACTTACTGGCCTGTAATTTTCAGCTTTATGCCTATCATCCCTTCCTTTACACACAGGGGCTACAATAGCAACTCTCCACTCATCTGGTATAGCTCCTCCGACCAAACAATAATCAAATAAGTACTTCAGATATGGTACTATATCCCAACCCATTGTCTTTAGTATATCCCCAGAAATCTGATCAATTCCAGCCGCTTTTCTAGTTTTCAACTTTTGTATCTTATTGTAAATGTCATTGTTATCATATGTAAATTTTATTACTTCTTTGGCCTTAGTCTCCTCCTCTATCTGGACATTATCCTTGTAACCAACAATCTTTACATACTGCTGACTGAATACTTCTGCCTTTTGAAGATCCTCACATACACACTCCCCTTGTTCATTAATTATTCCTGGAATGTCCTTCTTGGAACCTCTTTCTGCCTTAAAATACCCATACATACCCTTCCATTTTTCACTAAAATTCGTATGACCGCCAATTATGCTTGCCATCATGTTATCCTTAGCTGCCTTCTTTGCTAACGTCAATTTTCTAGTAAGTGCCTTCAATTTCTCCTTACTTCCACAGCCATTTCTAACTCTATTTCTTTCCAGTCTGCACCTCCTTCTTAGTCTCTTTATTTCTCTATTATAATAAGGTGGGTCTTTACCATTCCTTACCACCCTTAATGGTACAAACCTGTTTTCGCATTCCACAACAATTTCTTTAAACCCATCCCAGAGTCTGTTTACATTTTTATTTACCGTTTTCCACCGATCATAATTACATTTTAGAAACTGCCTCATACCTGCTTTATCAGCCATATGGTACTGCCTAACAGTCCTACTTTTAAGACCTTCCTTTCTATCACAATTATTTTTAACTACCACAACGACAGCTTCATGATCAATAATACCATCTATTACTTCAGTTTCCCTATAGAGCTCAACAGGATTTATCAGCACGACATCCAGGATGTTTTTCCCTCTGGTTGGTTCCATCACTTTCTGAATCAGCTGTCCTTCCCATATTAACTTATTTGCCATTTGTTGGTCATGCTTCCTGTAGTTCGCATGTCCTTCCCAATTGACATCTGGCAAATTCAGATCTCCCGCTCCAATCACATTTCTTTCCATGTCGTTTCCCACATAGCTGACTATCCTATCAAATAATTCCGAATCCGCGTCAGTGCTACCCTTTCCCGATCTGTACACTCCAAATATATCAAGTTGCCTATTATCTTTAGAAATGAGTCTTACACTTAGAATTTCATGTGTCTCATCTTTAATTTTTTCGTAGCTTACAAATTATTCTTTCACCAGATTGAACACTCCCCCTCCTGCCCTTCCTATCCTATCTCTACGATACACACTCCAGTGCCGTGTGAAAATTTCTGCATCCATTATATCATTTCTGAGCCATGATTCAACTCCTATTACAATATCTGGTAAATATATATCTATTAAATTACTTAATTCCATTCCTTTCCTTACAATACTTCTACAGTTCAACACTAACAATTTCTACCGCCTTACCGACTATCAGCAGTAGAAGTTAAACATACACAAGAAAATAAAGTCAATAGACACAAAACATTAATGTTAAACACTTACCGTTACATAGGTTTACCCAACAGTTACCCAGAGACCATGGACCCAAAATTACCCTTGGTATGGCAATAAGTTGTTTCAACACTACCAAAGGAAACAAGGTGTTCTTTGAGAACAAGGTATATAATATTTTATTTAATAAATAAAGGGTAAAAGTAGGCATAATCAGTATAAATTGAATGAAAGAATGAATGAACGCCCTCGAAAAGAAACTATAATCTACATAAAATGCAAAGGTGATACAAGAATATAAATTGTTCGGCCGAACGAAAAGAAAATAATATACTTCCAATATTTTCTTAAAAACCTCCCAGAAATTGAGGACTTAGTAACCTGCTTACACTTCAGCAGAGACCATTTCTTTACTTAAATTATTCTCTTAATAGTTTCAAACAATTTAATTTACTTTCATTATTATAATTATTATTAATTTGAACAGTACCAGCTACAATCCAGAGATTCCACCAGAATTCAGTACGTATCTCACTGCCAGAAAAAGGTAATAAATCATACCACCCAGGCAGAGTGTAGAATAAAACAATTCCCAGAGAAAAATAAGAAGGGAAATAAAGAAGGAAAAGGCAAGGAAAACAAGTTAATACGCCACCAGGATGTAGAGTCACCCCAAGACATATAATTAGAAAACGACGTAAAGACAGAACCCACCCAAGAAAATAATAATAATAAAATAGTAGCAGAGATCAACCCAACCGGTTACTATGGAAACGTAAACATCCCATGCGTCCATAGCAACCACCAAAATCAAACAAGAGCAACAATGGTACAAATACCGGAGGGAAAGAAACCCCAAAAACATAATTAAAAAGAAGGCTAGGAGAATAAATAAAATTAACCAGAATTAGAATGTGGCAGAAAAACATTTCACTGAAATTCAGGTGAAACCTCTCGTGCTCCATAGTTTATAAACAGCGTAGTTACTTTTCCAATTACACATAACTTTCCGAAAACGTTAGATAGATATAAACCAATTTGCCTTTTCAAATTAGAAGAAATATGAAATCATAATTCTTTTTTGGAAGTAACCTTCTTAAATTTCACTACCCACGCCCTTCAGAAACAGTTAGGCGATATTATGAAAATACAATAGGGAACCCGAATTAAAGAATGCCCTAACTAAAATCAAAGAAGGTGAGGATGGACGCTTTTAGAAGTTTCACACACCAGGAATCTTGAGACACACCGTTTGTACACCACCTTCAATAGAATCCAGAGGCCAAAGGAATAGAATTTATGAAGAGACTTACATGTTGGTTGAAGCTGCAGAAACACGTTACTTACGTAGAGGTTCAAGTACTTTACACATCATAAGAAAACTAAATAGCTCAGAGGACGTTCAGTTGAAAAGAGTTTGAGAAGATTTTTGAGGGCAAGCCCTCATACAAATGCCATCTATCCAGGCTTCATGTCGCATTTAGAAACCAAATGCCGGAGCGGAGTAATCACACGTCCTTCCTCCATGATAATCAAGGCAAGACTCCAGGCGGACCACACCGATAATGAGCATGGCCCCACAGAACGGAAAGCGAAAGTCATAGACTCGCCCACCAACTTAGGGCACGTAATTTTACCAGACCAAGATTAAGGATTGCAAGAGAAAACATTACAGCAATATAATCTCATGGTGACAATGACGAAGATGGTATCAATTAAATAAAGTGGGCAAGGCCACGTAGAAGGTACTTGTAGAATGACACAACTTAAAAAAACACAAATGCAGTATTCGAAATATGGTTGGGGAGAGCTAATACTCGTCACCAACGTCACAAATTTCATGTCATCCCTACTCATTTCCAGTTCCCTGTTCCCGTATCACCGCTCCCTAGGCCATCCCGTTTCCCTGAATGTACCTCCGTACTACCCTTCCAAACAAATTTCCTAACTTATATGTACCACTGCGGTTTAAATGAAGGCCATCTGAGCGCAGATCCCTATCTCCTACCCACCCATTAGGATCTAGAAATTTCACTCCCAGTTTCCCACATACCCACTCCATAGTCACATTTAAATCACCAATCACCCTCCAGTCAGTATCCCTTCTACACAGTATTCCACTAATAACAATCTCCGCTTTCTTAAACTTTGCCCGTGCTGCATTTACCAGATCCCACACATCTCCAACTATGTTGGTACTTATATCAGCTTGCCTTACGTTGTTGGCACCAACGTGAAACACTACCACCTTCTCCTTCCCCTCCTCCCTCTCTTCTACTTTCCTCATCATCTGCCTCAACCTAATTCCTGGATAACACTCTACCCTGGTACCCTTTCCTCCACACACTTTCCCCACGTGTCTAACGATGGAATCCCCCATGACCAGAGCCTCAACCCACCTCATTTGATCCCCTCCCCTCCTGGCCAGCCCTATCTTTCCTGATAGCTGCAGAAGTTACTTCCTCCTCCCTTTTCTCCTCCCCATGACCCTGTTCCACCTGTCTTTTCCTATCCTCTACTCTACGTTTTCCTTTCCTACCTTTTCCCTTCCTCCTACTTCCACACATCTCACCAACAGTTCCCTGTCCCTCTTCTTCCCTCTGTTGTTCTACCTGGAGTGACTCGTACCGATTTCGCACAGACACCTGTCCTGAATTCTGATCCTGAATAGAGCCCTTAGCCTGCAATCTCCTTCCCCTTAGAACATTAGACCACCTGTCTTCTACAACTCCTCCCTTTCCTTCCCCTCCCTCTTGTACACCTACTGTAACCTGTACATTGTTTGAGGGAGTCCTATCTTCCTTCCTGTCTTCTGTGAGAATCCTAATTATCCCCCTCAAACTTATTATCAATTTGCAAAATAAGTATGGTGTTTTAATTGATACGTATTAAAATACGTACAATTGAAGCTGCCTAAAAGTATTTTAGAACTTACTTGGGTCTTTTAGGCAGCTAAAATAACCTTTCAAGACCAAAAGATCAGAGGCCTAGCAATCACAATTGCATGTTTCTGCGGTGGTTGGAAGTGCAGTGCGTTGTCTGAATATTATTAAGAGGAAAATGGTGGAACAAACACTAACAGCCAATATCTGAGCCAGAAGAAATAATTATACGGGATTAGAATCTCATACTTAAAAACGTGCCGCGCTAAGCAGCCTGCAAGCGCCACATCTCGAGTGGAACCGGACAGAGCCGAGATGTTCCGAATGGCTCCTCACAAAGAGGATTGTGGCTCCTCATCCTTGGTTCCCGAGCAGAAGTTCCCGAGACACAAATAGCCAGTCCAGTCTAGTTCATGAACCTAAAAGAGCCGCTCCCAGCTATAGTTCGTGGAACCGAAGAGAGCCGAAGTGTTCCGAATGGCTCCTCATCCTGCGTTCCCGAGACACAAGTGGGATACACTACTGATCCAACATAACATTTTGAAGCAGATCCAATTTGTATCTTTTCTGGTGGTCAAAGTAAGTTTTTAGAGTATCACTATTTACTTCATTTTATCAAATATTTTACTTTGTTCCATAAGTGAATATAGACATTCCATTGTTTCATAATGCAGTATGATATGACTAATAGGGCAAGGAAAAGTTATTATTCTAGGTTAGGTTTCTGCATGTATAATATTCATTCCGTCTTACTAATAAACGGTCTATAACTTTTATACAATGTTTATACACCATTTTTGTGAAATTCGTTACTAATAAACCGTGTATAAGCCTCCTGTGTATACATCTGTTATAGTTATTCATTGGATTGCTTATACAGACCAGGACCCTTGTATAAGCGTTGTATAGCAGCGAGTAGCGGAAAAATAAACGAGTGAGAAGTTTATTTTCGTGGTATTTATTGTCTACAGTGATATAATCGTGGTGAAATATTCGACTTATTCATTTAACATTGAAAGAATGGACGATAACGTTGATGATCTTCACGATATTTTAAACATAGAAGACATACCGGTACACCATTCAGAGGTTATGGACGCTAGACATCTTCGTAAAGTAAAACACTTTAAAGAGACGGAATGACAATGAATAACTATAAAGGAAATGATGGTTGGGCGTATTTTTGTGAAATAATATGTTACTGCTTAATAGACTTTTGATATTGCGAGTTTATTATACATTATCTGCCCGTAAAAAGATCTTTCTCAAATTTGAGTACCTATAAAAGGGGACATATTCATCGAGATAAAAAATGGCATAACTTGAAAACCATATACGTAATATGATTTCCGTACTTTGTAGTCGAATACGCAGAAATAATTGCCTAATAGAAACTTTTTTGATCAAACCTTTCTTTTAAGCTACAAAACAGTTTTTCCTTTCTCCTGAAAAGTAAGGATTTTGGAATGAGTACCCTTTTCAACTCGCCGATTCAATTACAATTGTTTACGTTTTCCGTACTACCCCAGTTAGGAGCTTTTGATCTTTTCTTAAGCTTTTCCATTATTGTTTTTGTTCATTACACAAGCAAGTTGAAGAAATGTTGATATCAATATAAGTCAATTGCCAGCTGTCTCACGGAATGACAATGAATAACTATACAAGAAATTATGGTCGGGCGTATGTTTGTGTAATAATGTGTTACTGCTAAATAGACTTTTGAAATTGCGAGTACAAAGATCTTAGATCTTTCTCAAATTTGAGTATAAAAAGGGACATATTCCTTGACATAAAAAATTGTATAACTTGAAAACCGTACGTTATATGATTTCCACACTTTGTTGTTGAATACGCAGAAATATGATGTATAAATGCCTAATAGAAACTTTTTTGATCAAACATTTCGTTTAGCTACAAAACAGGTTTACCTTTCTCCTGAAAAGTAAGGATTTTGGAATGTGTACCCTTTTCAACTCGCCGATTCAATTACAATTGCTTGTGTTTTCCGTACTCTCCCAGTTAGGAGCTATTTATCTTTTTTTAAACTTTTCCATTTCTTTCTTGGCGTTCATTACACAAGCAAGCTGAAGAAATGTTGATATCAGTATAAGGCAATCAGCCAATTTCCAGCTGTCTCACCTAGTGTTGCCACTGCCTTTACGATATGCCATGCTACTGTGCGACTTTCCGGAAAGTTTTTCTCCTAGATAACTAGCAGAAGCGATCATAAAAGCGGTGAACGTGCGAAATACGTCAGTGAACTGCAGGAAGAGATTCCTACGCCTTGGAACGAGTGTATACGTGCTGTATAGTAATACAATGCGTATACCTCGTTTATTAGTAAGAAAAATGTAAAACGCTTATACAGGGTTTATTCACTATATAACTAAACAAGAGTTAAACAACTGTATAAGGACTTTTTATTAGTAAGACTGATTGTGTCTTATGGGATGGTTTGATACACAACATCTGGGGAGCTTTGATACATGTATCATGTCTCCCTAAATAAGTCAAATTATCGAGGAATAACAACCTACATTATAATTTTACGATAGCTTACTTGTTTTTACACCATTCTTTGATTTTCAAGGATGCCGATGTTCTACAAGGCGAAGGAAGGTAGCAAAGAAAGGAAATGTGTGTCACCTACACGAATGAAGGCTGCAGTAGCAGAAGTGGTGCAGGATGGATGTGGACTTCCTGCTACCGCTGCAAAATTCAGTATAGATAAAATGACTTTGAGACGTTATGTGGTGAAGTTTAAAGATATGACGAAGCCTACAATATTTGAACCAGGGTATAATGCTAGCCAAGTATTCAGCAAAGCCGAAGAAACTATGCTTTCCACATATTTGAAGAAGGCCACAAAGATTCATTATGGTCTAGGAACTGTTGGTTGTCGCCAGCTTGCATACCAGTTTGCCAAAGCAAGGGGTAAAAAATATCCAGGTTCTTGGGATACTAATCTAATTGCAGGGTATGACTGGTTCCGCGGTTTTATGAAACGAAACTCAGACTTATCAATTAGGCTTCCAGAAGCCACTAGTATTGCTCGCTCATCTGCTTTCAATGCGACTGCTGTTCGAGAATTTCTTGACAATTTAGAACAGGTATATGTAAAACATAAATTTGGTCCTCAAAACATTTGGAATATCGATGAGACGGGTGTGACAACTGTCCATAGACCTAGCAAAGTTATAGCTCAAAAAGGTGATAAACAGGTAGGGCAAGCAACCTCACAAGAACGAGGTACCTTAGTAACTGTTTGCAATGCAATTAATGCTTTAGGGAACAAAATTCCACCATTTATGGTGTTTCCACGAGTTAACGTGAAGGATTACATGGTTAAAGGTGCACCTCCAGGGACAGCTGCTGTAGGACATCCAAAACATAGTGGTTGGATGACTGCAGATAATTTTGTTCAGTTTCTGCATCATTTTATAAAATATGCTAGATGCTCAAATGAAAACAAAACTTTGATGATAATGGACAACCATGAGAGTCACATTTCTCTCCAATCCCTTCAAATCGCAAAAGATAATGGAATCATATTGTTAACAATACCTCCCCATACCAGCCACCGCCTTCAACCCTTAGACTTGACAGTTTATTATTCCTTCCAACATGCTTACAATGTAGCTGGCCAGCAGTGGGTGATAAACCATCCTTCATCTCCCATGACAATTTATGAAATAGCCGAGTTGGTTGGAGTTGCATTTCCAGAAGCTTTCACGCCAAATACTTTACCTGTGGATTTGCTAAAGCTGGAATCTGGACATTTAATCGAGATTGTTTCTCAGATCAAGATTTTTTGTGCTCCTCTTGGACTCACACTTCAGATGGTTCCGAGCAACCATCCACATCTCAGGCTTCACAAATAAACCTAGATTTGAATGGAGCTGACTCAGCCTCGAACACTCACCAACTCGACCAAGTTCATCACAGCAAGTTGATATTATTACCAGTGATTGTTTGTATCCTGAACGTTCCCAGAATTCACCATCTAAACCAAGCTCATCAAAGCAAGTGGATTACATTGCCAACAACAGCTTATCTCCTGAACATGTCCGTCCCTTAGTGAAAGCCTGCCCCAAAAAGAAGGGAAAATCTCGAAGAAAGCCAATTAAGTCACAGATTTTAACTGACACCAATTAAAAACCAATTGGATCAAACATTTCATGAAAAAGCTTTAAAACAAAAGAGGAAATCAGTAAGCTGCACTGCTCTATTTACCAGTGATATAAAGAAAACCAAAAAGAAAGCAAGAACAGAACCTGAAATTGAAACTTCGAGTGAGGATGAAGTTGATCTGTCTTTAGAATCAGACTCTGACTGGGTTGAGGAAATTTCTTCAGAGGAGGAGACTGGGTGCTGGTTTCATTTCGCGAGAAAAAGTGTGTTCGGCATTATGTTGGACGTATTGAAGAAGATGTTCAACAAGATGAGGATGATGGGTGGAAAGTTAAGTTTGTAAGGCGTGTGAGTGGAAGTAAATTTCGATGGCCTGATACAGAAGATGAATGTGTTATTGATAAAGATCAAGTGGAAAAGGTATTAAGTGAGACAAAGATTATCTCGAAACATAAGAGAACTGTAGCAATAATTTTTAAAGAAGGGTTCGCTGGAATAAATAACCTGTGGTAATGCTGTTCGATGTAACCTATGCATATTTTAAAAATATTTTTGACCATTGCTTGTATTAATTAACAATAATGTACAGCGTATCATACCTCCCTGAATGGTGTATCAAATCTCCCTAGCATAGGGAGGTTTGATACACTTTGCAAGTGATGACATATTTGTATTTTGTGAAGAATGTGTAAATGTTAATGTCCTGAAATCGTTAACATTTTGTGCCCTAAACATAAGGCAAAATTATAATGCAAAATGTGAGCATCTGAAGCCAGTAAAGTAGCAGTTATACTAAATTTTCAAAAAAAGTGTATCAATCCTCCCCTAACTCCCCTATTCCTGTTTCTTCTTTTTGAGCATGTCTTTATAGCTTTTTCTCTGCTGCCGGTATTCTTCCAATGTTTTGTTGTCTTTCTTTTGTCTCATATTGTGAAGTTTTTAAAGGTCTCCTTCCTCTGAATATAGCATGATTCGTCAAACCATGGTTTTGCTTTTCTCCCTTGTAAATATGGGGCTGCTGCACTATTGATGCAGTATTGGATCCATGTTGCAGCGTCATCAATATCTCCTTCCTTGATCTGTTCTACTACCTTTGGTAGATCCTCCATAATTTATCTCACTTTATCTATGTTTATTTTCTTGATTGTATTGTTAGTTGCTGTTGCCGGAATATCGTCCTTAACTTCACCATCTACTTCTAAGCTGACTGGGATATGTTTGCGGATAGCAGCTCCTTCTGACAGTATAGTATTGTTACTCCGTTTTCCAGGCATTCCTCTGGGCATATGAGGTCTATTGTACTAGCCCTATCCTTTAATTCCGAAGTCACAGTTACTCTCGGAGTATTATTCCGTACGGCGTCAGGGTTTACGCAGATTGCCAGTACTGTTTCATGCTTTTACTACATTGAAGTCGAAACAGTATACCTTAATACACAGTGTTAATTTAATACCCTATACCTTACCGTATCAGGTTTCTTATTATAAGCCTCGAATAATATGGCCTATACGTAATGGCTCTACTAACGTTACTTGTCTGCAGGGGACCGAGATTTGTCCTGTTAAAAGAGTGAAATTTTCTAATATTCCACGAAGCATAAACGGAACATTTTTACAGATGGGGCAAAGAACATTAATGGCGTTGGGTCCGCTTATTATATACCTTCTCTAAATGTTAAAGAACAATATGGTTTGCCTAGTGACTGTTCGATTTTTACGGCGGGGTTATTCGCTATACAGCAAGCTTTACTTTTTGTTCAACGACAGGGATATACGCGAGTTACAATCTATACGGATTCGCTGAGTGCATTACAATCTTTGGTTTCGTATGAGTTATCCTATAATTGGTATGTATACAATGTCAAGAGTCTCCTTTATATGCTTGACAACGTCGGTATTTACATAACTTTAGTATGGGTACCAGGTCATGTGGGTATGAGGGCAATGAAAAAGCAGATTGTCTTGCAAAACAAGCTTCTCGTCTTCCTGTTCCGAATACTAACAATATTGTTCCTGCTTCTGATTATGTAGTTGTTATCCGACAGGATGGGCGTCGAGAATGGCAGAATTACTGGGGACAGACTGCACAAGTCAAAGGTAACTTCTATTATCATTTACAACCAACACTTTTAGTTAAACCTTGGTTTATACGAGGATCTTATATTAGACGACATATTATTAACATCATTCGGTTACGGTTTAATCATGCCCTTACACCACAATATAGATCACGTTTCCATTTAACGCAGGATACAAACTGTTTGTGTGGTACAAATATTAGTAATGGCGACTCCAACCACATTTTACACTGACCGACAGAGCAAATGCAACACCAAGAAGGAGTGGTCAGAACTTTATGCCAATTGCAGGGTAGACTGACGTCACTGAGGTATGCTCATGATGTGAAATGCGCCGCTGTGCTGCACACGTAGCGAACGATAAATGGGACACGACGTTGGCGAATGACCCACTTCGTACCGTGATTTCTCAGCCGACAGTCATTGTAGAACGTGTTGTCGTGTGCCACAGGACACGTGTATAGCTAAGAATGCCAGGCCGCCGTCAACGGAGGCATTTCCAGCAGACAGACGACTTTACGAGGGGTATGGTGATCGGGCTGAGAAGGGCAGGTTGGTCGCTTCGTCAAATCGCAGCCGATACCCATAGGGATGTGTCCACGGTGCAGCGCCTCTGGCGAAGATGGTTGGCGCAGGGACATGTGGCACGTGCGAGGGGTCCAGGCGCAGCCCGAGTGACGTCAGCACGCGAGGATCGGCGCATCCGCCGCCAAGCGGTGGCAGCCCCGCACGCCACGTCAACCGCCATTCTTCAGCATGTGCAAGACACCCTGCCTGTTCCAATATCGACCAGAACAATTTCCCGTCGATTGGTTGAAGGAGGCCTGCACTCCCGGCGTCCGCTCAGAAGACTACCATTGACTCCACAGCATAGACGGGCACGCCTGGCATGGTGCCGGGCTAGAGCAACTTGGATGAGGGAATGGCGGAACGTCGTGTTCTCCGATGAGTCACGCTTCTGTTCTGTCAGTGATAGTCACCGCAGACGAGTATGGCGTCGGCGTGGAGAAAGGTCAAATTCGGCAGTAACTGTGGAGCGCCCTACCGCTAGACAACGCGGCATCATGGTTTGGGGCGCTATTGCGTACGATTCCACGTCACCTCTAGTGCGTATTCAAGGCACGTTAAATGCCCACCGCTACGTGCAGCATGTGCTGCGGCCGGTGGCACTCCCGTACCTTCAGGGGCTGCCCAATGCTCTGTTTCAGCAGGATAATGCCCGCCCACACACTGCTCGCATCTTCCAACAGGCTCTACGAGGTGTACAGATGCTTCCGTGGCCAGCGTACTCTCCGGATCTCTCACCAATCGAACACGTGTGGGATCTCATTGGACGCCGTTTGCAAATTCTGTCCCAGCCTCGTACGGACGACCAACTGTGGCAAATGGTTGACAAAGAATGGAGAACCATCCCTCAGGACACCATCCGCACTCTTATTGACTCTGTACCTCGACGTGTTTCTGCGTGCATCGCCGCTCGCGGTGGTCCTACATCCTACTGAGTCGATGCCGTGCGCATTGTGTAACCTGCATATCGGTTTGAAATAAACATCAATTATTCGTCCGTGCCGTCTCTGTTTTTTCCCCAACTTTCATCCCTTTCGAACCACTCCTCCTTGGTGTTGCATTGTCACTGTCAGTCAGTGTATTTGAATGTTCGTTATATACTAACCCCCGTAAAAAACTTATGACTAATCTCAAGCGACTCAAGCAGGTTTTTCCAAGCAGTGTTTCTTGTTTGCTCTTTAATCCTACAGTCGAGATTATTAGAGTGCTAAATTTGTTTCTAGATGAGGCCAGTATCGTGTTATAATTCTGTCTGTAAGATAGGGTGAGAATTGCTCATGCTTTTGAAGGTTCCATTTGAGTGATTCCTCATATCATTGGTGTATTACTTAAGAGTGCTATTTTGGATTATTCGTGTGGGTGAAGCTTTAGAAGAAGTGTGATTGCAAGATTGGAAGTTTCGCGTATGAGAACAGTCTGCTCTAGCAAACTAGGGTTATTATGTGATATAGTGAAGATCAGTGTTTTGTGTTTTCTACTTGCAAGCTCAAGCATCAATTATTGAACTGAAGTTTTTCATTTATACTAGTGTGTTTACATGAGTAAGCGAGTATTGACTGGGTGAAATGTCGTAGACACAGCCCATAAGCATCAGCAAGCAAGCAAGCAAGTACTAGCCCCATTGTGACTTATGTATGTCCAGTCTTGGCTTCGATTACGGTCATGAAAACGTTCCATATTCTATCCTCTTTGGCGTGTATAGGTCACTGCATGCTCGATCTGCATCCGATGGCGAGAGGTGAGAGAACTGGAGATCGCAGTTGAGTTGACAGTCGCTGTGAGGAGGTAGCGTGGACGGTATAGAGTAGTGATTCTACGAGTGTAATACGTACGTTATGGGGGAGCAAAGTGGTGGTGAGGAGTCTCCTGATCCTTCAACCCTCACAGTTGCTCGGGAAGAGACAGTTCAAATGGACCAGGATGAGGATGAGAGTCTAAGTGAGAATAGTAGGGACGTGGCGCACCCATCGCCCAGTGGGAAACCACTGCAGTCAGCTACCCGAGTACCGGCGGGAAAACCGAAGCGTGAGGTTTGGAGGAAATGCCAGCCTGAGCTGAACATCAAGCTCTTATTTCATCTTCTGGGGCTAACAACCTCAGTCGTATAATTGGACAGTCCCGAGCTGTCCCAACAAACATTCCTTTTAGCTCATGGAATGGATCGCACTGTAGAATTGAGATTACCCCAGGGGGACAATCCCCCGTCAACCAATGTTGACGCAAGCAGGCATTCGGATTCTGGGGGACCTGCCAGAATGTGCGAATGGGAAGAGTCGGAGCTCCCAAGAACCTCCAAAAGGATCAAAACGAAAAAGATTTTCAGGATGGGGACCATAAATGTACAGACAATGACAAAGACTGGTAAACTTAAACAGGTAATAGATGAGATGAGAGAAAGAAACATTGGAATACTAGCCATGCAAGAAACAAGATATAGTGATGAAGACACAGTGGAGTCAGAAGGCTTCATAGTGCTGAAAGGAAAACCAGGAACCAGAGTGGGAAAAGGAAGACACACACCTACATGCTTTGGTACAGGATTCATAATAGACAAGAGGTATGAGGATGGCATAATTGAAATGAAGAGTAGGTCTGAAAGGATTTCCACGTTATCAATTCGAGCAGGGAACAAAAAGTATACCATAGTAAATGGACATGCGCCTACCAATGACAAGAACAGAAAAGACAAGAAAGCTGTAGACAGTTTCTGGGAAGAACTGGATGATACACTGAAAAGCATACCACACAGACAAGTAAAGATACTTGTAGGTGATTATAATGCACAGGTAGGGAGGGAGAAGCAACATAAGGGGATAGTAGGCGAGTACCCAGCACACAAGAGGACGAACAAAAACGGAGAAAGGTTAATTGAACTATGTCGAGAACACAGAATGAGACTTATGACAACTCACTTCAGGGCCAAACCGAATAAGAAAAAGACATGGGCAAGCCCATGCACCCACATTGGGGAATTCCAGATTGACCATGTGGCAATCAATCGGACAAACACTAAAGAGATTATGAACACAAAGGTCAGAAAGAACACAAGAATAGAATCAGATCACTATCTTACAGAAATCAAGTGCCTTTGGATTCCGCACAGGGGTAGACTGCCACAGACAAGTAGACCAACTGGAAAAATAAATATAGACAGAGACAAATTACGGCACAATCGATCCAAATACGAGGAAGGAATAGAAACTGGCAATGGATGGGATGACATGAAGCTGAATATGAGGAAACAGGCTGAAATATGGGGAAAGGAAGAAAAGAAAAAGAAACACTGGTGGTGGAATACGGACTGTGAGGAAGCGGTTGAGAATCGCAGGAAAGCCTGGAGAGACTGGAGCATTAAGAAGAACCTGGAAAAATGGGAAGTTTTCCTACGAGTAAGGAAGGAAACAGCCAGAACCATAAGATGGACCAAAAGACAGAGGATGAAGCAGGAATTGGATGAAATTGAAAACAACTTCAGGAAAAACAATAGTAGAGACTTTTTTGGGAAATTCAAAAAGAGCCTGAGTGGATATAAAGGCAGAGAACTCTTTATAAGAGATAAGAATGGGGATCTGGCAGTTAGTGCGAAGGAGAACTGTAGGATACTTGCAGAATACTTTCATGACCTGTTAAACTGTGAACCACCTGAAGAAGAGCTGGAGCTGGGGACAAACACAGAAGAGAGAGAGTCATGTCCTCCAACTAGAGATGAGGTCGCGCAGGCCATAAGCGATCTAAAGAATAACAAAGCAACCGGAGAAGATGGAATATCAGCTGAGATGATTAAGTGGGGAGGTGACAAGGCAGTAGACAACATGACCAACATCATCGGCCAGATTTGGAGAACAAAGAAGTTACCAGAAGGATGGAAGAATGCGATCATAATACCAATACATAAGAAGGGAGACAAGAGGGATGCAAACAACTATAGAGGAATTTCGCTACTAGAGATTGGCTATAAGGTGTTGTCGAAAGTCCTGCTCAATAGACTGGAAGAACAGTTAGAAAGTACAATTGGAGACTACCAAGCAGGATTTAGGAAGGGAAGAGGATGCATAGAACAGATATTTATACTGAAACAACTGATAGAACATAGGGCCTTAAAGAACAAAAAAACGGTGGTAACCTTTGTAGATTTCACTAAGGCATATGACTCCATCGACAGACAAACTCTTGGAAGAATCCTGAAGAACAGAGGATTAGATGGCACTACACATGAACTCATAATGGAAATTCTATCAGACACAAAGGCAAGGGTGAGATTCAGAGGAGTACTCTCTGAAGAATTTGATATCAACACTGGTGTAAAACAAGGAGATGGATTATCACCAATGTTGTTCAACATAGCTCTGGATGAAGTCATCAGACAGTGGAGAACAATGAATGAGACAATGGGAATACCAAAGACGCATGTTGGGGACAAAAAGGACAATAGGGCCCAAGTAGATTGTCTAGCCTTTGCGGACGACATAGTTATAGTAAGTGAGACAGAAGAAGATGCAAAGACACAACTCAACAACTTAAGCAATATAGCCGGAAGGGTAGGACTGAGGATCGCCTACAACAAGACAAAGACATTGAATACCACTGAGGATTGGACAACACCGGAAGGCACCGTGCAGAAGGTGGACAAATTCAAGTACCTAGGAGAATTTATAACAGGAAGGAATAGGAGCAATGAAGGAATAACAGAGAGGATAAAAAAGTTGCGATCAGCCTTCTGTATGACCAGAGATATATACAATAAAAAGAATATATCTACGGACGCAAAGATCAGACATTACAAGGCAACGGTGAGAAATGCTGTATTATATGCTGCTGAGACTATAGCACTAGGAAGAAATGGTGCGGAACAACTAGAGAAAGAAGAGAGAAAAATATTGAGGAAAATACTAGGCCCTAAGAGAGGAGGTGAGAGATGGATGAGGAGACCCAGGGAAGAATTATACCGGAACATGAGGACAATCTCAGAAGAAATCAGACTGAAAAGAGCACGGTTTGCGGGACATGTAATCAGGATGAATATGGATAGAATGACGAAAAGAGTATGGGAAACAACAGCGAGGACACGAGGAAAGACAGGAACCAAGTGGGTAGTTGAACTCCGGAAAGATTGGTCAGAATTGGGGATCAAGGTGGAAGAAAAGGAAAATTGGAAAAGGAAGTACATACCGACTAATATGCCAGAGATCAACGATAGGGATGGATACAGGAAAAGGATTGAGAGTCACCAGTGGAGTAGACAAGAGAAGAGGATACTGAATATCTCGGAAGAAGAGCGGGAGAGAAGAAGAGAAAGGATGAAGAGGTTCTGGGAGGAGAAGAAGAAAATGCAATCCATGAAGGAGCTGTCCGTGGTCCTACAGAGGCCGTAACGCAAGAAGAAGAAGAAGAAGAAGAAGAAGAATAGTAGTACAGTGAGTAAATCGATTACACCCAATGAGGTGGTGAATAAAGAGACTGATGCTTCGATTTCGAAGACTGAGTCGCAGAAACTTTATCCTAGTACTCATTATGGACCTTTCATTATTTTTGTGGAGTCCACAGCAACAGGCAATGTCGGTAACATGCATCCTATGACCCTGGGTAGAATTTTCTATGAGAAAAATATTCCAGGCATAAAATCAGTGGCCCGCAAGGGAAGAAATAGGGTACAAATAGAATTTGTATATGCCGTACAGGCAAATTCATTTTTGAAACACCCTATATTAGTTGAGCTTAAGTTATGGGCATACATACCTAGCTCTAATGTATTGCGGGTAGGAGTTATCAGGGGAGTAGAGAAGACCTTGACAGAGGATGCTATATTAAAGCACTTAAAGTCTCCTGCTACTATAAAATCTGTAAAGCGTTTGAACCGTAGAATTGTTAACGAAGAAGGCACACAGTATGTCCCTACTGGATCTATAAAAGTGGTTTTTCGTGCGCAGAAACTTCCACAGTCTGTGTCATTATATCAGGTGCATTTAGAGGTGGAGCCATATGTTTTTGCTCCCATCATCTGTAAAAAATGCCAACGGTACGGTCACGTTGATAAGCATTGCAGAGCAACAAGTCCCAGGTGTGGGAAATGTGCATTGCATCATACTACGGCGAACTGTACGGAAACTTTCCTGCAATGCGTGCATTGTCGCGGCTCCCATTCAACTGGCGATGTTGACTGTCCAGCTCACCAACAGCAAGTCCACATTAAAAAGATCATGAGCCATCAGAACTTATCTTTCAAGGACGCTGTACAAAAAGTCCAACCTAGTGAATATAATCTAGTGGACAATTCCCAAAATTTTCCCCCTTTAACTGGGGAGGGGCAGACTCCTACACAGTCGAATCCCCGCAAGAGAAAATTCACACAAGTAATTTTAAAATCACCGAGGCCAGTACCAGCCCCAGGATATGATAAGGAAGGTTATCAAAATTTGGTTCGAGAGATTCCCCGCATGGAGATGGCAGCTTCAAGAGTTACACCTGTTTACGAATGCGCAAGCCGTCGGATGGAGGCACCTTTGGACGAACCTGTTGCCACGAGTAGCGCCTCAATGGCGCAACCACTTTCGTCATTTCATAGGCAAAGAGAATATCTTCAAAGTGGTCTTTATCAATCTATTCAGCAATTGGTACAATTATTGGGTGATCACCCCGCGTTAGCTCATAATGTATTCCAGTTAAGGGACAGGATTTGTAGTTTTATTCAATTCTATGATCAGAATCACTCAATGGAACGCTAGAAGTCTCATGAACAAGCGTCATGAGCTATTTAAATTAATACAGGAAACAGTACCTCACTTTTTAGCTATACAAGAAACTTGGTTTAATCTAGAGATTCGCATTAAGTATCATAATTACAAAGTTTTACGTAATGACGGACCCGGTTACGGTGGGGTTGCCTTTTTGGTCCACTCGTCCGTGACATATCGCATCCATTCGAATATTCAGGCCATACCCCATACATATGTTATAGGATTATATTATATGCATTTTTTACTTGTGAATATCTACTGTCCTCCTGAATTTTCCATTACTGAGAGACAATGGAACCAATTCTTTCAACAATTTACTACCGAACCATATGTTTTTATCTTTGGGGACTTTAATCTTCATCACACACTGTGGGGAGGAAATTTGGATACACTTCAAGGTACCTACACAGTTCTTTAATGAAGTAAATAACCATGCTTTTGCTATTTTGAATGATGGCTCTCCTACGCGTTTGACTGCGCCTTCTGCCCCTCCTAGCGCAGTAGATTTAACATTGTGCAAGCGAAATATGGTGACTACCACTACATGGCATACTTTGAGTGATACTTATTCCAGTGATCATTTCCCTATTGTTATTTCTTATGGTGTAGGCAGACCCTTTTCTCCACCGCACCACACTTTTCAACATACCATGATTCGATCTTTGAGGAGATTTAAACCACAAATATATACCGCTTACATTGAAGATGCGTTACAAAAAATACCGGAAAATACTTTTTCATATCAAACTTTACTGCAGATTTTAACAGCTTATATTAACCTTCACCACCCTATCAGCGCTTCACCCCCTTTATCTTATAGAAAACCTGTGCATGTTAAGTGGTGGGACAACGAATGTCATTTGCTGATTCAAACCCGCAAAGTACTTTTTCGACAATATAGGCAGCACGCAACACCTGAAAATTACTTCCGGCTCAAACGACACATGGCACAAACCCGCCGAATTTTCCATCAAAAACGTCGTGTCGCTTGGAGGGAGTTTATATCGTCCTTCACGCGTCAGGTTCCTATTGCAGACTTGTGGAATGCCATCAGGGCAATCACAAGAGTTACGCAGCACTCCCCTGCCAAGACAATCCCAGGTCAAGTATTATCAGATTTTCTTGTTAGAGATACGCCAGATTTTGTTGTGCCACAGTATGTTCATTCCCAAGACCCACTAGACGCACGTTTTTCCGTATTGCTACAACCCTGCGATTATCAGGAATTAGAGGCAGTACTCCAATCATGCTCAAATTCTTCCCCAGGTCCAGATAATTATCATACCAAATGCTCCAATTATTACCTATTAGAGCAAAGAAGGCATTATTAAATAGGTATAATGATATTTTTAGCAATCACAGTACACCGGTTAGTTGGAATGAATTTTTCCTAATTCCCATTCTTAAAAATAAGCAGTTACCCACGGAGGTAAGTAATTATCGCGATATAGTCCTCGGTTCGTGCCTCTGTAAAGTCTTTCTAAAGATCTTACTTCGAAGAATCCTATGGGTATTAGAATACTATAACTTGACGCCTCGATATCAATATGCCTTTTTTAAGGGACGCAGTACATCTGATACATTTAATAGTTTTGTTATCGATTTACTATTAGCTCGTCATAGAAAACATAGTACTATAGCGGTTTTTCTTGATATTCAACGGGCTTATGATTCCGTACCTTTGAACATATTATGGGAAAAACTTGCAACTCTTAAGATTCCTGAGGGATTTATTAGCATTCTCAGACAACTTCTGACTTATCGAACACTCCGATTTAAATCGACACCTTATACAATCCACCTCGGCAGGTAAGTAATGGGTTACCACAGGGCGATATTCTGAGTGGTATTCTTTTCGCTCTTTTTATGAAAGATTTTGAAGCGGTCATTTTACGTCATGCTCGACTACAGGCGTATGCTGACGATTTTTTGCTTTATTGTACACATGAAGATCTACAGCTCTGTAGACAACATATTAGTTTCACACTTCATGAAGCTAGAACATGGTTAGAGGCCCATGGGTTAAATCTTTCCATAGCGAAATGTCGAGCAATGATATTTACACATCACCGAACCTATGACCGATCGCCACTTGCTTTTGATCAGTATGAAATACCAGTGGTTAGTCACCATAAATATCTTGGGTTATTTATCGATCAAAAACTTACATGGAAACATCATTTTTTATATTTGCGTTCGAAGAGTGAACGGTATATTCAGGTAATACAGGCCGTAACCCGCAGGCAATGGGGGGCAGATCCCGTTGTGGTGCTATCTTTGTACAAAACCACTATTAGGACGATATTGGACTACGGATCACATATTTTTGACGTAGCATCTTCTACTAACTTGAATATTCTTAACACTTGTCAATATAAAGCAATACGCTCCTGTATTGGAGCTTTAAAGTCCACACCTACCAATGCACTTTTAGTTGAAGCCTGCGAAGCTCCCTTACAAGTACGTAGAAAAATACTTGCGACGATATATTTACTTAAAAAGTTTTCTTTAACAAGTCATCCTTTAATTCTGAAGTTACAGTTACTCTCGGAGTATTATTCCGTTCGGCGCCAGGGTTTACGCAGATTGCCCGTACTGTTTCATGCTTTTAATACATTGAAGTCGAAACAGTGTACCTTAATACACAGTGTTACTTTACTACCCTATACCTTACCCTATCAGGTTTCTTATTTTAAGCCTCAAATAATTTGGCCTCTGCGTAATGGCTCTACTAACGTTCCTTGTCTGCAGGGGACCGAGATATGTCCTGTTAAAAGAGTGAAATTTTCTCATATTCCACGAAGCATAAACGGAACATTTTTACAGATGGGGCAAAGAACATTAATGGAGTTGGTTCCGCTTATTATATACCTTCTCTAAATTTTAAAGAACAATATGGTTTGCCTAGTGACTTTTCGATTTTTACGGTGGAGTTATTCGCCATACAGCAAGCTTTACTTTTTGTTCAGCGACAGGGATATACGCGAGCTACAATCTATACGGATTCGCTGAGTGCATTACAATCTTTGGTTTCGTATGAGTTATCCTATAATTGGTATATATACAATGTCAAGAGTCTCCTTTATATGCTTGACAACGTCGGTATTTCCATAACTTTAGTATGGGTACCAGGTCATGTGGGTATCGACGGTAATGAAAAAGCAGATTGTCTTGCAAAACAAGCTTCTCGTCTTCCTGTTCCGAATACTAACAATATAGTTCCAGCTTCTGATTATGTAGTTGTTATCCGACAGGAGGGGCGCTAAGACTGGCAGAATTTCTGCCGCCAGACTGCACAAGTCAAAGGTAACTTCTATTATCATTTACAACCAACACTTTTAGTTAAACCTTGGTTTATACGAGGATCTTATACTAGACGACATATTATTAACATCATTCGGTTACGGTTTCATCATGCCCTTACACCACAATATCGATCCCGTTTCCATTTAACGCAGGATACAAACTGTTTGTGTGGTCCAAATATCCGTAATGGCGACTCCAACCACATTTTATTTGAATGTGCTTTATATGCTAACCCTCGTAAAACTCTTTTGACTAAACTCAAGCGACTCAAGCAGGTTTTTCCTACCAGTGTTTCTTGTTTGCTCTGTAATCCTACAGTCGAGATTATTCGAGTGCTAAATTTGTTTCTAGATGAAGCCAATATCGTGTTATAATTCTGTCTGTAATATAGGGTGAGAATTGATCATGCTTTTGGAGGTTCTATTCGAGTGATTCCTCATATCATTAGTGTATTACTTGTGAGTGCTATTTTGGATTCTTCGTGTGGGTGAAGCTTTAAGACGCAGTGTGATTGCAAGATTGGAAGTTTCCCGTATGACAACAGTCTACTCTAGCAATATATGGTTGTTATGTGATATAGTGCAGTTCAGTGTTTTGTGTTTTTCTACTGGCAAGCTCAAGCGTCAATTATTGAACTGAAGTTTTCATTTATACTAGTGTGTTTACATGAGTAAGAGAGTATTGACTGGGTGAAATGTCGTAGACACAGCCCATAAGCATCAGCAAGCAAGCAAGCAACTGGAGAAGGGCGGTAGGCACAAAGCACTGACTCCTGAAACATCCGAGGGAGGAACACGGGCGAATTCTAGCTATGTCAGTTCGAGTGAGGTAAAACTGACAGCAAAAAAGAAAAGGTTTTCATATTGAAAGTTCAATTTGTTGGCGACCCAGGCACGTTAGTGACCTTCGTACTGTATTTGATTTTGATAGTTGTCAACAAGGCTGTGAGCAAAGCGGTTGGAGAATCAAAACTACGTCTTCTGATTGGTATGCTGCAGCCAATGGGATTGTGATCTCCAACCGAAGTTAAGATCATCTTTTTAAATCAGTGCTTTTGATATGTTTTTTTGAAGCTATGGCCAAGTTAAAAGAACTACATATTTCTGGATTTAAAAACGACGATGAATTACACTGTGTGATATTGCAAGCAATACGATCTATTGGAGTTAAGCATACATTCAAGAAGTGTCCTTTCTGCAAACGTTCCCATGTAAGTAAATGTTCGTGACGTATTTAACCTTATCCGATCCTAGTAAGAAAATAAGTTCCGATTGAACAGCCGTCAGTAAGTAGAGAGCATAAATTTGAGGCATATCAGTGATTTGCTTCGTGCTTATGACATCCGTGAATTGAAATAACTATATTTTTACTTGTTCGATGTATGCAGATTGAAAGCCCATGTACGCCCAAGGAAAACTGGAAGGTTGCTGCCTCACATCAGAGTCTAGAAAATATATATTAGCCTACATGCACAATCAACAAAAATTAGCTGTCTCAGAAGATTTTTATTTTTCAAAATCCTTTTGTTTGAAATAGGATGCACATATTGTACAAGTGGTAGGATTCCTAGTATCATCTCTTAGACCACCGGCTGTTTACAGTTTACGAATATCCTCACGTTTCAAGAACGTATACAATTAAATAATTTTTTGTAAGGTTGAGTGTACATAAGAGGTAAACTTAATGACATACAAGTTGGATCATGATTCTTTACAGTGAAATACGTTTGCTAGATTTTTTTCTTAAAACAACCATCACCATGCTAGATTTTGCAGACAGAAAAAATTAGAATATCTTGGTAATTAACTTCCCTGTTTAAGAGGATGTAAAATGGACGATTACTGTGAGTTCACTATTTTACACTACCTTCAACGACGCCTTATCAGGAACTACTGCAAGAGCATTATCAAAAAAAAAAAAAAAAAAAGCAGAGATTTGGTGTGACTTTTACTCTACTGACGCTATGATCAGCAGAGAATGGTCAGTTTCCAACTACGAGTTACGTCATCTTGTTACTAGATTTGCGGTACATGGTTTTCACCATAAAATTTGCCGCACAGCCAAGTTTCATGCACCTACCGTGAACTGTGTATGATCTCTCTGCGATAATACTTGTGATCGTTACCATCTCAATAAGTGCCCGAAGAGGAAATCTTGGAAAGAATTATGCGACTAGTTATTTATTCCTTATTGTAACATATGGCCGTTGGCTGCAATAAATTCTATTATTATTAGGTTCATAAAGATGAGTGTGTCCTTCTTTGAAAGCAGTAATAAATTTATTTAATTGTTTCTATAGTGTTTGGTAGGCCCACCTGGAAACCTTGGGGAACGAGGGATTTATTGGTAGAATTTTAACACTCTTGATGTAAAGTATTCCTTTGGTATGAAGAGACCAACGTGAGTGCTTTTTTTAAATATGTGTTTCATATCTAGGTTAGATATTTTCAAGTCTGCTAGATTGGAAGTTTTGCACAATACAGTAGAGGAGACTGTTGAATTGAGTAATGTATGTTAATACCAAGTGGTCTGCTTCAGGCTTAACTTCCCCATCTGATGAAGGAATCCCCACCAACAGCATCATCGTCTCCCTCAATTTGAAAATTGCAAAGAGGTTTAGACCTGATTCCAGGCTGTAAGCACGCAATGTAGTGATTAGAAATTGTATACCACCACTCCCACCCTGCCTGGCAACTTTCTGATGGTGAATTTTCACCAGTGATACTCGAACTGCCTGATCTCAGTGTCAGACCGTCAAGACTTGACAGATTAACGATCGTGGCCTCCATGATACTACTGGTGTTCCTATTTTATATTTCTTTGTCTGTCAGAGTTATAATATTGTTTTAGATCCCTTGCACATTTGCTTGAGGCTGAAACATTGTTTCTAGTTCTTACATTTGTTCTGCTTAAATTTTGTTAAATATGTCTTCCAGTGTTTATTCTGTTGGTATTTGCTTGCCTTTAAATGATTTTTTATGGGGGAAGAAGTTTTTTAAAATTCTGTCGAATTTGTGCAGGCTAAGTCCTCTAAAATCAAACTGCTTTTTCGTGTTGAGGTAACAAAGATAGGGTTTATCAAACCCAGGTGTTAATTAATGTTGATAAGATGTTTAAAAAATTTTTTTTCCAAAAAATTCCCCCGATTCTCTTTTTACTCAAAGGAATGTTTGTGAAACTTCCGCTGACCATTTATGGAAGATAGGGTACAGAGATCCAATATGGTGTGGCTTGGTCAATGTATTAAATAATAAACAAGGGTTGGAGAAACAAGAGGATAGAAGATTATTGGTCTAGACAGGTTAGGATATGGTCTGGATAAGACCTTTGGTCTTGGGGCGAGCAAAAGGGCTGTGTGGACATACATTGGCAGCCTTGTGTCATGCACTCTGACATCGTGTGAACTGCACCATGTTGTAGGTATTCCTAATCTCTCTTTTTCATTCCCATTAGTAAAGTTGAGGAAAAGAAGAAATTATGTAGAGAATTAATGAAAAAAATAAAAAAAACAAATATTAATAATATGTCTACTGTATGGTAAATTAGTTTGTCATCTTTATGAACTAGGCATTCAGTAAGTAGATCTGTTTAGAAATGTATGTTTTATGACAGCAATAAATCCCATGCAGTGATACAGTACAGTACCGTGTCCATTGATGTCTTTCTAGCATATTTGCAAAATTTTCTGTTGTTAATCTGTAAGGGTCTTCACTTTTATCTTATCATGACGGATAATTGGTGTCTTTATCGGTTGTGAAATTAGGGCAGTAATGTCCTTTCGTACATTTATCAGTAAAACGAGAATTGGAAGTTAACTTAGGCGTATAGAAAATAGCCTATTTGAGAAGGGAGTTAATTGCTACATTGGAGGCAGATAATGGAAAATGAGTCTAAACAGTCT
Organism: Anabrus simplex; assembly: GCF_040414725.1. Classification (NCBI taxonomy): domain Eukaryota; kingdom Metazoa; phylum Arthropoda; class Insecta; order Orthoptera; family Tettigoniidae; genus Anabrus; species Anabrus simplex. The sequence goes on along the minus strand of NC_090276.1, from coordinate 102,199,591 downwards.
GTGATTTCAAGAAAAGAAAAGCTGGAGGATTTGGGTGGAACAGTGATAGTAGCTGTTGACCTTTAAAACATAAACATATCAAAAGTCCACCTGCTGGCCTTTACAGCCTGCGATGCTCTTGCTCAAACAGTTCAATACCAGTAGAGATGGTTTGGTGCCATAGCAAGCAATCCTTGGCAGGTGTGACCTAAGGGTTGATGTTTGTGACCTTTATGGTTTTTATAACGGGGGTCTTGTGCCGGAGGAAAGTTTACCGCATAGGAATTGGAGACTAGCTCGATAGCTGCAGTCGCTTATGGCTGGTTTACACGTGGACAGTGTTTAGTACAGTAGTAAGTAGTAAGTTACTACTTAACTCACGTAGGCTTGCTTAAACATAAGACAGCGTTTAGTACAGTGGTACATGGCAGTTTGTCACTCAAGCCACGTGATTCAGTCGTTCCTGTGTCGTCAACTAGATCAGAGATAAGATGGACGGCCATCAACAACGTGTTAGATAACATTTTAGAGGAAGTTGAGGATGAGGTGACCAAAGTTAGGAGAAAAAGAGAATGGGAGCGAAAATGGATTACCAGAAGGAATAATCTCGGGGCAAGTACAATTCTCTTTAAATAATTAGCCGAGGAGGATCGACAGGAATATATGTTATCCTTGCGAATGTGACAAGTAACATTTAATGAGTTACCGGTACTGCATAAAGTTGAACCAATGATACAAAAGATAGATACCATCATGCGTAGAGCATTAATAACAAAGCTGAAACTGCATATCGTGCTGTACATGCTCGCGACGGGAAATAATGTCCGAAGCCTTCATCATTTCTTCAGAGTTTCCAAAGCCAGTATATCTTTAACGATTCCGGAAGTATATGAAACTATATATATATATATATATACACACTGCTCTGAAAGATTTCATACAGGTAAGGAAAAATACAAACACATATTGGTTACAATATTACATATAAGCAATTGTTTAGCAAACCGACTATTATCAAAGGTTTATTGCTTTTAAATATCAGTGAATACACATCAAAAACCTATCACAATAATTAGTATAGTTTCAATTCTGCAGTGACTTAAAAGCTTCTGTCCATCTAGCCATTGTTGTCGGCAATTAGAATGAACAATCAAAAGAAAAGAGGAACTCACAACGATGATCAGCTCCGTAGCTTTACCCACAACTTATGAACTTGACTAAATTGCGCCCGTTCGCACGTGGTAAGTTGCAAGTACAGTGCTCCCCCACTACTCCGATGGGTGCGCACGCAGCTGGTGAGAAGTCTACTTGAAAGGAAAAATAGACTGGATTCTATTCCACTTGACTAAATTGTTACTTAATCGTTTACTTACCACTTACCACTAAAGTCACAGTTCACACGCTGCAAGTCACTTAAAATTAAGTTAAAAATTTAGTTACCACTAAATTACTGTCCGCGTGTAAACAGGCCATTAAGTGCAGCCAGTATCCAGTATTCAGGAGATAGTGGGTTCGAACCCCACTGTCGGCAGCCCTGAAGATGGTTTTCCATGGTTTCCCCATTTTCACACCAAACAAATGCTGGGTCTGTACCTTAATTAAGGCAACGGACACTTCTTCCCACTCCTAGCCCTTCCCTGTTCCATCATCGCCATAAGACTTGTCTGTGTCGGTGCGACGTAAAGCATCTTGAAAAAAAAAAAAAAGAGGGTGAGGAAACCTAGTGTCGCTCTTACAGCACACGTGCCTAGTCCACCAATGACCACTGATAGTCTTCTACACTGTTCATGCACTCTTTCCCAAGAACTGCAAGTTTAGAGACATGGTTCTCCCTTTTGATATTTTAGATTGAACAAAGTTTCTGCTTATGAAAATGTTGAAGTTTCTTGATGTCACAGCGGTGCAGCATCCAGGTGAAGCATTGAGTAACATTGTGATGATGACTCCTTTATTCACCATGAGTTTGGTATGAACTGTTCTAAAGACCCAATTGGATAGCCGACCAGATGCCAAATGAGGAGCATGGAGTCTGTTTTCCATATTCTCCTTTGAGGTGTATCATTTTGCCAAGATGTTCCCAAGGTATGAGAAGTGATCTTTCTGTTCAAGAATGATGTCTGAGATGTCTGCACGACAGGCTGGACAAGAATTTTTTTTAAATTGATGTTGAGGCCAAAACAATCATATGTACTCTTGGAACCACTGACTGACTGACTGACTGACTGCTGCAGCTCCTCATGGGTAAGAGCAAGTGATGCAATTTCATCAGCATAACTTACTGCTGTTCAGTTTTCATGGTCACACGAGTTAAGTGACATGAACAAAATCTTGCCAATGTGAGGAGACTTCTGTCAAGATGTTACACTAAATCATAAATAAATTAAACAAACATATTACTCATCTTTATGAACCTAATGAGTCACCATACAGTAATGTGTAAAAGCCACATATAGAGCAAAGAGTGTTGGGCCGAGTGTTATCTGTGCACTTTTTATCGATAGATTTGTGTACGGGTTTGAGGAGTAAGGAGGGAGCAATTCCGGTTCCAGTAGTACTGCCAACTGAATGGAAATGAAATCAGAATTGAATCAATAATATGATTGATATGAATTTTGCTAAACCTTTGTTATCTTAAGCCAACAACTGTGTCACACACACATTATATAACATTATATAACATTTCTGGATGTGAATCTTATTCCTAGAGTGAATTCTATAGTTTGGCTTTGCTTGCGTAAATAACAACAGTACTAGTATTGTCACCGGTTGGTGGGACGGAGAACTGAAACTACAGTGTGTTTGGAAATGTAAATTTTAATTTTTTTTATTTGTCTGAAGGATTTAATTTTTTTTTGCAACTCTGGACTCTACTGGAATTTTATGTAACCGCAAGAAATATTGAACTGTATGAACATTTCAACATGCAAAAGTGTTTTGAAGTGATTTTTTTAAAATGTAGTTTTTATGTAATCTGATGTCAAATTTGTAAGGTGATTATTTTGGAGCATCCTGTACCTATACTGCAAGCACGGTTTCCTATGATGAAATTTTGGTGTTGTAATCGTAATGTTCCAGAACTTGTGCAATTGCTAACGATGTTAAAATGACCATATATGGTCACAAGATTTCCTACTGGCAAAAAGGTCCAGGAATCTAGGGTAAGTTTGATCTTTTTGGTTGATTGTAATCGGGCCATTTCCGGCCTTGTGGCCGGCTTCGAAAAATTATGCGTGAGCTCGGCGCCATTTTCCATCCGACCGCCCTCGCGAGCGTTCGCGCTCAAGGGCTACCCTCGGGAACTCCTGCCTTCCGAAGTAAGTGTTATTTCAGTGTTTTTGCAATGTTATTCTCAATGTTTTCCGGTTTCGTTTCATTTAGTTTAATTCCTTTTGTGTTTCATTATTTCTTCGCTTAATGTCATCTTAAAAGTTTAATTTGATGAGTCCGAGTTTACCCTAGGTTCCAATTGCCGTACTTTCAATTCTTTCATCCATTAAATACTTTCGCTTTAAACTATACCTTTAATGTAGCATCACCTTCATTGTTAAATCAAGTTTTATGTTAAGTTATTTAGGTATGTCTTGTTTCCGTGTCGTGGAACTGTATTTTGTAAAACTTTCTTGTCATTTTTAATAGAGTTGAGCTAGAGGGTGTTTCTTGTAAGTCTTTTCTCCCCCATAACGTCATACGTTCCATGTACCTCGATAAGGGCTTCCCGCAGCTTCCACATCCTGTCTTAGTTGTCATTTTTAGGCCTGTAAGTGTTCCCTGTTTTGGTTTATATGAATTCTCCGCCACTGCGTCATATTTCTACCTCCTTATTCATATTATTAAGTATTATCTTATTTACTACAAGTATTATTATATTATTTACTACTGGTATTATTTTATTACTTCATTATTATTATTATTTATGTACGCGCTCGAAATCGCGGTTACAAGTATGTAAAGGGTACGCCAGATATCGCACAGCGATGCATAAGCGATTCATAGTTTGTGTTTCAAAGGTTGCCAGTACGAATCTCGAAGATTGGCGAGTTTGACCAATTCAGCACTAGGGTGTAAATCTATCCAGAAAAGGTGCGCAGATAATACACACCCTTGTTGCAATCAATGTATGATAGGAAAAGCATCAGATGTTTTCCTGATGGAGAACCTGACCAGAGATACCATCATATCCATAACTATGATAAGCAGTTCTCAATGCAAAGGTTTGTTTGCAGCAGCGTGAGCAAAGGTAACCAATCTCCATGTCTGGAGAAAGTTTTTACCTTGATACCTCACACAGCCAACATCATTTTGAATTTGTTGGATATAAGATGAACTTTGTCTTCCTTTATTAACTCTGCAGTGGTTGCACGCGACTCTGTCATAGAAGATCGCCATTTCGTTTCTTAGCCAATTATGCTATCCCAATTTTTCATTAAGGATTTACTGTACATTAATTTCAGGACATTTTGAAATGAATTAATGAATCTAATTTATAGATATAAAAGCAATTAATGATGAACATGAGGCAGTAGAGTAGTAACCTAACAAGTTTCTCTGGCATAACCAAGAGGCACAGTTATATGTCAGTCTTTTCGATAGTCCAAGTGTCCTTGTTATTTTTGTGTGGTTCCTTTTCTTGGAGCACATAAGTATAGTATGCCAATTAGGTCCTTTATTTTACATATGTCGGTAGATCGAGCGTCCATTTATCTGTCGTAGTTCGTTTGAACCTCTTCAATTTTCCTCGTTTGTGCACTCCACTATAGTAGATCAAAGAATAGGTCCCATCTTTTTTTAGGAGTTTTAGCAAGCTTTGCAACACCTTTCACACCAGGTAAATGAGTGATATTTTTTTTTGTTGCCATATTTGAATATTTCTTGGAGGATTATCTTTATGCCACTTAGAAACTCCCATTTTGTCCTAGGAAATAATCAGTCATTTTCTCCTGCTTTTTCACTACTGTTTGTGTCTTGTTTAGTTTCTGTACTTTTGCTTCTGATTTCTAGAATATCTTCATCCTCACTGTACAATTCATTAATCATCATCATCATCTTTCTCAAGCAAACTCTGCGCAATCCTTCTGTCCTCAAGGCTATCAAGGTTATTGTTTCTTTGCTTTCTACTAGTTTTCGGTCCAAAAAGTATGAAAAATTTACATTTTAGGAAGAAACTATGCAATCTCAGACATTCTGAAGAATAACTGCTGCAATAATCTTGAAGATTACACTTCAAAATGGGAACTTATGTTGTAGCGGTGAAGTTCGCGTGGCGTCTATCAGACACTTGTGCAACAGTGACTAACCACAACACGAGTTATAAGCTATAAATTTCATTTTTGTTCCGTATGGAAGTGCAGTGATGTTAAATTATATTACTTGATATATTGTATTGAAAAGGTTGTCAGTTTATTCTTACAACATGAGTTAGACTACCACTGGCATGCTGATGCTTTATGTTGGCTGTGAATAGTTACTTGTAAGGTAGATGGCATTTTTGGTCAGATGCCTTGGTAGTTTACTCTCAGTGACAGATATAAACTAGTGTGATGTCCGTCAGGCACCGTGGCCGTGCTTTCTCTCTAGTTAATAAGATAACCTCCATGCCTCAGTATGTTTTACTTGGCTGCATCTTCATCAGAATTTTTTTTTTCCACAGGATCTGTTCTTGTATTTTCATCACGACTTATTCGTCTTTTTCATTCAGCTAAACATTCGCCTGTGGCACCAGAGCTTGAAAGCTTCAAGTCTGCACTCTTCATATTTCCTCTCATCTGTACAAAGCTGTGCTGTTTTCCTGACTTCAGTATTCAAGCTGTTGGATGTCAGGAGACGCCTCTGTTTGAAAAAGGCTTTCTTTGGCGTGCAGGATTCGACAATTGGTATCAGCCTTGCTTTCCTGTCAGATGTAAATTTACTGCCCGGGTAACAAAAGTTGTTCGAGGGATGTTCCACCATTCAACATATTTAATATATTTTTAAATATATTTTTGCACTAACTTTATCGAAGCTCATTCAGTGTTGCTTGTATGTATTCATTGAATATCACTGGGGACGTACACCAACCCTGTCCAACACCTTTCCTGATCGTTTTGGGCATCATAAAGTTCTATATATGAGAATTCTTGCTCTGGAACTAATTCCAATATTTTTCAGGATATCAAGCATTCCATCCTAGTGAACACTGTCACATGCCTCTTCCAAGTTGACAAGGGGTACGTAGGTGAGTTGACTTCAGACGTGCCAACTCGCCCGATTTTAAGGGGGAGACTCCTGATTTTTTTTCTTCCCTCTCTCTTTCTCTCTCTCTCTGTCTCCTGATCGCAGAGACTTATCTCCCGATTTTGGGACCAGATTTAGTCTTCCTGAATTTTTTGAAATTCAAGCTTTTTCCTCATTCTTTAAGTAGCTGGACAGAACTAATGTTTAGTAGGCACTGCAAGGCAAATGTAATCATTTGGTGGTATTCTGTAACTTAATGCTTTTTATTTTGTAATTTCCACAAAGCAGTACCGACTGAGAGGCTATTTTTAGCATATTTACAAGGACAGAAACACGGTTCAGGTCACTGCTTTCCGAAAAATAATTCTCTAAAAAACATTTATGCTTTGAGCTTAAGTTTAGTTCATTTATGAAGATTCCTAAGGCAGTTACAATGAAGAATTGTGTGTTCTAAAGCTCAGAAACATGCATTGTTTCAGTATTTATGAATAAATAAATAAATAAATAAGAGAAATTACATAATTGAGGTATAATGTGTTAAATATTCTTCATGTCATGGTTTGTCTCCTTATTTTGACTTTTGAAAATTGGCACATCTGTGACTTTGTTTGTGTCACCGGTTGGTGGGACGGAGAACTGAAACTACAGTGTGTTTGGAAATGTAAATTTTAATTTTTTTATTTGTCTGAAGGATTTAATTTTTTGCAACTCTGGACACTACTGGAATTTTATGTAACGGCAAGAAATATTGAACTGTATGAACATTGCAACATGCAAAAGTGTTTTGAAGTTTTTTTTTTTAAATGTAGTTTTTATGTAATCTGATGTAAAATTTGTAAGGTGATTATATTGGAGCATCCTGTACCTGTACTGCAAGCACGGTTTTCTATGATGAAATTTTGGTGTTGTAATCGTAATGTTCCAGAACTTGTGCAGTTGCTAACGATGTTGAAATGACCATATATGGTCACGAGATTTCCTATTGGCAAAAAGGTCCAGGAATCTAGGGTAAGTTTGATCTTATTGGTTGATTGTAATCGAGCCATATCCGGTCTTCCGACCGGCTTGGGAAAAATGATGCGTGTGCTCGGTGTCAATTTCCATCCGACCGCCCAAGCGAGCGTTCGCGCTCGAGGGCTACTACCCTCGGGAACTCCTGCCTTTCCGAAGTAAGTGTTATTTCAGTGTTTTTGCAATGTTATTCTCAATGTTTTCCGGTTTCATTTCATTTAGTTTTAATTCCTTTTATGTTTCGTTATTTCTTCGCTTAATGTCATCTTAAAAGTTTAATTTGATGAGTCCGAGTTTACCCTAGGTTCCAATTGCCGTACTTTCAATTCTTTCATCCATTAAATACTTTCGCTTTAAACTATACCTTTAATGTAGCATCACCTTCATTGTTAAATCAAGTTTTATGTTAAGTTACTTAAGTATGTCTTGTTTCTGTGTCGTGGAACTGTATTTTGTAAAACATTCTTGTCATTTTTAATATAGTTGAGCTAGAGGGTGTTTCTTATAAGTCTTTTCTCCCCCATAACGTCATACGTTCCATGTACCTCGATAAGGGCTCCACGCAGTTTCCACATCTTGTCTTAGTTGTCATTTTTAGGCCTGTAAGTGTTCCCTGTTTTGGTTTATATGAATTCTCCGCCACTGCGTCATATTCCTATCTCTTCATCATTATTATTTCTATATTATTATTATTATTATTTATGTGTAACTGTAGTTGTCCTGAAACTAGCAGTTACAGTTTGCTTCCTGCAACCAGACAGCTCTTCTGTTAGAAATGTGTGTATTTGTTTCCGGCAAGTATCGTAGAAATGTTGTAAATAAGACCTTTCACATGAGATGAGCTCCATCTTCTTTGGAATTGGAACAGTTATTGTTCAGATACATACATTTCTTAACCAACTTGTAAATTAACTCATGTGCGTTGTTGCTAGCACTGTTGATTAGAACAGCTGGAATGCTATCTAATCCTGGTGCCTTATTTTTCTACTGCTCTGCTCATAAACGTAAGTGCCCCTTGTACAGCTACACTTTCTTTGCTGTATTTTCTTAACCTTCTTGGAGCCTGGAGCCGATCTGGTCGGCCACTCACCATCAGCTGGAAGAAGCCAGAGCTCCGCCTCCACTCTACTATTGTAAAGTGCCAGGCCGTTTTTTTGTGGAAATACATGCATTTTAACATTCACGTATATCTACCGGTCCATGGCAAATACCGACAAATTTTCTACAAGTCTACTACATAGGTATAAAATAAACAACTGATGCAGTGATGTAAAAAATTAAAAAGTACGATGTTGATATTATGGTTGTCGATAACTTTTACTTTTCAACAACAATAAAGGTGTATTAATTTAATCCACCTATTCAATATGTTGGACAGACTGGGAGAAGTTTTATGACAAGATACATGGAACATGTTAATGTGGAAAAATGTAGGAAATACTCAGCGATGAGTTTGCATATGAGGGAGACTGGTCACAGATTTGAATCCATAGAGAAAGACCTAGCGATAATTAGAAACATAGAAAAAGGGAGAATGTTGAACGAATTAGAAAGTTTTTATATCTATTTAGATCAGACGTACAATAAGCAACAGAATCTTAATGAAACCACGGACAGTAAAAGTATGTTACATGAATTAATGCCGAAATTATTAAAGTCAGTTAGTTTGAATAAATTCAGGATACCTAATATATTTAATTCTTCATACTCTAATACTCCGCCCATACTTACAGATATTAGGCCTACTTCCAGCAATACGGTTGACTCCGCCCCTTTGTCAGCCTCGTCACAATTGACTCCACCCATCCTCTTCTCCCTTCCACACGCCCCTATTCCTTCCCCTCCGAGTTCAAGCCCTATATTCTTAAGAATGGTGTCTTGTGTTGTCCTGCTCGTGGTCGGAGAGACCCCAAAATTGTAGTCCCAACTAACCTGGTCCCGGCTCTCTTCAAATACTTTCATGAATCCCCAGTGGGCGGTCATCTGGGCGTTTTCAAAACAAGAGAAAAAATCCGTAACCACTTTATTTGGAAATCCATGGATAGTGAGATCCGTACCCTTATCAAGTCCTGTAAGATTTGAAACATCAGTAAACCTGCCCCGAATACTCGTCTAGGTCTCTTGTCTTCTGAGCAAGCTTCTCGCCCCATGGAAAGACTGTTCATAGACTATATTGTGCCTTTCCCGAGATCTCGGAATGGTCATCGTTTCATACTCGTGTGTGTTGACGCCTTTTCGTGTTTCACGTGGCTGTTCCCCACTCGGATGGCTAACGCCAACACTACCATCTCGTGCTTGAAACAGATATTCGCCTCGTTTGGACCCTGTCAATTCTTGGTAAGTGATAACGCAAGAGCCTTTACTTCGGCCCAGTTCCGGAATTTCTGTTTTGATCTATCCATTGCTCATGTAACCACTACCCCGTATTACCCGAAGCCCAATTATGCTGAGAGAGTGAATCGTAACCTGCGATCTGCCCTAATCGCTTATCACTCCAAGTGAGGAGTTTTGGTATTTCTAGAATTTGGAGGAAGGTATGGTGTACATGATTTGGTGGATAGACTACAAATTGTCTAATCATCTGCGAAAGAAGGCATTTTGAAGTGCAATGTGACAATCCATGTGGATTTTGTGATATTTATTCAAGAGGTGGATCTATATTATTTTTGAAAATTATATGACAGTTTGTGTTGGTTGAATGTAGCAAAGGCTTTTCAGTCTGTCAAACACATAGCAAATACAATGTAAATTAAAACACTAAAAGCATATCTGTAAAACACACACTAACATACAAAGAATGACATGTTTCGTTCTACAAGAACATCCTCAGATTCTATCAAATCACTTAAAATAAGCTTATATATGTACAGTATTGTTTACGTAGCGTAAACTTGTCAATGATAGAGAGATGAGTGATAACATGAAACAGTAATGACAAAAAATAAATTATATACAATTATAATATAGTGAAAAACTTACGCATTTATCTAGACTGCCGATGTTAAGTCTGTTGTCACCAAACACTATTTCAGGACTGTGGTCATGGAAAGTTTGTGGTGAGCCACGCTGTGCGTGGGGAGGGGAGGGCAGGACAGGGAGGGGCCTAGTAGATCGATGTGGATCTCTCCTATTGGATGATAAAATCGGGTAGACTATAGAGTGGAGAGGGGGGGGGGGGAGAGAGATGCAGGGCGGAGCGGCTGGAGCGCTGTGGAACTTTCCATCAACATTGGAGGGGGGGAGAGATGTTATTGACCTATTTCATGTTAATTGTACCTGTATGTAATATGGATGAATGTAATTATTATAATTTTTATTATTTATAATAGGTGAATGAAGTACGGAACGGTATTATTATTATTATTATTATTATTATTATTATTATTATTATTATTATTATGAAAAAAGCAATTCACCTTCCGTCAACATTGGAGAGGGGAGAGAGGTTATTGACCTTTTCCATGCGAATGTACCTTTATGTAATATGGATGAATGCAAATTAAAAATTTTAGTTGAATAAAGTAAGGGACGTTATTATTATTATTATTATTATTATTATTATTATTATTATTATTATTATTACTATTATTATTTACGATAGAAGCAATTTAAGGAGTAGGTGTTGTCAGATATTATGCGAGTAGAGCAAATAGGGGGGAAAATTATTTAAATGTGTATTATTATTATTATTATTATTATTATTTACGATAGAAGCAAATTAAGGAGTAGGTGTTGTTAGATATTATGTGAGTAGAGCGAATAGGGGGGAATTATTTAAATGTGTATGCTCATTCAGGTTATTGGCATTAGTATTTTTTGCGACGTAAATTTCTATTGCTTCTTTTATATTCAAAGATTTACTTTTATTTTCGAAGTGTAAAATTTTTAGATCAGTGTTGATGTCTGTGAAATGGTGTGAACAGTCGTAGATGTGCTCCCCGAAGGCTGAATGCCGATTATATCTGATCGCGTTTTTGTGTTCTTTGTATCTTGTATATAAATTACGTTTTGTTTGACCTATGTATGTGGCGTTGCAGTTAGGTTCTTGGCATTTGAGTTCATACACTCCTGACTTTGAGAAAGGGTCCTTTTTGTTTAAGTTGCACCTGCTGAAGTGTCTCTGTAGTGTGTTATTCGTTCGAAAAGCTACTTTTAAACCTTGTTTCTTGAAAATGTTAGCTACTTTGTATGTGTTATTGTTAACATAGTTGAGAACCACGTAGTTTTCTTTGTCGTGTGTGGTGCTTTCCCGGCGACTTTTCTTATGTTTATTTAAAAGTTTATCCACTGTGCCTGGAGGATGGTTGTTTTCTTTCGCGATTTGTTTAATTATTTGCATTTCTTCATTGAAATCTGTTGTGCTCATTGGTATGGAAATAGCTCTATGTATCATTGTATTCAGTCCTGCTATTTTGTGTGTGTATGGGTGGTTCGAGTTGTTGTCAATAGTATGTGACGTCTGAGTGGGCTTTCTGTATACCTTGTAAGATAGGTTGTCATTATTCCTGTTGATTGTGATGTCCAAATAGTTTATTTTCTTGTTATTTTCTGGTTCCATTGTGAAGCTGATGGATTTGTGTAAAGAATTTAGTGTGTTTAATAACTGGTCTGCATTAGTGACGTCATTATCATATATGCATATGACGTCATCCACAAATCTGCTCCAATGTAAGATTCCTTTTGAAAGCTGGCCCATTAAGAACATGTTTTCGAAGTTATTGAGAAAAATGTTTGCTATTATACCTGATAACGGTGAGCCCATGGCTAACCCTTCTGTTTGGCAATAGATTTTGTCGTTAAATGCAAAGCAATTTTGGTGTAGTGTTGTTCTAAGAAGGTTAATAATTTCTTTGGTTTCTTGTAGAGAGGTGTTTTCCTTAAGAAGGTTTTCGATAATTTTAATGGATTCATCTATTGGTATGTTGGTGTACATGTTAGTGATGTCAAAGGATATCATACGTGTGCTCTCTGTTATTTTAAGTTTATTTAATTCTTTAATTAGTTCTAGGCTGTTTTTAATTGATCTGTCTCCTTTAAGTGAAATTTTCTCTTTTAGAATGATGTTCAGTTGTTTGCTTACATTGTAACTTGGCGCACCTTTAAAATTTACTATTGGTCTAATGGGACAAAGCTCTTTGTGTATTTTGGGCAGGGCTCTTAGTGTGGGGAGTTTAGGATTTTTGATTATGAGGCTTTCTTTTTCTTGTTTCGTGAAAATTAAGTCTGTTTCCTTGATAGCTTGCTTTATTTGGTTTTGAAATTTATTTGTAGGGTCGCGTTGCAGTTCTTGAATACCGTTGTTGTTGATAAATTCTATTGTTTTTTCTATGTATTCGTCTTTCTTCATTATGACTGTTGTGTTACCTTTATCCGCTTTCGTGATGATAAGGTTGTCGTTTTTAATTTTGTTCTTAACTGTTTTCATTGCCGAGTATTGAGTGGCGTAATTCGGTTGCTTAGTGGAATTTTCATGTGCGATTATTTTTAGGGCTTCGTTGATGGCTACGTTTTTTATTATTTCTCTTTGTGGAGAGGGTATTTTGTCGCAGGCAATTTCTACGTCAGTGATGAGCTGTTTTATGTTGTTTTCGTTATGACGTTCCTGGCAGTTGAATTTGAGACCTTTCTCTAGCAGATCTATTTCATTCTTTGAAAAGGTAGTGTCTGATCTGTTAATTAATCTAGGGTGAAAATTCGCGAGTTTGTTGTGCTTAGCGTTATCTGGACTTTTCTGTTTAATCATTAGGTTACGTATTTTATTGTCAATAACCTTCTGTTTCCGGATTGCTTCCTTTTTAATGTAATCGTGTAAAAAGTTGGAATAGGATGTCCATTGTGTGCGGTGCCAGAAGTTGCTTAGGTTTAAATGGATGCATAGAATTTGTTTATTGATTTGCTGTTCCTTTTTGTACGCGAATTTGATTTCGTTTCTGATCCATAGTAACTGTGATTGAGATGTTGATATTTTAGCAGAAGTTGTTGTGGGTTTAGCTTTTATGGGTATGTACTTAGGAACGAGCTCTAATTCTAGACATTTCTTATTAAATGTGATTGACTTGTCAATGTTCATGATTTTAATTTTAAGTGATTTGAGCTTTTTGGCTTCGTAATTTGCCTGACTGGCCGAATAATTTGTTAAAAATGAAGCCATGTTTTCCAGTGTTGACTTAGTTAAATGTAGCAAAGGCTTTTCAGTCTGTCAAACACATAGCAAATACAATGTAAATTAAAACACTAAAAGCATATCTGTAAAACACACACTAACATACAAAGAATGACATGTTTCGTTCTACAAGAACATCCTCAGATTCTATCAAATCACTTAAAATAAGCTTATATATGTACAGTATTGTTTACGTAGCGTAAACTTGTCAATGATAGAGAGATGAGTGATAACATGAAACAGTAATGACTGAAAAGCCTTTGCTACATTTAACTAAGTCAACACTGGAAAACATGGCTTCATTTTTAACAAATTATTCGGCCAGTCAGGCAAATTACGAAGCCAAAAAGCTCAAATCACTTAAAATTAAAATCATGAACATTGACAAGTCAATCACATTTAATAAGAAATGTCTAGAATTAGAGCTCGTTCCTAAGTACATACCCATAAAAGCTACACCCACAACAACTTCTGCTAAAATATCAACATCTCAATCACAGTTACTATGGATCAGAAACGAAATCAAATTCGCGTACATAAAGAAACAGCAAATCAATAAACAAATTCTATGCATCCATTTAAACCTAAGCAACTTCTGGCACCGCACACAATGGACATCCTATTCCAACTTTTTACACGATTACATTAAAAAGGAAGCAATCCGGAAACAGAAGGTTATTGACAATAAAATACGTAACCTAATGATTAAACAGAAAAGTCCAGATAACGCTAAGCACAACAAACTCGCGAATTTTCACCCTAGATTAATTAACAGATCAGACACTACCTTTTCAAAGAATGAAATAGATCTGCTAGAGAAAGGTCTCAAATTCAACTGCCAGGAACGTCATAACGAAAACAACATAAAACAGCTCATCACTGACGTAGAAATTGCCTGCGACAAAATACCCTCTCCACAAAGAGAAATAATAAAAAACGTAGCCACCAACGAAGCCCTAAAAATAATCGCACATGAAAATTCCACTAAGCAACCGAATTACGCCACTCAATACTCGGCAATGAAAACAGTTAAGAACAAAATTAAAAACGACAACCTTATCATCACGAAAGCGGATAAAGGTAACACAACAGTCATAATGAAGAAAGACGAATACATAGAAAAAACAATAGAATTTATCAACAACAACGGTATTCAAGAACTGCAACGCGACCCTACAAATAAATTTCAAAACCAAATAAAGCAAGCTATCAAGGAAACAGACTTAATTTTCACGAAACAAGAAAAAGAAAGCCTCATAATCAAAAATCCTAAACTCCCCACACTAAGAGCCCTGCCCAAAATACACAAAGAGCTTTGTCCCATTAGACCAATAGTAAATTTTAAAGGTGCGCCAAGTTACAATGTAAGCAAACAACTGAACATCATTCTAAAAGAGAAAATTTCACTTAAAGGAGACAGATCAATTAAAAACAGCCTAGAACTAATTAAAGAATTAAATAAACTTAAAATAACAGAGAGCACACGTATGATATCCTTTGACATCACTAACATGTACACCAACATACCAATAGATGAATCCATTAAAATTATCGAAAACCTTCTTAAGGAAAACACCTCTCTACAAGAAACCAAAGAAATTATTAACCTTCTTAGAACAACACTACACCAAAATTGCTTTGCATTTAACGACAAAATCTATTGCCAAACAGAAGGGTTAGCCATGGGCTCACCGTTATCAGGTATAATAGCAAACATTTTTCTCAATAACTTCGAAAACATGTTCTTAATGGGCCAGCTTTCAAAAGGAATCTTACATTGGAGCAGATTTGTGGATGACGTCATATGCATATATGATAATGACGTCACTAATGCAGACCAGTTATTAAACACACTAAATTCTTTACACAAATCCATCAGCTTCACAATGGAACCAGAAAATAACAAGAAAATAAACTATTTGGACATCACAATCAACAGGAATAATGACAACCTATCTTACAAGGTATACAGAAAGCCCACTCAGACGTCACACACTATTGACAACAACTCGAACCACCCATACACACACAAAATAGCAGGACTGAATACAATGATACATAGAGCTATTTCCATACCAATGAGCACAACAGATTTCAATGAAGAAATGCAAATAATTAAACAAATCGCGAAAGAAAACAACCATCCTCCAGGCACAGTGGATAAACTTTTAAATAAACATAAGAAAAGTCGCCGGGAAAGCACCACACACGACAAAGAAAACTACGTGGTTCTCAACTATGTTAACAATAACACATACAAAGTAGCTAACATTTTCAAGAAACAAGGTTTAAAAGTAGCTTTTCGAACGAATAACACACTACAGAGACACTTCAGCAGGTGCAACTTAAACAAAAAGGACCCTTTCTCAAAGTCAGGAGTGTATGAACTCAAATGCCAAGAACCTAACTGCAACGCCACATACATAGGTCAAACAAAACGTAATTTCCATACAAGATACAAAGAACACAAAAACGCGATCAGATATAATCGGCATTCAGCCTTCGGGGAGCACATCTACGACTGTTCACACCATTTCACAGACATCAACACTGATCTAAAAATTTTACACTTCGAAAATAAAAGTAAATCTTTGAATATAAAAGAAGCAATAGAAATTTACGTCGCAAAAAATACTAATGCCAATAACCTGAATGAGCATACACATTTAAATAATTCCCCCCTATTCGCTCTACTCACATAATATCTAACAACACCTACTCCTTAATTTGCTTCTATCGTAAATAATAATAATAATAATAATAATAATAATAATAATACACATTTAAATAATTTTCCCCCCTATTTGCTCTACTCGCATAATATCTGACAACACCTACTCCTTAAATTGCTTCTATCGTAAATAATAATAGTAATAATAATAATAATAAAAATAATAATAATAACGTCCCTTACTTTATTCAACTAAAATTTTTAATTTGCATTCATCCATATTACATAAAGGTACATTCGCATGGAAAAGGTCAATAACCTCTCTCCCCTCTCCAATGTTGACGGAAGGTGAATTGCTTTTTTCATAATAATAATAATAATAATAATAATAATAATACCGTTCCGTACTTCATTCACCTATTATAAATAATAAAAATTATAATAATTACATTCATCCATATTACATACAGGTACAATTAACATGAAATAGGTCAATAACATCTCTCCCCCCCTCCAATGTTGATGGAAAGTTCCACAGCGCTCCAGCCGCTCCGCCCTGCATCTCTCCCCCCCCCCCCCTCTCCACTCTATAGTCTACCCGATTTTATCATCCAATAGGAGAGATCCACATCGATCTACTAGGCCCCTCCCTGTCCTGCCCTCCCCTCCCCACGCACAGCGTGGCTCACCACAAACTTTCCATGACCACAGTCCTGAAATAGTGTTTGGTGACAACAGACTTAACATCGGCAGTCTAGATAAATGCGTAAGTTTCTCACTATATTATAATTGTATATAATTTATTTTTTGTCATTACTGTTTCATGTTATCACTCATCTCTCTATCATTGACAAGTTTACGCTACGTAAACAATACTGTACATATATAAGCTTATTTTAAGTGATTTGATAGAATCTGAGGATGTTCTTGTAGAACGAAACATGTCATTCTTTGTATGTTAGTGTGTGTTTTACAGATATGCTTTTAGTGTTTTAATTTACATTGTATTTGCTATGTGTTTGACAGACTGAAAAGCCTTTGCTACATTTAACTAAGTCAACACTGGAAAACATGGCTTCATTTTTAACAAATTGTGTTGGTTGGTTATCGCAAAGGTTACTTCAAGAAATCGTGTGTGTTAAAGTAATGTACCTTTACTATTGGTACTGTGTGAAAACGTTCTATCGCTTGCTCCCCAGTGATGTTATATTATTGGTCGAGCAGGGCTCGACTTTCGGGGGGGAGGAAGATGTTACAAGTGAAATATGTAATGCGAGTGGAATGTATTTCTTTTTGAAGTCTTTGTTTGTAAAATGCAATATGATGTTTTATTTTTATTGACCTAGCCTGTACTGTATAATGTTGTAACATAGGCATTTGTAAATAGTAGAATTCTGTCTATAGTTCCTGGAAAGATCTAGAGTTACATAACTTTTGTACAGGGTGTGTTACTTTGTTGGTATGTGTTCTAGAAAGCGTGTTCTGTCTATTCTGGAAAAATACGACTTTCGCGATCATGCGTATTCTAGAATGTTAGTCAAAGTTCTCCATCGAAAGTTGTGATTGGTGAGTCTAGGTGGCGATAGGGAACACGTGCACGCTGATTGGTTGCCTCCAAGGCCAGTAATTCCTATATATAGTGAGCGAGGCAGTGTTTGAAGGTATTCGGTATCCTGATATCTAAAACTGTATATAGGATAATATCTTTTGTTTATTTCCACCTATTCAATACATTACAAGAAGTTGGCATTTATTTTAAAACATTATTCAGATGAGACATGTTTCGCCTCTCACTGTGAGGCATCTTCAGTCATTATCAAAAACCTTATTATTTTACCAGGCATCTGGTTAAAGATATTCAAAAATGTGTTTGATGATTATAAGAGAGGTAAGATTTACGTTAGTTATAAACATGTTCATGAAGTAACTAAAAATCCAATATATTGATAAAAACATATGTAGTTCTTTGTTGAATAGGACTTGTTTGATTCTACTATAGTAAGAGAAGGTGGCTTGAAGCCGTAGTGGTTAATAGATGTCTAATACATAGTGGAAGGCATAAAATATCAGTTCTATGAGAATATACATTACATTCAAATGATACTAAAAACTAGTGGATTCAAAGGTAGTACATATAAAACGTTCAATGAAATAACTATTGATCTAATAAAATGATAAACACATATGTAGTTCTTTGTTAATTAGGACGTCGTAAGATTGTACGGCTTAAAGCCGTCACATGACGCCTTCATTTTTAAATGTACCTCTTATGAATCTACCAGTTTTTATGTATCAATTGTTTGTATTATATATTCTCATTGAACTGATTTCATATGCCTTCCACTATGTATTAGACATCTATTAATGACTACGGCTTTAAGCCGTACAATCTTACGACGTCCTAATTAACAAAGAACTACATATGTGTTTATCATTTTATTAGATCAATAGTTATTTCATGGAACGTTTTATATGTACTACCTTTGAATCCACTAGTTTTTAGTATCATTTGAATGTAATGTATATTCTCATAGAACTGATATTTTATGCCTTCCACTATGTATTAGACATCTGTTAACGACTACGGCTTCAAGCCACCTTCTCTTACTATAGTAGAATCAAACAAGTCCTATTCAACAAAGAACTACATATGTTTTTATCAATATATTGGATTTTTAGTTACTTCATGAACATGTTTATAACTAACGTAAATCTTACCTCTCTTATAATCATCAAACACATTTTTGAATATCTTTAACCAGATGCCTGGTAAAATAATAAGGTTTTTGATAATGACTGAGGATGCCTCACAGTGAGAGGTGAAACATGTCTCATCTGAATAATGTTTTAAAATAAATGCCAACTTCTTGTAATGTATTGAATAGGTGGAAATAAACAAAAGATATTATCCTATATACAGTTTATGAAACTTTCAATACGGACGAAAAATGATCTTCATCACTTGTAATCCTGATATCTGTCGGTCTTGGTCTACCCGTCTGCGAGCAGCCTATCTGGTTGACGTCCCCCGTGTTTCGGGATGGCACTCTCCTCGGGTAAGCACTCTTGAATTCCGTTCCTGCTAAAATTTCCGTAATGTTCCGATTTGCTTTTCATACAGGAGTCTGCCCTAACCTCGCCTAGATTCACCAAATTAGCTACTTATGACACCTTAGTTTTTCAGCTAGACTTACCTGTTCGTTTCCGAGGGATTCCCGTTTTGTTTCACTAAAATATGTATATTGTAGTTTAATAGTATTTCCCTTGGGGTTTGCCTCTGATAGTTCTGTATCACTTTAGGTACGCTAGGATTTTGGATAACCTGTAAATTGCATTGTACTACTGCATTGGTAACTAGATGTACAGTTCATTTGTAATTTGAATTTACACTGCTACGAATAACCTATGTATATCACTGAACTTATAGCTCATAACTTGGAATGTATATGTAGAATTATCTTGTAAATAATATTTTAAAAACTAAGGATCACGGAGATTCATTTCGGAATCCGCTATCTAAGCCATGTCCATGCCTTTGGTAGGTTCCCAGCCCTTCCATCTTCCCATTTTGTCGTTCACTAGTTGGCCCTACTGATAGTTACGTACTTGTTTTGTTGGAGATCCACGTAAAGGCAAGTTACTGTTTTTCCAAGTGTGTAGTGTTTTCTTATATTGTGTATTGTACTCTTACCTTCCCCTTTTAACTGTGTTTGTGCCTTGTTTGATGTTACCGCTGTAGTAGAGGTAGCATTATTAAAGTCAGTTAGTTTGAATAAATTCAGGATACCTAATATATTTAATTCTTCATACTCTAATACTCCGCCCATACTTACAGATATTAGGCCTACTTCCAGCAATACGGTTGACTCCGCCCCTTTGTCAGCCTCGTCACGATTGACTCCACCCATCCTCTTCTCCCTTCCACACGCCCCTATTCCTTCCCCTCCGAGTTCACTGCCGCCTCTGCAGTACAGTTACAGCACCAGACTCAGAGCCAACAGAAGGGCAGCAACCAACACAATAGTAGATAACAAATAACTTTCAACAAACATGTAAGTCCTCATCGTTTCAATTTATGTAATCCGAATTCTCTCCTTAGGTTCAACTTCTTTATTCATCTTTTCCTTCTCTGACAGAAAACTTATTTCAGTATATACTGACATTTCCTGGCAAGGTTCCAGCCAATAGTATTACCTACCAGTGCTAAGGGCCACTTACAATTTTTCAGCTGATGCTTCTGTCTCACTTTATGCTGACGAATTTCATCAGCGGCCTTGGACATATTGTATTTATGACAATCATGTTTATGCTTGTGTTCACGCCCTCATGTCGTTGGCTTTATATTATCACTTTGATTTTCCACTAACATTTTAAATGAACTGTTTTAATTAGAATTTTAATGGAAGAAGTTTTAGTCTCCAGCAAGATTATAGTTTAATCATTGACAGTGTTTCCATTAGCATTTTTATATATTGTATCATTTTTCACATTTTTATGTCTTGAATTTTAATAACTGGCTAAACTTTTAGCTTCCACTTTTAATATTAGTTGTACCCTTGGTAATTGTTTTTAGGCTGAAGATGCCCTTAATTGAGGACGAAACATGTCCCATTTAACTGAGAGTCTATTTATGTAACCACTGTAAGTGAAAATAAAAGTATTGAATAGGTGGATTCAATTAAAACATCTTTATTGTTGTTGAACTGTAAATTTTCAATACGGACCGAAAATGAGATTTATAACATGTAACGTTAATTTTTTCGAAGAGAAAAACGTTTTCGCACTTTCTCTCTCAATATCTACTTTGAAAAAATCATTTACGATGCAAAAGAATATGCGTGATAATGTAGAATTTATTTCTAAATATAATTCTATAAAATAATTACATTGAACGAGAAAAATAAAAATTCAAACGTGTGTCACTAATAAAAATAAGACAATTTTACTCACGGATAAAATTCATGTATGTATCGATGTATGGCAAATACTGAAAATAAATTTTATATGTGTGGACTAGATTGTATAAAAATAGTTCTGAGTTATTAAAAAGTAAAAAATAATAGTTGAGATTATAGTTTTTATTTTCAGGGGAAACCCTTTTTCTCATTTTCGATTTCAATATCTATTTAAAAAAATCATTTTACAATACAATATGTGTAATTAAAATATCTATGGCACTAAAGCCCAGATGGGCCTTAGTCTACCAAGCGACTGCTACTCAGTCCGAAGACCTGCAGTTTACGAGGTGACGCATGGTCAGTTAGAAAAATTCTCTAGTTCATTATTCTTGGTTTTCTAGACCAAGGTAGCTCTCTCAGCCTCAGATATCTCCTCGATTGTAATTACTTAGGGTCACTTGGTTTGAGTAGACCTTGAACCAACACTCAGACCCAGGTAAAAATCGTTCACCTGTCCGAGAATCAAACCCATGACTTCTGGGTGAGAGGCAGGCACACTACAATTGACCCGCGGGGACCGGCATTTACGTAATGATAGAGAGAATTTATTTCTGAACAGAATTATAATAATTACTCTGAATGAGAAAAAGAAAAACAATAAAAATGCAGAATGCATACAATAAGTGGAACAGCAAAAAGACCGATAAGAATCACAAAATGTTTTTGGCAGTCAGGAAAGAGGCAGCGAAATTAATCCAACAGACCAAAAGGAAATTCGAGAAAGATCAACTACTGGAAATTGAAAAGGACTTCGAAAAAAACCACACACGAAATTTCTACAAGAACTTCAAAACAAAGCTAACAGGGTATCAGCCACAAAACCTTTGCTTTAAGAAAGTAAATGGGCAATTTGCACTGAACAATCAAGAAAACTGCACCGAACTTGCAAGGTATTTTGAAGAACTGCTTAACTGCCCAGAGCCAACACAAAGATTTCCACCGCAGGAACCTGACTTCACAAACCCAAATTCAGTACCACCGGATGAAGAAGAAATTACCAGACAGATAAAACTACTTAAAATGAATAAAGCTGCAGGTGAGGATGGGATCATAGCAGAAATTCTCAAATCAGCAGGCCCAAATACTATAAAAGAATTCACCGGTATCATCCAAGAGATTTGGGAAACAGAACAAATTCCAGAAGATTGGAAAAGTGCACTAATTCATCCTTTACATAAGAAAGGAGACAGAACAGATGTAAATAACTACAGAGGAATCTCATTGGTATCTGTTGCCTACAAAATTTTATCTCAGTGCCTTCTCGATAGAGCCCAACAACAACTAGAACCAAAAATTGGAGAATATCAAGCAGGTTTCAGACCAGGCCGTTCATGTCCAGAGCAAATTTTGAACCTAAAGTTAATCCTAAGGCATCAGAGAATTTGTAGCAAAAATGTAGTTTGTACTTTTGTTGATTTCAAAAAGGCCTATGATTCAGTTGATCGTCAATCACTGTTTCAGATATTAAAAGAACAGGGTCTAGACCGGAAAACACTCGCAATTGTAAAAGAGACATTGACAGACACAAAATCTAAGGTTAAATTCATGGGGGAAATCTCAGACCCTTTTCCGATCAAAACAGGAGTAAGACAGGGAGATGGGCTCTCTCCACTACTCTTCAACTGCGTCCTTGAAAAGGTAATACAGGAATGGCGCAAACAGAAGTCTGCCCTCAAGATTGACCAACCAATCACTCTTGGTAGGGGCAAATTAGCAGTAGACTGCCTGGCATTTGCGGACGATCTGGCAATCTTAACTCGTGACGTTTCAACAGCCATAAACCAGATCGAACTCCTGAAAGAAACAGCGGAAAAAGTCGGCCTCCAAATATCGTTTGAAAAAACTGAATACATGACCTGCAGCAAAGAAGCCCCTAAATTCATGGAGACAAAATATGGCAAAATAAAACGGGTCCAGCAATTCAAATATCTCGGTGAAATAATTCAGGAGAATGGAATGGAAACAAAAGCCAATGAAGTTAGATGCCAAAAAATGGAAACTGCGTATAGACTCACCCAAAATATCTATAACAAAAAGTGTCTCTCCAAGCATGCTAAACTAAGACACTATAATACAGTTATAAAACCAGAATGCCTCTATGGATCAGAGACACTAATTTTGAACAGGAAAACTGATCTAGAAAATATTCAGAAAAAGGAACGCAAGATCATTAGAAAAATTTTAGGCCCAAAACTCGTAGATGAACAGTACCGCCTTAGAGGGAAACAGGAAATCAAACAATTTTCTAACATTCACAGCGACATCAGAAAACGCAGATTAAGATTCTTTGGACATATAAAAAGGATGAACCCAGATAGACTTACCAAGCAAATAGTTGAATTTTATGAAAACCGAAGTAAAGCTAAAACGGACACAATAAAATGGATTGGCGAAATTAAAACAGATCTCAAACTGGCAGGAATTACACCTGAAGACATCCAAAGCCGGGTTATCTTCAGAACCAAAGTTCATAAGTGGCAAGTTGACCAAGAGGAAAAACCAAAGAAGAAGACCAGAACAACATGGTCTCAAGAGAGAAAAGAAGCACACAGCAAACGAATGAAGGAAGTGTGGGCACAAAGAAAGGCAAATGCCTGTCTCTAAGTACTTTGCGTAGTCCTAATGGGCTCATTCGCAATATATATATATAAAAATGCAAATTCAAATTTGTGTCACTAGTACAAAGAAGGAAAATGACGAAATAAATTTACTTGCCGAAAATTGTTGAGAAGACTCATCGCCAGCTGTATAATGTTGTTCAAAGTTTGAGACGACTGTTGAAGCACTTAAGGGTGTTTACAATAACAGTAATAGGAACATTAAAAAGCATAATGCAACGTTATAAAAAATCTGTGTGTTTTGTTGAAATACAACTTTAAATATATTTTGTTTATTTAGGGTACTTATGAAGAGCTGCACATTTAGTATGCAGGCCTTTATCACGCTTGATGCACACAGTTCGCGACCTCTTCCTGTGCGAAGTCAAATAAATAATAAAGTTTAATTATTCCACCTATTCAGTACATAAAAAGAGATGTTAATAAAGAATTAAATCTGTAAATAAAATTATAGGGACATGTTTCGCCCTTTAATTAAGGGCATCTTCAGCCTAATCTCAATCTGAAAGTTAATTAATCAGGTACCTGATTGTAATTAAATTACATATGAATATGAAGATGATGTTGGAAATGTGTTTCAAATGGTGAGCGAAATGGTTGGCAATGCATACAGCGCACCGTCTAATTTACCTGACAAAAGTTTGACGCCACACACAGGAATATTCGTGATACTTTTTTGTCTATTCTCAAACCATTCAGCACTCAGAGATTCAATTATATTGGAGTAGAACTGGAGCGTCACTTTCTTTCCGTTACAGTTTTCTAAATGCATCAAATAAGCATTTACGACCATTCTCGAAATTATATTGAATGCAACTTTTTTCCAGAATTTCAAAGTTCTATGTTCATCTAAATAAAAATACACCATGTCTTTTTTTATCAATGCCCCCCATATAATGATTATAGTCTAAGATCACATTAGGTTTCCTCTTGGGTTGATTAATGTTTCTAGCAGTTGCAGGCACTTCGGTTTCTATTGCAGCTCCGTGTGTACTTATAACCACCACCTGATTTTTTTGTTTGGATCCCACTAGTAAAATTGGCCCCGTCTGAAATATTTATTACCAGGGAACGGATTTATATGTAAATACATATCTTTTGAGGAAGGTAAAATTAATTCATTATTTTGCATTATCTTTACGAATCATGACGTGTGGACTTGAAAAATGGAGTATTCATTTTCCATATTTTGAAGTTTAGCACATATGTTCCATATTCTTCACCATTAAAATCAGTATAGTCCATATTTCGGCTAAAAAGTATTAAATTATATTAGCAGTCCTCGCAATAATGGAGAAATAAATTTAAAATCTATATTCGAAAAATTAATATTTTAACTGGTGTCCATGTCATTATCACGCCTGTCCACATCTGGGATGATAAAATAAGCTGATAAGCGGTGCGAAGAAAGGGAGGTTGAGCCCGGAAGGGCTGGAGATCAGCCGGTCAGTACCGTGACTATCTGAATCACACTTACAGCACTGATAAGCTACATTACATAACATCAACTGTGTCTGTGCCATAATTTCGTAACTAGGGAAATCTCATTCATCGACGATGTGCTAGTGGTTTCCGGATTAGTTCATAATTCGGGCATTCCCTTCGATTGCGTGATACCTCCATTTAGTTCACTGCCAGTCATTCACAGTTTGAATTAGCAGCGAGACGGATCATAGTGTTCTTGTACGTTCAGTGCGTGCAGTTGTATACTAATATTCATTGAAGACATTAACGTTGTTACAATATGCCTCAAGTAGCTCAGTCAACCAGTTTAAAATTAAAAAGTTACGTATCAGAATTTAAAGAAGATGGTTTATCAACTGACAGTAAGATATTATTTTGTAATTTGTGTCATTATACAGTGACGTCTACTCAAAGGTTCCTTGTGCAACAGCATGTTTCAACCAGTAAACACCAGGCTAACAAACAACAAGATTCCAAGCAGAGACAGTTGTTTCTGACACAACCAGCAACTTCCAGTGTAACGTCAGAGTTCAACACCGATCTCTGCCTTGCTCTCATCTCTGCTGACATACCTCTCTTCAAACTGAATAATCAGTGCTTCAGGGAATTCCTCGAGAAGTATACTCAACGATCCATCCCGGATGAGTCAACGTTCAGAAAAACGTACTGTTCAGCCATATACGATGAAACTGTTCGTAAGATAAGGCAAGAGATTAAAGACTGTCCAATTTGGGTTTCCATTGATGAGACAACAGACAAAGAAGGCAGGCTAATTGGCAACGTAATCATTGGTTTGTTAAGCAAAGATTATTGTAAACGGAATCTCTCACACTGTGATGTTCTAGAAAAGTGCGATAACAAAACTATAACAAAACTGTTCAATGAGGCTATGGGTATTCTGTGGCCACAGGGCGTTAAGTATAATAAAGTGTTACTTTTTATTAGCGATGCCGCACCTTAAATGATAAAAGCCGGAGAAGCATTATGTGTTGTATATCCTAAGATGACTCATTTAAAATGTGTAGCACATGCCTTTCATCGTGTGGCAGAAGTGGTAAGAGGCAGTTACCCCAAAGTAGATTTATTGATTTCCTCGGTGAAAAAAGTTTTTCTCAAAGCCCAGAGAAGAGTTCATCTTTTGAAAGAAATGTACCCAGAGATTCCATTGCCGCCTAAGCCAATTCTAACTAGGTGGGGTATGTGGCTGCAAGCGGTTGAATGTTATGTTGAATATACACTGTATTAAGAACGTTCTGCATGCCATGGACTCTGAAGATGCAGCCTCAATTGAAGCCGTGAAAACAGTTGTCTGCGATACAAGTGTGAGAAATGACTTATGTTACATTCAGCATAATTTTTCATGCATCACAAAAACACTGAAAAGGCTCCAAAACTGGCATCTCTCACTTTCTGAAAGTTGTGAAATTGTGAATAAAACTGTAGAACAACTAAATCTTGGTACAGGTAAAGTTGCAGATGTAGCAAACATGAAGATGGCCACTGTACTTTCAAAGAACCCTGGATATGAAGAAATGTCGTAGGTTGCTGCAATGCTGTGTGGAGATTTAAATGTAAAATTAACACTGGACTTAACCCCAGCAGATATTGTGAAGTTGAATTATGCCCCCATTACCTCTTCCGATGTTGAACGCAGTTTCAGTCAATATAAATCTGTCCTTAGAGATAATAGGAGAAGATTCACTTTCCAGCACTTAAAAGAACATTTTTTAATCCATTGTTTTGGTAGCAGACAATAAAAGATTGTGTGTTCTTCAAATATATTAAAATGAGAAGTGCAACATAATGTTGCATGTAGATCTATTTTGTTTAGCTCCTTTGAACTTCGATGTTAAATGGAAATTAATGTTATATGTGTAATTTTAAGTCCATATATAATTCCATATTTCAGTAAAAATAACTAAATATATATGTACATATTTCAATAATTATTAGTACATATAAGTCCGTTCCCTGTTTATTACAAACTAATTTAAATGGCTTTTTCACAGCATCTGTTAGTCTCTTCCCGTTTCTTCGTATAGTTCCGGTAATAAATGTTCCAAGTGAATGTAAATGTTTTGCAAGGCGGATTGATGGAAAATAATTATCTGCGTAAACGTGAAAATCTTTCATAGAATAATTCCCTAGAGACAGAAGTTTCGTCACTACAGTGTAGACCAGTCCAGTAATTCTGATTTTGTTTCTGTCTTCAGTCTATCTTGCTCCTCATTACGTATAAAAACCAACACAATACTTACTAACTGCGTCACACAACATCCAAAATTTTATTCCCTACTTGTAATGGTGCTTATTCAGCATATTTTGGAGTAGTTGTGTATGGCACTTAGTTCCAACTAAACTTTCGTCTATGGATAGTTGCTGATGAGGAGTATAATGATGTCTAAATAGCCTATTAGCAGAGGCTGGAATCGAGCCAGCAGGAGAAAGCTGTTGTCAGTTAAATGAAAAAATTTCAAAAGAAGCTGAAACCTATTCCTTGAGAACATTTCACCAAACCAAGGGGTAATGAAATGGTCTACAGTACTCCAGTACGAAACAGTGGTAGGTTTTCTTATTAGTCCCATATTCATGATGACAGCAATGAATGAATTGTAGTGCGTCTCCAACATCGAGAGCGGGAATTGCGTGACAGTTCATTACAAGTAGGCGATTGGTCTCTGTGACTATAAGGATTAGCAGAGAAAAAGTGAAAAATAAATTGAAGTATGATATGGGTGGAGAATCAGGCGGAGGGGCATGTTAAGGTCGAGGAAGTTCCATAAACGAAATTGGAGGCTGAAGAACGTTGTTAGGTTTATTGGGAGAAATTTCCACAAAATGTTCTCCAGAGACATCATCATCGTCATCTTCGTCATCACTAGTTCCATCAACCGCAGTATTCACAGTAGCTTTACTGCCATTAGAAACAAATAAACACATCTTCTTTATCTGTGGGAGCATGTCTGGTATAATTTCATCACTACTCTCTGAACTAAATTCACTACCGCTATCTGACAAATCATCCGCGTTCACTTCGGATTGTTTCAAATATTCCATTAATTTATTGTCAACAACACCTGCTGAAAATATATCACGTGAACCACTTGTTATTTTGCTGTCACAAATCCACTCACTACAAGGAGCAATCTCGTACGGACCGGTTAGTGGTATTTCTAAACACAGGAAACAACTCTTGTGAAAGCTAGAACACCCTCTTAGAAATTCCAAAGCAAGTTCAGGCACACAATAACTTGTGGCCCATTTACTATAGGTTGTCACAAATGTAGGCACATCACTATAGGTTACCACAAAGTTTTGCATATCATAGAATTTTAAGCCGGCTGATGTACTCGGCTCTGGCAACTTCCGACTGGATATTTAAAGGCCTACCTGATCGGCTCTGTCAGTTTAAAGGGCAGGTGTTTGCAGTACCGCCTGGCTCCGAGAGCGTTAATGTATCTACCTAGAATGTCTCCTATTAAGAGTAGTAGTATGTATAAAAGTGCATAATTTTAAGAAATATTGGAAAAAATTAGGTGCTGGACTATCTCAGCGGTAGAGTGCTGAAGTTGGCAGGTTCAATCCTGGCTCAGTCCGGTGGTATCCGAAGGTGTTCAAATACGCCAGCCTTGTGTCGGCATGTAAACTTGTGCAAGACAAAATTCCAGCACCTTGGCATCTCTGAAAACTGCGAAAGTATAGTTCAGTTATTATGAGTTTCGACTTGACGTTTGAGCGCTGCCTTTTGGTGGAGGGTAAGTGAATTAACCAACAGCCGATCGCTCCGATAGAGCACATTAGACTCCACTTACATAAAATCAGTTTCATGGTCCGTATCGCATTTCAATAGATTCACAATTAAGTATTTATTATTTTCCACCTAGTCGATACAATGATTGCTTAAGGCAATTTAATGGTTAAAAGTGGTACATGTTTCGTATTTTATCAACATCTTCAGCCACATAACATTGTTTAGATGAAAAATATATAAAATTGACAAAGTAATGCTTAAGAGGAAGTGTCCTTAAAATTAACATAAGATAGACGATATTAAAACAAACAAAAACTCAAGAGAAAATATATAAATTATTACTACAATTGAAAGCAGTTGTCAAGGAAACACTTGTACAATATTCCATAGAGAGTATGTCCTAAATGAATATTCTTTTCTTAATAATTCATGAAAAAAGGTCAAATTATAAATTATACAGTTTATAGGTAATTGTCGAAATGAAGAAAACCAGATATCACAATGTGGTTCTTATTATTAATGCAGATGAAAATATATAAATTTTCGGAGAAGCAGCATTTCAAATTAGCAATTGAACCTAGTAAAACTGAAAAATAGTTCAAGTTCACATATAATAATCCAAACATACACGTAATAACAAATTTATTTAAGAGAAAAAATTTCAAAATTGCATTTTCCACCAATAACAACATGAAACATAGTATTTTCAACCATGATACAATAAATCTCTCGGAAAAAGATAAATTTTTTGATTCGGGAATTTATAAACTCACATGCTTTGAATGCAAGAATACATACATAGGACAATCTGGCCGCAATTTTAAAGTTAGATATTTGGAACATGTGAATGCTGAAAAACATAGAAGATTCTCAGCTATGGGATCACACATGACTGCCACAGGTCATAAATTTACCAACATAGAACAAGACTTGACCATCATAAAGAAATTAAAGAAGGGCAGCTTAATGAACACACATGAAGATCTATACATTCATCTAGACCAACTTATAAAGAAAAATAATAACTTTAATGAGGCTGTAGAATATAAGAATCCTTTATATTATCAAATTCTAGTATTTTTGAAAATGCTTGAGAAAGATCACGAAAAAAGAATTGGAATTTCTCCATCTACAGATAGCCCTACAACTTATTCCTCCTCAGTTGAAGCTATAGGTGGCAGCAAGGAGGTTCTTGACACACCTATATTCCCCGCTCCTCCACCTCCTCAGGTACAAGAGCAAGGAAGAACGCATCATCAGTATTACACCAGACACAAGACTGTAAAAGAATGACAGGAGTTACTGTTCCAAAGGAAAACAGGCTTAATAAGAATTGACAACTAAGAATTAGTTATATTTTCATCTGCATTAATAATAAGAACCACATTGTGATATCTGGTTTTCTTCATTTGGACAATTACCTATAAACTGTATAATTTATAATTTGACCTTTTTTCATGAATTATTAAGAAAAGAATATTCATTTAGGACATACTCTCTATGGAATATTGTACAAGTGTTTCCTTGACAACTGCTTTCAATTGTAGTAATAATTTATATATTTTTTCTTGAGTTTTTGTTTGATTTAATGTTGTTAATTTTAAGGACATTTCCTCTTAAGCATTACTTTGTCAATTTTATATATTTTTCATCTAAACAATGTTATGTGGCTGAAGATGTTGATAAAATACGAAACATGTACCACTTTTAACCATTAAATTGCCTTAAGCAATCATTGTATCGACTAGGTGGAAAATAATAAATACTTAATTGTAAATTTAGACTCCACTTGCGGTTAGCAGTGTTGTCGATTTGTTGTTTACTGTAACCACGTACTATCAGCTGTGTGTTGTATTGCGCTCAGTTCTTTTCGCAGTCTTTGTCTCTCTTTGTGCTAAGTTGTTGGTTTATATTTCGCAGTGTAGAGTTTATAAATGTATTGTTTAGTATTTTTAATAGTATAGCGCGTTATATTGTAGTAAATAGTGTGTAACAGGTGATCTATTTTATATGGTAACTTAGTTTAACATTTCGTTCGGTACTTATATAGTAGGTTAATTTTAGGCCCGTGTGTGAATTTGATGTTGTCATGTCGACTCCTACGTTTAAGGATGAAGCTCCCAAGAGAAGAAAGCCCTTCGGACGAGGTACTCCACTAAGGAGCCGGGCCCGGGAAATTGTTTGTAATGTTAGTCATTCTTGACAAAGCTCCAACAATGGCGGCTAGAAAGAATGAGTTAAGTGGTTGAAGGAGCACAATATTTCGGTTCGCGATGATATGGGGAAGGGGGATCTTATGCATCTCTTGAAACAAAAGAAGCCCCACTACCCAGTTTATGTGGTGGATAGCCATAAGGAACGGGCATAAAGTAGTTCAGACAATTATGTTGAAGACTTTATTATCTCTTTCGGGTCAAGCGAGAGTGAAACTTCAACAGACGATGGCAATGCCGATAGTGACTGAGAAATTAGTGGTATATTCGCTTTGTAGGATTATTTCCTTCGTTACGGGAAACTGAATCTAACAGCAACGCGAGATCTTCTACATGGTGAGTAGAAATTTAATTTAATTTTCTCACGGTTTATCTGTTCGAGCATTGACATATTTTTATCTTGTAGCAGTATCCTAAGTGTGTTGTGCATTATTGATCTTACGTGAATCATGTATGTTACTACAAAGAATAACCGATTATGGACTTATATTCCAGTATTTACATTTCTGTTCGTGTTGTGTATTGTAAATCAGCTGTTTGTATTCGTGGCAATTTGGCACCACCAGCTGACTTCCGGCTAACTGTCAAGTCGAAACTCATAAAAACGCAACTATAGTTAGTGGAACACAACATCCTTGTATTAAAATCTAGGCCTATCTAACTTTGAGAATTGTGTTTGTTTTTACAGGTGAGCAAACGTATGTCTTCTACGACTAGTGTCTTCAGGAAGCCCCTTGACCAGCTGAACGCCGTGCAAGTAAAACTGGGATATGGTACGGAGGTGGAAATCCCCGTCTTCCTTGTTGAAGCTTGTAAACACATCGAGGAGAATAGTGACGTGGAAGGACTGTTCCGCAAGGCTGGTTCTAGTGCTCGCCAAAAGGAAATCAAGGTATTGTGAGGATTACTAAGGCTCAAATATCAAAGACTAATTGGGTGGCTTGAACTTGTATTCTCAAAGACTCGTCATAGAAACTGTAGCAAATGTGTAGAAATGTTGAAAACTATGGTCAGCTTTTGAACAGTTTGTGTGTCTGTTGCTAACCTGACAACTTCACATATTCCTACAGCTTTGTCTTTTTAAAAAATGCCATTTCCACCTCCGATGAAGTGGGATATCCTTTGATTATCGTGTGCTCTTACATTTGACAAATGACGTAAATATTCCTCACTCCTGCTTCATTATTACTTCATCTTTGTCTTTTTGAAAGGAGTAGCTTGAAGTTTTGCAAGGTTTCTTTTACTTGGTATCAGAACATTTTTTTTTTTTGGCATAGTGGAAGCAATTTCTTTTGAGCTTCAACTTAGTTAATTTACAGCTATGAGATACTTAGTTGTTCTTTTGGGTTGAACCTTGTTGTTTTATTGTTGTTATTCATCATCATCTTCATTTCCCGTTCCCAGCTTCCCAGGTCGGGTTGTCATTCACAGACCTCCATCGCTGCCTATCTCTCCACCACTCTTCTCCTTTTTTTCAAGTACATCTTCTGGTTTTCCTCCCCTCTTCTCCCACACTAAATCTGTCCACCTCTTTCAGGGTCTTCCTCGTGGTCTCTTTCCTGTTAACTTCTCTGAAAAAGCTTTTTATTTGACACTCTCTCTTCTCCGATTCTCATTCTATGCCCATACCACTTTAACTTTGTTGTTTTTATCCTGTCTTGAAGTTTCAAGATTCCTGTCCTTTTGCTTATCTCTTCATTTCTAATTCTATTCTTTCTGGTCTTGCCCTCGATATGTCTTAGGAATTTCATCTCCGCTGCCTATATTCTACTCTTCTCTAGTTTTGTTGTAGTCCACGATCCAGCTGCATAGGTTAGTATGGGTTCATAATAGGTTGAATATTATTTCTTACATTTCCTCGGGACATTTTGGTTCCACAAAATACCCCTTACATTCTGGTAGAAGCTGTTTGCTTTTTGTATTCTTTTCCCAATTTCCTCGCCTATCTTTCCATCTTACAAGTAAGAATAAAGAATTTAGTTAACAAATATGTATCAGAGGAATTACCATTCCGATTTATAATTTATTTTGCTTGCTTATTTGGGCTATTTTTAGGTCTTAAACATCCGAGCCCTAGTGATGATATTACAATAATATTTGAGTTATCTTTCCATCTTCCGTGATCACACTTCCGAAGTACTTGAAACTGTTAAGCACTTCCAGAATTTTACCATTCAGTTTTACTTTCCTCTTCCTTCCTTCCTTCCCGTTGTCCCCTTTTCTCTGTGCTTACTTTCATCCCAAAATTTTCTGTCTCTTGATTCCATACATCTGCAAACAACAGGGCTTTTGTTGCCTGTCTTCCCAATCTCTGTTTAATGTTCTTGTAAATTTCATCAATGACTATGATGAATAGTATGGGGGATAGTACACTTCCCTGTCAGAGACCAGTTTTAACTTTAAACCATTTTGTTTCTCCTATACTAGTCTTCACACTACTAACACAATTTTTGTACATAGCTTTTATTATATGCACTTCCACTCTGTTAACTTGTTTTTTTCCTTAATGTGTCCCATACCAACTGTCATAAGCTTTCTCAATGTCAATAAATATCATCACTAGGGCTCTAATGTTTAAGACCTAAAAATCTTTCAGGTTGCATTGTTGGATGCGCTTGAGAACGGTTGGCTGTTGAGAGAGCTCTTGCATTATTGTAGTGATAAAGTAGTTAAAACGTATTGAAATAGCTTAACCTGGATCCGCCCAGCGTGCCATATATGGCACGGCAAACGACACCGTTTTCTTGGACTCTTATTATTGAAACCGCGTGCACTGTCTTGTTTACTACAGCATTGTCATGTTCGGAGAAGTCCCACCTAACATCTTATGTGGTTTGTTTTAATATATCGTGCTCATTGGTACGGTATAGCTACGTAAAAATTAAGTCTTGTTTTCGCGAGTGCCAGTAATGGCTGCACATTTGAAGTAAGTGATTCCTGCTTTACTTCTATAGTTATTTATACGGACCTTGTTGTGCTATATTTTTCTCTAAGGTGCTTTTATGTATGGGGATTCGCTAAGATATGTCTTGGTGATTACTGGTGTCCCTTCATCTGAAGTAGAAGTTTGGTGGTACTTATCTGGCACGCTGGGTGGATGTGCTGTCTTTCTGCCCGGCATAACTCAGCCTATAATTGTTATAGTTCTGATGTTCCTTTCCATTTATTTCATTCTTCTTTATCAGCCTAGCAACGCATAATAGTGTAGGCTGTAAGTGATATGTTATAATTTAACCATTTTTAATCACGCAGAGTAAAATTTTCACATTAAATCGACCCTACATTGCGGTTTTCTTGTTGAAATGTATCTTTCATCCCGTCTTTTCACATGCTTCACTTTCATGAGCTCATACCTTTTTCTAGGAGAATTTCATTACGATAAGTACTCGACTTGTTGGATAATGATGAACTTCCCGACGTAGAAAAGGTATTCACCGAGCCTCGAGACGCTGCAGTTTTGTCGGATGAAGATAGCGGGGATGAAGATGGAGGTGGCATTGCGAACGATTTACCTGGTAGCCAGATTCGAGCGAACGCAGAAAATAAGTGGTGGTGGCCAATATTTGCCTGGGTCATCGATGTATAAATGCACAATGCATGGCAGCTGAAACACATGTCTCGAGAAGGCATTTTTCATCTGGATTTTCGATGAGCAATTGTCCAGACTTATCTCGCATGCTACAAAGCTGCTCCCTGGTTCAGCAGATCTCATTGTTTTGGACATAATACAGTGCAGGAACTTCGGTACGATGGAATGCATCACTGACTTTCTACAAGTCTAGGAGCGAAGAGAAAATTGCCTTGCTAGGCCTAGAACCCAGTGTACCACGTGCAATGTAGGTTTATGTGTAGACTGTTTTACTGATTATCATAAGCACAAAGGTAATAAGTAATGTTTACTTGCTTTTCAGGACATCACTGTTAATGCAGTCCTCACATGAACAGGTGACATTTCTGTATATACCGATGCTATAATTCCTCATACCGAATGTCTGATTGCTGCAAGATGTAATAAGTGATTTGGCTACCTTGTGAGATTTTAGCATTATTATTTAAAATATAAATTAATTTTGTCATACAATTAAACACTCAGGTCATTTTCAACCCCTATAAAATCATCCCTAGCACCAAAAATAAAACATCTAGGTATTTTTAATAGTTCTGGAACAAGATTATTTTTGTAATATATGCTAATATTGAAGAAAAACGTCCATACTGTTGATTTACAAAAGAAAGTATTGAATAAAAGCATATCTGTAGGCCAAATGCGGAACGACATCCAAATTCCCGTATGTGAAACAAAAGACAGCACTACCGCCCAGCGTGCCGTATATGGCATGGGCCTTTTCTTGGAAGTTACATGTCGATTGAATAAAATTAAAGCTTTTCCGGTACCCAACGCTAAAAATTACAAGTTGATTCTCAAAAAATAAAATCTTGGGCGGATCCAGGTTAATTTTGTGTATTTCTGATTTATTTAGTGTTGTTTATATAGTGGTGTTTAGTGCTTGTTGGTAGAAATTGGGAGTAGTGATATTTATTTAAATTTTATAACAAGTAATTCAGTTGGTCTTCAGTAAATTACGTTTTCTAGGTTAAGTAGGCAGTACCTTGTTTCGAATTTAGGTTTAGGAAATATTTTAGGTAATAATATTAACTTAACACGTTCCCTGCGGCAGTGATTTTCGATGACTTAATGTTACGTCGTATCGGCCCACCGGTGACCCGATGCTGCCTTTAGTTATTATCGGTTCGGGTCACCGGTGACCTGACGAATTTGACTTTGTTTACTCCCTAGTATTAAATCCTAAACAATGCAAGTGCACTTGTTGTGTGCGTTATTGTTGAGGAGACATTCCAGCGTATTTACCTGTGCGACAGTGTTCCGATTCAACAATTGCGTGAAACAGAAATGACCCCGGAAATAATTGGGTCACCGGTGGGCCGATCAAAACTAGCAGTATGCCTCGATCCTTCACTTCAATTGGAACACTATGTTGCCATTAGTTAACAGAAATTCGTAACTAGGACGTAGTTAGTTACTTCGCAATTATGGGAAATTCGCACCGACGGATAAGAGTAACATGTTTCGGGGCACATGGTGACCCGAACCGCACGGAACATGTTAATATTT
The DNA here is from genome assembly GCF_040414725.1 of Anabrus simplex. Classification (NCBI taxonomy): domain Eukaryota; kingdom Metazoa; phylum Arthropoda; class Insecta; order Orthoptera; family Tettigoniidae; genus Anabrus; species Anabrus simplex. The sequence goes on along the minus strand of NC_090276.1, from coordinate 102,163,419 downwards.
GTAAAATATCTGTAGGTTCGTTGGTATAATACTTACAAAGGCAGATTATCATAAGACATAGTAGGTACCGTAACTTCTGTCGCAACTTCTCCGGTATTTCGTATAGATATCCGTTCAAACTTACGCGAAGGTAATAATTTACTACATTAAAAAACACAATACACCTGTAAGCTTCCATTTCAAAAGAAGTTAAAGAGATTACATGGTAATAGTTAACAGTCGTTGTATTGTTATTGATTATTGTTGCTCTTTATATTCAAATAGTGCATTGTTGGCTACAGCCGTGAACAAAGGGTGTAGTGTAGTCAAGTAAATATAAATAAAAATCAGCTGACCTTGTATTCCAATCATTTGTGATTCTGAGTAGGTAGTTAAAGTATCCGTAATTTATATTGCGCTCCCTCGATCTTTCAGTATTTATGAGCGGCTAGATAATAGTAATAAAGTTCATATATTCCAGTAATTGCAATTCAAGTCCCTGGTGTCGTAGGAGTAGTTTTGACAGAAATATTTTTGAGAAATTATTGTAGACAACCTCGTACTTTTCAGTAGGCCTAATTAAGGACACTTCTATTCTCCGTCCCGTGGAGTAAGGAAAATAATAGTTATCCACCAGCTGTAATAATCACATAACCACGTTTCAGTTGAGAATTGTAGTGAAGATAAGGTTTATTAGATAGTATCTTGCCTGTTATATTCGTGTTTTTCTTTGTGTACGGTAATCCTTTTGATACTTAAGCATTTAACCAAATGCAAGGTTTCATTTCTATTAGAGCATAGTAGGATAAAGTTATACCCTAAAGCAATAATCTTCTGTCTATGCGTTTAACTTTGTTGGTAATCCTTGAGTACCGTACGGTAGTTCTTGCAAATTTCAAACTTTAGGCCTAATTGCGATTTTCATTTCTATTTGTGCTTATTAATAACCTATTGTAATTAGGCTATGTCTGAACGTAGTTTAAAAACTGTTGTAGTGTATTGTAGTGACTTATTAGGATTTAGAGTGCTTATTCTATTATTTTGAGTTGTCTTGCGAATTTCAAACTTTAATTGTAATTTCCATTTCAGATTGTGCTTAGTAATAACCTGTTGTATTATAATTAGGTTACGTCTGAACCTAGTGTAAAATCATTGTAGTGTATTATAGTTGGTATTTTATTATAAATTAGTGCGTTTATTCTATTACTGTGAAATATTTGTGTAGTATAGTATCTGTGGTATCTGTATTAATTCTCTTACTAGAATTCTGTTGCAGTAAATAGGGCAGACTTAACTTCAGTTTAGAATTGTGTAGACCTAATTCTTGTGTATTACTTTCGGTTTTCAGTAATTAACAGCAATTTTCATTCTGTTAGGGTGTTGTAGAAAAAAATTTGTACAACTAAGTACTGGTAGTATTGTAGTGTAGTAGTAGCTTATATTAATTACCTTGTTGTTATGTGATTTTTGTGAACTATCCTAGACAATATTTCTTTCCCTTCATTTTCATAGGCAATATTTCTTCCCTTTCATTTTTATAGGCAATATTTCCTTCCTTTCATCTTTATTTGCACAGAATAAGTTATTTTATCTTTCCTTTTCTTCCCATTATTCTGTAAATAATGGCTGAGCAGTGCAACTGTAGGATCTGTGGGTGTGGCCAGGCATTGAGGAGTATGAGGGAGGAGTTGGAGAGTTTGAGGGAGATAATTAGGAATGATATGGTGATGACATTCATTGATATTGAAAAGGCATATGACAGTGTCCCTAGGACGAAAGTTTGGGACAGTCTGGTGCAAAAAGAAATTGGACAGGGATTAATAAAAATGATCATGGCATTGTATAAGGAATGTTGTAGTTGCGTGCAAACACAAGTTGGCAGGACAAGTTGGTTCAAAATAACTAGTGGGCTGAGACAGGGAAGTGTTCTATCACCAATCCTGTTTACAATAGTAATGGATGACGACATGAGAACAGCAAAAGCAGCATATGGAGGAAGAGAAATGAACATGATGTTATTTGCAGATGATATTGTGATTTGGGGAGAAGACGACAGGAAGGTTCAAGAACAGTTGAATGTGGTGAATGGGGAAGATTGAAGAATGTGGATTGAAAATAAGTGTAGAAAAGAGTAAAACTCTTGTTATGACTAGAGGGGAGAAAGAAGGGAAAGGTCTGATTAGACTTGCAGACAAGCACCTGGAAGTAGTGGAAACGTTTAAATACCTGGGGAGTGAATTAATGGAGAATGCTCGACTGGATGCTGAGATTAGTAAAAGGATTCAAGCTGGAAGTTGTTTCTATCATAGTGTAAGAAATATGTTATGGGACAAAGATGTGCCAATGGAAGCAAAGGATACTATGTACAAGATGTATTACGTACCCATAACAACTTACGGAGCAGAAACTTGGACAATGACAAAGAAGGATGAGAGTCGAATACAGGCAGCCGAAATGAAATTCTTGAGGAGTATGATACAGAAGAGTAGAAGAGACAAAATAAGGAATGAGAAAATCCGGGAAGAAATTGGAGTGGAAAAAATGAATGATAGAATAGAGAAGAGCCGACTAAGATGGTTTGGGCACATAAAGCGAATGAGCGGCGATAGAATGCCAAAAAAGGTGATGGAAATGCAAATCCAAGGAAGGAGAGGCCGTGGACGACCACGATTGAGATGGAAGGATACCATCCAACGCAGCATTATAGAAAGAAACCTGGACTGGGACACAGTGTTGGAGTAGGAGTGGTGGAACGACCGAAGAAAGTGGAGAGGAACCATATTTGCCCCTACCCGGCTACAGCTGGACAAAGGGAAATGATGATGATGATGATGATGAATTAGGATTCTCTCAGAGGACAGGAAGGAAAGTAGGCCTCCCTCAAATAATGTACAGGATACAGTAGGTGTAAAGGAAGGATGGGAAGGAAATGGAGAAATTGTAGAAGACAGGTGGTCTAATGTTTTAAAGAGAAGGAGATTGCGGGCTAAGGGCTCTGTTCAGGATAAGAATTCAGGACAGATGGAAATTCTAAGTTCCCAAGGAGGGAATTGGATATTTTTCCACCAATAGAGCATATAAAAAATCAGATCAAAAATTAGATGTATGGCTTTTCAGGCGTTTGCTCTATTAACCAGCGTATGTGACTATGTGCCTGTTAAATAGGCTTCTGGTAAGTTCACCTGCATACACCCCAGTGTCAGTGGGTAGGGTCTGACACATCCCACTCTGAAGAGTCTAGTGTCAGACCTAAGACGAAACGCTGGTTAATAGAGCAAACGCCTGAAAAGCCATACATCTAATTTTTGATCTGATTTCAGGACAGATGTCGGTGAGAAATCAGTATGAGTCACTGCAGGTAGAACAACCGAGGGAAGATGAGGAATAGGGAACTGTTGCTGAGATGTGTGGAAGTAAGAGGAAGGGAAAAGGTAGGAAAGGGAAATGTAGTGTAGTGGAAAGGAAAAGACAGGTGGAACAGGGTCATGAGAGGGAGAAAAGGGAGGAGGAAGTAGCTTCTGCAGCAGTGATAGAAGATAGGGCTGACCAGGAGGGGAGGGGATCAAATGAGGTGGGTAGGTTTGAGGCTCTGGTCATGGGGGATTCCATCGTTAGACATGTGGGGAAAGTGTGTGGAGGAAAGGGAGCCAGGGTAGAGTGTTATCCAGGAATTAGGTTGAGGCAGATGTTGAGGAAAGTAGAAGAGATGGAAGAGGGAAAGTAGAAGGTGGTAGTATTTCACGTTGGTAATAACAACGTAAGGCAAGCAGGTATAAGTACCAACATAGTTGGGGATGTGTGGGATCTGGTAAATGCAGCACGGATGAAGTTTAAGGAAGCGGAGATTGTTATCAGTGGAATACTCTGTAGGAGGGATACTGATTGGAAGGTGATTGGGGATTTAAATGAGACTATGGAGTGGGTATGTGGGAAACTGGGAGTGAGATTTCTAGATCCTAATGGGTGGGTAGGAGACAGGGATCTGCGCCTAGATGGCCTTCACTTAAACCGCAGTGGTACATATAAGTTAGGAAACTTGTTTAGAAGGGTTATAGGCAGGTATATTCAGGGAAATGGGGTGGCCTAGGGAGCGGTGTTAAGCGAACAGGGAACTGGAAATCAAGTAGGGATGACATAAAAATCTTAGTGCTCAACTGTAGAAGCATTGTAAACAAAGGAATCGAATTAAGTAATTTAATAGATATATACTTACCAGATATTGTAATAGGAATTGAATCATGGCTGAGAAATGATATAATGGATGCAGAGATATTCTCACGGAACTGGAGTTTGTATCGTAGAGATAGGATAGGAACGGTAGGAGGGGGAGTATTCATTCTGGTGAAAGAATAATTTGTAAGCTATGAAAAAGTTAAGGATGAAAAACATGAAATTCTGGGGGTAAGGCTCTTCTCTAAAGATAATAGGCGACTTGATGTCTTTGGAGTGTAGAGACCGGGAAAGGGTAGCGCAGACGCTGATTCAGAATTATTTGATAAGATAATCAGCTATGTTGGAAATGATATGGAATGGAATGTGATAGTAGCAGGTGATCTCAATTTACCAAATGTCAATTGGGAAGGTAATGCGAACGATAGGAAGCATGACCAACAAATGGCAAATAAGTTAATATGGGAAGGGCACCTGATTCAGAAAGTGATGGAACCAACTAGAGGGAAGAATATTTTGGATGTTGTGCTGATAAAACCAGATGAGCTCTATAGAGAAACCGAAGTAATAGATGGTATTAGTGATCACGAAGCTGTTTTTGTTGTAGTTAAAAATAAATGTGAAAGAAAGGAAGGTATTAAAACTAGGACTATTAGGCAGTACCATATGGTTGATAAAACAGGCATGAGGGAGTTTTTAAAAAGTAACTATGATCGCTGGAAAATGGTAAATAAAAATATAAACAGTCTCTGGGATGGGTTTAAAGCAATTGTTGAGGAATGTGAAAATAGGTTTGTTCCTTTAAAGGTGGTAAGGAATGGTAAGGATCCTCTATATTATAACGGAGAAGTAAAGAGACTAAGAAGGAGGTGCAGACTGGAAAGAAATGATTATGGAAGTAAGGAGAAATTGAAGGAACTTACTAGGAAATTGAATCTAGCAAAGAAGTCAGCTAAGGATAACATGATGGCAAGCATAATTGGCGGTCATACACATTTTAGTGAAAAATGGAAGAGTATGTATAGGTACTTTAAGGCAGAAACAGGTTGAAAGAAGGACATTCTAGGAATCGTTAATGAACAAGGGGAGTGTGTATGCGAGGATCTTCAAAAGGCAGAAGTATTCAGTCAGCAATATGTAAAGATTGTTGGTTACAAGGATAATGTCCAGACAGGGGATGTGAGTAACACAAAGAAGTATTAAAATGTACCTATGATAACAATGACATTTACAGTAAGATACAGAAGTTGAAAACTAGAAAAGCAGCTGGAATTGATAAGATTTCTGGGGATATACTAAAGACAATGGGTTGAGATATAGTACCATATCTGAATTACGTATTTGATTATTGTTTTGTTGAAGGAGCTATACCAAATGAATGGAGAGTTGCTAGAGTAGCCCCTGTGTATAAAGGAATGGTGATAGACATAAAGCTGAAAATTACAGGCCAGTCAGTTTGACATGCATTGTATGTAAGCTTTGGGAAAGCATTCTTTCTGATTATATTAGACGTGTTTGCGAAATTAATAACTGGTTTGACAGAAGGCAGTTTGGGTTTAGGAAAGGTTATACAACTGAAGCTCAGCTTGTAGGATTTCAGCAAGATATAGCAGATATCCTGGATTCAGGAGGCCAAATGGACTGTATTGCGATTGACCTATGTAAGGCAGTTGATAGGGTAGATCATGGAAGACTACTGGCAAAAATGAGTGCAATTGGACTAGAAAAAAGAGTAACTGAATGGGTGGCTATATTTCTAGAAAATAGAACTCAGAGAATTAGAGTAGGCGAAGCTTTATCTGATCCTGTAATAATTAAGAGGGGAATTCCTCAAGGCAGTATTATTGGACCTTTGTTTTCTTATATATATCAATGATATGTGTAAAGAAGTGGAATCAGAGATAAGGCTGTTTGCAGATGATGTTATTCTGTACAGAGTAATATATAAGTTACAAGATTGTGAGCAACTGCAAAATGACCTCGATAATGTTGTGAGATGGACGGTGGACAATGGTATGATGATAAACAGGGTTAAAAGTCAGGTTGTGAGTTTCACAAATAGGAAAAGTCCTCTCAGTTTTAATTACTGCGTTGATGGGGTGGAAGTTCCTTTTGGGGATCATTGTAAGTACCTAGGTGTTAATATAAGAAAAGATCTTCATTGGGGTAATCGCATAAATATTATTGTTAATAAAGGGTACAGATCTCTGCTCATGGTTATGAGGGTATTTAAGGGTTGTAGTAAGGATGTGTGAAAGTGAATGGGGAAGGAGCAGAACCAATAGTCATGTTAAATGAAGCTCAACTGGACAGCGTTCCAGTTTTCAAATACTTGGGTAGCGTTATATCAAATGACAACCTAACAAAACATGAGGTGAACAATCGAATCAATAAGGCAACAAAATTTTACCACCAGGTAAGACACCTGCTGTGGGATGAGCAAATACCCATGAAAACAAAAATGACATTGTACAAGTCCTATTATACACCAATTCTTACATCAGTCTCGAAACCACAACACTGACCAATAGAGATAATTCCAAACTTCAGGCAGCTGAAATGAAATTCCTACGCACTGTGACCCAGAAAACCAGGAAAGACAAGATTAGGAATGAGAAAATTAGAGAAGAAGTAGGAATAGATGATTCTCTCCTCAATAAGATTCAGATATCAAGACTGAAGTGGTTTGGTCACATGAAGAGGATGCCAGTAAACAGAACGGAAGGAATTTGACAGAAAGGTAGAAGGAAGACGACCCATGGGAAGGCCACGAAGGAAATGGATAGATTTAGTTAAGAGCGATGTACTGCTGAGAGGTGATGATTGGGACAAGTTGGTGGAGGAAGAATGGTACAAGGACAGGATGAGATGGAGGAGGCTCATATACCACACCCGGGAAACTGGAGATGGTTTAGGATGATGATGATGAGTAAGGATGTAAAGGAGAGGACATATAAGTCTCTGGTAAGACCCCAGCTAGAGTATGGTTCCGGTGTATGGGACCCTCACCAGGATTACTTGATTCAAGAATTGGAAAAAATCCAAAGAAAAGCAGCGCGATTTGTTCTGGGTGATTTCCGACAAAAGAGTAGCGTTACAAAAATGTTGCAAATTTTGGGCTGGGAAGATTTGGGAGAAAGGAGACGAGGTGCTCGATTAAATGGTATGTTCCGAGCTGTCAGAGGAGGGATGGTGTGGGAGGACATCAGTAGACGAATAAGTTTGAGTGGTGTCTTTAAAAGTAGGAAAGATCACAATATGAAGATAAAGTTGGAATTCAAGAGGACAAATTGGGGCAAATATTCGTTTATAGGAAGAGGAGTTAGGGATTGGAATAACTTACCAAGGGAAATGTTCAATAATTTTCCAATTTCTTTGCACTCATTTAAGAAAAGCCTGGGAGAACAACAGATAGGGAATCGGCCACCTGGGCGACTGCCCTAAATGCAGATCAATAGTGATTGATTGATTGATTGATTGATTGATTGATTGATTGATTGATAGCCCAAATAAGCAAGCAAATATGACCTCATAAATGAGAAAATATGACCTCATAAATGAGAAAATATGACCTCATAAATGAGAAAATATGACCTCAAAAGTGACGAAATATGACGTAAAAATGACAAAATATGACCCGAAAATGATTAATCAAAATATGGGCATTTTAAAATAAATTATAAATCGGAATGGTAATTACTTTGATACATATTTGTTAACTAAATTCTTTATACTTTAGTATTAGTTTTCTGAATATACATGTGCAGCAATTATTCAGTCTGTTATCCTTGATTCACTTATCAAACTTTCATGAACTAAGTTCGCTAAGATTATCAGATCACACAACATTGTGAAAGTCCATGTTTGCACCCTGCATTGGTGGTTTGAAATACTAGAAAACAATCTATTTAAAAAATATATTTTGGAACGTTTAAGTCCAGATTTCATTAACATTATTCAAATGCGTTAAAGATTAAACTGAGCACCAAGAAACAAATTAAATAGATGTCTTTCAGTACATTATGGTAGGACGTCTGAGCCTATAGTGCAAACTCGCATACCTTTTTCATTCTTCTCCGCGGGTGGAATTGAAATGTATGACAAGATTCATCTCCAAAGCATCAGGCGCGAAAGACCTCTGATTATCACTTAACCCATTCTTATAAGAGGAGAAGCTCCTTTCTACATCACAAGACTTTATTGGTGCATATTTAAATAATGTTAAATCACTGCTGTCGAGTATGCACTCATCTTGAAGTGTACTGGTTCCTTCTCCTCTAAGAACATCATTTATCTTGCACACACGGTGAAAACCATCATTTCGATTAAGCACATTTTTAAGTTTCCGTTTTACACTGTCACCAACTATTCCATGTGATTGTTGCACTGAAAGTTCAACACTTCTCACAATGTCAATACTTGCATGAATTTCTAAGCCAGCAGATTCTAAACGAGTAATTGCACTCGATATAATTCCAAAGTTCGACTTAATATATTCCAAACTATCTGACAAACAGTTGGAAAACAATTCCTGGGCAATCTTGATAGAAGAGGCATCATCTTTGTTGAAGCCGTTAACAATGTTTTTGATAGTGGAGTAGTTTACGCAATGATACGCGGCAGCATCGAGCCATGTCCACCACCTAGTAAGAACTGGCTGTGGAGGGAGTGGCGCCGAAGGAGCTAACTCCTTGAAAGTCACAACCTGCAGTGGTGGTTACAAAAAAAAAAAAAAAAGTTGACGTTAGATATGAATTTAACAATTAAAAATAGGAGAGGATTTCCACCAATCAATACATATTTATATAATGAAGATTTTATTAAGATTGTGTTGTTAAAGGAATGCTATATGATGATGATGTACATTTAGTCACATACAAATGGAGCACGTCTTAGCGTGAACTACCGGGCGAGTTGGCCGTGCGCGTAGAGGCGCGCGGCTGTGAGCTTGCATCCGGGAGATAGTAGGTTCGAATCCCACTATCGGCAGCCCTGAAGATGGTTTTCCGTGGTTTCCCATTTTCACACCAGGCAAATGCTGGGGCTGTACCTTAATTAAGGCCACGGCCGCTCCCTTCCAACTCCTACGCCTTTCCTATCCCATCGTCGCCATAAGACCTATCTGTGTCGGTGCAACGTAAAGCCCCTAGAAAAAAAAAAAATAGCGTGAACTGGCGTATGTCATTCTGTACAATATTGCAACTGTATGTCTAAAATATTATTTTGAAGGTCTTAAAATTAGTGTATAAAATATGTCTTTACTTAAACTGACTTATATATATATGTACAAGATAAATACAATATATAAAAACACTTCATGCATATGAACATTCGTTCTTGCTTGTTGGTCAATACATTGACTAACTTCCGTATTTAAGTCTTATTTACAGTTGTACACTTCAGCTGCTATTCTTGGAGTTTGTAAAATTGCATGGGTAAAAAGTTTTGTCTTCCTGTGTATATGTGGGATAAAACACTTTCAATTTTAAAAAGGTGCCAAATGTATGGATGAAATTCAATTAAAATATGTTCAGCTCTGCTGTGTGTGTTGCCCTTTTATTTGGAACCAATTCGTGTTGTCCTGTGGCGTTCGTAAATTTGGATGACATTGGGTTCAAAGTAGTGGCTCCTTTCCCATTTGTAGCTGTGCAATGATGTTATGTTTATCTGTGGAAGATAAGATTGAGTTATAAGTGATATCGTGTTGGAGGAATGTCTAAGGGTTATGTATGTGAATTAGAATATGTACTTACTGTTGTTGGTGTAGCTGAGTTGTGTTTGACGTGCGAGCCTGTAATGTACTACTTCGTGTTCTTCTTGGGCTTCTAGAGTGATGTAAAATTCTTCTGTTATGTTGTGCAGGGGGCCTTTGGGGTTTATGTTTAGGATTTGCATATCGTTATCGATGTTTGTAAAACTGTGTTTATAGTCTGCGACATGTTGTCCTATTGAGGAAAAATGATTGTGTTTCACCGCGTTTGTGTTCGTTATATCGGGTTAGGAAGTTTCTAGCGGTACGTCCGATATAGCTTGTCTCGCAGTTATTACATTTGATACGGTATACCCCTGAGTGGTTGTATTTGTTGTTGCTGTTGATTGTCCTGACGTTGTGTATGATGTTGGTACTATTGTGTGTAGACATTCCTCCAACACGATATCACTTATAATTCAATCTTATCTTCCACAGATAAACATAACATCATTGCACAGCTACAAATGGGAAAGGAGCCACTACTTTGAACCCAATGTCATCCAAATTTACGGACGCCACAGGACAACATGAATTGGTTCCAATAAAAGGGTAACACACACAGCAGAGCTGAACATATTTTAATTGAATTTCATCCATACATTTGGCACCTTTTAAAATTGAAAGTGTTTTATCCCACATATACACAGGAAGACAAAACTTTTTACCCATGCAATTTTACAAACTCCAAGAATAGCATCTGAAGTGTACAACTGTAAATAGACTTAAATACAGAAGTTAGTCGATGTATTGACCAACAAGCAAGAACGAATGTTCATATGCATGAAGTGTTTTTATATATTGTATTTATCTTGTACATATATATATAAGTCAGTTTAAGTAAAGACATATTTTATACACTAATTTTAAGACCTTGAACATAATATTTTAGACATACAGTTGCAATATTGTACAGAATGACGTATACGCCAGTTCACGCTAAGACGTGCGCCATTTGTATGTGACTAAATGTACATCATCATCATATAGCATTCCTTTAACAACACAATCTTAATCAAAGCTTCATTATATAAATATGTATGTATGGTTCAGCTGAAGATGACCTTGTATATGAGGTCGAAACCGGTCCTGTAGTTTAATATATGCAATAAATAAGTATTGATTGGTGGAAATCATCTCCTATTTTTAATTGTGCAATTCGTCAATACGGAAATGAAGATTATAGATTATGATATCGTAGCCAACCAGGCAAAACGGAACGCATATAGGTTTCGAAACTTAAAGATCAAACTAACGAATGCGATTAAGAGCATTGTTTGTCTGAAGGAATGTCTAAAAAATGACCTAACACCTAAATTCTTGAGAAAATATAACAATAAACACAGGCACACCAAACAAACTCATAATACGCCAAAAAAAAAATTCAGCTGCAAGAAGAAGTAAAGTTTTTATAGCGTAAAAAAACATCATCTTAACAACGAACTATACCGAATACATTTAAAGGCATCTAACGAGTTACCACATAGCTTTTGGGATGATTTTCAGCAGATCACGACAGAAAAAATAAGGAACTTAGCCACCAAAAAACAGAATACACTAAATAAGAAATTAGAAGCACTTAAACAACCATCCAAACCAAACCCGAAAACCGAAACTCCAAACACGAACTCTCCTACCTTTCCCAATGAAATCACTGAACACAAATTCCACCCACCCGTAAAAAATCTCACAAATACGACTTTTAACAAAGTGGAAACTGTTATCTTGAGCAAGGGACCCACGCACAATTGGGGTAACACATCAACTTTCCAGAACATTACAACTACTATCACCGAAATAGAAAACGCCATACAGAAAATCCCACATGAGCTACGAGACGAAGTCAGGTATGATATTAAAAAAAGGCTCCCACAATATATCGACAAAATTCACAGCAACTCCCAAAATAATAAATCAACCAATAAAGTACACATAAACAAACTCAAAGATAAGATAAAACGGAATAATCTACTAATAACGAAAGCCGATAAAGGCAATACCACAGTTATTATCGACAAAGACCAATACATATTGAAAACCAAAGAATGTTTTCAAGATAACACTTTCCTCATCAAACGTAAAGACCCGACTAATAACATACAAAGGAACCTCAAAACCTTATTAAAAAATACACACTTTCTTTTAACAGAAATAGAATCCTCTAAACTTATAGTAATGAATCCTCAAATACCCACAGCTAAAGCTTATCCCAAAATACACAAAGAACATATTCCAATGAGACCTATTATTAACTACAGAGCAAGCCCAACCTATAAACTTTTGCAATTTATTCAACGATTTCTCAAAAAGCACTACGTATTCTTAGCTAATAAAACAGTACGGAACTCAATAGATTTTTGTAATAGGACAAAAGGATTAAAGATTGAACCATATCACAAACTCGCATCATTTGACATAATAAACATGTACCCGAACATTCCCACAAAACGAACAATAGAAATCATTGAATCTAACCTAAAAAGTCATAGCAATCTAAGCTCTTTGGAAATAGAAGAGTTCATTAAATTACTTAATTTTGCCATTAGTAACAACTACTTTAAATTTCATGATACTATCTATCAGCAAGAGGGTTTACCGTTGGGATCTCCCGCTTCTGGTATAATCACCGAAATTTACATAGACTATTTAGAGGACACATTCATTAACAAAATAGACCATATATTTTTTTGGTGTAGATTTGTTGATGACATCTTTATCATCCTCGACAATAGGTCCACAAATGAAACTGATATATTAGATAAACTCAATACAATAGATTCCCATATAAAATTTACCATTGAATTCGAAAACAATCACAAACTGAACAACTGGACATAACGACAAGTAGACATGATGACCACCTTTTTTACAGAATATACAGAAAACCCACGCATACCTCAGATACAATTAAAATGGATTCCGTTCACCCCAACATACACAAAAGAGCAGCCTACTATAGCATGATACACAGAGCATTCAATATACCGATAACAAAAGAAGATCTAAACAAAGAATTACAATTAATTCATGACATAGCTAAAAACAATGGATTCAAGAAAGAAATGGTTAACAAAATCATTCACAAAATAAAATCCCAACCCAAAACCAAACTAACAAAAGTAAACGAATCCAAGAAAGATTATGCACTATTCACTTTCAATAATGTACACATATACGCCATAACTAACATTTTTTAAAAACATAACCTAAGAATAGCATTCAGAACTACACACAATAGTACCAACATCATACACAATGTCAGGACAATCAACAGCAACAACAAATACAACCACTCAGGGGTATACCGTATCAAATGTAATAACTGCGAGACAAGCTATATCGGACGTACCGGTAGAAACTTCCTAACCCGATATAACAAACACATAAACGCGGTGAAACACAATCATTTTTCCTCAATAGGACAACATGTCGCAGACTATCAACACAGTTTTACAAACATCGATAACGATATGCAAATCCTAAACATAAACCCCAAAGGCTCCCTGCTCAACATAACAGAAGAATTTTACATCACTCTAGATCAGTACACCAATCCAAATTACAACATAAATGAAATCACAGAAAAAACGAACATCATCTTCAATACAGTTATCCCCGCCCTAAAAAACCCTTACCTTAAGTTAATCGATAAACAGAACGTGACACGCAACAGAAAAACACCAAACAACACACCCAGCTCCACCCCTACCCCCACAACAACAACTCTCCCTACCCCTCCTTCCCTTCCCCTCACAGCAGCTAGTATGAGCCCAAGAAGAACACGAAGTAGTACATTACAGGCTCGCACGTCAAACACAACTCAGCTACACCAACAACAGTAAGTACATATTCTAATTCACACACATAACCCTTAGACATTCCTCCAACACGATATTACTTATAACTCAATCTTATCTTCCACAGATAAACATAACATCATTGCACAGCTACAAATGGGAAAGGAGCCACTACTTTGAACCCAATGTCATCCAAATTTACGGACGCCACAGGACAACACGAATTGGTTCCAATGAAAGGGCAACACATACAGCAGAGCTGAACATATTTTAATTGAATTTCATCCATACATTTGGCACCTTTTTAAAATTGAAAGTGTTTTATCCCACATATACACAGGAAGACAAAACTTTTTACCCATGCAATTTTACAAACTCCAAGAATAGCAGCTGAAGTGTACAACTGTAAATAAGACTTAAATACGGAAGTTAGTCGATGTATTGACCAACAAGCAAGAACGAATGTTCATATGCATGAAGTGTTTTTATGTATTGTATTTATCTTGTACATATATATATGTATATATAAGTCAGTTTAAGTAAAGACATATTTTATACACTAATTTTAAGACCTTGAACATAATATTTTAGACATACAGGGTTGCTATATTGTACAGAATGACATATACACCAGTTCACGCTAAGACGTGCCCCATTTGTATGTGACTAAATGTACATCATCATCATATAGCATTCCTTTAACAACACAATCTTAATCAAATCTTCATTATATAAATATGTATGTATGGTTCAGCTGAAGATGACCTTGTATATGAGGTCAAAACTGGTCCTGTAGTTAAATATATGCAATAAATAAGTATTGATTGGTGGAAATCCTCTCCTATTTTTAATTGTGCAATTCGTCAATACGGAAATGAAGATTATAGATTACGAGATATGAATTTATCGACTTCAGGAAAATGTCCACGAATTTCTTCTGCCACCCTATGCAAGTGATGTGAATCATTCTTGGATAAAACAGCTTGAGGCCTTCAGTAGCTTTCACCATGTATGGAGCAGCATCGGTAACAAAGAGAAGAACGTTTTCCCGCTTAATTTCATCCTTCCACAAAATTTTTAGTGCATTATAAAAAAGAACTGCAATCATTGAATGATTTGCTCTCTCTGGAACTTCTGAGGTTAGTAGAAAAATATCCCCAGGGCGATCAGCCGATCAGCACGGAGTGTTCCAATAATTACATTCCCTATATATCTGCCTGCAGTGTCCGTCATCTCATCAGTAGATATCCAAATCTTACTGTCTGCTACACTGTGTCGTATTCAATTTAGAGTTTCTTCATAGCAACGCGATAAATAATTTTTTCACAGTGTTGATTTGTTGATTCTGTAGGAACAGATTTTTAGTGTATTTCTCCAGAAAAATCTTCAAATGGGTATTGTTCACCTTGTTTAGAGGAATGTTTGCAGACATCACCATCTCACAAAGTTCCTTTGAAAAATGCGAACATCTGTCCATCGCTGAAGATGTAACAGCCTTATTGAATATTAATTGCTGCCTCTTCTTATCGACATGTTGTCGTTTGACATTGTTGCTGTGTTTCGCCGTGTTACAATGTTGTTGCACATTAAAACGTTTTTCAGCCACGACTATTACTTCACACAACTTGCAAAATAGAACTAAACCGTCTGTACAGAAATATTCTCCAAATTCCTTAACAAAGCTTCGTAACTTAACAGTAGTAGAAGACTTTTCCTTAGGAATACTGGAATGTGTGCTGGGATACGATTTACTGTAAACTAACGCTTATGTAAGTGAAAGGAGGTTGAGGTTCTAATATCTGAACAAAGACAAGTGAGCAATCACCAGAAATAATTAGCTCACTGCTGGGACGGGATTTTCCGGATTATTTCTGTCTCTACCTGGAGACCGGGTTGCCGAGTACAGCGGGTTGGTTATTTGACTTGTATCAACAGCGTGATACCGAGAAGCAGTTTTGTAAACACTAGTTTGCATTAGGTAAGTTGAAGATGATTTTGCACACCTACAGCTGTCGTCAGAGCGCCGAAATATGACCGATATATGACGTTTCTACTAAAATAGCTCAAAATATGACCTTATGGCAAAAAAAGCCAAAATATGCATTTATATGACATTAAAATCACTTAATTGTAACGATAATCACCTGATTTGTACCGAAATCCAATCAGACAAGAAAATAGAGACAAAGAAAAAAATATGACTTTTTTTTTTCTAAACATCCGAGCCCTAGTCATCGCTATGTCTTTTCCAAACTCCCATCTTTTCTCCATCATATGTCTTAATGTACAGGTCAAACGTTGATCTGTATTTCCTAAAACCGTACTGTTCTTCCATTTCTCCTTCTAGCTTCTAGGGTTGGGCAGACCGGAACACCACGAATCTGCTACGCTGCCGTAGCAGGGGGAGAGGTGATACTCCCATGTGGCGCGTCCCAGGTGGCGGATAGGGGGGATCCTAACCGGCTTGCCGGCGGACTTAGGGAAATAAAATACCTCTCGCGGACCAAACACACGACCCCCTGTGGGTGGGGGACGCAAACGAAGAATACACCCATGGTATACACTGCCTGTCGTAAGAGGCGACTAAAAGGTGTGACCATGGGATGATTGGATTAGAACCATGAAACTACTTGTGATTAGTACCACCGCGCGGAGAGCATCATGGGTCGCTTTTACTTGCGTGTAGTACCACTATATTAGGTACCAAATAGGTTTGTAATTGGTAGCACACAGGAGCACTGTGCGGTCGGCTTTTGCAGTACCTGTGATTAGTACCACCATATGAGCAGGACCATGGGATGATAGCTACCATGGTTCTGCCTTGCCTGTGATTAGTACCCACTATATGAGGAACACCACGGGTAAGGGGAAGTATCGATAAAGTATCGATTAGGTGGTTATTTATACTTACTTCCCTTAAAACACCTCGGATTCATTGATTTTCCTATCATAAGTGGAGGAAGTTCGTGAGATCCATCTACATTGGTGGCGAGAAGTACTATTACACTAAATTTAATTTTCTTCCCTCCATGGAATGAGTCACTTTTTTCACCTAATGTTTTATTGGGGAGGAGATTGTAGAATAGGCCGGTCTCATCACAACTCTAGATGTTTGGAGGCTGATCATCGCTTACGATACCCGGCAGAACCTCTTCTTTCCAGTGTTACACTGTGATGTCGTCCACAGCTTTTGAGTCAATTGTTCTCCCTGTGATTCCATGACGATCCTTAAATCATTGCAACCATCCTGATGAAGCCTTGAAATCAGCAGTGATACTCTTCATTTTAGTTAAATCTATCGCTTTCGCCTTCAGCATGTCTCCACTAATTGGTAGAGCTGGAGCCCGCTTTTGCTGGAACAATATGAAAAGTGCTTTCTCCAAATCTACGTGCCTTCCTTCTTGCTGATGGCTGCGCTTTGCTGATTTTCAACCCATTTTTATAAAACTCATCCAAAATAATGTTTATTTTCCTGATGACTGTACATAGCGTGGTATAAGCAATCCCTAAGTGTGAAGCAATTTCAGTTTTTTGTTTTGTGTGGATTAGCGTCCACTTCTCGTATAAATTTTACTTTTAGGGGCCGATGACCTTCGATGTTAGGCCCCTTTAAACAACAAGCATCATCATCATCATCATAAATTTTACTTTTTCATGTGGGGTATAACTTTTCCTTTTTACTGTCCTCGATGGCTAATCAATAGCAACTGAATGACAAAACTACTGTTGAACAGTAAACACCACATACCGGCACCGTGGACATTTTACTTCTCCGTTGTTCCCGCGAAAGAAATTCTGATATTCAAACAAATTTACTGTATTTTCTTTTGTTTCCGCACCGAAACTTTGCTTGTAATGTATCTTAATCTTTGGCGTCATTGTGAAGGTCAAAAACGACGAAGGTAGAGGAGGAGCGAGATAGATAGCAAAGAGGACTCGCTCGGTTGGCCTTTGTTACGCCGCCAATAAGTAAGGGTCAACAATGTCACTCGGCGAAACTCTTCGTCTTCTGATTCAGCACCGAAACCCGACCTCTCTACTTCCACCTACGCCGACAAAGAGGAAACTTTGTAAATACAGTAGTTTCTTTTAAAAAAGCACGTGATCGTTACAATTACGCACAACTCAGTTATATTTCACTGACACTTTATACGTATAAATAACAGTAAATTACGTATAAACGGATTGCGTATAAATAAGGTTACGTATAAATAAGGTTTAATTAACACCCTTTTAAATTACATTTTGCCGGGGCCTAAAGGAAATTACGTACAAATATGAATTAAGCAGAACAGAGTTACGTATAAAGCAAGTTCAACTGTACCTCTATGGTTGTCTGGGTTACTTCTTTCACTTTTCTTATGAATTGGATTAACCCATTCACTGCCAAACCCGTATATATACGTTATTGAATGCCGTGCCTCGTTTGCCAAACCCATATATATGCATTTTGGTGCAGTGTATACTGCACCGATCTCGCAAATGAACACGATATAGTGTCATGCTTTGAGATTCCATGGAAATGCTCATTATCAATTTTCCAGCTAACTCATTCCTGGTTGCCAGCGTTTCGCCCCAGTGTGCTAAGTTGAGATCATCAGTTGGTAAATAGCACACCTACCAAGACGCATGGCTAGTGCATACCGTGGATACCCTATTGGAATCAACATCTATATCATCTGATGGCCAGGCAGTCATCAATTTTTGGTAATGAGACAAAGTCTCTCATAGTGCATTGGCACTGCCGGTGGCTCCAAGTAGCCTACACAGTGGCCTCCACGGTATGCACTACCACTCGTCTTGGTAGGTGTGCTATTTACCAACTGATGATCGCAACTTAGCACACTGGGGCGAAACGCTGGCAACCAGGAATGAGTTAGCTGGAAAATGTATAATGTCCAATAACGGACCGTTTATTGTAGCCATTATGGCGTCTTGAAGTATACATTCATCTCTTGTTGACGAAGAAATTGATGTTTCCTTATAAATAGTGATTCTGTAGCTAGCTATATTTTGATAATGAAGATGGAGAATATCTAATTGGCAATATTGAACTACAAGAAAGTGCGAGACAAAGTAGTAAATAGAATCTCATCCAGAATTGTCACCCTTTACTCAGATAAATTATTTTTTCCCCAAATGTAAATGATTTTGATAATAACAGTTCTTGGATCAATAATTTTATATTATATTTCAGTAATAGTATCACAGAGCAGAGTAGCTGCTCGTATTAACATGCTACGGCTATGGAGCCAAGCTCTGCACTCGGCAGGCGAGTGGGTTCGAACCCCACCGTCAGCTGTCCTGAGAATGGTTTTTTTTTTGGGGGGGTTTCCCTTTTGCTCTCCCAAGCAAATGTCGGAACAGTTCCTATTAATAAACCACAGCCGATTCCTTCCACTTCCTTGCCTAGTTTCAATCACCATCATTCATTTCATATTCATTATCTTCTCAACTGAGGTTTGCATCGGGAAGGGCATCCGGCCTTAAAAGTATGCTGTAAAATATAATCTCACTTCATCCCCGACCCCGTATTGGGCTACGGGGCTAAGGGGACGATATGCATTCCAGTAATAGTATTAGTAAATATGTATCTGTGAAAGTTCTTCTTCCTTAAAAACACCCGGCCTGGTCGTCAAAACACGGCAGTGAAAAGGTTAATTATAGCTGTTGTCCATTGTTCCGGGAATTTTTTCTGATATTCAGATCTTTCTTTAAGCACTTTTTCACCTTCCTTTGCTGTAGGTGGGCTTATATTTTCTGGTTTACTTTTTATCGGGGTATGTGTACATTATTATTAATCATCGTATGCTACACATTTTCATTTTATTTTTTAAAAAAAAAGCAAAAAAGAAAACAAAGTTGATCACAATCTAAAATCTAAGCTCAAAATGTAGTCTACTGATGCAGAAGCGACAGTGGTGAAATCCTTGATATATCTTCCGTAGGCTCCTACGTGACAATTTCGCTGTTTGTCTATCAGCTCCATAGTCGCACTTTGGGGAAAATAACTTTTTCCATTTAAACAGAGAGTCTGCACAAACTCCAGAGTTGGTCCTGATCCAGTTTAGTTTCGACCATATCCCATGAGGTAGAGAGGTGACTGATGACATGTCTTTAAACCCCTTAGGACCATGGGACCACTGTTGCACTACCTCAAAGTTTTCACAGATTAGTCTTGCAGCTTTCTTCATAAGAGCTGACTTCAAAAAAGTCGAGTTAGACATGCATCAGATAGAAAAATCCTAATTTTGGAGTATCTTGCAGTACTCTTTGAGCAGAACGTTATACCTACACGTACACTTTGATATGTTGGCAAAAATATTGCAGTATTCTTTGTCAAGCCAACTGAAGAACCTCTACTCAGCTAAAATTATGCCGAGGATGACATATTGCAGGCCTAGCTGGACTTGTGGAACTTGCATGCTTTTTATGAGGTTTAGTGGTCTGTTTTATTGTATTTAACAAGTAAAATTTTGTTTTACCTTTTTTCATTCACTTTAATTTGTGTTTTTTGACTGTTCTTTTTTTTTTTTTTTTGTGTTTTAAGTTTTAAAGTTGAATAATATACTGTAGGTGATTTAACTTTGAAGTCAGTGCCTTATTTTACTACATTTTAATAATGTTATAAACGTAAGGTATTGCAAATTAGATTGACTGTCTACTTTTAAACTAATCATTCTCGTTAGCATTTAAAAAAATCTTAGTCAGTGAGTAAATTTTTAATCTATCATTTCAGTTTGCTTCATGTCTTACCATTAGGGGCTGATGAGCTAGATGTTAGGCCCCTTAAAACAACAACAACAATAATAATAATAATAATAATAATCATATTCATCATTCATCAGAGGTAGTTTGACTTTTGAAGAATACAAAAATGTCCATTCGACACTCCACATCATGCAATGTGCGTACGTAAAAGATCTCTGGTGGCACATTGGTGTTAACCCAACAAAATCAATTAAAACTCAGCTGTAGGTTGCCCAGCAGTTCAGTTTCTTTACCATCTGGTAGAGTAAAATACAATATCAGATTTGACATTCAGACAGGCTAAACATCAAATCATAATGCCTGCGAATAATACCTGAGGTCATATGACTTTTATTATTATTATTCAGCCATTAATACCAGAACCATATAGTAAGGGTTGGCCCGTTTCTTTGATGTGAGTGTTGCCGCCTTGTGGTTGCCAGTCAGAGACTGCCGTTTCGAAGGAAGAATTGATGGTTATTGGGATAAAACTTTAAAGAATACTAATGTAGCAGGCCTTGTGGCTCTACTTTCTCTATCACATGGGAATAATTATTGTATTTCCCTGTTTTACTGTCTTCTTTCACTAATGTAACAAAATTTATTTCTTGACATAGTGTTTTATGTAAAAGTTGGAAAAAACCCACTTGTTATACTTTTGTTCCTCGAACATACATTTAATAAAAACTGTTGTATGATATTCATATTTATGTAATAAATGAACTGGTCATATCCCATCCAGGGCCAGAAACAAATGAAACTTAGCCAACAACATCAAATGAAATAGATCTTGTTCTTTATCTTACATGTGTATACTAGTACTTACACTTTTTTTTCCAGTCTCGACTGACCTTTCTTTTGTTGGGGATTACTAAATATATACAATATGTATATAATTTATCATAATTTTTGATGAAGAATGATGTGACATCAAACATTTGACCATATTGATCATTTGGCAACTTTCTCTTTTTAGTCTCTTTTCCTGACATTTTAATCACTTTTTCCTCTTTTTATGGGATGTCTATCACTCCTATCCCCGTTGTACGACAATTTTGCATGCATATATGCCAAAACTACTGTGAAACAGTAGTTCCAATATCACATTTTACACTCATAGTTCGCAATGTGTTGAGGTCTCCTCACGCACTATACTCAGTGTGTACTCAAGTTCTAAGTAGTACCTTTGTTGTTATATATGTTATAAACGCCACTCACATTACCCGCCAGGTTCATGATGAGAACCTTGATTGGGGGGGGGGTTTGAGGTGTTTCACACGCCCAAGGGTATTTTCCTCAGTTCTTCGTTGATTACCTCAAAGGGGCTCCTTAGGATTTGAGTGGATGCTCACTATAAGGAGTGGCGCTGGGGGATTAAGTGGAACAAGACAATAATATAATACTTTGAGCTCATTTATTGTTTATTTTGTTTTAGGTGTCTATCGAGGCTGGGAAGAAGTTGGGCCCTCAGCACCATGTTATTGATGTTGCCAACATCCTGAAGCTTTTCCTCAGGGAACTGCCTGATCCTCTACTGCCATATAATTATCATGATCTATTTCTAAGGTATGTTACTCCTGTAGAGAGTTCGGAGCTTAAAATGAAGTACAACTTAGATGGAGCGTGCTGTTGCCAAATCAACTTGTGAAGATTGCACTCGAGTAGGATATCATAGTTCCAAATTTATTGCTTAAAGTTTTAAGTCCATTCATAAATGGACATTTGAAGGATGCTAAGTTAAATAAACATACCTTGATCACTACCGTTGCTCTCAGATAGTGGATATCGTCGTTGTCGGCTGCAACTCGAATCCGAGTAAATATATTCTTCAGCAGTTTAAATTTTCACACTCACAAAGCTTTGTGAATATGTTTCCTATGGCTTAGTAGCCTAATCTTGGCATGAAACATGCAGCCACACAGATCACAAAAAATGGTTGAGGGAGGGCGGAACTGAGCTTGGTGGGGCTTCCATGCTCGTTTATCTTCTTCACGTCGCCGTTGTTCCTCTTCAAACACCGAAACTGATGTAGAAACAGTGTCACACCAAAGTGTATGATTCTCAGCAAACGTATCCCAGGATTGAGTGTTAATTACAGCTCTGTTCAAAGTATGCTTTAGCTGATCCTTGAATTGCCTCAAAGGGGCTCCATGAGGTCTTGTGCCGGAATAGAGCGCACCATACAGAAGTTGACGAGGAAGCCTGGTTTCACTCATGCGATGGACGTGCCCTGTCCATCTGAGATGGTGGCCAATGATGGTAGCCTCAATGGCTATAGCATGTGCTTTCTCACAAACTGCAAGGTTGGTGACCCGGTCCTCCCATTCGATGTTGAAGATGGATTTAAGTTTCTGCAGATGGAAGCTTTTTGATATCCTGACGGTAGAGGGTCCATGTTTCACAACCGTAAAGCAGTATTGATATGACAACAGCATGGTAAACTATGATCTTGGTATGCATTGTAAACTCCTTATTCATGAAGACACGACGGGAGAAACGTCCAAAGGCTGGGTGGGCAGCACCAATTATCCTATCAACATCTTGTGAGCCGTTAGCATTTGTTGAGAGGATACTTCTTGGATATAAAAAGTGGCCAACCTGCTCCAGTGGAGTATCCACAATGTAGATATTGAAAGATGGGAGCTTCGATCCAGGTGCAGGCTGTGAGAGTACTTAGGTTTTCTGAACATTAACAGAGAGCCCAAAACGATTGCAGATTTCCAGATCATAGAACTCTAGGTATAAACAAGTCTGTTGCTCTCTGCATTTTTCCTGGATTTGCCTTGCACAGATCACATCTGTTGTGCCTCCGGATGGTCGAAAACCACACTGCGACCTGGGTAGGATCCTCTCGGAAATAATATGCAGGCAATTGAGCAAAATTCTACAATAATTTTAGCTACTGTAGATAGCAATGATATACCGTGATAGTTGCCACAAACACTACGATCACCTATTTTTTTTTGAAAAGAGTAACGATAGTGGCATTTTTCAGGTCACTAAGTACTTCGCATGTTTCCCATATTAAGAGGAAAAGTCTAAGAGTATGAAGTCTGATCTTTAGAGATAGGCCTCAACTTTAAATCAGTTCCAGAGGAATGTTACCTGGGCCAGGAGCCTTGGCAGGTTTGTTTACTGAGAGCAGCATTGAATTCCTTGAATGTTGGTGGAAGAGCCATCCATGGTTGTTGGGGATGTAGAGGCACTTTATCGAGAAAGTCTTCAGTTGCATTTGAACTCCGATTAAGAAGAGTGGAGAAATGTTCTTTCCAACGTTTTAGGATTTCTTGACTATCAGTAATAACATTATTAGCAGCTTTCATTGTCCCAGAGGAGGCGTGAGTTGGGTCACATAACTCCTTTATTCCTGCATAGAAGTTATGCAGGTCTGTGGCATCAGACATACTTTGCAGTTCCTGAGCTTTCTGATGCCACCAGTTGTTCTTTCTCTCTCTTATTTGCTCCTGACTTTTATGCTTGAGTTCGAGAAAATGCTCTTTCTTTGTGTCTGAAGATGAATCTTGAAGGCGGGATTGATGGGTTTCTTGTTTAGCATTGATGACACACAAATTCTCATTGTTGTCATCAAACCAGTCGTTTCTTACATGTTTCTTAAAAACAATGCTTTTCTCGGCTGATTCTGTGATTATCTTTCCACAATGTAGCCCATTCCTGCTCAACATTCTTTGTAATGACTGGAGCACTTACCAGCACAGAGATCATGTTGTAGAAATTCATGGCATTGGGTCCATCTGGAAGTTTAGATGTATCAAACTTCTGCCTGGACAGGGTTTGAAAATGCCTGGGTGGTTTACGGTGCAGACTGATTCTACAGGGTGGCGCACGAATAGTCGACACATTTAATTTTAGAATAACAACTTCATTTTTCACAGGAAAGTAATGAAATTTTAGACACAGGCAGCTTGGACCCTGGAAATACATTTTACTATATCACAGGTTCAACGTTGCCTGCACTGTGGCGGATAACCTCTTCAAGACGAGTACGCATGTTTCTGACGACTTTGCGGCACAGGTCTTCATGAACATCACTGCAGAGCTGCACAATCCGAGCATGCATTTCCATGGGACTTTGAGGTCTTGAAGCGAAGAGGTTTTCTTTCAAATAGCCCCATAAAAATAAATCACAAGGATTTAAATCAGGGCTTTAAGGAGGCCATGAGAATCCGCCATTATTGTTGTACTGTGGGTAACGAAGAGACATTACACGATCACCAAATACTCCTCTCAAAAATTCAAGATCATCATTAGCTGTGTGAGGTGTTGCAACATCTTGTATAAACCACTGCGTATGAATAGGGATAGCGAGAATTTGAGGCATGAATTCATTCCGCAGCATGTCCTTGTATCGCTGTACATTGACTGTCTGACTGAAGAAAAATGGTCCAATTAACCCATGACTTGACAGAGCTACCCACAGACTCATTTGTTCTCCATACGTGTTTTTCCTTTTTTTTTTCATGAATAGTGTCTGGTTTTTCTGTAGCCCAAAACCGCACATTTTGTTTATTAACTGCCCCGTTGAGATGAAAATAGGCTTCATCAGAGAACGAAGTGTTAAACAGCACTTCATCTTTATCTTGAGTCCATAAGGCGCACTGCAATCTCTTCTGCCTATAAAGATCTGTGAGCTTGTGTAGTACAGTCATTTTGCACGGGTACAACTGAAGTTCACCGTATAACATTCTTTGAACTGAATGGCGCGATATTTCACTTCCTCTTGAAGCTCCCCGTCTTGACTTGTATGGGCTACGCTGCATGGCGACCCACAGGAGACCGAACTGCTGGTGCACGTGATCGCTTTTTTTTCCTTCACACTGCCTTGTTTTTCAATGTTTCTATATAAGCGAAGGATGGTGTTCCTTGCTGGTGCCCACCTAATTTGAAATACAGCTCGAAATTTCCTTTGTGTCGCCGTAACATTTTTTGATTCGCAATAAAAAGTAACTATTTTGCCGCGCTGCTGAACGGAGAGTAGGCCGTGGTCGGCCATGGCAGAAAGCTAACTGGAATGCAGGCATTTGGAGACAAAGCAGCAGTGTCACCTCTACAGATATTTCCATGAAACAGGGAAGGTGTGAGCAAAATTTTAACAACATAGAATATAAGTTGCATTTTATATTTGCTTTTCAAATGTGTCAACTATTCGTGCGCCACCCTGTAAGATGAGAGAATAGCAACTTGTGATCCGTCCAGCAATCATCAACATTTCTAGCTGTCCTGGTGATTAGGACATCCTTCCTGTCACATTGTTGAGTGATGTAATCATAGATGTGCCACTGCTTAGACCGAGGGTACATCCATGGGGTCTTGAGGCGATTAGATAGGTGAAACTGTGGATTAGTTATGTAAAGTTCATGTTTGGTATATAGACCGAGAAGCAACAATCCAATGGCATTGCAACTACAGAGTCCTTGTTTGCCCATTACATTTTCCCATATAAGATTATCCTTCCCAACTCTAGCATTGAAGTCACCTAGTAGGAAGAGCTTATCTTTAGTTGGTACGTTGAAGTTGGTTGTGCAAAACAAGTTATAGAACTGGTTTTTAGCACCTTCATCAGCATGTAATGTAGAAGCATAAGGAGAGATGAGAGTGGTATACGGAGAGTTAGACGTCTTTCACTACCTGCATTTGGGCCCACCGAGCTCGATAGCTGCAGTCGCTTAAGTGCTGCCAGTATCCAGTATTCGGGAGGTAGTAGGTTCGAACCCCACTGTCGGCAGCCCTGAAATGGTTTTCCATAGTTTTTCATTTTCACATCAGGCAAATGCTGGGGCTGTACCTTAACTAAGGCCACAGCCGCTTCCTTCCTACTCCTAGCTCTTTCCTGTCCCATCGTCGCCGTAAGACCTATCTGTGTCGGTGCGACGTAAAACAACTAGCATTTGGGCCTAGTGGATAATCTTGTTTCAGTCAAGGCAGCTACATCAATATTCAATCTAGAAAGGTCGTGGGCAAGAAGAGCTGATCTCCTTTCAGGTCTGTCGCTCTCTTTCGTGTCGAGCAGTGTTCGGACACTCCACATTGCATTTATAAATTGTTTTTCTTGATTGTTTCCAAATTGAAGGCTTCCCGTTTCTCCTGAGAACCTGCCTCCACCATCCTTATCCTATCGCCGTTGGACTTGGAGTGAAAAGTGACAGCTCAAGAAAGTGCCTCTGGCGTGAATTTGTTTAAGGTGGATCACAGCTTGCCAAGAAGTGACCCACACACTCCGATTTCGGAATCCTTCACCACGTTATGTGTGCACGAGACATATGGTGTCAATCACTGAAATTGCAATGGACTGCCGCTAAGTCGAGAAAAACCGAGTGGCGCCTTCATAATCAGTCCGCCCGGGTTCTTCTCTTCCGCTTCACTTGCCGTAGTGAAGCCCGTCTCCTCCGCTGAGTTTCAGTAGCATTTCCTCTACTGAGGGACCATCAGCCTTCCTAAAGAGTCTCGTCTGCTCAAAGCCATTGGTCTTTTTAGATTGTACTCTTATTTATCCCCGAGCCCAGGGCTGCCTCTTCCGTCATCTCCGCCGTACTGAAGTCCACCTTCTCCGCCGCAGATACCGTTGAGGTCTTCACTTGTAACCCTGAGCTGGGACCCTTACCAGATGTCACATACCAGGGCGCATCTCCCTGGGTAAGGTTGCCTACTAAGAGGGTCCCTTCCTGCTACCTAGCAGATGTACACCTGTGATTTTTGGAAGATCTGATGTTCCTGCTTTGGATGAAGTGTGGTTTCAGGAGATGAGGATGATGTAGGAAACCTTATTAAAAATTGTCCATAGTCGTTCTGCAATTTATCTACTTTCCACAACTCCTTTTCTATGTTTTTACGGAGTTCATGAAATTTGTCCAGTTCTCCACTGTAATATTCTTATAAGCATTAGCTGTTAAAGTCTCCACATCATTTTTGTTGAATGATATGTAATGATTAGGGGTCAGAAGTTCATGCCCTAAAAACTGTGTAAATGTAATTTTGAAAAGGAAATGAGGATAATATATGAAATTGCAGAAAATAGTGGGTATTTCAAGAACTATATTACTAGAATTAAATAATAAACCAATATAAATGCTAAATAAGGAGCAGAAAGAAAAGAACATGCCTGTGCTCACATTCTAAAACAGGTACTCGTATGGATTCAAGAAAATTTAAAAAAATACTGAATCGCCTATAAAACAGATAATAATTATATTAATTTTATATAATATGCATATGCAAACAAATTTCACAAATCTGGAGTATATTGTATTACATGTCAGGAATGCAATGGGCAATACTTGGGTCTATCAGGTAGAAGTACTGAAATCAGATACAAAAAACACATAAATGCAGTTAAACACAGGAGATTCTAGGCAACGGGAGAATACATGCAGGAATTTACATATATAGAAAAAGATATCAAGGTTTTGCATATGGTCAAGAAAGGCAAATTTATGGACATTTTGGAAAGAATATGGATTTATTTGGCACAAAAAAAGGAATAGTGAATTAAATTTAAATGAGCCAATGAACAAAGAGAATGTATTATTTAAATTAGTAAGAAAATTCATAAGAAGAGATGAAAGAAAATATTAAAGCCACAACATACTGTATTTACTCGTATATTAGACCCCCCTGGCTTTTCGAGACGAAAATGAAAAAATAAATCTTGCGTACAAGCCCCCCCCTCCACCACCATCGTAATTCGTCAGAGAAGAACGATGATTCCACTTCGAACCAGGCACAAGCCTTACCACAGCTCTGATGACATCGCACAAATTTGTGAATAGTTTCGTCCGTACGACCCATGCAATAAAAACACTCGTCAAAGTCATGCAGTGCGTCTGTGTTTCATATTTAAGAAATGTCTGCCTCTGTAGCGTAGGCCTACTGCAGCTCTGCTGATGTCGCACAAATAGGTAAATAATTTCATGTCCGACCCACTCATTGCAAGCGCGCATCATTCATGTATATGTGTATATGTGCTTTGTAGTTAAGAATGTCCGCCAGCTGAATGGTTAGAACAATTAGCTTCCATTCTCAGGAGCCTAAGTTCAATTTCTGGTACCATATTGTCAGATATTTACGAATGGCAGGAAGATTTATATGCGGCTCTTCCATTGGAGGCCTGTCTAAAAAGAGCTGCACCACTTAATGATGAGTTTACTTTGGTTAAGAAATATTCACGGTTGTTGCTGTTAATATAGCAGGCAAGATCATTAATAAAGTGATCTCTTAACTCGGGCCAATAAAAGTTTAGTTGTTGTTAGAACTAGGTTTAAAACGTGATAAAAACAATCCAATCATAACTGTTGTTTTACTCACCAATGTACCTCACAAATAATAATAATTTTACGTCCCCACTTAACGATTTTCGGAGACTCCGAACAAAACATACTATGCGTTAACCCTTCAGCGCTGACCTCTATACGTGGCATAGACCCTCTTTTCTTCCATAGCCGCCGACTTCTATACATAGACCCATACACGGTTTCGCATTTACGGCTATAGCACAAAGAGTTTTGGATATGCAAAATGTTTTGTTTCCAAGAAGAAATCTTGGGGTTTGTCATTGTTGTAAATAAGAATTGAAGATCGTTAAAATGTAGTTGTTTTGTCTGTAAGTGTGAGCACTAATCTCTGTTTGCTTCAATCTTTCCCACAGAATAAAATAAGGAAATGATGATCTGAGAAGTTTGTCTTTTTGCGTGATGTTCTTTGCTCTATTTTTACCTTGAGAGTGTGGTTTATTTATTATATTTGTCTTTATTTCTCAGCTTGAAATATTTTCGTAACTCTCCACGAGCGCTCTGTGTAGGCATCATTTAGTGCTGCTTTCTGTCATACGATACGAGAACCAGTTTTGCAGGGTATATGGCTCATTTGAAACACAATGTCTCGACCTTTAATCTAAAATATGTATCGAGACGGTTTGTTATTCCCCTCATTCAGTTTCGTCCTGCTGCTTTCAGTCTCTCTGCAGCTTCATCAGTCCGTGTAACGCGTCCCGCTCAATGGTTATCTCCAGCCGTGATTTGACTGACAGCAACATGCTTGAAGTATTGTATAATTCAGATGAGAGTTTAGTCGGAAGTAGTAGTGACAGTATTAGCAGTAGTGATCATGAAACAGATGATGTGGCTGTGGTGGATGCAGTGGTAAATGATGAGAGTGATGATGAGGAGGAACCAGTACTAGGAAATTTTATGCGGGAGACTATGGATAATTATACAGGTCAAAGGGAAGTTTTCAAAAGTGAATTCGGATTCCAAAATTCTCTAATAATATTCAGACAAGTCACAGGAACAAACATTGAGCAGTTATTTTATCGGGTTCAGCTGGTGGAAGGTTTGTTTACAAACTACGTTCGCTCAGACGGGGAACGAAATATTCAAGGCCGGCGCGCATCAGATAATACAGTTCCAAGGTTGCAGGAAAGACATGTTATCAGAAAATTAGCACCCAAGAGTGAGAAATCCAAACCTCAGAGATGTTGTATCGTGTGTTCAAAACAAGGCAAAAAAGAAGACCGCGGTGTATTGCTGCCAGGAGTGTGACTTGGGTCTCCGTTTCGAAGAGTGCTTCGAACTCTTTATCACACGAAACTAAATTACTAAAGTAATGTGAAACCATTATGTAATTATCTGCATGTACATAGTTCTATCATAAAGAATTCCAAATTTTGTGAATATCGGGCTACTCTTCTTGTAGTAGCGCTTTAAGTGAATCAATGTATTTCATTTGCGCGTAGTTGAAATCTCATCCGGCCGCGGGGTAGGAAGCTCTTTAAATGGCTGCGACGCTGAGGGGTTAATGAAAAAAATTGAGACAACGATCGTACAAAATTAAACATTATGATAATAAAACACATTACTGCCACACCTGTAGATATTTATAAATGCGGTAAACTTTTTTTTTTTTTTTTTTTTTTTTTTTTTTTTTTTTTTTTCTTCTTTTACCATATTTACGCGAATAATCCCCGCATATTTTTTTTTTAAAATATTGAGCCACAAAATTGGTTTGCTGGTTTTATTTGCGTCAATGTTTGCAATTTTTTTCAAAATGAACCTTCCTAAAGTTAGGGTGACCGGGCGAGTTTGGCCGTGCGCGTAGAGGCGTGCGGCTGTGAGCTTGCATCCGGGAGATAGTAGGTTCGAATCCCACTATCGGCAGCCCTGAAGATGGTTTTCCGTGGTTTCCCATTTTCACACCAGGCAAATGCTGGGGCTGTACCTTAAGGCCACGGCCGATTCCTTCCAACTCCTAGCCCTTTCCTATCCCATTGTCGCCATAAGACCTATCTGTGTCGGTGCGACGTAAAGCCCCTAGCAAAAAAAAAAAAAAGTTAGGGTGCGGGGATTATTCGCGTAAATACGGTATTTATTTTTAATCTTCCCGTCGTGGAACTTCTGGCACAATGTGGGCATTTCACAGCATACCTAACCTAAACAACGCAGAGGTGCCAACTGTTACGGATTATCCGTAATTATTACGGATTTCCCCTCACGATTACGGCATTATGGTCAAAGGGTAAATTATTACGGAAAAGCGACATAACAAAAATATACTTTCTACGGAAGAAATAAGGAAACAAGGGAAAATGAATCTTTTCGAGCATTAGTACTCGACTCTCTCCATTTCAGTGCTTGTGAGTTGGCAACGATACTTATTACATCGTCACTTTTGCTACCCATCAGTATCGTGAGATTGGTTGTGAATGAAGGAACTCTACTGTGCTATTCTTCACTGAAAAATGTAATCTTGTATTATTGCAGTATTAAGTGTACCTGACAGTAAATCTCCCACAGAAAGAGTTTTCAGTGTTAACACATTCACGCCCATCATCTGAACTGGCTATTTAAAGGGCTGGCCCAGCTATTCCAGCTTTTAGTGACAGAGCAAACAACAACGAATTCTTTTCACAATTTCTAAACTAAACAAGATATGGAAACAAAATTTTCCACATACCTTAATGAAGTCCTCTAGTATCTGTGTAGGGTGTGGTAGGTAATGTCATACTTTCCTGGGTGAATGAGAACGCCACACTTTCCACAAAAATAGCGTGTTTCACTAATAATTTTATTTTTGAAGCGCACTTTGCACCTTCTTGAGGGGAACTACTTTATTTGATGGTGGAAACTTCAAGAGAATATGCTCTTTTCTTTTCCCATCTAACCTAAATGGTGTATCCTAGGCCGGTGCTCTTTCTGGCGGCAAAATCGCGGGATGTTGACTTGGAGCTGATGAAGTAGATGGAGCTGAGATGTCGGAGAGAGGTGACTGTACTTGGATGTTGAGTTCAGTTTGCACCTTTCCCCCCGTTTGAGAATTGCCTGGTGTTCCTTTAGTTCTTTTGGTACACCCCTATTTGACCATATTGTTCCACACACGGCAGTGTTCTGTTCCTGTGTCCAATGCTATTGTAATAATTGTCCATATAGATTGTATACCCCTGGCCAAGATAATTTTCAAGCAGCTGAAAAACTGTGGTTTGTAAATTCGCACCACTTGCATCATTTATATTGTCCCCACACGTCATGATTACACTTCAGAACGCGATTATACACATGCTTGTGCAATCACAAACCAACTACGCAGCTAGTTGGGCCAGCGCTAGGCTACCTTCAGAAACAAAACAAAAAAAGTGCATTGGGAGGGAAAATCGCCGTGGCCATGTGGTTTCTGGTGAGTAGAAGCATTCATAACAGTATTACCTTCACCTCTCTCGCACATATTTGTGACCAAAATAGATCCCAGCTGTGTAGGAACGGCTCCAGTTCAAGGTTGCGCTTATCCGGGCTAACTCGGATACGCTCTACAGCATGGTCACGCGCTATAGGCAATAACTCGGATACGGGCGTGAATGTGTTAATAGGAAAAAAGAAGAAAAAAACCAGAAGCACTTCAGGCCTACAAAAATGACATACTGAAATCGCTTTTTGTTCATAAGGTGAAAATGTCCTCACAGTGGGAAGGATGCTATGGAAAAAGTCCCACACAAAAGCACCTGCTGCATGGGAAACAAGTTACAAAGAATATTTTATGACAGAACTAACTGGTAATGTGCAAATTTATTGTGAAATAGTATATATTTTAGAATAGATTGTTGTAGGGAAGGGCAAAGAGGGTGTCGTTATCCAGAAGGGATGAGAGCTTTGGATTTGACTCCAAAATTTTTCCGGAGGTTAGGGGAGGGGGATTACGGAAAAGTCATTTAAAAGGTTGGCACCTCTGACAATGCAATCTCTCTTATCTCATTTACAACTGTTTAGGTAAATCCTGATGTGATAAATGTGGAAAACAAGCATGAAATATATTTTAAAATAAGGGTTTGGCTTTCAGTAGCCGCAGTTATGCAAAGAACGCTTCCAGTCACTATGTATTACATTTGGAAGTACAACTCGTAACATACGCTAGTTCTCAGCTGGTGGTTTGGCACGCTTTCTGCAGCACGTCTTTATTCGGAAGGAGTGGCTTGTGGTTCACATACACAAACTCTCCAGAAACCATTTTGGAATACTGTAGATTCTCACTGTTTGGACTCAATAGTCAGGAACGAAACTATATTTAAAGTTTCAAAAAGACGGGACCTCAAATGGAGCGATGCATGGCTGACGAGGCTTCATATGGAATGACAACTTGCCGGTAGCAGGGAAGTTGGCGACACAAGACTATAATTCAAATGAAAGCAGTGATTGGATTTACTTAGGTTTACTGTGTGGTAAGCCTACTGCTCAACTGACAGAGATGAATGACTGGCCATTAAGTTCTTTTATGTCAATATTGCATAATATGATAATTTGATACTCTTAACCCCTTTTCTCTCTATATGTGGTTGTGTATGAAGTGAGACGAATTTTCGTAGCCAGTTTTTATGATCATATGCCCTTCCTGACATCAACCTAATCATAGGAATTAATGAGACGGAACGAATGATGTGATATGAGTAAATATAACTGACTATATTTACATTATATGTAGGCCTAAAGGTTGTGTTAACCATTTATTGTCTTTTTACATTTAAAAATACTGCCTTCCGACGAAAATAGCCAGTATAACTCAAATACATTCGTAAGTTTTTTTAAACAATAGTGTATAACGTTTACATGTATAATTCATAGCTCTTTATAACCTAGAAGCCATGTGTTCACTGCACAAATTTTGAGGTTATCGCATATTGGACACACACACACACCACTCTACTTTTTTTTCCTGTAAAAGTGGAAGAAAAGGGGGTCTAATACCTGAGTAAATACGGTAACTATAACATCTCACCCTTCTCCCATTTACTCCCCCTCCTCTTCCGAACAACAAGTGGTAGTGCTCACTATTCCCCATCACCTCGCTCTCTTTCCCCTTCACAACCGGCACTCCGTAGCAAGGCCATACATGTCTTGAATTTTGAGGAAGATAAGGCACAGTGCACAGACACAATATTTAATAGACAGCCACAAAGGGAGTTTGTTTTTCAATAGTCAAATAAAGTCTTCTTTTCATATTAACAAATGGCGATTCTAATTTTTTTTGTAATTTTTAGGTTTATAGGACATAGTTTGTTACGATGGCTCGCATGATTCCAAGACTTACAGTCAGAGGTCAGGGTCAAATATAGTTAGACATAATAGATACACTCAGCAAGTCATTTTCAATATATCTTCATATTAAGGTTTTCTGTGTTGAGTGGCAGATAAGTGTTTTTATTTTTATCCTTTTTGTTTTATAGAGCACACTAGGATAGCAAAACAACATTTAAGCTATGGATTAGCGGAGATGTTCAACAAGAGGAGTTGCAATTATAACATTTGCAGTGGCAGACACATTAATTCAAATTGAGAGTAGATGCTTAGTTTATGGCTAGTTGTTTCATAAACGGTTTTTTAAAGGTGTAGTTAATTTGACAAATTTGTTGTTATTCAGATTGATGAACGACCTGCATAAGCAGAAACGTTAATACACAGAGATCTTGATGTTTTATTGAATTGACATAGAATAATTTTGTTCTCAGTTACAGGTGGTAAATATTTATTTGAATGATGTGCAGATTGTAATTTATTTATTTGGCAGGAAAAGATAGTGCTGTTAGATAGTCCTAGAAGTGATTGGCAGATGAAACAGTTTAAACAGCCGCTGAAGAAGAGAACAAGTAGGTTCTTGAAGCATGTACGGAACTTAGCATAATAAAGACTGTAAAAAGTGGTGTCAAGGTGGAAATATGTGATTTAATTGATTAGGTGAGAGATTAGTTTGAAGTCAGTACAGACCCAGATAAATCAAACCATTCTTATATCAACAGTGAAACAATATCTGTAAATGTGCTAACAATACAAAAAATGGAAAGGTTTTAAATCACTGTCTCAAGATGGCGGCATGTGCAGAAGGGACTCTGAGTGTTATGCGCAGTATTATTATATTTTTGGTGGTAAAGAGTGCAGTGCAGTACTCCAAAAGTGCTACAATCGCTTCAGATAACCCTCCTGGATACCTGGAAAAATAATTCTATTGGAAAAACTTGGTGAGTGAAAAATGTACTCTTAGCGGTTTGACGTGGTGCAGTGCTGAAAGTCTGGGGATGGCAGCTATAGGTCGGCCTCGGCAAAGGGAAGGGAGCGGTGCTGTCGGACTGCCTGTAGATAATCGGCCACTGCTGTGCTTGGCACTTGCCGTAAGTGGGGACATCGAATTAAACCCGGGTCCGCAACAGTGGTAGGAGGAACCAATTATTTGTCCACTGTAATAATTGCTCGCTAAAAGGCCATAGAACCTGCGCAAAAGTCTCAGTGTCTGGATTCAGAAAAAATAAAGAACTGTTCCCGTACATGGTTATGCTGGAAGTGTGAAATGCCGCCATTATCAGACTCATTCTTTACAGTTACCAGTGATACGCCCAGTGACTTAGTAAATAATTCTAAATGTACATATGTAAATAAAAATACCTATATCACTTTTTGCCTTCAATGCATGCAGTATTATGCGACCTGGACGGTTACAAAATATCCACGCATCGCTTGAAAGCCTTGACCCGACCATCGTATGTGTCAATGAGACATGGTTGTCCAGCAAAATTAATGACTCAGAAGTGTTCCCTGACTCGCTGATATTGTTCCGTAAGTACTGATCCCACCGCTCTGCAGGGGGAGTTCTAATTGCAGCCAAGCCAGAATGTCATCCAACTCAAGTTCATCACCTGGAGACAGGAGCCGAAGCACTGTGGGTGGAAGTGACGTGCAACAAACACAGATTTCTCATTGGATCAATTTATCGTGCCCCTAAGTCGTTGCCGGAAATTAACAATGAACGAATCCTCTCTCTCGAGCGTGTGCAACATGTACAACAAAATTACGATGCCATTTATATTGGAAGATAGGAAAACGTAAAGGGGTCCACCTTTTCAATACAAAAATGTTATAGTTTATTTATAACATGTATTTGCACTTGGAACTAGTTTTGACGCTGTTTGGCGTCATCATCAGCCAAAATGTGGGAAATAGGCCAGCATGTAGGCATTTATATTACACAAGGCGTTACATTAAACAATACACATCTTACAAGGAGATAAAAACAGGGACGAATATAGAAACAAATGAATCGTTGAGAAAGCAAAAGTTGTACATATTAAAAATAACCTTAACCACACATCTTGCAGTGCGAAAATATTCTTCTTGAATTATTCCTGAATATAAAACACACGCGCACACATTTCTGAAGAGCCAGCAGGCAGGACAAAGTAAAGTGAAACCTTAAGAGTTCTTCTGAGAAGAGTTCATCATTTTTTCTATGTTCCGACTAACTAATGAAGTCTCCCTTGAGTTCCTGATAAACATACACAACAGGAAATTCTCCTTCACTCTCAACAATAGCTATAAAGACCAACGGTAAATTTCATTTTAAATATTGTGCAGAGACGTGAAAGCATGATCTTGAACATGATATGACTCCTTCATTTAACCCAATTTTTTTTTACACAAGGTGTTACATTAAATAATACACATCTTACGAGGGGATAAAAACAGGGACGAATGTAGAAACACATGCATCGTTGAGAAAGCAAAAGTTATACATATTAAAAATAAGCTTAACCACACAACTTGCAGTGCGAAAATATTTGCCTTGAATGATTCCTGGATACAAAACGCACGCACACACACTTCTAAAGAGCCAGCAGGCAGGAAAAAGTAAGGTGAAACCTTATGAGTTCTTCTGAGAAGGGTTCATCATTCTGTCTATGTTCCGACTAACTAATGAAGTCTCCCTTGAGTTCCTGAAATATTGGTCTAAATGAATATAGAGGTTTTCAGTGACATCTAGGAAAGAACCTTTGTTTAGAATATCTAAAACCTCAAGATCTTGATTTATTTCAGTAAAGTTGTGCTTAAATTCTTTTATATGTAGGCCGACCGCGGAAAAACGGTTGTGTTTTATGGCATTGACATGTTCTGCATATCTGATTTTAAAGCTGCGTCCTGTTTGCCCTAGGTAAGAACTTTTGCAGTCTTGGCAAGAAAACCTACCGTATTTCACGGCATAATCGTCGCCACCGCGTAATCGTCGCATCCTTTATTTTCAATACAAAAATCGGACTTTAAACCTTTAATTACATAATCGTCGCACGTCCAAATTTTGTTCACTAATCTGGTTAAAAGGTAAATGGAACTGCAACGTAAGTTGCACATGAATGCGCAATTTAAATACGTGTATGGTTTATGGGCAATTTGGCAACACAGTCACGTTTGCGACATGTTGCACAACGTATAAATAAATAATACCGGTATATGTACGACGCACGGCTTACCGGTAGACTATCGGCAGTTTGACAACGTGGTCGCGACAGTGTACTATTTATTCACCACCTACATATTATGCTTACCGGTAGGCTATCTGCAGTTTGACAACATGGTCGCGAGACAGTGTACTATTTATTCACCACCTACATATTATGAGTTCCCATTTGAAATACGTAAGGCTGTAAGTTATCGCTTATCGGCAACGTCGCCAGGAAACACCGGCTAGGTAGGTTGAATGGACCTCGAACCAGCCCTCAGATACAGGTAAAATTCCCTGACCCGGCCGTGAATTGAACCCGAGGCCTCCGTGTAAGAGGCAAGCACGCTACCCCTACACCATGGGGCCGGCTCCTGTGTTATTGCGCACGAAGTGAAATCCAAGACGATAACGCAGATTTCCACGGAATTATTCAGCCGAATTATTTACGATGTCTCAGTTGTCATCGCTACACTCTTATCTTACTACTACGTCATAAGTGTCCGGGCATGGGATGAAAACTTTTATCCAAGCAGTCAAGATAATTATTATCCAATGCTATTAAAGTTTTATTTTATAAACTCGTCAGTAATGTAATGTAAAATCATCAATAACTGGGAAGAAATATTAACCTAATTACCGTATGTTTAAAAGAAATTGAAAAAAATGAATGTTTGTTACTGACGTCTCGGAATACAGTCAACTATACAGTAGATCTACACTGCGCTAGCTAGAGCTCCGGTTTGCGAGCTTTGCGCAAGCGCAGTAGTGTGTTGCAACCAACGAGCTAAACTGATAAATTGTTGCATGCTTCCTTGCTGCCTAACAGTATTGGCTGCTCTGGAATGGACAGATCACAGATGCATTTATTTGTTTCAGATTTACGTGATTACTGTAGACATGTGTGCGTGAGAATTTAAGTTTTTAATTTGTGTTTTGGGTGTTTGTAGAAATAATTTGTTTTAATAGTGAACAATTACGGAAAGTCATTTATATCGCAAAACATTAACGTGTGAAGCATTTATAAGCGATTATGGGTAAATATAGAAACTATTCTGTGGGCTTCAAGCTAAGCGTAATTGCCTTCGCTGAACAGCACGGGAACAGAGCTGCAGAAAGAAAATTTTCTGTGAGTGAAAAGTTGGTGCGTGACTGGCGGAAAGTAAAAAACAAGCTAAAAAGCACAAACCCTTCTAGACGCGCGTTTAGAGGTCCTAAAACAGGGAAGTTTCCTATAATTGACGAAGAAGTGTTTAGGTACGTCAGTGAAATACGTAACAATGGCTGCAGTGTATCATATGAAATGTTACAAATTAAGGGACAGGAGGTAGCGCGCAAACACAACATACCGGTAACTCAGTTTAAGGCGACTCGTGGGTGGATTAAGGGGTTCATGCGACGACACAATCTGTCAGTGCGAAGGAGAACAACACTAAGCCAAAAGTTGCCTGCTGATTACACGGACAAGATTGTAAATTTTCACCGATTTGTCATACGTTTGCGCAAGGAAACTTCGTACTTGCTTTCTCAAATCGGTAATGCCGATCAGACTCCAATCTTTTTTGATATGCCTCGCAACAGCACTATTGCGCTAAAAGGATCACGGAGTGTAATAATGAAAACCAGCGGTAGTGAGAAGTTGCGATGCACGGCAATGCTAGCCATTACAGCTGACGGGAGAAAGTTGCCGCCTTACATCATTTTCAAGAGGAAAACGATGCCTAAGAATATACAGTTTCCCCGTGGAATTCATGTACGAGTGCAACCAAAGGGTTGGATGGACGTAGAACTCATGCTGGACTGGGTTAAAACTGTGTGGAATAGAAGACCTGGTGCACTACTAAAACAACCAGCTCTGCTTGTTTTAGATAGTTTCCGAGGTCACCTCGTGAACGAAGTGAAGCAAATTCTCACTACAAATAAGACACGACAGATAGTCATTCCTGGTGGCCTAACATCTGCTTTGCAGCCACTAGACGTATGTGTTAATAAACCCTTTAAAGACCACTTACGTCGATTTTACAACGAGTGGATGATGAGCGGCGATCAGCAATTGACGCCCGCCGGAAATATCAGGCGTCCACCCTAGGACTTGTTACGCTCGTGGGTGAAGAAGAGTTGGGATCTTATACCACCTGAACTAGTCTCCAAGAGCTTCAAAAGGACTGGGATTTCGAATGCACTAGACGGTTCCGAAGATGATGCAGTGTGGCAGGGAGACGAAGAATCTGATACTGGTATTAATAGAGGAGAGGACGGCGCATCAGATAGCGAAACCTGCGATAGCGACACCGAAGATTTGGAATAAATTGCGTACCGGTAAGTCCGCATTTCACAACAAAGCGATAATTTTTTGCAAGTGTAATATTTTAACTTTAATACTCAAATTAATGACAAATTAACTTAATACGTTCATTTTTATTTTCAGGTTGGAAAAACGTTCGCCGAATTGTTGCGAAAAATTATGAATTTTGTTTTAGACTATTTTAATTATTTTGATGTATAAACGCGAGTATTACGTGCATCTTAAATTTGTATCGAATACAATTTAGTTATAAGTACATTTTTTGAGTAATACAAATACTGGTATTAAATATTCATCGTATAATGGTTGCACCCTACAATTTTTTTCGAAAATTTTTTGGTATAAAAAGTGCGACGATTATGCCGTGAAATACGGTATATACACCTGATTTAGAAAAAGGACTACTTTTATTTATTGACCTGTGAAGATTACAAGATTATTTTGTGCATCTATAGAATGGTGTGTTAATGAAGCTATGTAATATAGAGAGAGACTTTCAAAGGTGGTTAAGTGAAGAAGTTATATCATGTTCAAGATCATGCTTTCACATCTCTGCACAGTATTTAAAATACAATTTACCGTTGGTCTTTTATAGCTATTGTTGAGAGTGAAGGAGAATTTCCTGTTGTGTATGTTTATCAGGAACTCAAGGGAGACTTCATTAGTTAGTCGGAACATAGAAAGAATGATGAACTCTTCTCAGAAGAACTCTTAAGGTTTCACCTTACTTTTTCCTGCCTGCTGGCTCTTTAGAAATGTGTGCGCGTGCGTTTTGTATTCAGGAATCATTCAAGGCAAATATTTTCGCACTGCAAGTTGTGTGGTTAAGCTTATTTTTAATATGTATCACTTTTGCTTTCTCAACGATGCATTTGTTTCTTCATTCGTCCCTGTTTTTATCTCCTCGTAAGATGTGTATTGTTTAATCTAACACCTTGTGTAAATTATTGGGTTAAATGAAGGAGTTATATCATGTTCAAGATCTTGCTTTCACGTCTCTGCACAATATTTAAAATGAAATTTACCGTTGGTCTTTATAGCTATTGTTGAGAGTGAAGGAGTATTTCCTGTTGTGTATGTTTATCAGGAACTCAAGGGAGACTTCATTAGTTAGTCGGAACATAGAAAAAATGATGAACACTTCTCAGAAGAACTCATAAGGTTTCACCTTACTTTTTCCTGCCTGCTGGCTCTTTAGAAGTGTGTGTGCGTGCGTTTTGTATCCAGGAATCATTCAAGGCAAATATTTTCGCACTGCAAGTTGTGTGGTTAAGCTTATTTTTAATATGTATAACTTTTGCTTTCTCAACGATGCATGTGTTTCTACATTCGTCCCTGTTTTTATCCCCTCGTAAGATGTGTATTATTTAATGTAACACCTTGTGTAAAAAAAAATTGGGTTAAATGAAGGAGTCATATCATGTTCAAGATCATGCTTTCACGTCTCTGCACAATATTTAAAATGAAATTTACCGTTGGTCTTTATAGCTATTGTTGAGAGTGAAGGAGAATTTCCTGTTGTGTATGTTTATCAGGAACTCAAGGGAGACTTCATTAGTTAGTCGGAACATAGAAAAAATGATGAACTTTTCTCAGAAGAACTCTTAAGGTTTCACTTTACTTTGTCCTGCCTGCTGGCTCTTCAGAAATGTGTGCGCGTGTGTTTTATATTCAGGAATAATTCAAGAAGAATATTTTCGCACTGCAAGATGTGTGGTTAAGGTTATTTTTAATATGTACAACTTTTGCTTTCTCAACGATTCATTTGTTTCTATATTCGTCCCTGTTTTTATCTCCTTGTAAGATGTGTATTGTTTAATGTAACGCCTTGTGTAATATAAATGCCTACATGCTGGCCTATTTCCCACATTTTGGCTGATGATGACGCCAAACAGCGTCAAAACTAGTTCCAAGTGCAAATACATGTTATAAATAAACTATAACATTTTTGTATTGAAAAGGTGGACCCCTTTACGTTTTCCTATCTTCCATTCTCAGTTCAATGCGGACAAAAATATGAAATTCTTAGGTTTAAAAAAAAAAAGCCATTTATATTGTCGGTGATTTCAACCTAGAAATTACGTGGTCCAGAAATGCTGCACCTGTTCCAAATAACCCCCTCGCCAATAAATTCCTTTCCGCTTTCTATGATTTATTCCTTCATCAATTAATGTTCGAAGCCACGCGTATTACGCAAACAACACGCTCAACCCTTGATCTTTTCCTAAGTAACATACCACAGTCCGTCCAATCTCTTAATACTATTCCTGGATTCTGTGACCATCAGGCAATTCTCGCAACACTGACCCGTATAAAACCATCCCCCAAACTCCATACCAGAACAGTTTATAATTTTTCCCGAACAAACTGGAATGATCTATCCACTTTACTATCCGACCGCCTCCCCGTTCTCACCTCAGATTTCACCGGCAGTACTGACATAAACAAGATATGGAACGACTGGAAGAAAATTTTCTTTCAATGCGTAGGAGAAACCACACCAACAGTAAATATAACCAGCAGACGGAAATCTCCATGGATTACCAAGGAGATAGTGCGAGAAATTCGAAGAAGGGACCACCTGTACCAGAAATGGAAAAGAAATCCAACCGATTATGAGTGGGAGAAATACAGGCTGGCTAGAAACAAGGCTAAACAATCTATCAGAGATTCCTACGATTCTTACATCCACAGTCTCAACACCAACTCCAAGGAATTCTGGGCTTTTCTCAGAAGTAAAGGTTGCAAAAGAGCTCCATCTGTATTTAAAAATAACGGTACGGCAGTCTCCACACCACAAGAAATTGCAGACACCTTCAACAGGAAATTTAAAAGTAACTTTTCCGTCCCTACTGAGGAAGAGAACGTGCTGTATTCGAGGACAACATCTACCCCTCTTTTCCCTCTAACCAACCTGTATTTCTCAACGAAGTAAAGGAGGGCCTTCTGAAAACAAGACCTCATGCCGCGAACGGGCCGGACCGAGTGCCAGCAAGAATTCTCAAGAATTGTGCAGTCGCCTTGGCGCCCTCTCTTTGCTTTGGAGTGGAAAGAAGCCAACGTAGTGCCAGTTTTCAAAGATGGAGATAAGGAAAACGTAGACGATTACCACCCAGTTTCTATAACATCAGGGGTCTGTAAATGTATGGAACGTCTAGTTGCTAAATGTATGTTGGATTTTCTCAAGGAGAGAAACCTGCTGAACTCAAACCAGCACGGCTTTATTCCGGGAAAATCCTGCACAACACTTTTAACAAAAGTCATTGATGACAGGCAGTTCTCTTTGCAGCAGACTGATGTCTCACAAATAGACTGTGTGACTCTGGATTGGAGTAAAGCTTTTGACCAGGTGTCACATCAAAGACTTCTGTTAAAACTTAGCAACTACAGCATTCAGGGTAAACTGCTGTCATGGTTGAGGTCATTTTTGGTGGGTCGAACGCAATGTGTTGTGTACGGAGGAGCCAAATCAGACCAAATCACAATTACTTCTGGAGTAATTCAGGGCAGTGTGATAGGGCCCCTCCTGTACGCGATTTATGCTCTCGACTTACCGGATTGTGTAAATTTGACCATGGCGCAGTATTGCAAGCAATCAACTTCATTTTCCGTATCAAAATTTAATCACTTAAGTTTTACAATATTTCAAATTCT
Organism: Anabrus simplex; assembly: GCF_040414725.1. Classification (NCBI taxonomy): domain Eukaryota; kingdom Metazoa; phylum Arthropoda; class Insecta; order Orthoptera; family Tettigoniidae; genus Anabrus; species Anabrus simplex. Next base: position 102,120,263 of record NC_090276.1, on the reverse strand, counting down.
TCCACCGTTTTGATACTTTTTTTGCCTTTTGGCAAATTTTGTCAACAGTACATGTTTTGTTCCTTTTTTAGGAACATCCTCAGCTGTTATTGTAGCTTAGGTGAATTGCTAAGATTTTAAACACGTTAATTTGCAGATACATTCACTTAAAAACTACTAAAAATACCAATTAAATTAAATGATATTAAAAACAATGTGGGGGTTAGTGTGTTAATGATATGAGAACGGATGATTACATGGTTGGTCAGCTTAAAAACTATGTCTATTCATTTGAATAGTTGTTAAAAATTCTGTTACATTAAAATGTCTGTTTGCGGTTAAAAGTTTTAAAAAAAATGTTTGACTTTGTAACACTGTTCAAATTATTGAATGTTTTATCTTCTCTTCCTTCCAGGCAAGTTGTTATATATTGTGAGTTTGCTTATGGTGCCTTGGATTGAGTCTAATGTGGAACTTGAAGCTGATTGTTGATCAGTATTTGTGAAGGGAGCTTCGTTTCAATTTCTGAAATGAAATGAAATAAAATAAGGAAATGGGAATTTGTTTTAGAAACATGTGTCTTTCCTTAATAACTAAATGTGTAGAAAGTTCTTTACCTTGCTATTTTAGACTCCGATTCTACTGTGACCCTGGAGGGACGTTTGTTGCTGCTTTGCGTCTTGTATGGTAATGGTGTGTGTGTTCCGTTGTATGCTCCTCCTTACGGGGAGGCGAGGTTGCGGAGAGGAGAGGGGGGCGTGTCGGTTACTGTCACGGCATCAACTTTAGAAGGGCTAGTATCAAAACGGTGGAAGAATGTGAAATATTGTAAAACTCAATGGCGCAGTATGCCGATGACAGTCATTTACAGAGCCATGAAAAACAGTGATGATATTGTAAAATTCCAATCGGATCTGGATAGTATAGCTCTGTGGTGTGAGGTAAATAGAATGTATATAAATATTAAGAAGTGTAAATATATAAGACTAAGCAGTGCTAAACAGCCACTCCAGAACCAGCCTACTTTATGTGGAATCCAACTGCCGACTTCTAACTCCATCAGACTGCTCGGTATTCACATTACGGACAATCTGAAATAAAATAAACACGTGGAGGAAGTGAGGTGTACGGCATACAGAGCGCTAGGTTTCGTCCGTAGATGTCTCTCGGGAGGAAGAAATAAAGCCCTATGAACGGCTTATATTTCCCTAGTGCGGCCCATACTATTATATGGCCTTCCTTCCTGGCATCCAGCGACGAGCAGAACGCTTAATTAACAAACGCATCCCCTTAAACACAGCCAGGTCATTGCCACCAGTGAACTAGGTATGTACACAAATAGATGTAGCTTTCCTTAGGAAATCCCTCACAGGTAACACACACCTCTCCCCTTTCCACTGCCTGCACCTCAATTACCGCTCTGTTAAAAGAGGCCAAGGAGTTATTCTTGTCCCTCCCTTCGCTAGAACCACCTCATATTTAAATGGGTTTTATGCAAGGGCCGCTCGTACCTGGAACCTTATACCATCAGAGGTAAAGCTGCTTCCTCTTCCTCACTTCCTCCGCGAAGTAAAGAAAATGTATATGTAAATAGAAACCCATATACGATGTATATAACTTGTATAAATTAGAATTGCAAGAAGGATGGGTGCAAGTACAGGTGTATGTGGGCGAATGTGGGAGTGGTTGTGAATGAGTGTGTATACAGGGGTCTGAGTGAGAGTATAAATGTCTGGGTGTTCTTACTCTAATATTTTCAGGATAAATCAAGATAATTATTATTCTTAAGGGTACAGTGTTTGTAGTGTAAATATGTGAATTTAACATTATCTACATAAATTTATATGTAAATATTCAGTAGAGATCATGTACACATGTGGAGATGGAGGCACTTCCGTGTATTCCATCTACCACCCCTAAATTGTACATGTACACTTTAAGGAAAATAAATAATAATAATAATAATAATAATAATAATAATAATAAATCATTTCTAGACAAGACGTGTGATCTTATTGTAAAGAGGAAGGATCGGTGTACCTCGGCATGATGACATCAGGTGATGCAGTAGTACCTCCATATTGTAGTTGTAAAATAGTTGAGCTGCGTGGCTGTGTGAGGAGTCATACTTCTGTGAGTATACGGCAGAAACAAATTAAAATGGTGAACATTTCCGAAAATGTGTTTCAAAGAAGTGGGAAAAATATAAACCTTTTGCAAAATGTCTGAACATATGACGACAGGTGGTTTCAGAATGATCAGAACGCATTGGAGAGGTTAGAGTAGCTTGTCAGAGTTCCTAAAAGTCCGAAATCACCAGTGCTGCTTGTCGAAAGGTTTATCGCGACTGTCTCAAATTTAACAACCCAGTTGTTGCAAATCGGCAATTTAGAAAATGCCTTACCTTCCACTTCGAGGTTACTTTACACACACATACATTATAAATTTGGAAGGCATATCCGCTGCATACACGCGTAATTTAACAACTCTATTCATAAACTCATAAAATATGGAAATATCGCTCAAGTAGACAAAGTTAAGTATCTAGGTGAAATTATTGAACCAGCAGGTTTAAATCAGCGAGCTAACAAAGAAAGAACTGCAAAGAGCATACAAAGTTACTTGGAACATACACAATAAAAGAAGAGAGACTAGTTGACCTGTGTAGAAACCATAATTTAATCTCAAAATCTACATGTTTTAAGAGGAAACCTCAAAAACTCAAAACATGGAAACACCCTGACTACACTAAAGGAGAATGGCAACTGGACCACGTCTGCATGGACAAATACCACCACAAAGAGATCTATAACGTCAAAGTCCTCCGAGGAATAGACACAGGTTCAGATCACTACGTAGTTAAAATTAAAATTAAACTCACTCCCCAGAGGAGACAACAAAAGCAAGCCCTTAAAACTAAAAGAAAAATAGATTCTACCCAGCTAATCAACAACAAAAATTACCAGAAAGCAACTGAAAAAATAAAAATCACAGACAAACTTGAAGACTTAGTACACAACCTTAAACAAATTGCAGAAGACCTAGCTCCAATTAAACCACGTAAAAAAACACCAATGGTGGAACAGTGAATGTGATGAAACAGTGGAGAAAAGACATCAGGCATGGCTATTACATCAGTCCCAAAAGACAGAAATATCCTATCAAAAGCTAGTAAAACAGAGAAAAGAAACTACCCAAGTCTTAAGAAGAATAAAAGGACAACATCATAAGGACACCCTGCAGTTAATTGAAGAACAGTTCAGTAAAACTAAATCAAGGGACTACTACAAAACCTTCAGAAAGCAGCTCCAAAAATATGAACCCCCGACCCTACTGATGAAGGATGAAGATGGTAAGCTGGCCCATAACAATGAAGACAATGCAGAAATTCTGGCTAAACATTTCAACAAGCTTTTTAATTGTGAGGAACCTACAGAACTCCTTCATTTGGACACCAACACCCCGATAAAAACATCACCAGAAAACATCAATCCCCCCACAATAAAGGAAGTCTACCAAGCTCTGAATAAATTAAAAAACTACAAAGCGCCAGGAGAAGATCAGACCTTTGCGGAAATCTGGAAATATGCAGGAACCTCAGCAAAAGTTGCCCTCCATCAACAACTTGTCTCTATCTGGAGTAAAGAAGAACTACCAGAACACTGGACAACAGCCCTCATTCATCCTCTGCACAAAAAAGGGGACAAAACCGACCCTAATAACTACAGGGGAATCTCTCTCCTAGACATAACATACAAAATATTTTCAATAATCATCCTTAATAGGATAAGTTTACAACTTGAGAAAGAACTAGGAGAATATCAAGGAGGTTTCAGACCCTGGAGGAGCTGTCCTGATCAGATCATGAGTCTTAAGTTGATAATGGACTATAACAGGAGAAGAAACAGAGATATGGTGATAACATTTGTAGATTTCAAGAAAGCTTATGATTGCATCCATAGAGAATCTCTGTTTAAAATTTTAAGACACCTTGGACTACACCCCAAATTAATAAACATGATAAAATTGACTCTCACCAATACCAAGTCAAAAGTGAAGTTTAGGGGTGAAACATCAGAGACATTTGAAATTAAAACTGGACTACGGCAGGGAGATGGGCTCTCACCACACTATTATTTAACTGTGCTCTAGAAATGGTAATGAGGGAATGGTTTAGAAAATGTCCCCCCAAAATAAAGATTGGCCGAAAAATCAAAACAAATTGCCTGGGTTTTGCTGACGATTTAGCATTACTAGCAGTGGACATAAAAGAAGCAAAAACCCAGATATCAGAACTTCAAAACATTGCAAATAAAATTGGCCTCAAAATATCATTTGAAAAAACAGAAATTATGCCCCAAAAACCAACACAGCTAAAAGAAGTCACCATAAATGGTAATAAAATCAAAATAGTAACTCAGTTTAAATATCTTGGAGAAGTAATAACACATAACTTAAATGAAAAAATCTCAATCCAAGTAAGAACAAATAGATTAGCTAAAGCACAAAAATTAACATGGGATATCTACAAAAAGAAATGTCTATCAATAAATACAAAAATAAAACACTACAACACAGTTATAAAACCGGAAGCTACATATGCAGCAGAAACACTCTTTTACCTGAATAAACAATCAAAGACTGACAGACTTCAGAAAATTGAAAGGAGGATTGGAAGAACCTGTATCAACAAAAAATATCAGAAAGATGGACAGTGGTGGTTAATACCTAACAAAGTCGTGTACAAAGAGCTAGAACCCATTACAGATACTATGCGTAAGAGGAGACTGGGATTCTTTGGACCTATCATGAGGATGCAGGACTCGAGACTTCTGAAACAACTAGTACAACACAATCTCGTCTCAAAAAATACCACAACAGGATGTAAATGGATCAGAGAAGTAAGAGAGGATCTGAAGGAAATAGGCATTACAACAGAAGACACCAAAAATAAGATAAAATTGAATACAAAACTCAAGAATACAAACCTCCGCTTTACCCTTACACAAAACAAACCAACAACACGCACATTTTCAACTGAGGAAAGGGCACGAAGATCGGAGCGTCTGAAGAAGTACTGAGAGGACCGCAAAGCCCGAACAATCCCTTCAAAGAGACCTCAACGACGGACTGACTAAAGTGATCCTATGTGGTCATAAAAGAAGAAGAAGAAGAAGAAAAGAACTATATCGTGAAGGCAAAATTCATTGTAACACTTGTTAAAACAGAAACATTTTATGCATCTGAAACTATAATTGGTGGCAGATCTCAAATAAAGATGATTAAAAAAAACAAAAAAGAAAAATCTTCGGCCGAAACTGCAAAAACGGAATTTGGATGAAGAACAAATATGAAATCTATCAAGTTACAGAAAAAAAAATCACATATCACCAAGAAACACAATTACAATTTTATGTCACTTTACCGTATTTTCTTTCATAATTAACACGCTTTATTGACGAAAAATACAGGCTAAAACTTTGGATGTGTAAATTATTCAAGGACTTGAGATATTAAAAAATTATGTAGTATTCATTCACATTTAAAAGATACATCAAATATAAACACAATTGGTTCAACTCATTTGCAGTTATTGCCATATGGCGTAAAATTCCAGCATGAGATTTTTTCTGGAAAGTCAAATAGGGTACATCATATAAGTTAGACAAATGGGTTTGAATTACGACACTGGAAAATATTCTTCCCGTTGCAATCTGACAGTACGACCTGAAGTGAAATAAACATGAACTAATAAAAATACAATTCATCTAATGTCATAACAATGACATACCGGCAAAAAAAAAAAAAAAAAAAAAAAAAAAAAAAAAAAAAAGAAAACTGTCCAACACAAGAAGGGCCGGGCAGTGAAGGAGGGACCCTGTTAGATTTCCCCAAACCGTTCGTATCTAATCGCGAACGAGTGACGTGTCCATCCACCCTTTTTCTTGAATACGAACGTGAATCGCTCACGAAAATTTTACTTAGAACATTGTAAGGTGTAAGTTTTCTGCCATCAGCTCTTACAGCAAGCATTGCAGTACATCATTGTTTTTTGCTTCCGGTAGCGGGTTTGATAACATTAGACATCTCTTTCTTATCGATTGTTCGACTTTGTGGTGTACGGAAACTGATTGGCATCTGACCTGTGGTTCCTGTTTGGGAGAGCAAAGATTCATTCACTTTACGTCTCTCAATCGCAAAACAATGACAGTGGTTGGGATCATTTGTCATTTTTTGGCATAATGTTCATCAAAGAGAAAGTCCATTTCTCTTCATAAAATTAATCAAGCCTCAGCTAACCTTCAAATCTGAGACACCGATTCCATGTGCAGCGGCTATTTCTCATTTTTTAAAATACAGAATTTCGTGAGAAACGGCTTATCCAGCGTCGCGTAACGAAATCATACATTTAAGCAGATCCTCCTCTACTTGCGGAAACTTGCTGCCTTTTGGTCCGCGAAATGCTGTGCGAGACTTGTTGGTCGCTTGAAGTGCACTTCTCTGTTACCGCGTTGGCGCAATTTGCATTTGGACATTGAATACTTGCGGCCTGGCGCCCTATTCCCGTATGTTTCGGCGTAACTGATCATCGCAAGTATTACTCGAATACTTGCTCACTGTGGACTGACAAACAATTTTGAGATCACAGAATGTCCCTTACCCGAAACAGTCATAAAATATGTTTGTATCAGACTGGAATAGAGCGTCACTAGTCACTTCTGGATTGATTCTCTCACTGAGGTAGTGCAGTGGGATTTCCTGCCGGCCAGAAACAGCTTGCTGCCCTGTATTTGGAATGCCTGCTTTTGCACTAGGAAGGCTGCTACTTTAGTGTTGACATCTTTATTTTGAAACGCATCCGTAGCTGCATGATGGATGTTCGAAGTTGTGGGTGCGTCAAATACATGAACATTTCTTTTGGGATGCGTAAATTATGCAAGGGTGTTAATTATGCGAGAATATACGGTATATAGAATGGTTAATAACAGGCTCACAAAGAAAATTTTAAACTTAGCCTTATCAATGAAAAATCACAATAATTGGCTAAAAGAAATCAGTGAAGACCTGAGTGGAATAGGCATTAATGAAGAAACCATTCAAGATAGAATAAAATTCGGAACCTTCATTCACAAACACAAATTTTCTGTAAATACAGGATGGACTGAACTATGTAGGAAGGAACACAGAGGATGAGAGATACTGGAAACAGAAGAAAAAACAAAAAAGTTTAAACGCTCTCCTTAGTTGGGCATAATGAATTAAAAAATGCGTGAAATAAACACCAGAAAAGTTTTAAAATATATACTTGTTCTGGTAGGTATAGGTAACTTTCACTACTTTACATTAATAAAACAGAAAAAATTATTGCAAAAATCCTGGATTATTACATTACAAATAGAGAAAGATTTTTCTATCACTAATACGAGTTTAAAAAAAAGTTTTTATGTGTCTGTTTTAACATGAGAGAATGAAGAATATCTTCTCATTAAAAATTATGGTCAGATACAGTGACAGAATCACTATGTTGGTAACACAGGTCTACATTGTGCTTGCCATATTCTGTACTCAAGTGATTGAAATGTAAAGCAGTTTTGACTTCTGCCTAGTCTATCCCTGCTTGTGCCTGTTACATTCTGCACTCTAATGGACAAAATTGAAGTGTTGAGTCACGCAGACACTGGCACTCCCTCAGCTCTTAACAACGCATGCAAACCTAAGCCAGACAGTCTTTTGTACCGTGTCTTATGTTCGGAAGTGGTGCCTGTGAGATCTGGCTCAACAGTTCAGACAAGCACCACGAGAGCACATGTTGATTTGTGTGCTCGTGCAGATGAAAGTGGAATATGTATAAATTTTCTTGAAATTTAAATTTAATATATACCATTCTTGAGAGAGAAGAATCTCATTATTTATTACATTGGTGGTGCCCTGGCACAACAGCACTACCTCACAAGCCCCCCTGCTGCGTATGCATATAAAGAACGTAAATGTTATTAGTGATGGTAATATTTTTGGGAACATTATTGGAACTATTACGGGTCTAGTTATTGAACTGAATACAGTAGAACCTTGATTATACGTTCCTGGAAACTATGTTTTGTCGTATTATTAGTTCAAATTACGTGGTCCCGCGAGCATCCTAATTAAATCATGTTGTAAAAATCCTGCATTATCCGTTCCTCGAAGAAACTGTTTCCCGGATCAACTGTCCAGAAATTTCAGTCCCCTCAATGCTAAATCCTTGATCACGTGTTTTTCAAGAAACTGTATCTCACGAAAGGACGGCTAAGGCATACTTACGGATCTTTGTGTTATTGTCCCATCATTGCGGTAATTTGAGGAAGTACTGTACCGTACTGGAAAAGCGATCGGCGGTGAACTTGCATAAGGGACCATCTTAGCATCGCATTTGGGTGGTATTGTTTAGAGAATCCTCGGAAATCATAAAGCAGTGTGTGTCCACAACAAATAGAAAGAGACAGAGTGCATTTCGGCAGCTCTGCTTGAAGATAGAAGTAGTTTCGTCAAATGTTCGTACTTGCAAAACATCTACATTATGTCCAGGGTTACCGGTACATGTTAATTTTTTTCCTTTTTTTGAGTGTATCGCCGAACAGGTTTTTGGCACTTCTCTCAGGGCACTGTATAGTCACTGGGCTTTCAGGCAGGAATCGAAACTACTACTCCTTAAGTAACACAAATTTAGTATTTTAATATTATCGTATACAATTATGTTATCGAGACCAGAACTGATATTGCACCTTACACACTGTATATAATAAAGTCATGGGAGGTTTTGGCATTGTCTATTACTGTTTTGGTCCTAATATAAGGCTGGAAATTTCATTTTGTGTTAAAATGTTATAAAAACTTAAAAACTGCAGTCTTTTTTTTTTTCACGTTAAATTTAAAAATAGTATCATTTCGCAGTCGTAGTGACCTGTACAGCGAGCGCGTTTTCCAGCTGGTTCAAGGTCACGAATAACCGTAATTTTGGAAGTGTTAATGATATGTTTTCTCTTTCCAATTTGATTATGATTAGTGGCGAGCAGAATTGAATATAATACATTCGAGAACTTGAGGATCGATACTTAGATTCGAAACCACATTCTCAAGTTCAACATAACCTTTAATAGTCGATTTAGACCTAATTTACGCGGTACAAGATTTCCATAAACTGAATACGGACAGTATACCGGTGACCAAATTACAATGGATTATTAAAATAAAAAAAAAAGGGATTTTGCCACCATGTTGGGCACTTTTGTATCTAATGTGCTTTACTTTATTAGATTAAAGAATTAAAAACTACTTGTGGTCGATTGTTGTTTGGCTTGGCGTTACGGGTATTAGATTTTTCGAAGAGTTCAGCTGTTCAAAGTTGTTGAACTGAAGTTTTCAGAGGAAACTGACAAAGTTTTCCCGGTAAAAATGATTGTAAAGTTTTGAGATTTTTAAGTCGCGAACCGGTAATTAATGTTTGAAGCCAGCCCTGCGGTCTACCTTGCCTGCCTCTCACCCGGTGGGCCCGGGTTTGATTCCCAGTCAGGTCAAGCATTTTTACCTCGAATGAGGACTGGTTGCAGGTTCACACATTCTATGATTACCTTTAATTGAGGAGCTATTGAATGGTAAGATGGCGATTCTGGTCTAGCGAGCCAGAAACAATGGCCGAAAGGATTCATAACACTGACCATGCATCACCTCGTAATCTGCAGGTCTTTGGGCTGAGCAGCGGCCGTGTGGTTGGCGGAAGGCCATTGGGGCTGTAGTTTGGTTTGGTTTAGGGGTGTTTGTAAGATTATAAGTATACATATTTCATTTTTGTGATGTTTAGCCAAATTGTTGACGGTTCATTCATTTTCTGTTTCCCGTGTTGTACGTGGTTTTTTTTTCTCCGTGGTACCTCCAAAAATGGAGAATCGAGGTTCTACTGTATTGCAATATTGGTTGCGTTTTGTATGCTCGTTTATATAGGCCTAATATTTTAATTTAATTTGTCCCTTCCAAATAGGCCTAATAAAGTAACAAAACATGTTACGGCCAATAAATGCTGTTACTAAAATGCTATTTTTAATATTTTTGCTATAATTTTACATCTCTAGTTATATCTCCTTCGTGTGTATAAAAGGTATCATAAACAGTTTTCAGATTTATTTTTACATATTTTATGTGTTGAGTAGAGAACTCAAGATCCAGTCCTACTGGTGCTGTACCACCTGTCATTTTTCTAGATGCCTGGTGCTGAAAGACAGACAGGTTGAAGCCATCATGTTGACATGTCTTCTGCTGCCTATTTGCCACCTGAACACCCTAGCATTCCTAATGAAGGTGAGATTTCTTTTGTTTTAACACACTGTAGAGGAGATTGATTTGTCACAAATGAAGCTTTGTTGTGCTGTTGATCACTAACCACATGCCACATTATCAAGTTCCTCAATTAACAGTTAATGATACTACTACGGTGTGCAGACACCTAGGCTGCATGCTTGTCAGTTTTGATGTCAGAGTAAACCAGATCTAAACACCAATGTGTCATCATAGATCTTGTACATGCTGACATCAAAATGACTTGGAGTGCTGAATGGACTCTCTTGGCTCTTAAACTAGTGTATCAGCAAGCCATGAAAAGTCATGAAATTGTGTTTCAGGTTATGAATGTTTTTAAAAAGAGCAAAATCAGTGGAGACATTTTTAATGCCAGTAAGTAGATTTTATGTATCCGTTACATTTTTGCCGTAATTTTTGTGGCACATTGTACTACTGGTACTACCTCCTGCAAGTCTGCCTCTGACAACAGGTTAGAATTAACATGGAATGATGTAGAATATGCCTGGAAATACATCAAAACTGGAAAATCAGCAGGGGCTGATGAAATTAATGGAGAAATGATCAAGGCAATGGGCATTTCTGGAAAACATTGGATCTACAGACTCTTTCGTAAGATCTGGAGAGAAGGGGACATACCAGTCGATTGGAAAACAGGCATCATAATTCCAATCTTCAAGAAAGTAGACAGAAAGAAATGTTCCAACTATAGAGGCATCACTTTAATATCTCAAGTTGGTAAACTTTATGAAAGAATTATAGAGCGTAAAATCAGACCCCTTATTGAAGAGAACCTCTTCGAAGAACAGTATGGATTCAGGAAGGGGAGATCAACAACTGATTTAATCTTTACAGTCCGTCAGTTAATGGAAAAATGCTATGAACACAACCGAGATTTGTGGTTAGCCTTTCTGGATATCAAGAAAGCATTTGACACAGTGAATAGAGAGGTGTGGGAAGCACTGAAGAAAATTGGAATACAGGATGACATGATACACCAGATCAAGAATTTGTATGAAGATACCCGAAGTAAAGTCAAAACACCTGTAGGAATGACTGAAACCTTTGATAGAAAATCTGGGTTAAGACAGGGTTGTGTTCCATCTCCTCTTCTTTTCATCACTGTGATGAACGAGATTCAGAGAAAAGTTCACCAAACCATTGGAGGTAAGAAAATGAAAGTTATATTGTTCGCGGATGATATATGCTTGTGGGGAGACTCTAAAGATGATCTTCAAGGACAAATAAACTCCTGGGTAGAATCTGCTAAAGAATATGGACTCATCTTCAGCCAAGAGAAAAGTGAGGTTATGGTCATGAAGAGATACGGGCAACCAATGGGACACATTGAGATGGAGGGGAAACAGCTACAGATGAACCATCAGTTCAAATATCTTGGAAGTGTTATCTCTGATACTGGTTCTATAGATAAGGAAATTTCCCACAGAATTCAGGCAGGTAGCAACTTTTACAAAATAGTTAAAGACATAATATGGCTCAAGAAAATACCAACCAAATGTAAGAGAGTCATATATGAAACTTATTACGTACCAATCCTGACCTATGGTTGCGAAACTTGGACCATGAGAAAAAAAGATGTTAGTAGAATCCAGGCAGCAGAAATAAAATTTGTCCATAGCATGATCGGCAAAACACGGAGGGAGAGAGTCCATAATGAGGAAATCCACAAGCAGGCTCAAGTTGTAAGACTACAGGACAAAATAACAGTGCAGCGACTGAGATGGTATGGACATATGCGACGCATGGGTGACAACAGATTACCAAAAAAATTGTACGATCTAAAACTTGAAGACAAAAGACCAAGAGGGCGACCAAGACTCAGGTACAAGGACATGGTGAAGATTGACATTCAACAGAGAGGACATACTTTGGAAAGCATTGAAGAAGGAGAGAAGTTCAGGGACCGCAACTGGTGGAGAAGCCTCGTTTGCCGACCCATCGCTTAAGATGGAACGACGTGGGATATGTATGTATGTATTGTAATTAAAATGACTGGGGGGACTTATAGTAGTAGTTTCCATGATCTTTTGTAGGCTTTTGCTTAATAACCCCCCATTACTTCAATTGGAGATAGTCCTAAAACAAGCTCACCGAGCCATTTTTTAATTAGTGAAATTACATGGGCTATTCATCAGTAAGAAGGTATGGAGAAGCAACATACATAATTTTTTTGATAGTATTATATCCAAAAGGATGCAGATACACAAGGACAAGATTGCATTTGGACTTTGGCCATTATTTCCATAATAGTTTAGTCACCCAGTCAAAGAGAGTAAATTCTCCTGTACCGTAATAATAATAATCATCAATTTTCCACTCCAGTTGCCCAGGTGTGGTTTTGCGAGCTCTCTCCACTTCTGTCTGTCCATGTACCACTCCTCTCTCAAGACTACATCCCAGCTGACTCCTCTTGTTCCTATGTCCTCTTTCACTTGGTCCAGCCATCTCTTCCTAGGTCTTCCTACCGGTTGTTTTCCGGCCACCGTAATAATAATAATGATAATAATCTATTGCCTCGGCTACGATGTGCAGACGTTTTAATTTGACACCATCTGGCTATCGACTCTTCAATTTCAATGCTTTGTTTTACTCTAGGCTTATTAGATGGCAGAGTGAACCAAATTTCTCTGGGCGTCTGTGGCTGAGTTTTAACCTCTCAGCGCATGGGATTTAAATACACGGTCATGTATGCTGTGAGAGGAGTTCTGAGCATGGTATTTAAATTTTCTCAGATTTTTGCAAGATTTTGTTCAAAGCATTATAACTTTGGTACTATTTTATGGATTTCAATAATACTATCACATGCCTGTTCAAAAAACATGATGCTGTCTTACCTTAACAGTTTGGTGTGGAACGTTTTGAAACATTCCTCGATGTAGAGACACCCTTTGCGCCATCACATTCCTCAACTGCTTCATTCTGGATTCCTGAGTTTCCTGTAAACTGTTCTATTTCACCCATGTAATTAGACACGGTCTCCCATCGAAATGTATTAGCCGTGACGTGCACATTGCCATTCTGCGCACTGTCACTCGTATCCGATTCTGAACCAAGGACTTCGTGTACAGTAATGTCACCCACTTCACTCAAATCACTATCGGAATCTAACAAACTTTCATCAGAATTGCCCTCCTGTTCTAAAGCATCCTCTGTTTACAATCTCAATAACCCGCACTTGCTTGTACATACCATGTTCAGCCACTTCAGAGGAAATGCAAGACAGCGAGTGATAAGGAAAAAGATTGGAAAAAAACTAGTCTCGAGAGCCCTGAATAGACAGAATTTATTGTAACTGGTTTCCAGTGGTTACACAATACATAGCAAATAAAAAGGAAAAATTAAATTACATGGCACTTGAACATCCATAGGACCAAACCCAGCATCAGATAAACTGCATCAAGTCTAAATAAATGAACATCAGGTTGGGCAACGTGATGACTATGATAAAAGGATGTGGAGCGGGCATGGAAACCCTACCAGGGGCATTGGGATACATAGGTTGCGGGTTTCTAGGAAAATCAACGGTGATCCCTTGATCTATGATGTTATTTTCCAAAATAGACATTACAAAGAAAATTCGGAACAAAATTCATCAATTCAAAAATCCAGTTACGATATCTCCCAACAACAAATTAGATGTAATTTGCCAAGGGCTTTTCTTTTAAGTAACCAAAGATACCTTAACATAATGCAACTTCCAGAATACAACGTTTAAGGCTAATAGAAACCACATGATACATATACAGAGTTAATGCGCTTTCAGACAATTATGCCACGTAATGGAAACAAAGGGGAAACCAGAAATACTTAAACTTGACGCAGAGGCCAATTCAACTTACTCCCACACCAAAAACCCTTCTGATGCGGGGCAGAGGTAAAACTAACGTGCATCAAGTGATACAGAGTTACTGGAGGCAAACCCCAAGGGAAATAAAATTAATCTACTAATTACACGTTTTATCAAACTAAAGGAAAAGGTGGAATGCCTTCAAAATCAAACAGGCAGGTCCAGCTGAAAACTAAGGCATGTGAGTAATTGAGTAATGAGTCTGGACGAGTAGGAGTAAACTCCTATGGAAAATACAAGCAAAAATTAAATATAAACTAAGAAATGAAATGAAACCAAGGCAGCCCCTCCTGGGAGGGAGGATAGCCAACGTGCGTCTGATCGCTGGACTGACGAGAAACGAAAAAGACCACGAAATCTTGCCTCGCTCTCTTAACCCGTTAACTCGGTTTGACGTCTAAAGGTGTCAACAGCTGTTGCACGAGTATTGGGTTTGACGCCTTTAGGCGTTCTTGTAATTCCAAATGTGTTCTTACGTTGGGTTAGCTTCCTATAGGTGTCTGGCTATTCTTAATCACTTCTGCCAACTACTATCATAATTTAAAACTAATTCCATTCATATTAGATGTGATTATTGATGTCCTATTCATTTTTATCCTGTCTCACACCAGTCAGGTAGTTCGCGCCTAGGCGGCAGTCCGACAGCTGTCTCGTGTTGCTTCATGCGGTCCGCATCAAATTCTTCGTATAGAATTTATTTGTGTATATGTACATTGAAATTACTAAACTTGCGATTTGTTGTTGTTACTTTACAGTTGTTCTGCAAACTCCATTGTCCACGTTCTGATAACTTTTTGTAAATTGGTCTGTGTATGGCGGTAAACTATTCTGTGTAACATGAACATAGCTTGGTTAGGAAAAATGTTGAATTATATCGGTGACCATGAAATAGTGGGACATTTATTACAAGATACTGACAGTGAGGAAATAATAAGTTCAAGCCTACTGTTGAGTATAGAGTACAGCAAAGGAATGAGAGGAGTCGGTTTGTCTGGCCAGTGCGTCGCCAGTTACGCTGTGGCACGGAGGAGACTAAAGATGTACTACATGAAAATGTTCCGGCTCTTATTGGACGTTGCTGTTTTCAATACATTTCTCTTCCAAAAGAAAGGTGGGACTGATTCTCAACTGAGTTTTCACCTCAATCTGGTATCAAAACTGACAGAGAAGTATTGTGATTCGACAATGAAACCAAAACATCCAGGTAGAACTTCTGGAGATCCTGTTCAACGACTAACCGCACGTCACTTCATATCTGAGAACCCGCTGACCGGAAGTAGGAGACAGATCAAGGCATCAGAGAAGAAATGAAGAACGACATCAGTCATCATCATCATCAACGTCCCACTCCAGTTGCCCGGCTGTGGTTAACAAGCCTCCTCCACTCCTTTCTGTCCTTCCACTTTTCCTGTTCCATTATTTCCTCCATATCGAATCCAGCTCCTCTAATGTTCTTCCAGATCTGATCCATCCACCTTCTTTGCGGTCTTCCAACTGGTCTCTTTCCCTTAACTTTTCTTTCCAATTCCCTTCTTGCTACCCGTTCCTTTCCCATTGTTTTTACATGTCCGAACCATCTCAATCTTGCTTTCTGTATCTTCTGTACTAACGGTTCAATATTTAGCTCTTCTCTGATTTTGATATTTTGAATTCTATCTTTTGTCTTTATAATCAATGTTCTTAAAAAATTCATTTATACTGCTTGGATCTTACTATCTTGTCTCTTATTAGTTACCAGCATTTCTAGTCCAATTGAAGACCTCGGTGCAAGAATGGGACAGCTCCACTTTGTACTGGTTTTCTGTTTTTTATTGACATACATGAAGAAAAATATTCTCTCTGTGTGGAAGAGCGATACAGCTCCAACTAATATTCCATAAGATATTAAA
Source organism: Anabrus simplex (assembly GCF_040414725.1). Classification (NCBI taxonomy): domain Eukaryota; kingdom Metazoa; phylum Arthropoda; class Insecta; order Orthoptera; family Tettigoniidae; genus Anabrus; species Anabrus simplex. The sequence goes on along the minus strand of NC_090276.1, from coordinate 102,104,198 downwards.
GGAAAGAAGTTGTAACAGCCTGTGGTTCGAGGGAAGAATGGGACAGCTCCCGGGAGCTTGTGGCAAACAGAGTTCACTGTCTGGCAAGCGCTCGAGGTGTCAGCAGTGAATACCTCTAGTCCATTGTTTACTTCAGTACAAGCTTGATATTGTTTGTTCGTGTGTTTGTCATGAGTGCTTTCCGTGATGTAGTTAACTGTGATTCAGATCCTGATTATGTTCCGGATAGTGACAGTTACAGAGATTGCAGTAGGCCTGGGCCTATTAATGTGAATAAAACAGGTGGAGTTTCTAGTCAGGCTAAGGATGAATGTTCTAGTAGGCCTAAAGGTGTAGATTGTGTAGGCAAAGTAAACCGAAAGCGGAAGAGAGACTCTACCAAATGGAACCGCAGTGTTTTGAAGAAGAGGGCAAGGGGAGAAGAGATTATCGATCTTACAGGTGCAGTGGTGGCAGCTCGTAGCACGGGACCAGATTGCAACTGTAAGTTCAAATGTTTTACCGCGATATCAAAACCGATATTATAAACTCCCTTAATGCGATGGCAGATAAGGAAAAAACAGGATATCCATCCGAGTGGTCTCATCAGCTTAAAGGCAGTAAGTTCACAATATCGAAATACAGGTATGTGGAGTACACCAAAGATATCATATTGTGCAGTTCTTTGGCAGTCGTAGTGCCTTTAGTAAAAGACGCTTTCCTGCTAGACAAACCAAACATTACTTTCTCTCTACCCGAATATGACAACGTTCTTTACCATGGGCCTTTGAAAATAAAACAGCGAAAGTTCAAAGATGTGAAGGAGTTAGTTGAAAACTATGTTCCCCCAGATTGCTTGTGGTTTTACAATGAACTGATTTAAGAAGATGATGCTAAAAGTAACACGAGTGATGTAGAAAATGGGGATTATGATGACTAAAAAGAAATCCTGTCACATAACGAATAAAGTAACTTAGTTTATTATTTACATATTTTACGCCCACATTGGAGCACTTAAATCAATACATTTGAGTTAATTTCTTCTTTTTCTTCTCCGAGAACTTTCTCATCCTCTCCGACCTGGAAGCCCTTTGTGCGTCCGATATAGTATATTGTTTCCGTTCCAAAATATATGATTGTTTTTGTCACTATTCTCTCCTTTTTTAACACGAAAACCAATAAAAACACATGTATTTGGAGCAAAAATAGGACAACTCCAATACATACATGAATATTTAAGACGTATGTTATATGAAGAATAATTTGTTTTTACAAAATATCATTGAATTTGGTTTTTAAGTGACAAAGTCTAAACTAATGCAAAATATAAAAATGAAATCTTTAAATATAAATTTTTAAAACGTTTTTGATTGTTTCTGAAAAGTTTTGTAAAATGGAGCTGTCCCCTTCTTGCATCAAGGTCTTCAATTGGTATGAAATACTGTTTATGTAATGTTAATTTCATTCTCCTGGGTTCTTTTCATCCCATAAAAGCTCTCTGACTTAATGATAAAATGTTGTACCTTTACTTAGTCTGTTATTAATTTCAGGGTTGATTTCATTTAATGCTACCTTTATATGTAAACTGTTCTACATTCTCTAACTGTTCTCAGTCTGTTCACTTGGCTTCCCTTTTCCACAGTGCATGACTATAGTTTTCTTTTTACTAATTACCATTCTAAACTCCTTGAGATTTTCGTTTCGAATGTCCAATCTCCTTTGTACTTTTCTCCTTTTCCTCAAATCACCACATCAGCTGCAAATACCAAATTATTCATTTCATCACTACTGATACTCTTTTACACGTTTTATGATTTCATCCATCAATATAATAATAATGGCAACAGTGCGCTTCGTTGTTGAGACTTTTTTTGTATAAAATGTTTGAGTCACCACTCCTCACTTGTACACTGCCTTTACTCTCATGACAACCGAGCTCGATAGCTGCAGTCACTTAAGTGCGGCCGGTATCCAGTATTCGGGAGATAGTAGGTTCGAACTCCACTGTCGGTAGCCCTAAAAATGGTTTTCCGTGGTTTCCCATTTTCACACCAGGCAAATGCTGGGGCTGTACCTTAATTAAGGCCACGGCCGCTTCCTTCCCACTCCTAGCCATTCCCTGTCCCATCGTCGCCATAAGACCTATCTGTGTTGGTGCGACGTAAAGCAACTAGCAAAAAAAACCCTCATGACACAACATTTTTATCTCTTTAATTAATATTTTTGGTACATTCCTTTTCCGTAGGCATTCTGATACATGTTTTTTCTTAACTGTATCATAAGCTGCTTCCAAATCTAAAAATACGAAGATGATTTCCTTGTTCTTTCCAGATGTTTCTCCGTTATCGTTTCGTGCTGTAAATATCAAGTCTATTGTTGATCTGTTTGGTCTAAAGCCATATTGTTCTTCCTCTGTGTTTCTGTTATATCCCTCAGTCTTTTGTCTATGACTCTCCATTATTTTTAGCCCATATGTAATAGGGTTTACCTCTATAATTTTCACATTTTTTCATATTTTCTTTTTTGAACAATTGTACAATGCTTCCTTGTTGCCAATCTTCAGGTATTCTTTCATCCTTCCATATGGCATTGAGAGTTCGGTATAGCCACTATAGTCCAATGCTTCCTTCTGCCTTAATAATATCAGCATTGAATTCATCTTTTCCACTTGCTTTACCTTTGGTCGTTGCTTTCACTGTCCTTTCAAGTTCCAACCATGTTATCAGGTTCTCTTCATTTTCTCCATCTATTATTTTCATTTTCTTATCTCCTTCCTCTGAGCAGTCATCATCATCATAAAGTTTTTCAAAATACTTTGTCATCACCTTTTCAAAATACTTTGATATCACCTTCTGAAGACCCTTTTCGTCATGTACTATGGATCCATCTTCGCTCTCATTAGTTTTATTAAATGGAGAAAGTCTTGGAAATTACACCGTTGAAGATCGCAGTTTAAGTGTGTGCGAGGGAGCACAACACCAGTTAACATGGCTAGAAGTTGAGTTTGAGCTGAAAAACATGAGCAATGGAAAGTTCCCAGGGTTTGATGACTCCACTGCTGACATGATAAAGGCATACATTGATTGTATAGAGTATTTTTTGTCATCTGGAAAGAGAACAGGATACCGGAGGATTGGATGAAAGGTATCATTATCTCCCTGGATAAAACGGGAAACAGGAAGAAATGTGGAAATAATAGGAGTATCGCTCTACATTCTCACTCACTCAAACTTCTGGAGAAGATAATTGAAAGAAGAATCAGGAATAGAGTAGAACCAGTATTGGAAGAGGAACAACAGGGCTTCAGGAAGAGCCGAAGCGCTACAGACTTGATATTTGCCGTCAGAATGGAGAAGCATCGGGAATATGGAAGGAACTTAGTGATGGTTTTTATGAACATTGAGGCAGCTTACAACAGTGTGCCTAGAGAGATAATCTGGGAATGCCTAGAAGTATAGGTGTGCCAAACTTCCTGATTGATAAGGTAAAGATGCTCTATCAAAAATGCTTTAGTTGTGTCCAAGCAGGGGATGGAAGATCAGATTGGTTTGAGACCAAAGAAGAGCACAGTTTTGTCACCACTCCTGCTCATCGTCGTGAATTGGATCGTAAAATTCATAAAAGAACTTCTAACACTAATATTTGCAGGTGATGTTCTGATCTGGGCAGAAAATGAGGCAGAGGTAGGGGAGAAACTAAATCTTTGGAGTGACAAGTTTAAAGAATATGGACTAAACTTCAGTAAAACAAAAACTGTTGAAATGACTATCAACATGAAAGGCATAGATTCAAACATTTTTCTGGAAGGAACTCTTTTACAATCTGTTTCCAACTTGGAAGTATCATTTCCAAAGATAACACAATAAAACAGAAATGATATGAATCAAAAGCTTCTCAATTTTATTTTCAAGTAAGAGATCTACTGTGGAATGATAAAATATACGAGAAGCAGAATTGACCATGTTTCAGGCCTACTTCATTCAATGCCTATGGACTCGAAACATGTACCCTACATAACAATGCTAATAGAAAAATCCACTTGACAGAAATAAAATTCATCAGAACAATGAAGCAAAAGACTGGGAAAGACATGATTAGAAATGAAGCAAACGGGAAGGAGGCTGCCATCAGAATATGTTACCAAGCTTTTAGGAAGACGCAGGCTACACTGTTTTGGACATCATGAGGATGGATGGAATGAGAACCGCAAGGAATTACTTTGACAGAGAAGTGAAAGGGGAGAGGTCAAGGAATCTGTGGATACACAGTGAAATCAGAGGTTAGCAAGAGGAATTTCAAGTGGGAGGATGTAGAGGAACAGAAATTATACTTTGACAGAAAGATGTGATGAGTGCTTGTACACCACACCTAGGAAACTGCAGCTGGACGATGATGATGTAGTTTGGAAGGTGTATGTTAAAGTTGGGCAATTAAATTAAGATGGTACCGCAAATTTCTGATGTGGCTGAAATAATTGTGATATTAATGTGTCAAGCTTTGTTCTTCATTCGGTCATTAATTTTCGAGGGCTGAATATTGCAGAATCTTGGAGCAGCACACAATGCACACATTGGTTCATTGATTGGTATTGCATAATTTGATAGTAGTGTTAATGGTTGAAGGGAAAGTATACCTTTGGTGATAGAGTTGTATTTTGATTTAACAAGTTTTTCAGACCGTCTTTAAACATTTGTATTGTCATTTCTGTGAATGTGCTGCTGCGTTTCATCTTTTCCTATTATGATTATGTCATCGTTGAAAGCCATAAGAGATATTAAGCACGGTGGGTGTGAGCGTATAGCCATACTCCTTGGTTGATTCTGGTGGTTTGGGAAGTTCACAGATCATGTTGTCTGTGGAGATGTTATTAAGCAACATTGAAGAGAAGGGGGAACCCTGCATTATGCCTTTAGCTCTGCTTATAGTCTTTGAGCATATAGAACATGAGCACCAGTAACTAATGGGCATTACTTGTACAGCATGCTGATCCTGATTCGTAATAATTAAAATTTTATTGATTGTGATTTTCTGGTACAGTATATTGTTGGCCCAAAAAGTACCATTATTGAGTAGAAGTAATTTGTGTGATATGCTTTATACTTACGCAGTTCCTCCAGAAGGTAGCAAGTCGTGCAGATGTGAACAAAATGACGAAAAGCAACTTGGCTGTTGTGATAACCCCCACCGTGATGCCTGTGGAGCAGGCCTTCAATGCATCTCGCCTCAATCATCACATCCGAGTCGTTGAGGTGAGTTAAGTTTCTATGACAGTTGTAGATGCTAGGCTGTGTGGGACATCATGTTCACCTTTCAACCAGGGCCATAGTAGCACTTTCGCATAATATGAGAGGTTCAGGTGTAAAACATGGTAAGTGACAATTTTGGCAATATTGATATATTGAACATAAAACATGGTATCTGACCTTCTGGTTTGAAAGATGTGACAGCTGTCAATGTCATATGTTACATACACAAGTTATGTGACCCTCTTAGACTGATTCTGATGGTTCGGTCAGCTTCCGTTTCGAACGCTAGGGCTGTGCCACGTTCGGGGAGCCATCTGGTGACGAATGAACGTACCATTTCCACTTCTATTATAACGTCTAAATTTTTTTTTTAAAGTCATTGTTTAAGAAGCCTTTCTCGTGGACAGTCAAGATTTTCTTCTGATGACGCAGTGCACAGTTCTCTCATAATCTAAGAGCTTCATTTCCGTATTGATTGCTACTACAATATAAAAATAATATGGAAGCCTCCACCTTATCAATACAATGTTTATTTACAGGATGCAGTGAATTCAGGACTGGTTTCGACCCCCTATGGGGTCATCCTCAGCTGTTATACATTAAATCGGTTTCAAAAACATCACATTATAAGACATAATGCCTTCATATCACTGACCCAATTTGACAGATCATGAAAAAGTAAATATAACAGTAGTGTAATGGATCTTTTCTCATTGACTAGAAAGTTGCTTATTATGTAAAGCGTCATCTCATTGTAGCCTGAGTCTAGTGAACATCAAATAAAGTTTACAACGGTATATGTGGAATTATTACATGTTTACATATAGGCTATATTGTTGGAACATGCATTGTCTATTAAAAATGGAATATATACACATAAAATTTGACCCGCTATAACAGGCCGTTTAAAAGTGGATGAAATGATAAAAACAAGATAAAATGGGTCCACATTGAACTCTAGTTTGTACTGGTTTGTTGTTGCTGCATTATTCTTGTAATATGGTAAGTACACAGTGTTTGTATTCTAATGTTTAAACTTGTTATAGTTTTTGTTCATTCCGATGTTTTCTTGATTAATGCTAGTATGATATATTACAGTTGTCTTGATGTACTGAATTATTGTGAGAAATTGCGTGCACCATTGCTAAGTTGAGATAATGCCTATTATAAACTGGAGTATTAAGTAATGCCATGCATCTTGGAATTAAAACTATGTTGATGTCAACCAATATGCATAAGTTCTAGGTGATAACGTGAGGGCTTCCTTTATATTGTAGACTGTAATACCTGAAATTAGAGATAGGTTGTGTAAGAAACAGCGTTTAATGGGCTAGAAAAGTGTAATATGTGTATAATATACTTACATTGGGTGTTGGCACTGTGTGTGCTGCACGGCTGCATGTCCAGATCTGTTACGTGTTATTCTGGGGCTGTAGTTCGCGGATACGGAGGGGAAGTTTGGAGGGTTGGGAGGGGCATCTGTGGAGAGTGCGGAACTAGGGTAGGGAGGGTCTTTAGGCGGTTCATTTGTATGTATGGGCTGTTGTTTTTTAATTCTTTTCAGATAATAATTTTTTAGAAAGGGAATAACTGTATCGAAAAGAATGTTAGTTTTTTCTGTGATTTCATTTAGGTTGAAATTTGGGTTGACGTATTGATCTAAATTAATGTAAAATTCTTCCAAGATGCTGAGCAAGGGGCTTTTGGGGTTTGTATTCAGAATTTGCATGTCATGGTTAATATTTGTAAATCTATGTTTTTGGTCATCAATGTGTTGTCCCATAGCTGAAAAATGTCTGTGCTTAACTGCATTTGTGTATTCGTTATATCGTATCTGAAAGTTCCTACCAGCATGCCCTATGTAGCTGGCCTCGCAGTCATTACATTTCAAGCGGTAGACGCCTGAGTGGTTGTATTGATTTTTATTGTTGACGGATTTAGAATTGTGTAAGATGTTGGCGTTGCTATGTGTAGTTTTGTAGGCTATTTTTAGGCCTTGTTTTTTGAAAACGTTTGTTATGGGATGTATATGTCTATTGTTATAGGTGAATAGTACGTAGTCTTTTATCTTTCTCGGTTCTGGTTAACTTGGTTTTTGGTTGGTTTTTTATTTTGTTAATAATCTTGTTAATTATTTCTTTTTTGTATCCATTCTGTCTGGCTATATCATGGATTAAATTTAATTCTTTATTTAGATCTTCTTTTGTGAGTGGTAAGTTGTCATCATCATCATTTCCCTTTATCCAGCTGTAGCCAGGTAGGGGCAAATATGGGTAGTCTATTTTTATTGTATTGGATGTATGAGTAGGTTTTCTGTATATTTTATATGTTAAGTGGTCATTATGTCTAATTATAGATATATCTAGGTAATTTATGTTATTGTTGTTTTCCGTTTCCATAGTGAATTTTATGTTCCATTTAATTGTTCTAGGATTTTGTCTTCATTGGTATGCCTGTTGTCTATTATAACAAATACATCGTCAACAAATCTACACCAAAAGGGGATATTATCTAGTTTTTGGATTTCTTGGTGTTCCAAGTAGTCTATATATATTTCTGCCAGTATACCTGATGTTGGAGATCCCATGGGTAGTCCTTTTTGGTGATATATGGTGTTGTGAAATTTAAAGTAATTATTGTTGATGACAAAATGTAATAATTTTATGAATTCCTCTATTTCTAGCTTACTAAGTTTGCTATGATTTTTGAGATTGGATTCTATGATTTCTATGGTTTTCTGTGTAGGTATATTGGGGTACATATTTATTATATCATATGATGCTAATCTGTGGTACTTCTCTATTTTTATATTTTTAGTGATGTTGCAGAATTCTATTGAGTTTTTTATGGCTTTTTTGGCTTGGAATACATTATTTTTTGAGATATCTTTGAATGAATTGTGATAATTTGTAGGTGGGACTTGGTTTATAATTTATTATAGGCCTCATAGGTATATTGTCTTTATGGATTTTTGGGTATGCTTTAGCAGTGGGTAGTCCTGGGTTCATTGTGATAATTTTTGTGATTTCCTGTTCATTTAAAAGAAAGTGAGTGTTTTTTAGTAAAGTTTTTAAGTTTCTTTGAATACTGTTAGTGGGATCTTTATTTTTGATTTGAAAAGTTTCGTTTTGGAAACAAGTTTTGGTTTTAGTTATGTATTCATCTTTATCCATGATAACCGTTGTGTTACCTTTGTCTGCTTTGATTATTAGTAAGTTGTTTTGATTAATTTTGTTTTTGAGCTTTTTGAGTTGTATGTGGTTCATGATATCTTGTTTATTGTTCTCTTTACTGATTCTATTAATATATTGTGGTAATTTTTTCTTGATTTCATATCTGATTTCATCCTGTTGTTCATGTGGTATTTTGTTTATGGCATTTTCAGTTTCAGTAATGATAGTAGTAATATTATGGAATATTGAGTCATTTCCCCAATTGTGTTTGGGTCCCTTGTTCAGTATAGTGGATTCAGTTTCATTGAATAATGTATTAGTTAGGTTTTTCATAGGAGGATGGAATACATGCTGATCATTGTCAGTAGATCTAGCCAAATGTTGTCTATTGGGTGTGTGATTTCGTAAATGCTGATTATGTGATTGTTTTAATACATTTAGTTTCTTATTCAATGTATTCTGTTTATGTACGCAATTTCTCACAATAATTCAGTACCGGAATAAACAAAAACTATCACAAGTTTAAACATTAGAATACAAACACTGTGTACTTACCATATTACAAGAATAATGCAGCAACAACAAACCAATACAAACTAGAGTTAAATGTGGACCCATTTTATCTTGTTTTTATCATTTCATCCACTTTTAAATGGCCTGTTATAGCGGGTCAAATTTTATGTGTATATATTTGTTTTTAATAGACAATGCATGTTCCAACAATATAGCCTACATGTAAACATGTAATAATTCCACATATACCGTTGTAAACTTTATTTGATGTTCACTAGACTCAGGCTACAATGAGATGACGCTTTACATAATAAGCAACTTTCTAGTCAATAAGAAAAGAACCATTATACTACTGTAATATTTACTTTTTCATGATCTGTCAAATTGGGTCAGTGATATGAAGGCATTATGTCTTATAATGTGATGTTTTTGAAACCGATTTAATGTATAACAGCGTAGGATGACCCCATAGGGGTCGAAACCGGTACTGAATTTACTGCATCTTGTAAATAAACGTTTAAATACCTGGGGAGTGAATTAATGGAGAATGCTCGACTGGATGCTGAGATTAGTAAAAGGATTCAAGCTGGAAGTTGTTTCTATCGTAGTGTAAGAAATATGTTATGGGACAAAGATGTGCCAATGGAAGCAAAGGATACTATGTACAAGATGTATTACGTACCCATAACAACTTACGGAGCAGAAACTTGGACAATGACAAAGAAGGATGAGAGTCGAATACAGGCAGCCGAAATGAAATTCTTGAGGAGTATGATACAGAAGAGTAGAAGAGACAAAATAAGGAATGAGAAAATCCGGGAAGAAATTGGAGTGGAAAAAATGAATGATAGAATAGAGAAGAGCCGACTAAGATGGTTTGGGCACATAAAGCGAATGAGCGACGAAAGAATGCCAAAAAAAGTGATGGAAATTCAAATCCAAGGACGGAGAGGCCGTGGACGACCACGATTGAGATGGAAGGATACCATCCAACGCAGCATTATAGAAAGAAACCTGGACTGGGACACAGTGTTGGAGGAGGAGTTGGTGGAAAGACCGAAGAAAGTGGAGAGGAACCATATTTGCCCCTACCCGGCTACAGGTGGATAAAGGGAAATGATGATGATGATGATGATGATGATGATGATGATGATGATTGTAAATAAACATTGTATTGATAAGGTGGAGGCTTCTATATTATTTTTATATTGGAGCACAGTTCTCTGCGAAACGTAAAGAATTTCACCTTATGTTCTTGGCACGGCATAAGCCCAAAAGTCTATACAGTATCATGTCTCTAAGTACGGGCCGTAAAAGCGTCAATGGCAACTCTTTAGACTTTTAGGTATGCCAGAGTACTGTGTCCTTGGTTTTTACTGTATTTTTTTTTTTTTTTTTAATTTATATTTTTCTGAGCCCTTCATACCTTTCTTCTGTGTGTTATATTTGTCCCATTTCTTATAGTTCTCCTTCATATTTCAGCATTTATTAAATAATGCTGACAGGATTGGAATCATCCCAGAGCTCATCATTGATAAGGCTTTGAATAGTGGACTTCTCTCAACACCTAGTGGTAAATCAGCTTCGTCTGAAGATATTCCAAAATCAAAGAAGAAAAAGAAGCGGAGGAGTGGTTCCTTGACGAGTAAGTACTTTCTCTGTTTTGCTTGTTACTTTTTAAAAATCAGTTTTGGTTCTTTCTGAAATGCAGACGATATTCTAGGAATGATAAATGGTATCAAGAAGATGGTGGGCAAAGGTTCGCCAGATGTTGAGGAGAACAATCTCCTCCCTTCAACTCCAGACTATTCTACTCCTTGTATGAAGTCTGCTAAGAAACGGAAAGCAGTGGAGCCTCCCAATGCATTCTCAAGTAAAAAGAAGTGAGTATGAGCTAAAAGTTGTCTTTCTTCATAATTAGTAATGGAGGGGGATATACACGTGACAATCAAGTAATGTATAGAAAGCTAGAAACATGAATAGGGCAAACACGTGTAGGAAGAGGAGACGAGAACAATCTCCACATCTTCTCTCCTCATAACTTTATCAGGAGGGCATTGAGAGTTGGTCTTGGTATGGGAAGTGTGGGATAAGATAAAAGAAGGGGAAGGGATTAAAAAATAAAAATGAATACTGATGGTAAAAGACAAGGACTGACTCATCAGGGTCTAAGAAGAAAAGGAAGAGAGCACATCTGGTTTAAGATTGTCCTCGTCCTGTTGTGTTCTCATGTTTGTCCTGGTCTCCTCTTCCCATTGCTCCCTTTTCTGATGCTGACCTGCCGTGTTTGTCCCATTATGTGCTCCTGTTTATGTTCCACTCTGTGTACATATTCTTACCTTTGTAGCTAAGTATTCTAGCACTTGTCTGTTGGAGATGATCTTATTCTGCACCCTCTACTCACCTCACTACTAAGTTGGGTAATGGCTCAGTGACCACCACCTCTGCCTGTTCTTCCACCATTCTTCTCTCCACTGCTTCCTCTTCTTTGGTTAACCACCTCTTCCTTGGTGTCTTCCTAGATCTTGTCCAGTCGCCTCCCATTCTATCATTCCTCTAAGGGTTCTCATTATTTCCATCCTGTCAACACATCAGCATAATGGTCCCTATTCTGTTTTGTAGCTTCTATATTGCCAGCCTGTTCTGTAACTCTTGTGTTGCTTATACAGTCCTTTTTTGTCTTCCTGGACATGCTTCTAAGGAACTTCATTTTTCCATTCCCTGGACCCTACTTTCCTCACTGTATATTGTTGTCCATGTTTTCTGCTCCACATGTCATAATAGGCATAAAATAGATCTTGCACCCCTCTTTGCATCGTCGTAGAACCTTTTCATTCCATATCCCTTTTTGCACCTTTAATCTCTGTGAGCACTGTGATATTATTAGTCCAGTCAAAATGTATATCCGTGCTTGCAAAAGGTCCGGTCGTTCTGAATTTTTTATGTGTTGTTAGGACCTAAACCAATATTAAAAAAACAGATTTGCAATTTCCAAAGTGTTGTGCGAGCGGCAGTGTACCCAAAAAACCATGAAATTTTTGGACTTTTTTAAGGTTTTGCTCAATATTGCAGTGAAGGAAGGGTTTGACCGGTATCGTCACTCTATATACTTTTAAAGTAGACTAAATTTGCCACAGTTTGAGACCAGAAGTAGCTCTATACAGCCACTGGTTCCCAAGACACAGTTCTTCTAAAATAGGCAATTTTTTCCAAAAAGGGAATTTTTTTTCTTCAGAATGGTCACTTATTTTGTAAAATATCTTCTAAAATACGCTTCCCACATCAAATATTATATGAAATGAAGTTGTAGTAAATTTGATTAGCTGTCATTTGAGACCAGACTTGTACCCATAGGCCCAACGGTTCTCTCAAAAATGGCAGATAACAAAAAACAGTCATAAGTGGGTTTTGGGGGGAAATGCAAATAAACTGTTCTCAGGTCTTTTTATTGTTTTATTTATCAAACAGTTAAATTTTTTACTGTTAAAAAATTGTTTGATGAAAAAAGAAAAGGTAATATACCTATCGGGAATTATGTCATCGTCAAACATTGTTTTATATACCTACACACTAAAATGCTTGTACAAAACATCATGGTACCTACTATAAGGAGAAAATTACACTTACACAAAAAAGAAAACTAATATAAATCATGTAGGTATTGTTTTGGTTGCCATATCAAGCCTTTCTTTTTATCTTAAATGGCCCGGGCTTGGGCTCGCACGAAGATGGTGTCTCGATGGCTGTGATGGACACTGTAGTCAGGTCATCTTCATCGTCCGAGCATTTCAGCTCCACATCTGGGACGTTAATGCACAATTTGCCACCGCATGACTGGCAGAGGACTGAGCATTGTAGCCCAACCTTTCTGCACGAGCAGCTCCCAGACCACTCTTTCTTGCATTTACATGAAATTTTTCGCAGAAGGGCAGGAGGGGCGGGATCCATGGTGGTGGGGGTGGGAGAGAGTCCCTGGGAAGACAGCTTCCACCCCCAATCAGTGGGATTCAATTTGACTTCCCACCACTTTTGCACTTGCAGGTAGCACCTTGCTGCATGGTGGCCTGCGGCATCTTCCGTCCGTGGCAAACGGGCCACAAAGCACTTGATGCCTGCTTCTCTCATGGCTTGTAGGTTGGAGTCTGGCCAAAGGAAGACCTCCACTTGCTCAGCAAGTGGTTCACTCTTGATCAGGAGTGTTGTGATTTTGGTCTTTCCTTGGCCAAACGGTGCTGAGGGGGTATCGCACCCGGTAAACGCGTGGGTGAATAGTACCGTCCCTGGTGATCGCTGGGAGTCCTGGTGGTTGTAGGAGGTCGTAGAGGAGTGACTGCAACCAGCTTTGCCCTTCGTGCTATTCTGAAGGTAGGCGTTTTTCTCTTCAGCGCCTAAACTGTTGAGAAGAACGAGCAGGTCGACGTCTTCTCCAACTATGACGACCCGATCGACTACTGCTCTTTTTGAAAGCACCGTCATGACGATCTCTCGATCCGCATCTTATTTGGCAACAGCCACTTCTACTCCCTCCTTCTGAAAGGTGTCACAAAGAAGAGTTATTAGGCGTCTCTTGTTCTCATTGCCCAATACATGCTCTTGAGCAATCTGAATTACTGTGGATTCATCGAACGTCAATTCGTAGCTGGAATGAGCCTGCGTAGCGCCGGAGTCGTTCCGCTGTTTTGGTATGTTTTTTTTGTAGCATCTTTGGGGTAGCCAACAGAAACAATGGAGACGTTCTTCCGAAAGTGGTTACGGACGTAGGTGTTATTACGCGCTAAAAGCGCGCGAACTGTGCTCTTCCGCTGCCACACGACCTTAAGAAGTAGCCACCATCCAAAACGACGTGAGTGCTGGCATCTATCGGCGTGTGTCTGGAAAGAGGGGTGAAGGCAGAGTACAGAGTGGATTTTGTGCCCTTGCGCATTGAACAGAGAACAAATTAGTAAGTAGTAAGCATACCAGAAATTGAAGATTTTATTAATGTTTTAAAATTCGTGTTAAATCAAAATTATTTTGCATTTAATAATAAAATTTACCGACAAAAAGGACTCTCAATGGGAGCCCCAGCATCAGGAATATTGGCTAATATATACTTAGACTATTTGGAACACACGAAAATTATTAATCAAATAGAGGGTTTGGAGTTTTGGACACGATATGTGGACGATGTTTACGCTATAATAGATAACAGACTCACCGATAGCAATAAAGTTTTAAATATATTGAATAATTTGGATTCCAATATAAAATTCACTTTAGAAGAGGAAGTAGAAAGATCACTGAATTTTCTGGACATAGTCACAACGAGAGAAGAAAAAGGATTTTCTTTCAAAATACACAGAAAATCTACTTTCACACTGACCACTATCAAGAACAACTCGTTACACCCTGAGGCACAGAAAAGATCAGCATATTTTAAAGTTAGATATTTGGAACATGTGAATGCTGAAAAACATAGAAGATTCTCAGTTATGGGATCACACATGACTGCCACAGGTCATAAATTTACCAACATAGAACAAGACCTGACCATCATAAAGAAATTAAAGAAGGGCAGCTTAATGAACACATATTAAGATCTATACATTCATCTAGACCAACTTATAAAGAAAATTGATAACCTTAATGATGCTGTAGAATATAAGAATCCTTTATATTATCAAATTCTAGTATATTTGAAAATTCTTGAGAAAGATCACGAAAAAAGAATTAGAATTTCTCCACCTACAGATAGCCCTACAACTTATTCCTCCTCAGTTGAAGCTATAGGTGACAGCAAGGAGGTCCTTGACACACCTATATCCCCCGCTCCTCCACCTCCTCAGGTGCAAGAGCAAGGAAGAACGCATCATCAGTATTACACCAGACACAAGACTGTAAAAGAATGACAGGAGTTACTGTTCCAAAGGAAAACAGGCTTAATATGAATTGACAACTAGGAATTAAGAAGATGTACAATATAAGAAGGATCCACCTTTCAATACTCCGTTGTAAGTTGAACTAAAAAGAAGTCACAACTTGTTTATTGGGACCGGTTTCGACACATTACAAGTGTCATCATCAGCCAAATAGTAATATAGGGCAAGATATAAAGATCTTAAAACAACTAATACATTGAACACAGGCAAAAAATTAACATTGATTCATATCGTAGTAATTCAGTTAATGTCCAAAACACAATGATCGCAGTCAAGAGAGTAAACAGAACATCATTGTCTTGCGCCGAAAACAAATATAGTTGAAGTTCACAAGCAGGTCAAGTATGCACTTATGTAGAGTCGTTGCTAAGCAGGTCTTGTAGGCATTTGTTTCTCAGGCCGAAGAGTAAAAGGTGACGTAATTGAAGTCTTAGGAAAGCAGTGTAGGATTTAATTTCGTCAAATTCAGAGTAGGTATATAAGTATAACCATACTGTTGTATGAGGCACGTTTATGTGACTGTGGGTGAAAAGAGTCTTGAAACAGAACAAAACAAATCAGTTAATTTTCTAGACATAACAATAAGCAGATTACCTTCCTCATTATCATATATGATTTATAGAAAACCCACACATACAGCTAACACCATAAAACAGGACTCTTTTCACCCACAGTCACATAAACGTGCCTCATACAACAGTATAGTTAACCGTGCCTTCAAAATTCCGCTTTCAAAAGATAACTTAAATAAAGAACTAAACATCATCCGCTCCATTGCCAAATTTAATGGTTATAATACATATTTTATTGAACAAATCATTAACAAATTTAGACACCGCCCTAACACAACACTCTTAAAAGATATTCCTAAACCAGCTGCTTACACCACATTCACATTCAATACAAATACCTATAGTATAGCTAATGTCTTCAAAAAACATAATACCATGATTTCTTTTCGAACTAATAATAGAAACCTTGAATTATTGCATAACTCCAACTCCATAAATAGAACAAGTGTCTTTTCTAAATCAGGTGTATATCGTTTTAAGTGCCACAACTGTAATTCTTCTTACATAGGTCAAACTGGTCGTAACTTCAAAATTAGGTACCTTGAACACGTTAATGCAATAAAGCACAACAGATTTTCGGCAGTGGGACAACACATACATGACACAAAACATGTTTTCACTACAATAAACCAGGATATTGAAATTCTCAGCACTCTAAATAAAGGCCCTCTCCTAGACATCACCGAATCCAAATCTTAATCTTAATGATATTTCTGAGAAGCCTAATGCTATTTTCGATTTTCTCATCTCCATTTTCAATAACCTGAAGTCAACAAGTAAGAGATCAATCTTTCACAATTTACACAATACCCTCTCGTGCCACTTCCCCCTTCCGCAACACCCCCCTTGATCCTCCTTAGTTCCCCCCCCCCCGTTTTCTTCCTTTTCCCTCCCACCCTCTAAGCCCCAGGGGCTCTGAACTTCGGAGCGTGGGTTGGCAACCACGGGGCCCTTAGCTGAGTCCTGGCATTGCTTCCACTTACTTGTGCCAGCAGGCTCCTCACTTTCACCTATCCTGTCCGACCTCCCTTGGTCAACTCTTGTTCTTTTCCGACTCCGATGCTATTAGGTTTCCGAGGGCTAGGGAGTCTTTCATTTTCACGCCCTTCGTGGCCCTTGTCTTCCTTTGGCCGATATCTTCATTTTTTGAAATATCGGATCCCTTCCATTTTTCCTTTCCTACCCACTCTCTAACCCCCCAGGGGCTCTGAACTTCGGAGCGAGGGTTGGCGACCACGGGACCCTTAGCTGAGTCCTGGCATTGCTTCCACTTACTTGTGCCAGGCTCCTCACTTTCATCTATCCTGTCCGACCTCCCTCGGTCAACTCTTGTTCTTTTCCGACCCCGACGCTATTAGGTTTGCGAGGGCTAGGGAGTCTTTCATTTTCACTCCCTTCGTGGCCCTTGTCTTCCTTTTACCGATATCTTCATTTTTCGAAGTGTCGGACCTCTTCCTCTTTTTTCCTCGGTTTAGTGTTATATAGAAGATATTTACCCATTTGTACTTCCTCTAATAGCAATAATCACCACCACCACCACCACCACCCTCTAATAAACGTTCCCCAACCTTTTCTCTATTTATCATCTCCCATTCACCTATCAATTACTACGGCAAGTTGTTTCGAGTTGAACCTCACATTGCAATTTTCTTTTATTATTTCTTCCTATTTTTAATATATTTTTATTTGACTTTATTCTTTTTAATGTTTTAAATTATTTTCAAACTTATATACCTACTTTGAATTTGACGAAATCAAATCCTACACTGTTTTCCTAAGACTTCAATTACGTCACCTTTTACTCTTCGGCCTGAGAAACAAATGCCTACAAGACCTGCCTAGCAACGACTCTGCATAAGTGCATACTTGACCTGCTTGTGAACTTCAACTATATTTGTTTTCGGCGCAAGACAATGATGTTCTGTTTACTCTCTTGACTGCGATCATTGTGTTTTGGACATTAACTGAATTACTACGATATGAATCAATGTTAATTTTTTGCCTGTGTTCAATGTATTAGTTGTTTTAAGATCTTTATATCTTGCCCTATATTACTATTTGGCTGATGATGACACTTGTAATGTGTCGAAACCGGTCCCAATAAACAAGTTGTGACTTCTTTTTAGTTCAACTTACAACGGAGTATTGAAAGGTGGATCCTTCTAATATTGTACATCTTCTTATTTCTCTATTCAATACGGAATGATCATGAAGTTTTTAACTTTAAAACTAGGAATTAGTTATATTTTCATCTGCATTAATAATAAGAGCCACATTGTGATATTTTGACAATTACTTTTAAATTGTATAATTTTTAATTTATAAATTGACCTCTTTTCATGAATTATTAAGAAAAGAATATTCATTTAGGACATATTCTCTATGGAATATTGTACAAGTGTTTCCTTGACAACTGCTTTCAATTGTAGAAATAATTTATATATTTTCTCTTGAGTTTTTTGTTTGTTTTAATGTTGTCAATCTTATGTTAATTTTAAGGACTCTTCCTCTTAAGCATTACTTTGTCAATTTATATATTTCTCATCTAAACAGTGTTATGTGGCTGAAGATGTTGATAAAATACGAAACATGTACCACTTCTACATGCTGCTCCCCAGTAGGATATGAGATGCTGCAGAAACTTTCAAGCTCTTCACATATGTTCACCATAAACACCATTTCTGTTGTCCACCTTGCCAGCACACCATCTTCATGGATTGCATCAGCTTCTGTTCAGTTGTCAGGTCTGACACAACCCAGACCAAAACTTGTCAGACCAGCGAATGGTGAATGATCCTTTTGTGAACATGTCATGTTCACTTTTATCCATCCGATCTTGTAGAGCCATCATATCCTGAAGGTAGAGGTGTACGCTCTTAGCGTACAGAAAATGTCCAGCTGCGTGGACAAAAGGGAGCATCTTGTGGACAGTGTACAAATGAAGGTTCCAATAAAAAATAAATAAAACCATAAAAAGACGTGAGAACACTTTATTGGCATTTCCCCCTCAAACCCACTTATGATTCTTTTTGGTTATTTGCCGTTTTTGAGAGAACCGCCGGGCCTACAGGTACCACTCTGGTCTCAAATGAAAGCTAATTAAATTTTCTACAACTTCATTTCATACAATATTTGACGTTTGATGCATATTTTAGAAATGAGTGACCATTTCAAAAAAATCACTTTTTGGAAAAAATTGCCATTTTTCGAAGAACTGTATCTTGAGAACCAATGGCTGTATAGAGCACGCCCTGGTCTCAAATTGTAGCACATTTAGTATACTTTAAACGTATGTAGAGTGACGAATACCGGTCAGACCCTTCCTTCACTGAGATATTGAGCAAAACCCGAAAAAAGTCCGAAAATTTCACGGTTTTTTTTTTTTTTGGTACACCGTCGCTCGTACAGCACTTTCAAAATTGCAAATCTGGTTTTTTAATATTGGTTTAGGTCCTAACAACATATACAAAATTCAGAACGACCGGACCTTTTGCAAGCAGACCCCCTTTTCATGTTTTCTTGACTTGACTATATGTACTGCTTCCTATCCACATCTAACGTGTTACATTTTCATACACCGAGCTCGACAGCTGCAGTCGCTTAAGTGCGGCCAGTATCCAGTATTCGGGAGATAGTAGGTTCGAACCCCACTGTCGGCAGCCCTGAAAATGGTTTTCCGTGGTTTCCCATTTTCACGCCAGGCAAATGCTGGGGCTGTACCTTAATTAAGGCCACGGCCGCTTCCTTCCCACTCCTAGCCCTTTCCTGTCCCATCGTCGCCGTAAGACCTATCTGTGTCGGTGCGACGTAAAACAACTAGCAAAACAAAAAAAAAACATTTTCATACATCATAGCATGGAAACACAGGGAACCAAGGTCCCAAAATAAAGTATCAGCAACCGTATGGCATTATGTTTTTAGGGTGAAATTACATAAACCTGAAGCTTGATTTATTGCGTGCATTCTGTCATTGTGTGGCAGTTACTTCAGGTCTTCAACATTTTGTGTTCTATATTAGCTTTAGATTCTGAGTTCTCATCATAGTCTTCCTACATGTCTGAGCTTCATAGTCCAACTGTAGTAGTATCTGTGAAGGCAAGAAAGTCGAGGGGGAAAAACAAAATCAATAATGCGGTCTACTATAAGTTTCTTGGAAAAGTTATTTCTACATAACACCATTTAACTGCTTTCATTCACACATCATTCTTCCTCTGTAGGTGTTAAGGACATGGGAGGGTATGATTATAGTAGATCACAAGCAGCCACTCAGTTCTGTTACTGAATCTCACGCATAGAAGTCCGTTATAGCGAGAATTCGTAACTGTCAAAAATTTACCGGGTATAGCAGATTGTTGTTAAGCTGATTTATAGCTGAGAAGATACACTAAAAATAGCCATTAAAATTAATATGAAATTGCAATCAGTTTGTTCAAAACTTAAAAAAAAAGAAAGCTAATTCCCATATCATGGCTAACTCTTTATTTTTCCAATTCCGAG
Source organism: Anabrus simplex (assembly GCF_040414725.1). Lineage (NCBI taxonomy): Eukaryota > Metazoa > Arthropoda > Insecta > Orthoptera > Tettigoniidae > Anabrus > Anabrus simplex. The sequence continues at coordinate 102,084,300 of NC_090276.1, read as the reverse complement.
ACTGTGTGAACATTTATGTTGACTTTCATCATCATCATCATCTTTGCATTAACCCCCTTATTGGGGATCTGCCTTCCTGCAATGTTTTCTCCACTTCAGTCAATCCATAGCGTCCTGGAGACTGAGTTAGGTGAAACACACGTTATTTCTCACCTGGTCCAGCCAGCGGGTTTGAGTTAGCCTTCAAGCTTGGCAACCTTCCATGTTCATTAAAGGGCAGTCTTTGCAACTGAGGCTATACAAGTCCTCACACTTCAAAAAATCACATTAAATCATACAATTAAGACACTTCTCATTTTAATAATATGGTTATTGTAATGACTAGAAAATTAAGGCTGGAAATGTATAAAATTAAACACAGTGAGGGAGAGAGCACATGTGCATGTGTGTGGTTTTGTTTTTATTCCTCAGTGAGCTTGAAAACCGATGTGATTACGAATATCATGATTTAGTTTTTATGGTAATATGAAGGACGTCGCCACATCCTTAAATTGAGGTTGGTTTGTTTTTGTATTGTTCGGTGATTTTTAACATGCAACTATTCAAGTCGACAGCATTGATGAGCCATTCTTAGGACAGCCATAACCATATATGTTTTTTTTTTTTTCCAGGTACATATACATTGAAAAATACTAGCTTAGATATGTTATTCGTGTGTACGCAAGTGGTTGCTTGCGCTTAAACGATCTGTTGGATTTGTGAAATGAAGTTCTATGTTAGCTTGTACCCTCCAGCCCTGCTCTTCAGACAGCAATCAACTTCTTTGACATTTATAACAAAAATTTATTTGCCATTCTGCTCCAGTTACAGTATTTATTTGTTTCAACAAATTGGTTACTGATGCAGATGTATGATCGTGCATGTATCATTGTAGGTGTTAATCCTTTTACTTACCAAGTCTTAACTGGTTTAGTTTTCTGTACCTTTTTGTGCAACCATTTGTTATTCTTTCTGCTGTTTCTTGAGCCAATATGTAACACCGGTGTCATTAGAATAGCAGTAGGCAGAGGTATTGCCAGCCTATAGGACTTCCAGCATTGTTTCTTGGTCTTTCCACAATTTGGTATCTGGAAGATAGAGAAGATCACTGTCTTGAATTTCATGCACTGTAGAAATGATTAAATGTTGAGAATACTTTATTTCAAAAATAAAATATTTAACATTTGCATGGGGCTAGTGCACAAGTAAATATGGTACATGTTATGTTATATTGTAGTTGTGTTTTGGAACCATGGTGTGGTGGTGTTTCAGGCGAGAGATCTTACAATCTCTGCCGCAGAGCGTGACCCTAGCTAGCACCCCCTGCCTGCCTGGTGCCGAGTACTGCCTCACCCCCCGAGTGTGTGCCCACCCCAAGTAAGTAGCCGTCCCCACACTAACACGCATGGGGCATGTGTCCTTCTAACAGCACGCTCACCATCTGCTTGTTTATTGTGCGCTACTGAGCTTGATATGGAGAGTTCAGAGGACTCTTCAACTTGAAGGAGCTTTTAGGATAGTATAGCCCCAAATCAGAAAGAGTAGATGGAAGTATCTGGGCAGAGGAAGCTTGTGAAAGAAATGTTCCCTGAAGCAAAGAATGATGATAATATTGTGGTTTTACATCACATGACGAGGTGCTGGAATTTGTACATGCTGGTAAATTTGCTGACACCAGAAGAAAAGAAAAGACTTCTCGAGAACAATATGAGGAAATGTACATGGACGTCCTCTTCACTGGCCTGCTCAGGACAGGACTGTTGGTTCAATAACCAAATGGCTGGTTAAACTGGCAATATTCAGAGCCTATTTATAGAACATTACTTAATTTAATATGTTTTAAACGATATTTTGGAACATACTAGACCTATAAACTGGCATCTGCTACTGTAAGCGATATGGAACAAGTTGCATCTTGTCCGCAGGGTCGGTTCCAAATCCCAAGATTACGGGTTCAAACATGGTAGAAGTTGTCGGAATTTTGAAGAATGGTAAAAGGTCTGTCACTCCTTGTTGGGTGCTGTCAGCATGTAAAGATCTCTGGTGACACATTTGGTGTTTACCAGGCAATTAATTAAGACCCAGCCATAGATGCTCAACAGAGATCTCATTTGGTAGAGTAAGACCGAACGTCGAAATTGATGTTCAGGCAACCGAGATGGCCTGAAATAAAAATCCCTGCATATGATAGATGATGATGATGATGATGATGATGATGATGATGATGATGATGATGATTATCCACCAGCGGAATGGGGTGAGTGCTTGCAAAACCAGAAGTGACATTATTCACAGACAAGTGGTTAAGAGGCTGTCCACTGTAAATGATGAAAGGAAAGAAGTTTGAGAGTCTAATATTGTTAACAAAGCAATACAAAACTTCTATTGGGTTATTTTTCATGGAAAGTGTGAAAATTGATGTGATTTAGGCATTTTAGAAATAAACCTCTATTTAAACCCAAATAAAGCCTGTAGTGTGCGTTTCATTGTGGTACATTTTCGATTTATTTGTATGAGAGGACAAATCCCAGCTGCAAGAAACAGTTTTTGTTCTATAGTGATGCTCAAACTTTATTAATGTTTGGCTCAAATGTTACTTTCATTCATTTAGTTCTGAATATTTGTGAATAAAATAGCCTTAAAAAAAAATCATCATCATTCCCTTTATTTTTTTCTGACTTGTAACTCTCTTGAACAGGTCACTTTTTATGGTCAGGATGTTTGCAGAGAACCTGAACAACTTTCATCCCTGCCCTTACAAGGGAGTTAGCGCAAGTTGCAGTATGTTCACACGATGAGTTCAAAAAATGGATTGCTGATGATAATGAGAAGGAACTAGTCCACAAAGTATGAGGTGCTGGAAAGAAGCACTTTGTTGCAGACATGCATTTGAATCACACTGTTTCCTCAGTACAAAAATTAGTTCTGTCTGGTTGCAGCCCTGGAGTTACTGATGGTGTCTCCAAGGCAAAGTACTAAAACTGACACATCATTAATGAAACAGAATCCCTTGTTGGTGGTATGAAGTCCGCTCAGTGCCACATTGAACTGCCAGAAATATAGCCCGACGAGTGGCGTGCATTTAGCATGTCTTCAGTGAAATGGCATGTACTGTATATGGGTTATGTCACAATGGTATTTGATTGCTCATGAGTGAAACATTAAGTAGTTGTAACTTACAATGTAATTGATAGTGGCACATCCTCATTGCATACTTTTAACCTTTGTCAATCTCTTTCATGTGTCTCTTAACTTAATTACAAATTGTAACTTCCACTAACTTTGTTTTAGGAGACTTAGATCTTCATCAATATGTGCCAAGACAAATGTCTCAAAATTGTCATTTCAAACTAATATTTCTTTCTATTTGAACAGGAGGACTGAAGTTTTTAGTCGGCCAACAATTGTGAAGCGACATATTAAAGAGTATATTCACATGACATGTTCTGTAGTAGGCTTAGATTTCAATACAGTGAGAAAGCAAATCCTGTATGTCCGTACTGCATTTTTTGTTACTGGTCGGTTTTGTAAGCAACATCTCCCAAGGTTGGGGCAAAAGTCATGGCAACATGAATGCGGAAGCTACCACACAAAGGAAAATATACAGATGAGAATGGGGAGCGTAAGGTAGTGGTGGGCAACGCTCTCGCTCTTGCGAGAATCTGAAGACAGATTCTCCTGTGCTGTGATCTTTGCAATGTCCCTGTAACTACGAGTGTAAGCTTGATAGTATATCATAAGCAGTTATTGGGTCAAATAACATTCTCATATGGAAACTTGTTTAGCCTCCGTGCCTCAAGCGTCAGCCTCTCGCCGCTGGGTTCTGTGGTTCAAATCCCGGTCACTCCATGTGAGATTTGTGCTGGAAAAAGCGGAGGCAGGACAGGTTTTTCTCCAGGTGCTCCAGTTTTCCCTATCATCTTTAATTCCAGCAACACTCCCCAATATCATTCTATTTCATCTGTCAGTCATTAATCATCATCCCAGAGGAGTGCGGCAGGCTTCGGCAGCTGGCACAATTCCTATCCTCACCGCTAGATGGGGCTTCATTCATTCCATTCCTGAACCGGTCGAATGATTGGTAACAGGGTATAAATTTTGATTTCATTTTCATGAAAACATGTGAGCCAATAAATTCTACATGTAATTGACTAGCTTAACTTGAACTTTTTGATATGAAGATCGCGTCTCTCCTATGGAGTTCACATCTATCGGGGTTCATGTCATACATAAACCTTGACGCTATTGCTGTTATGTGCCTTTTGACTGGTTCAACTTGGACTTGCGATGATTCAACAAACTCTATTTTAACTCTTTGTTTTTAATTAATTTGAAGGAATTCAACCTTATATTTTAAATTTTAATCCACGCTTCACGCATTGATCTATATTTTAATGTCCACAATGTCTATTGTCATACTTTAACAACTCTACGATTGTTTTTAATTTACAGGTGTTTATTGTTAATGCATTTGACGATAAATACTTGTTTTTAATTTGCACATATTTTGTTACAATCTCAAGTCTATTGTTCATTTTGTGTTGATCGTTGATGATCACTCTTCTATTACGACACGGTTAATCTTTTGATATGAGGATACTATTTTGATCATTTTTAAACTCGGGGCCCTGATCTAGTCTTTGTGCATTACTAGCTGATGATGATCACTATGCCGAACGAAACGTGTCCCATTATTTAAGATATTTCATGATTATACTATAATCCAATGAGTATATTGTAATGTATTAAATAGGTGGTTGTAAATAAAATTTTATAATTTTAATATATCAATAAATTCTGTCAAAAGCCTGGAAATGTACTGCATGTTTAACTGTGAATCCCTTAATACCATTAACAAAAGTGAAAACAGAATGTCAATATCTTAAACGGGTCACGGCTTATTTGAGGTGGACATCTTAGCCAAATAACCCCTGTATAACTTGTGAACAACTGTAGATAGGATGTACACCTACCTGAATACTGGAGGCGTGCATTATTCAAACTTGAGATGGGGAAAGATCTGCCTTGCTATATATGCAACCACCATTACATGTGATCGGAACTGTAATTTAAAATGCCCGAGTTTGCTCCAATTCTTTTGACGGGTAATGGGCAACGCTTTCAAGATCGATTCTCCTGTGCTGCAAGCTGTGCAACGTCCAAATATCTAAGAGTGTAAGCTTGGTAGTATGTCATCAGCAGTTCTCATATGGAAACGTTTTTGCTAATAATAATAATAATAATAATAATAATAATAATAATAATAATAATAATAAAAGTCCACGTGATGAGCTATCTGATGGTGAGATGGCGGCCCCGGTCTAGAAAGCCGAGAATAACGGCCGTTAGGATCTGTCGTGCTGACCTCACATCACATCGTAATCTACAGGCCTTCTGGATGAGCAGCGGTCGCTTGGTAGGCCATGGCCCTTCGGCGCTGTTGCACCATGGGGTTTGATTTGGTTTGGTTTTGATATAAAAATACACCTTGGTAGAAAACGCCCTAGTTGCTTGTTGACACGTATTCATAAGGCCTGTGGTTGGCTGTTTGCGTACTCGGCACAAACAACATTCAGCTCCGTCTAGCTGTAGGCCTACGACATGCTGCTTGCCATACAATGCAGACACAACACTCGAAATTTCTCGCAAGACATAGTGGCTGCGCTCGTCTCATGCTGCCATCACTAGCGTAAGGTGCTATGGCGAGTAGGTTTACCAGGCATAGCGAGGAAACTGTCGGCTGTGAAATCCGTGTGCTTCATAATGTTTATTCTTAGACAGTGCAGTAACCTTCATGGTAAACCCTCAGGGTAGTGCCGTAGTCGGGTATCAGTCTCCTCACTCTCGTGTTTCACATTGTTGTCAATGTCCTCTCGTCTCCCATCACTTAGCATGGAGACAGGTCCGGTGAATATGGCTGCTGTTCCAGTACTTCCCTTCCCACTTCTGCACAGAACCCGACTACTACTGCAGTCCGATTGCCTTGTACCTGTCCAATACATCGCCATCTTGTGCTGTGTCCACGTACTACTTTCCAGGACATATGATCTCTGTATGGTAGTGCCGTGAGGGGACAAAAATGTTGCCATGACTTCTGTCCCAACCCTCGCATTTAAACGTGGTGCCAGGTTGCAGATTATCACAACTAAAACATTGCTTGCCTGGTTGTTTCCTGTACATGGTCACATATGAATGCAGTGACTATCACACATCACCAAAATGTTTATTTAATTTTCTTCCTTAACCCCTCAAGCGGGAAGCTCGGTACATACTGGCTCACTCCCTGATTGAAAGAAATGTTTAATTACTTTGTTAAAAAACAATCCTAGACTATAATGAACTATTGAAGGGCCCTAAGGGAAATTACTTGAATGTAATGTATTTCATTGTGGGAAAATTTCTTTTATTTTAATTTTTCAGTACTTTGTGCAAGAACGTACTAAGTGCTTTCACGCTGTGATATCGAGGTTACTACTTCCTAAAAGCAAAACTCTGGTTTTCGTGTATACAGCAACTTTTACCTGAATATTTTAGGCAGTTTACTAACAATATCTGCCTGGAAATAAATGTTTCTATATATGTAAATTGTAGATTTACAAAGTTCGCATGTACCGGTACTTAAAAGATTTACAATGGAATAAATACATTATAATACATACGAAATTTTCTGTTATGTTGGTTAGCGCTTTCGAGGGATTAAGTTTATATAGCCTACCTACAATTCATAAGTGATACACACGGACTATATTACACTACAATACAGGTAATATTTACAGTCTTCACAATGTTATGTCTTTTACAGCTGTTCATTATGATACACACGGAAGCAGATCATGTTATATAACCTGTCACGGTGTCGCATAATTTATATGATTCCATTCCGAAACGCGATCATTTTCTTTGTATGTAAACTTCCACCCTAGCCACCCTTTCCATAGCAACAGGTTCTCATCAATTGACACTTTGCCATCAGGGGTATAAGCTTCCGAAAATTTTGCTAACTGGTCGTCAGATACTGGATTTTTCTTGTATATTTTGCGAGGAATTTTTCCATTATTCACCACATTGTCAGAGATATGTAAAAAGCTGTGGAGGAAAATATAATAATAACAGTAATAATGTTATTGGCTTTATGTCCCACTAACTACTTTTAGGGTTTTCGGAGATGCTGAGGTGCCAAAATTTAGTCCTGCAGGAGTTCTTTTGCATGCCAGTAAATCTACTGACAAGAGGCCGATGTATTTGAACACCTTCAAATACCCCCAGTCTGAGCCAGAATCGAACCTGCCAAGTTGGGGTCAGAAGGCCGGCCAGTGCCTCAACTGTCTGAACCACTCAGTCCGGCGAGAAAAAAATCTCTTCTATGTCATCAGCTCATAGAAAATAGGCGTAGCGAACAAGGGAATGCGAGAAATATAGTGTCCTGATTTAGGTTTCTGTACAATCCCCTGTGGCAACAGTATGGCGATAAGAAGCTTTTTATTTCGTCCTTATTTGTTCGGACCCGGTCTTGATCTCGACTCGTTCGTTTCATCTTACTAAACTGGGTTTTATGTGTGATTTTCTGCTGGGAATCTTTTGTCTGTTCAGCTATGTTCTGGCATATATTGTCATAAAAATGTAATTAAAATATTTCGCTCAGTTTTGTTCTCCGTAAAAACTCTCTCTTTACATCATGATGGAATTTTGGATCAAAGTGGGACCTTCTTTGTACATTTTCAGTATAAGTTGATGAAGAACTTGCACTGGATGAATTGTAATCAGTATTATTGTCACCACTGTCAATGAACAAGTATAATTAAAGAATCACCTAATCGATACTTTATTTTTTGCGTTAGGCAAAATTAAATATACATTATCACTCACAGAACATGTTTCGACCACTTTGTGGTCATCATCAGTTGTTTAAGGAAAACTTAGATGAAAAATATTGGACAATAAGCACAAGCGTTAATCTTCAGGTTATGGAAAAAATATTTGCTGTGTTGATTGTTTGATTGGTAAAAGTTCTTTGGTATCTTCTCTGTTATAAAATGGCGGTCATCTGGTTAGGGCATCTTGCCTCAAGGTATCATATCTTGGAAAGATGTTTATTCCGTGCTGCCTTGTGGATCTGTCTTAGTGCACGATCTAGTGTAGTAGCGATGCGACACGGTTTGATTGTTCGTGCAATCCACAGAAGAAAAGGGAAGTGGAGTTGTGTCATCATCTAGTACGTAATTTGAGGGAGGAGGGAGACTCAGCAGTGATTCCGCGACGTCGTGCTTGATTATTTCATTTTTTCGTCTTATTTGTTGTCTGTCAACCCATTCCATGTATTTACTGATGTGCTCGTATAAGAGGTCTTTTTGCTCATTCATTTCGTTAAGATTCCGTTCCCCATTTTCTCATTTATCAAGAATAGTGTAGATGTTTTCTAGGTTGTTCATTAGTGTTCCTTATTTGATCTTTCTTATGATTTGTGGTTCGCTTCTTTCATATGAGCTCCCATAGCAGAGAATCTTCTGTATTTCTCTGCATTGACGTGTTCTTGATATCTAATTATGAAGCTCCTTCCTGATTGTCCCACATATGTTTTACACTGAGTACATGTCAACTTATAAATGCCAGATTCTTGGAATTCGTCATCTTGAAGTTTATTGGCTCTATTGTGATTAAAGAATCTATGTTTTGTATTGTTTTTGGTTGAAAAAGGTACTTTGGCGTTGTATTTCTTAAACAAATTCGTGATTTCATAAATCCTTGGGTTATTAAATGTGAATTTGGCGTACCTCTTAGTCTTTTCTGATTGCTGTTTTAGTTTAATTAGTTGTTGATATTTGCATTTAGAGATGATTTTGTTGATGAATTTCAGACTGAAACCATTATGCAGGGCTTGTTCACGAATGTAAGATAGTTCCTTCTTTCTGTCAGTTTCTGTTAACGGTATTTCAAAGGCCCTGTTGACAAAACTATAGTAAGCAGATTTCTTTTGCGAAATGGGATGTAAAGAATCGCTTTTTATTGCGGTCAGTGTAAAAGTAGGTTTTCTGTAAATTTTAAACTGGAAAATGTTGTTTTTCCGAATTGTTTGAATATCTAGAAAATTGAGCATACCATCTTCTTCGGCTGTAAATTTAATGTTAGGGTCTAAACCATGTCATTGATTTCTCCATTTATTGTGGCATAGGTATCATCAACATATCGTAGCCATAGATCCAGTCCTTCAATGTGGCCTACTATCTGAGTGTGTTCCAAATAATCAAGGTACAGTGAAACTCTGTTAAGAAGTTTTTCAAGGGACTGCAAAAAAAACTTCTTAAGCAGGAAACTTCTTAAAAGGAGTAATGCCCAAAAACTAATTCTGTACTTTGAAATAGATGTGAAACATACAGCCAACAGATTTCCTTGTTTATGAACAATACCGAAATAGGCCGATATATAAGAGCTGCTAACAGAAAGCCACAATATAAGAATTTGATTATCATGACAATATTTTTAGAGATAGTGTAAAATAATTGAACATACCATATTATAAATATATTTGATAAAAGAAGGGAACATATTAAGTTATATAAAAATGTTGCAAGGTTTGCTTATTTTAGCAGGCAGAACCATTTCCTTCCACGCTTTCCTTTCCTCCGCACTTACCGGTACAGTCTCTGCTTCGCAACAAATTGTTTTGTAAACGATGCCGGCTCAATTTTTTTTTTTTTTTTTTTTTTTTGCTAGTGGCTTTACGTCGCACCGACACAGATAGGTCTTATGGCGACGATGGGATGGGAAAGGCCTAGGAGTTGGAAGGAAGCGGCCGTGGCCTTAATTAAGGTACAGCCCCAGCATTTGCCTGGTGTGAAAATGGGAAACCACGGAAAACCATCTTCAGGGCTGCCGATAGTGGGATTCGAACCTACTATCTCCCGGATGCAAGCTCACAGCCGCGCGCCTCTACGCGCACGGCCAACTCGCCCGGTGGCTCAATTTTTAGAGCGGTCCAGCCACCTGTTCGATGTGGTAAAAGGTACCCTTCATTTGCGTGCGGCTTTCTCCTGCACAATAGTCCCACTGAAAGGTATGTTTAAACTTCGCTGCTGTTTAAACCACGTTAGCAGAGCTTGTTCTGTTTCATTTTACAAGTGACGTGTTTATAAAAGGACGATATCTCAGATATTTAGAGAAATTTGTATTTATTTACTTCAGCTCGACTGGTTGCCAAAATTTAACCTTGACCGAAGTATTCTTGTACTAGTTTGAATAAACAAACGTGTTCTGCTCTCTGCTGTCAATGACCTTGTTAGGCTCGCTGCTACCTGTCGTGCTGCCGGTTATGTAATGTAGGGGATGGAGGAGGCGCGTACTTGTGACCGGAACTATTTCTTCCGCTCCTTCTTTCTCTCTCTTCTTATATGATTGTATGCCAATCGGTACATTGCATTTTCTTCATTCAGTGGTTCGTTTAAGTTATTTTCATTATCATTTCTCTGATCAATATATATATTTATTTTCTCTAAAACATCCATTAATTTTCCTTTCGTTGTCATGTGCAGTATTTCCATATCTTTGTCTATTTCCGTAAAATTATGTTTGTGTTCTTCCATGTGTTCTCCCATTGCTGAGAATCTCCTGTGTCTCACCGCATTCACGTGCTCCTTGTATCTCGTCTCTAAACTCCTCCCTGATCGTCCAATGTGGATTCGTTTTTGGTTTATTATTTAAAGGAGTTTGACGGTTAGAAAGCGACCAGCATGGTCATCGCGTAACCAGTAGCAGAGTAGCGGATTGACAACAAGGAAGGAAGGAGGACATATTGTTTGGGTTCAGACCAATATCACATCATTTTAAGTTTTGGATAAATTAGATGGAATGAAGTAAGTAGGCCTAAATAATTTCTCCAGACATGTGAGCAATCGTCTTTTTTCGCAAAAGGTCTATAAAGTTAGTTTGTTTGGTTTATTTATTTAAGGAATTGGACGAGATTAAGAGAAGATATTCTGATATGAGAGGTCTAGAAAATTATAGCAGACTTTAAGAAGAAAGAAGAGAGCAGAAACATTTTAAAGGATAACTAATTTTATAGATGTTATTTATTATTTTACGAATTGATATTTATTATTTATGATTTTACGATTTTAGGATAAAGACTATTTATAGATGTTATCTATTATTTTACAAATTGATTTATTAAAGGATTTCCACTAAATGACAAGTAAATGTTAAATTTTTAGACAAGAAGAAATAATTATTCCTTCAGATGTAAATAAGGACATAAATTAACATATAGAGATTAATTTAATAGATTACATTAGTTAGGAAATTTCCAGTAAAATCTGCAACAAATGACACAGTAAATAGGAAAGGTGAAACTAAGAGAAATTGTTCTAACAATTTTCAAAATTCATAGATACTTGTTATATTATACCATTATACCATAGTCCAAGGATCAATTAATGTTTGGCACCGCTCTCGAAACATGAACATGTACGGTAATTAAATAAAATGTATAAGTATTGACAAGGCGGTGAAAATATTTTACAGAAATTTGATGGGTTCGATTCGATTCCACAAGGTGAGAGTGAGCATCTGCTGTCCGTGTTGTCATAGCATGGCGTCATATGGCCTTGGCAGGCCCGCACATGTTCCGCGACACCAGACACACACCGCGAGCGCGTGAACAGTCTAACACAGGGTGCAACTTGCGCAGAGACTGGAGAATTCTGACCATGGGCTGCTTTGAGAGGACGTTTTCTATCTCAAGGGGCTCTAAAAATTGAACTGTTTAACCGGGAAATATATTTACAACAGAACACTTTAAACGGGAAAAATATACATATATCTTAATGCAACTGATCAAGGGACCAATAATATCATACTTCTTATGCGGGAACTTCTTAACTGAGTTTCACTGTATATGTTAGCTAAAATTCCAGAAGCCGGTGCTCCCATTGGTAATCCATCCTCCTGATATATTTTATTATTAAAAGAAAAATTATGGTTCAATGCGAAAGCCAGGATAGTTAAAAAGTTTTCTATTTCGGGTTTACTGATATGTTTGTGATCCAATAAATTTGTTTATATAATATTAATAGTGTCTTTTATAGGAATGTTCGTGTACATATCCTTAATGTCGAAGGAACATGTTACGTGAGAAGAAATTAATTTGCAATCTTTAACAGCATTGCAAAATTCCTTGGAGTTTTTTACTGAGGTTTTGGTATAAAAAAGTAGTTTTGGGTCAAGAACTAATCAAGCACGACGTCGTGGAATCACTGCTGAGTCTCTCTCCTCCCTCAAATGACATACTAGATGATGACACAACTCCACTTCCCTTTTCTTTTGTGGATTGCACGAACAATCACACCGTGTCACATCACTACTACACTAGATCGTGCACTAAGACAGATCCCCAAGGCAGCGCAGAATAAATATCTTTCCAAGATACGATAACTTGAGGCAAGCTGCCCTAATCAGATGACCGCCATTTTATAACAGAGAAGATACCAAAGAATTTTTACCAATCAAACAATCAACACAGCAAATATTTTTTCCATAACCTAAAGATTAACGCTTGTACTTATTGTCCAATATTTTTCATCTAAGTTTTCCTTATATAGCTGATGATGACCACCAAGGGGTCGAAACATGTTCTGTGAGTGATAATGTATATTTAATTTTGCCCAAAAAATAAAGTATCGATTAGGTGGTTCTTTAATTATACTTGTTCATTATACTCATCGATACGGTCATGAAGTGGACAACTTGCAATACCACTGTCAATGTCATAATCACTACTTGAACTGGAATCGAAGACGTGTTGTCTCTGCGACTGCTGAACATTCGCACCAGTTGGGTCCGAACCCTGTACATTCGAGCCTGCAGTACTTATTCCAGGTATGTTCCTGTCACTTACGAATTCCCCTTCGGCAGAACTTACTTCACTAATATCAGTATTCTCCCCACTAAATTCCAACATTTCGTTTATCATGACCCGTAAATTATCTTCCTCTAACGGTGGGGCCCGGAAATTCCTTTTAGACAATGTACGAAAAAGGATCGAATAGAACCCTGGTCTCTGAAGTTTGGACGGAAATCATGAAATGAGCCTCTATTACGGATGCGTACGATAATAAATGTTGTGTAACTCGCGGTAAACGCACACTCCAGTCGTGAAGGAAGAACTCAAGACTGGGGATAATAAATCAGGTCACAGTTCTAAAATGTCATCAGAGAGGTCTGTTCAGTATCATAATCTCTAGAAATCCCTTCTACATCAATATTAATACATCCCAGGGACGATTAGGCGATCAGCTAAAGCTTCAGCGCGAAGCCATTAGGCCTTGGGACGCTCTTGCCCAGACATAAGCTGCGTTCTTTATGTTGCAACTCGTGGATGACACATTGGTATTGGGAGAGCATAGTTGAAAAAATTCACATCAGAGGGCAGACTCATCCAGAATACGCTGCTGAAAGGGAAATCCTCTGAAGGCAGGCAGCTGAGAAAAAAAAAAATTGAATCGGCGGATATATCCGCGTTCCCCGTTGAGCAAGCGACTTGAAGCCGCGGATCTTGCCACATCACCCACTGAACGGCTTAATTCACTGGCTGCCTCAGGATAACAATTGTAGTATTTTGCTGATTGATTGTAATAAAGGTTGGAGACTTTTGAAATATCAAATACATAAATAGTGTTTTGAATTTTTTAATATAGTGTTTATGGTGATCCTGGAGGTGATTTGGGCAAACACATGAAAGATGAACAAAACAAAATAAACTCGTATCTAAACTTATAATGAAACTAAATCAGCGTATTCATAAGGTAAGAAAAAGCAGATCCAGGCAATGATAACCACCACAGTATAAAAATACACCTTCATTATAGACTGTTGGGTCTTTGTGTGTTCAGTCTGCAACCCTCTGTCAATTTACTGATCTCCACGATAAATGATCATTCATTGAACGTATAAAGGGTTTAAAATTGAACAGTGTTGCCTCCTGGACTTAAGTTAGCAAAAAAGAATGACATTTTATCTCAGCTCAATTTTATGATTCCAGAAAATTCATATGGTGCTGGTGGTAGTGGTGGTGATTGTTTTAAGACGAAGTAAAACTAGGCAACCATTCTCTAAATAACACTAATCAGAGAGAGAAGGTGGAAGGGATCCGACACTTCGAAAAATGAAGGCATCGGCTGAAGAAAACAAGGGCCACGAAAATGAAAGACTCCCTAAGATTCGCAAACCTAATACCGCCAGGTGATGACCAAGAGAAGTCGGATAGTATTGATGAAAGTCAGTAGCCTGATACAAGTAAGTTGAAGCAATGCCAGGACTCATCTAAGGGCCCGTGGTCGCCAACCCACGCTCCCAAGTTAAGAGCCCCTGGGGCTCTTACGACAGGCAGAGGATACCGTGGGGGACAGAAAATTGAGTTAGGGAAAGTTGTAGAAGGTATAAAAATAAAATAAAAATATATTTGGAGGACTTTTGGATTGATCTGTCGAGTAAAATGCAAACTAATGCTTAAAGTTAGTCATAATCATCTGCTGCTATCTAATGACCAAATTATAGGCTCCATTATAACCTCTTGTGCCAAAGTATTGGCGTGCTGAATACATTCTTATGAGTCTTAATTTCTGTGAGCAGCTCGTTTAAACAGCACTTAGTATTTATATTTTTCTGTGTTATTTCAGTGCTTCATGGACTTCAAAGACACCTCAGGTGAAGCAGAAATCTCGAGGGTTCTTTGGCTCCAAGCCTCAATCAGAGAGGTAAGAATGGTGTTTTTGGTGAAGGGTTATTGTGTTACTACTGTCTATGTCAATCTCATTGTTGTCTTTGTTCACAGCAAAGCAGCTGGTGATTGCAGGCTGAAGAAAACCCGCCTCAGTCTTGGGAGCAAAAAATCAAGCAAGAAACAGGTACAAATCATATTGTTTATATGTTTTCTTAGAAGCATAGCTGCCCAAAATAAAAATAAAATGTGAATATCTGGTACAATTATTCTCCTATTTCTTTAACTTGGGAAAGGAATTTTTAAATGCCGGTGTACACCAAGTTGTATGGCTTCTCTAGCGATGTGACCTAAAAATTGAATCAGCGTTCAGTATGTTGAATGCACAACAAAATTCTTTTGAACAATGATAAGGATAATATTGAGTGACATCTTTCTCTGAAGGTTGGCGATCCAGCTGATTATAATAAACAGCAGCCATCGGTGCTGGTCCTCCCATGATATTCTGCCTATCCTTTCCCCTCAAGGATGACTAGGAGAAGTTTATATCGTTCTGGAGCTTCTTGTCTTTGGTGGATGTCAGAAGTGCTCTGCTTTTACTTAAGCCTCTGAGGGCTCCCTCATTACTTTACTTTTCTACCCTGGCTATTCAGAGCAGTCTTCTATACATCTCGAAAGCTTCAATTCAGCATGTCAGCTGAAACCTCATCCATCCACTTTTAATGTAGTTTTTTACTGTTGGAGCATGACTTCATTAAAAACATCTGTGTGTTCAGAAGTAGCAGTAAAGATTGCATAACAGCTTATATGTACTGGCAATTGTACCCATGCTTTGCTACAGTATTCTACATTGCATATGGATTTCTATGCAAGTTACTGTACATGAGAGAGTAAGATTTTTTTTATTAAATTGCACGTCTCTTAGCGTTATCCAAGAAACATCATGGGGATGTCCCCATGCATTATTTCCCATGAAAGGTGCAAGTTATTTAGTTTTGATGATTAATGGCAGCATCACTTGCCTACTTGCATTTGGAATAGAGTTGGGAAGTTTTCATTATAATGGCGGGTCACAGTCAATTTGGGGAGTTTACATTACATTCCAGTTGAGGAGTTTTCATTATAATGGCAGGCCCTTCTAATGCCTGTCGCAGTCGAGACTGGGGTGCTTTCATTACAACAGCAAGTCCCCTTGCGTACTGGCAGTTACAATCAAATTGGGGTGTCTCTATTATGATGAGGCGCACTTTTCTACTACCAGTTGCAGTTGAGTTGGAGAGTAGTCCTAACGGCAGTCACGTTCTAGTTGGGGAATTTTGTTTATGACGGCGGGCATCCTTGCCTACTGGCAGACACAAACAGGGAGGAAACTTCTGAGGAAAATTGCTGGCTCCCGTGCCTACTGCCAACCAAATCGAGAAGGGGATATTTCATAACAATTCCTGGCCTCTTTTACTAATGCCAGTTACAGTGGAGTTGGGCATTTTCTGTTATAATGGCAGGGCCCCTTTTCTACTGTCAGTCAGTCAATGTGAGGAGTCACTATCGATTTGGGGAGCTCTAATTACAATGACAAGCCCCCTCTTTCTTGGTCACTACAAATCAGTATATATATCGAGAGAGAGAGAGAGAGAGAGAGAGAGAGAGAGAGAGAGAGAGAGATCTGAAAGTTTATGCACATTTATAATTGCAGGCCTTCAGATTCATCATCATCAATGTTTCACTCCAGTCGACTGGGTGTAGTTAACAAGCCTCCTCCACTCCTTTCTGTCCTTCCACTTTTCCTGTTCCCTTACTTCTGCCACATCCAATCTAGCTTCTCTAATGTCCTTCCAGATCTCATCCATCCACTTTTCTTCTCGATCTTCCAACTGGTCTCTTTCCAATTCCCTTCTTGCTACCTGTTCCTTTCCCATTCTTTTTACATGTCCAAACCATCTCAGTCTTGCTTTCTGTATGTTCTGTACTAACGGTTCTATATTTAGCTTTTCCCTGATTTTAATATTTTGAATTCTCTCTCTTCTGGTCTTTTTAACCGATGTTCTTACGAACTTCATTTCTACTGCTTGGATCTTATCTTGTCTCTTATTAGTTACCAGTGTTTCTAGTCCATATGTTACAATTGGTATGAAATACTGTTTATATAATGTTAATTTCTTTCTCTTGGGTAATTTGTCATCCCATAAAAGCTCTCTGACTTGATGATAAAATGTTGTCCCTTTACTTAATCTGTTATTAATTTCAGAGTTGATTTCATTACTTCCATTAATAATGCTACCCATGTATGTAAACTGTTCTACATTCTCTAACCGTTCTCCGACTGTGTTCACTTGCATCTCTTTTTCTCTATTCCTCAGTGCATGACTACAGTTTTCTTTTTACTAAATACCATTCCAAACTCATTGATTTTCATTCCAAATGTCCAGTCTCCTTTGTAATTCCTTTTCTCCCTTTCCCCAAATCACCACATGTACAAATACCAAAGCATTCACTTCATCACTACTCATCATCATCATCATCATCATTTCCCTTTATCCAGCTGTAGCCGGGTAGGGGCAAATATGGTTCCTCTCCACTTTCTTCGGTCTTTCCACCACTCCTCCTCCAACACTGTGTCGCAGTCCATGTTTCTTTCTATAATGCTGCGTTGGATGGTATCCTTCCATCTCAATCGTGGTCGTCCACGGCCTCTCCTTCCGTGGATTTGCATTTCCATCACTTTTTTTTGGCATTCTTTCGTCGCTCATTCGCTTTATGTGCCCAAACCTTCTTAGTCGGCTCTTCTCTATTCTATCATTCATTTTTTCCACTCCAATTTCTTCCCGGATTTTCTCATTCCTTATTTTGTCTCTTCTACTCTTCTGTATCATTCTCCTCAAGAACTTCATTTCGGCTGCCTGTATTCGACTCTCATCCTTCTTTGTCATTGTCCAAATTTCTGCTCCGTAAGTTGTTGTGGGTACGTAATACATCTTGTACATAGTATCCTTTGCTTCCGTTGGCACATCTTTGTCCCATAACATATTTCTTACACTATGATAGAAACAACTTCCAGCTTGAATCCTTTTACTAATCTCAGCATCCAGTCGAGCATTCTCCATTAATTCACTCCCCAGGTATTTAAACGTTTCCACTACTTCCAGGGGCTTGTCTACAAGTCTAATCTGACCTTTCCCTTCTTTCTCCCCTCTAGTCATAACAAGAATTTTGCTCTTTTCTACACTTATTTTCAATCCACATTCTTCAATCTTCCCATTCAGCACATTCAACTGTTCTTGAACCTTCCTGTCTTCTCCCCAAATCACAATATCATCTGCAAATAACATCATGTTCATTTCTCTTCCGCCATATGCTGCTTTTGCTGTTCTCATGATGTCATCCATTACTATTGTAAACAGGATTGGTGATAGAACACTTCCCTGTCTCAGCCCACTAGTTATTTTGAACCAACTTGTCCTGCCAACTTGTGTTTGCACGCAACCACAACATTCCTTATACAATGCCATGATCATTTTTATTAATCCCTGTCCAATTTCTTTTTGCACCAGACTGTCCCAAACTTTCGTCCTGGGGACACTGTCTTATGCCTTTTCAATATCAATGAATGTCATCACCATATCATTCCTGTACTCCCAATGCTTTTCCATTAGTTGTCTCATAATGAAAATGGGCTCTATTGTTGACCTTCCACTTCTGAAACCAAACTGATTTTCCTGTTTCTGATTTTCAATCCTCAACCTTATTCTACTTTCCAGTATCCTTTCCATTATCTTAGGGACCTGCTTATTCTCCCAGACATTCCTGAGAACCCGATATGTCCACTGCAGGCCTACAGCTCCAGCTGCCTTTATCATCTCCACTGAAATTTCATCTATTCCAGCAGTTTTTCCATTCTTCATCTTTCTTACTGCCATTTCAATTTCATTCATTGTAATTTCTTTATCCATTTCTTCATCAACTTATTACCTTTCCTGGTCATCCATTGAATGACTGTTATCCGTTCTTATGTTCAGCAGCTTCTGAAAATACTCTCTCCATCTATTTCCTATTTCTTCTGGCTTTGTTAAAATTATGCCACCTTCATCCTTCACAAATCTGGTGTTTACTTGATCTCTTTTTGTTTCTTAAGATACCATACAGTAATTTCTTGCTGCCCTGCGTATCATCTCTCAATTTCTGTGTGAATAAGGCCCAGCTTTTCCTCTTTTCTTCCTCCACTAATTTCTTGGCCAAATTCTTTACCTCCACATATTTTCTTCTGCTTTCTTCAGTCTTAGATGTTTTCCATGCTTTCCATGCCATTTTGTTTTCCTTCACTTTAATCTTCACCCTATCATTCAACCAGTGTGTTTCTTTGTCTTTCACATTTCCTGATGTTCTACCACACACCTTTTCTGCACATCCAACCAGTGCTTCCTTAAATCTTTTCCATTCCTCTTCAACATTCCCCACCTCTGTCCTGGGTACCAAGGGTATTATTTCCCTTTGAAATTCTTCTTGTATGCTTTTCTCCTTCAACTTCCATACTTTAATTCTTTTCTCTCTTCTTAATTGGGGTTTTTCAATCTTTCCAACTTTCAATTTTCCTATCACAATTCTATGATCTCCACCAAAGGCTTCTTCAGGCATGGCTGTTACATCTACAAGGTTCTTCCGTTGTTCTTTCTCTATGATTATATAATCTATCATGGTCTTTGTTCGTCTGTCTCCCCAACCATACCTTGTAATCTTCTGACTGTTCTTCTTCCTAAACCAGGTGTTTCCAACAATCATTTGATTCCTCATGCAAAAATCCACCAACAACTCGCCTTCTGGATTTACATTTCCATATCCAAAGGGCCCTACAACATCTTCCTTTCCTTGTCTTTCCATTCCAACTTGTGCATTTAGATCTCCCATCAATAGTACTTCCTTATCTTCTATCTGTCTCTCCACTTCCTCTAAGAAGTCCTCTAGATTTTCATCTATGCAACCAGTTTGTGGGGCATACAACTGAAATAGATCTTTCACGCCATTTTCAAACTGGAGTCTCATCATCATCATCATCCTCCTATCACTGACGTATATTCCACATATTCTTGGATTTCTCTTCTAAGTATGATGGACACTCCATTTTTTGCTTCAGGTCCTCCGCTGTAATACAGCCTGTATCCTCCTCTCAGAGGGATCTCCCCTGTACCCCTCTTCTTGGTCTCGCACAGTCCAAGTATGGCTATATCTTTTTCTATCATGAAGTCAACCAGTTCTTCTGTGTTTCCCGTCAGTGTCAGTACATTTACTGTTGCAATTTTGATGTAGTTTGGTGCTGGTTGCCCATTTTTCACAGTTCCCCCAGCACCTGAAGAGCTGCGCGTCGCTTTTAGCAGGGGACGCCCTAACCTTTTCCGAGGCACCCTATCTGCTTTGTCCATATAGGGTATTGTTACGATGGGCTCGCCACACCCTAAGGCATTTTATACCTACTGCCAGGTTCAAAATTAGGCCGCCCCTAACATGGAGACAGATGCCTTTCGTAGCCGCTCCTCTGGAGTACAGACGCTACGGGTATGCCATCTCCGCCGTACCGAAGTCCACCTTCTCCGCTGTAGATGCCGTTGAGGTCTTCACTCGTAACCCTGAGCTGGAACACATACCAGATGTTACACACCGGGTCAGTGTGCTCTGGGACTCACATAGGCAGGGGCACCACTCCTTGGGTAGGGCTGCCTCCGAAGAGGGTCCCTGCCTGCTACCTGCACTACTGATACTCTGTTTTACACGTCTTATGAATTCATCCAGCAATATAATAAACAAGAATGGCAACAGTGCACTTTCTTGCTTGAGACATTTTTTTTTTTTTTTGTATAAAATGTTTGAGTCACCACAATCCCCACTTGTACATTGCTTTTACTCTCATGCTACAATTTTTTTATCTTGTTAATTAATGATTTTGGTACATTCCTTTTCAGTAGGCATTTCAATACATGTTTTCTCTTAACTGTATCATAAGCTTTTTCCAAATCTAAAAATAAGATGATGATTTCCTTGTTCCTTTCCAGGTGTTTTTCCATTATCTTTTGCACTGTAAGGCCCTCTACACACGGAGCTACTCATTAGAAACGTGACTGGTTTGTAACCGGGATTACAAACTGTTTAGTAACTGAATAGAAACTCGGCTCCACACACGAAGCTACTGTATGGTGACGGATTCTTCCTGATTAGCCATTTGTAAAGTTTGGTGCGGACTTGCTAGATCGTTTCTTAACTTTGCTAGAATGTCAACCACTGACTCAGGTGACGAAGAAGACATGATTGTGTTTCATTATTTCATGAGAAAAAATAGAAGAAGGTATTGGGTTCACCCATATCTTGAAAAGAGCATCCACTGCAGATTATTCATAGCAGTAAAGGAGTTCGAACAAATGGATGCCAAATGTATTTCTTTTTATCGTATGACCAAACACAGTTATATGGACTTGGTGCAGCTTATTTTTTTATTTTTGCTATGTGCTTTACGTCGCACCGACAGAGATAGCTCTTATGGCGACACTGGGATAAGGAAGGCGTAGGAGTGCGAAGGAAGCGGCTGTGGCCTTAATTAAGGTACAGCCCCAGCATTTGCCTGGTGTGAAAATGGTAAACCACAGAAAACCTGTTGGCTTTCCATTGAAATACACAGGAAGTGTCACTCAAGTAACCGGCCAGAAACTTCAGTTACCAATCAGTTACTAATGAGTAACTCCGTGTGTAGATGGCCTAAATATCATGTCTATTGTTGATCTGTTTGGTCTAAAGCCATACTGTTCTTCCTCTGTGTTTCTGTTATATCCCTCAGTCTTTTTTTTTTTGTGACTTTCTCCATTATTTTTAGCCCATGTGATAATAGGATTTACCTCTATAATTTTCACATTTCTTCCTATTTCCTTTTTTGAACAGTGGTACAATGCTTCCTCATTGCCAATCTTCAGGTATCCTTTCATCCTTCCACATGGCATTGAGGGCTCTGTATAACCACTGTGGTCCAATGCTTCCTTCTGCCTTAATTATATCAGCATTGAGTTCGTCTCTTCCATTTACTTTACCTTTGGTCATATTTTTCACTGCCCTTTCAAGTTCCAGCCATGTTATCGGGTTCTCTTTCTTTTTCTCCATATATTATTTCCTTTTTCTTATCTCCTTCTTCCTCCGAGCAGTCATCCTCGTAAAGTTTTTCAAAATACTTTGCCATCACCTTCTGAAGATCCTTTTCGTCATTTACTATGGATCCATCTTCCCTCTCTAATGCCTTGATTTTTTCTTGATTTATTTTTTAAAATTTTATTACTCTGTATAATAGTTTTTGATTTCCTCGACTATCTTGCTCAATTTTGTTGGTAAACTCTCCCCAACATTTCTTTTTCTTCCTTGATACTCGTCTTTACTTGTAGTTTCAATCTTTTGTATTCCCACATGTAACCTTTCTATCATATTCTCATCCCTCTGATACATTTTATGCTTTTCCTTATCCATTTCTTTCTTCACCTTGTTCCTTTCTTTTATTTCTTTTTTTTATTTTGTCTGTCCACCACTGTGTCTCCTTTCCCGTAATTTTTGCTTTTGTTTTCCCCGCATACCTCAATTGCTGCTTCCACAAATGTCTGTCTTATATTGACCCACTCTTCTTCTCCACTTCGTATTTCCGTATTAGGCAACTTCCTTTTTATACAATCTTGGAATGCCATTCTTTTATCCTCTTCCTCCAATTCCCAAATCCTGATCTTTCATTTCTTCTTCAATACAGTTTTAGGGATTTTTACTTGTTTTAATTCCACAATCAATCTATGATCACCTCCCATACTTTCACTGGGGATTGTCTTCGTATTCATGATGCATCTTCCCCATTCTCGGTCTGTTATTATAAAATCGATGAGTGTTCCATACTGTCCATCCCAGCTATATCGGCTGATCTTACGGCTATTCCTCTTCATAAATCATGTGTTCTTTATTATCAGGTTATTTCTGATACAAAAGTCCAACAGTTTCTCTCCATCTTCATTTCTATCGCCATACCCATGTGGGCCCAGGACATTCTTATATCCCATTCTCTCAGTTCCCACATGAGCATTCAGACCTCCCATTATCATGATTCTGAGATTCCAAGGTTAACTGCTGCTAAATGGTACATCATATCGACAAATAATTGCACTATCAGATGCCTTTTTTAGTGCTCTACATAGTTCGTTCTATGACATTTTTTTGGATCTCCTCTATTTATGCACTAAATTGAGTTAGAAATTTTGAATAGGTTGAAATTTGGGCACAGTTTTCACATACTGTTTTATTTTTTGCATACTTATGTAGCAGCTGGAATCATAAAAAATTGGCCAGCATATGGCTACTGGTCGTACCAATGTGCATGCCAAATTTGATGATTCTATCTTTCCTATAAGTGTGTCACACTGTAAAATATCTTGATTGATAAGACATTTATGTCTTACACTGTAAAATATACGTGCAAAAAGTACAAAGTTTACCCACTTTCAAGAAATGCAGCTCTATCTAACACGGGGGTTTCCAAATGTGAAGAAAAATTACAATACAAAAAATATTCAAAATCAGTCGCTGCTGATCTGCATTTAGGGCAGTCGCCCTGGTGGCAGATTCTCTAACTGTTGGTTTCTTAGCATTTCCATAAATGATTGCAAAGAAATTGATAATTTATTGAACATTTTCCTTGGTAAGTTATTCCATTCCCTAACTCCCCTTCCTTGCCCCAATTTGTCCTCTTGAATTCAAACTTCATCATCATATTGTGATCTTTCCTAAAGACACCACTCAAACTTATTTGTCTACTGATGTCATTCTATGCTACTGACAGCTTGGAACATTCCACTTAGTCGAGCAGCTAGTCTCCTTCCCCCCAAGTTTTCCCAGCCCAAACTTTGCAACATTTTTGTAACACTACTCTTTTGTTGGAAATCACCCAGAATGAATCAAGGTGCTTTTCTTTGTACTTTTTCTAGTTCTTGAATCATTTAATCCTGGTGAGGGTCCCGTACACTGGAACCATACTCTATTTGGGGTCTAACCAGAGACTTATATGCCCTCTCCTTTACATATTTACTAGTACGGTTTTACATATTTAATACAACCCCTACACATCCTCATAACCATGTGCAAAGATCTCTACCATTTATGTACAATCCCATTCATGTGATTACCCACTGAATATCTTTCTTTATATTAACACCTAGGTGCTTGCAATGATTCCCATAAAGAACATTGACCCCATCAATGCAGCAATTAAAACTGAAAGGACGTTTCCTATTTGTGAAACTCACAACCTGACTTTTAACCCTATTTATCATCAGAACTTTGCTACTGACCATCTTGCAACATTATCGAGGTCATTTTGCAGTTGCTCACGACCTTGTAACTTATATATTACTCTATACATAATAACATCATCTGCAAAAAGCCTTATCTCTCATTCCACTTATTTATTCAATCATTTATATATATTAAAAAACATAAAGTTCCATAATATTGTCTTGAATTCCCCTCTTAATTATCACAGGATCAGATTAAGCTTCGCCTACTCTAATTCTCTGAGATCTATTTTCTAGAAATATACCGGTAGTCACCCACTCAATCACTCTTTTGTCTCGCCCAATTGCACTCATTTTTCCCAGTCTCCCATGATCCACCCTGTCAAATGCCTTAGTCAGGTCAATCGCGATACACTCAATTGACCTAAATCCAAGATATCTGCTATATCTTGCTGGAATCCTACAAGTTGACCTTCAGTGGAATAACATTTCCTAAACCCAAAATGCCTTCTATCGAACCAGTTATTAATTTGGCAATCATGTCTAATATAATCAGAAAGAATGCTTTCCCAAAGCTTACATACAATGCATGTCAAACTGACTGGCCTGTAATTTTCAGCTTTATGTCTATCACCCTTTCCTTTATACACAGGGGCTACTATAGCAACTCTCCATTCATTAGGTCATGCAAAAATAATCAAATAAGTACTTCAGATATGGTACTATATCCCGATCCATTGTTTTTAGTATATCCTCCTAAACCTTGTGCCAATTCCAGCTGCTTTTCTAGTTTCCAACTTTTCTATTACAGTAAATGTCATTGTTATCATAGGTAAATTTTAATACTTCTTTAGTATTTGTCACCTCCTCCATCTGGACATTATCATTGTAATGATAGCACGTTCAAACATGTATTGATTTTTATACCTTTTATAGACCCAAGTCGGACGCATTGTATGTTTTGTGATTGGTGGCCCTGCACTCTGCCGCTTCGTGTCACTTGTTTGTTACCTCGTTTGTTTATTTAATTCCAATAGTGTAAGGATGGAGAAGTATATGAAAGGTGATTAAAATATGCAATGTTTTAACATTAAGTGATTCAATAGAGAATAATTTATCGATTGACAACTGTTCGAATAAAGAAGAGGTTATTGTGTATTTAACCTGTGTGTGCATAATTTTGTAAAAATTCATAATTCTCAAAAAGTACTATCAAGAATTGCATAAAACATTAGTTTTTTATATTCAAAATTAGGAATATTCTCACAAAGGTATCACCCATGATAAAAATACACTATAAATGTGAAAATTAGGTCAAATTTTGAAATTAAATTTTTTTGAAAAGTAATTAAAATTTTGTATTCTTTTAAATGAAGAAAATGAAACTGTAATGCAATTACAGTCACACTCACATGTTCTCTATTCACCTGTGTGCTATGGAAACACAGAACAGGGATTTACCTCCAAAAATGTAAGTAGGAGAACATTTTTCCTTAGTGTGTACATTTTAATTAACGCTCGACTGGTGTGGGGTCTTTAAAGACACCAGTGACTTTGTACAATCCTGGCGCTCCATCCGCATTCTGTTCTGGCTATCATCGTTAGCTGTAGCTGTCAACTGCTATCTGGAGTTGTAGCGTTTGGTAAATATTGGTTTTCTCAGGAACTTGATTTAAATATTGTGTGACAAAGTTTGTCGCGACTTAAAATTTTGTAAGTGTTCATATTTCATTCGAAGTGCGTGTTTGGTACTTTTTCTTTGTGTAAACCTTGCTATGGCTTCCACATCTCGCCCTGGCATGTCAGTGTGTGATCCTAGGATCACAGACTTTATCAGCAGTGTTTTAGAGGAAGATGCCGAAGGAAGTGATGACAGCAATCTCGGATGAACATGATCCAGATTACAACTCCGAGCACAGTATGGATTCGGAACAAGAAGAAAGTGAGGAAGACGAAGAGGGAAGTTTCACAGACAACCTAGATGTCCATAACCAGCCGTCATCTTTCTATGGTAGGGACGGATATAAGTGGTCAGCTACCGAACCCAACAGGCAAGCGAGACGTCCAATTCACAGCATTATTGTCGAACTTCCAACCCTAAAAGGAAGTGCGAGCAGATTAGGAGATTCGTGCAGCCCACTAAAATCGTGGCAGTGTATATTTACAAAAGATATGCTGGATACAGTTGGGAAGCACACAGATGAAACAAAGTGCTTAATACAGTCACATTATTCCGATCAAACCCGAACAGAACTCAAGAGACATGTCACAGAAATTCGAGCATTGATAGGGTTACTTTATTTTACTGCTATTTTTAATTCGAATCATAAAAGTACTGAATCAGTGTTCGCCACAGACGGATCAGGAAGGGACATTTTTCGTAGCACATTATCGAAGAAGAGATTCTTGACTAATATATTGCTTGAGATTTGATAATCTGACCAGACGAGCTGAAAGGAAGGAAAGTGACCCTGCAGCAGCAGTGTCATGGCTTTTTCAGAGGAGGTCAAAAATTCTCAGAAATGTTGCAACATAGTGTGTAGACGAAATGCTCGTCGGCTTTCGAGGTCCTTGTAAATTTCAAGTATACGTGCAAAATAAGCCAGAAAATTATGGGCTGAAAATAATATTAGCTGATGCTCGAACAAACTATCTCTTGAATGGCTATCTATATGTTGGAAAAGACAGCGATGGAGTTGGTTTATGAGCGGAAGAAAGTTTCAGAAACAGACTCAGTCTGTGTTTAGACTAGCAAAACCAATCTGCGGCACAATTCACAATATTGCAGCCGACAATTGCTTCACCTCAATAGAACTCATGTCAGAACTGAAGAAACGCAAATTAACATACACAGGAACGATCAGAAAGAATAAAAAGGAAATGCCTCCTGAATTCCAGCCAAACAGGAAGCGTATGGTGGGCTCTACAGAGTACGGCTTCACAGGCGACCTCACACTAATCTCTCATGTTCCGAAAAAAGGGAAAGCTGTGTTATTAGTGTCCAGTATGCACCATTGCAAAGCTGTAAACCCTGAAACTGGTAAAGATGAAATCATAACATTCTATAATAATACTAGAGTGGATACCCTTGACCAGGTGTGTTACCTACAGCACAAGCAGAAGGACGCGCAGATGGCCTCTTGCGATTTTCTTCACCATCCTCAATATTATTAGAATCAATTCTTTCATTGTACAGACATCACTCAAAAACTACTCGCTTTCAATTTCTGAAAATATAGGCCAGACAATTAACTGAACCATACCTCAATGAGACTTGTCAATGACAAACTTCCGAAAGAACTGTGAATGGTAGTGTCAAGAATTTTGAATAAGAAAACTGTCCCAAACTTGCAATCATCCAATCAAAACTCAAAAAGGAAGCGATGTGCACTTCGTCCTTACTCTGCTGAAAAAAAAAGACAAATCAGTACTGTGTGAAATGTGACGGTCCAACCTGCCAGACTTGCCGTTCCGTGGTGTTTGAGGATTGTGGAGAAGAGGACATGTAGTGGGTTTTAAGTGGTTGTGGAAACAATGTAATAGACTGTGAAATTCAAAACTTTTATGAGTTTTGTATAACTTCTTCTTCTTCTTCTTCTTCTTCTTCTTCTTCTTCTTCTATGACCACATAGGATCACTTTAGTCAGTCCGTCGTTCAGGTCCCTTTGAAGGGATTGTTCGGGCTTTGCGGTCCTCCCAGTACTTCTTCAGACGCTCCGATCTTCGTGCCCTTTCCTCAGTTGAAAATGTGCGTGTTGGTTTGTTTTGTGTAAGGGTAAAGCAGAGGTTTGTATTCTTGAGTTTTGTATTCAATTTCATCTTATTTGTGGTGTCTTCTGTTGTAAGGCCTATTTCCTTCAGATCCTCTCTTACTTCTCTGATCCATTTACATCCTGTTGTGGTATTTTTTGAGACGAGATTGTGTTGTACTAGTTGTTTCAGAAGTCTCGAATCCTGCATCCTCATGATATGTCCAAAGAATCCCAGTCTCCTCTTACGCATAGTATCTGTAATGGGTTCTAGCTCTTTGTACACAACTTTGTTAGGTATTAACCGCCACTGTCCATCTTTCTGGTATTATTTGTTAATGCAGGTTCTTCCAAACCTCCTTTCAATTTTCTGAAGTCTGTCAGTCTTTGATTGTTTATTCAGGTGAAAAAGTGTTTCTGCTGCATATGTAGCTTCTGGTTTTATAACTGTGTTGTAGTGTTTTATTTTTGTATTTATTGATAGACATTTCTTTTTGTAGGTATCCCATGTTAACTTTTGTGCTTTAGCTAATCTATTTGTTCTTATTTGGATTGAGATTTTTTCATTTAGGTAATAATAATAATAATAATAATAATAATAATCATATGGCCTCAGCTACCGTGTGCAGACATTTCAATTTGACGCCATCTGGCTGTCTGCTCGTCAATTTCGACGTTCCGTTTTACTCTAGGCCCACTAGATGGCAGACAGAGTAAACCGGATCTCTCTTGGGCGTCTATGGCTGAAATTTAATGAATTTTGTCGGGTAAATACCAAATGTATCACCAGAGATCTTTTACATGCAGACATCCTACGACATGGAGTGTCTAATGGACTTTTTTCCGCCCTTCAAAAATCCGACTACCTCTACCGGGTTTGATCCCGCTATGTGTTATTACTTCTCCAAGTTATTTAAATTGAGTTACTATTTTGATTTTATTACCATTTATGGTGACTTCTTTAACTGTGTTGGTTTTTGCAGCATAATTTCTGTTTTTTCAAATGATATTTTGAGGCCAATTTTATTTGCAATGTTTTGAAGTTCTGATATCTGGGTTTTTGCTTCTTTCATGTCCACTGCTAGTAATGCTAAATCGTCAGCAAAACCCAGGCAGTTTGTTTTGATTTTTCGGCCAATCTTTATTTTGGGGGGACATTTCCTAAACCATTCCCTCAGTACCATTTCTAGAGCACAGTTAAATAATAGTGGTGAGAGCCCATCTCCCTGCCGTAGCCCAGTTTTAATTTCAAATGTGTCTGATGTTTCACCCCTAAACTTCACTTTTGACTTGGTATTGGTGAGAGTCAATTTTATCATGTTTATTAATTTGGGGTGTAGTCCAAGGTGTCTTAAAATTTGAAACAGAGATTCTCTATGGACGCAATCATAAGCTTTCTTGAAATCTACAAATGTCATCACCATATCTCTGTTTCTTCTCCTGTTATAGTCCATTATCAACTTAAGACTCATGATCTGATCAGGACAGCTCCTCCAGGGTCTGAAACCTCCTTGATATTCTCCTAGTTCTTTCACAAGTTGTAAATTTATCCTATTAAGGATGATTATTGAAAATATTTTGTATGTTATGTCTAGGAGCGAGATTTCCCTGTAGTTATTAGGGTCGGTTTTATCTCCTTTTTTGTTCAGTGGGTGAATGAGGGCTGTTGTCCAGTGTTCTGGTAGTTCTTCTTTAATCCAGATAGAGACAAGTTGTTGATGGAAGGCAACTTTTGCTGATGTTCCTGCATATTTCCAGATTTCCGCAAAGGTCTGATCTTCTCCTGGCGCTTTGTAGTTTTTTAATTTATTCAGAGCTTGGTAGACTTCCTTTATTGTGGGGGGGATTGATGTTCTCTGGTGATGTTTTTATCGTGGTGTTGGTGTCCAAATGAAGGAGTTCTGTAGGTTCCTCACAGTTTAAAAGCTTGTTGAAATGTTTAGCCAGAATTTCTGCATTGTCTTCATTGTTATGGGCCAGCTTACCATCTTCATCCTTCATCAGTAGGGTCGGGGGTTCATATTTTTGGAGCTGCTTTCTGAAGGTTTTGTAGTAGTCCCTTGATTGAGTTTTATTGAATTGTTCTTCAATTAACTGCAGGGTGTTCCTATGATGTTGTCTTTTTATTCTTCTGAAGACTTGGGTAGTTTCTTTTCTCTGTTTTACTAGCTTTTGATAGGATATTTCTGTCTTTTGGGACTGATGTTATAGCCATGCCTGATGTCTTTCCTCCGTTGTTCATCACATTCACTGTTCCACCATTGGTGTTTTTTATGTGGTTTAATTGGAGCCAGGTCTTCTGCAATTTGTTTAAGGTTGTGTACTAAGTCTTCAAGTTTGTCTGTGATTTTTATTTTTTCAGTTGCTTTCTGGTAATTTTTGTTGTTGATTAGCTAGGTAGGATCTATTTTTCTTTTAGTTTTAAGGGCTTGCTTTTGTTGCCTCCTCTGGGGAGTGAGTTTAATTTTAATTTTAACTGCGTAGTGATCTGAACCTGTGTCTATTCCTCGGAGGACTTTGATGTTATAGATCTCTTGGTGGTGGTATTTGTCCATGCAGACGTGATCCAGTTGCCATTCTCCTTTAATGTAGTCAGGGTGTTTCCTTTTTTTAAGTTTTTGAGGTTTCCTCTTAAAACATGTAGATTTTGAGGTTAAATTATGGTTTCTACACAGGTCAACAAGTCTCTCTCCATTTTTATTTGTTTTCTTGTGTGCTAGCCCTTTTCCGTTGATGTCACGGTATTTTCTTTCTCTGCCTAGTTGAGCGTTGAAGTCGCCTGTTAATAATTTTATATGGTGTTTGGGGATGTTATCTATGGTGTGGTCCAATAGGTCCCAAAATTCTCCTGTTTCCTCCTGGTCTTTTGAGGAGTTGTTTTTATCATTAGTGGGAGGATGGGCATTTATTATAGTATAGATTTTATTAGATGCCTTTAAGGTGAGCGTTGAGAGTCGTGGAGACTGTGATCTGAATTCTTGAACTGAGTTTACTAAGACTGACCAAAAATCCTGTTCCAAATTGTGGGACATTCTTCATCACTCTCTTCCCGGGTATACCTTTATAAAGTCTGTACCCTTGAGATTCCAAGGCATCCTGGTCAGTGTTTCTAATTTCCTGTAATCCCATGATAAGAATTTTGTGTTGGTCCGTTATGTCGGTGATCACTTTTAGTTTACCGGTTTGCATGAGTGAGTTTATATTGTGTGTAGAGAAGTATGTTATCTGCTTTGGTTTGATTCTTGATTTTGTCTCGTTCGTGTATGTGGTACTGGGGTATTTCCATGCCTCCGACTTCACGGTATCTTTCAGGTGGCAGGAAACATAATTTACATGTATTTATTTTTGAAACTTAAATAAAAGGTGTTTGTGGTCATCCATTCTATGGTATAATTTTCGACCCCACAACGCCATTTACGTACCAAAGTTTTCACAACACCAGACGAGGGTTAAAATTGTCTTGGCATTCTTAATGTATCCGAATGCTGCCTTCTCTGAACTCTT
Source organism: Anabrus simplex (assembly GCF_040414725.1). Taxonomy (NCBI): domain Eukaryota; kingdom Metazoa; phylum Arthropoda; class Insecta; order Orthoptera; family Tettigoniidae; genus Anabrus; species Anabrus simplex. Next base: position 102,053,074 of record NC_090276.1, on the reverse strand, counting down.
GGTTCAGCCGGTGGAGTATTCCTTAAAAGACCTTCCATGGTTGACTGTCAAGGTGTCACCTGTGTGGGACTAGGTCCTGAATTACAACTCGGGATGTGATCCAGTGAGGTGATAATGAGGCCGCTCCTCTGGAGTACAGATGGCTTGTGCAGCTGCCCCTAACCTGGAGAACAGACGCTGCATAATGGATTCCAGTGGCATTTCCTCCACTGTGGGCACCATCGCCTCACCTAAAGGGGCTCATTCGCCCGAAGCCATTGGCCCCCTTACGGAGTCAGGTTATTTCCCGCTGCCCAACACTCGGCGTTGGCAGTTTTACAGCTGGGTGCCAGACCAGCAAATCCTTCTCCTTTCTCATTCCGGATTTGGGACCGGGCAATGGCGGGTTTTGTATACTATAATATTTAAATGTACTTTTGAATTTGCTTTGGAGCAGTGAACATTTAACGTTTCTTTTCATTTAAGTTTAATTCATGGAAATGCGATTTTCTTTTAAAATCAGTGGCAGTAAAACAATTGTGCATTATCTCACAATCTGTAATCAGTAAGGATATTCATTTCTCATTGTAGGTAATGCAAAAGGCATAAGGAAACATAATTTACATGTATTTATTTTTGAAACTTAAAAGGTGTTTGTGGTCATCCATTCTATGGTATAATTTTCGACCCCACAACGCCATTTACGTACCAAAGTTTTCACAACACCAGACGAGGGTTAAAATTGTCTTGGCATTCTTAATGCAACCACTATATTACAGCCTGCCATCAAAAGGGTAAGCAATTAAAAATTAAACCTTCTTTCAATTGATGCAGGTTATTTGCGGAATTTTTTGAAAATCGGCCTATTATTAAAGTGCGGCCCGCAATCCAATGTGGCCCTCGAGCCCATTTGGAAACCACCGATCTAACATGTAAGGGATCGAAATACAACAAAAAGTCATAGGACCAAAGTTGTAGATCACTCCAAATTGGGCCATGATTGTGTGATCCACTTACCATTTAGCCACCAATTACCTTTAAACAAACATCTGCACCACCATTAAAATTGCCTCGATATTTTGATTTTTTTTAAACGGTGGGGTGGTGTGTAAAATGTTAGGCACTTGAACATCTTGGAATTTTTCTGGCAGTTGCAGGCTAAAAGCTATGATTTTGCCAACTTTTAATTTTATAGCTCGCCTGGTAGGTTGTATCTGCCATCTTGATTTAGGGAATGGGGGTGGATAATAATTAAGACTTTCAAGAAAATTTTAAGCCAGTTGAAACTATCGGTCATAGCTTCAGAAAAACATACCCCACTGGGTGAAAGAAATGCTTATACTTGAGTTCTTATGCTGAGCCCAAAATTTTAACACCACCCCCGGCTTGATTCCCTCGGGGACTTTAGGGAATTTTTTATTTTTCTAGTGATTCTGAGGTTATCAGCTACTCTGGTAGTGAGTTTTAAGTTTCCGAGATGCCTCGAAGTGCCTCATTAATTCACATCTATATTTTTATACCTTTATAGATCGCTCCAAAGCGACTTCCATTTTTATATGCAGAAAATTGGTGAAGAGTTGATGCTGAAATACCATATTCCTTTTTGAAAACTTATCTGTCACTGAGTACGACTTATCCTGTCACTGAGGGAGCAGTAGAAAGAGGAGATAAGAACAAATAACAAAAAGGTCCTTGTCTCCTCCTCTCACACTGACCTATCGTTGTGTTTATCCTGGTGTGTGTTCCTAAATTTCTATATATGACTTGATTTGTGACTTGTCTATCACAGAGTGATTGAACATACGTTGCTCACCTCACTAATTAATTCACGGAATATTTACTTTCTTGTAAACCAGTGGTGGTAAATTATGAAAGTCTGAGGATTTGGAAATTGAAATTGAAATGTTGTGCATGACACTCACTGGGCCTCGGTGGCTATAAAAAGTGTATGATTTGGATGACGATTAATTATTCCAAAACCAAATGACCTACTAAGGAGGTCATTTGAAGCTGGAAAATGTCTTGAAACATCGGCAGTTTGACTATAAATATCCATGGTAGGAAGTGCTCTCTGCGCCCGTGGTGGGGGTATCATAATGCCGTATGGCCCGTTGGCGACAAAGTTATAGCGGGTCGAAAATGTGACAATTGAATTTCAGAAATTAGCAAATGGTTTGAAGCATTACTATATTGATCACTGGAAAGAGAAACTCTAATAGGATTGAACTGCAAGTTTCAGCTTCACAAATTATAACTTTCATAAGTGCATGCACCGTGTGGTACGGAATAATATGAAGTGGTTTGGTTCGTTCATGCTTGGGCTGTATCATTGGCCAGCCATGTTTGTAGATGACCAGCCAGATAAGTTGGTTCACAACAATTATAGTCAACTAGTAGCCTCGGGCTGCACTTCCCTGTTGGGCAATTTAAAAATAAGTAAATAAATTAGAACAAAAAAAATTTAAGGAATAGGTAAAGTATAGAACAGAATACCTTTCAGCTGTGTTCCAGGAGGCAACAATTGAGACATAACAAAATAGGAATCAGACCTAACACAGTTAACCAGAGAGTATTGTTCTCTTTATACTGAACCACATCTCACACCTTCATACACAACATGCAGAACTGCCAGAGTGAAAGAATGCTATAATAACTGTGAAGAAAACAGAATCAATGTAACAATTCTCTGTATGGTTTGAAGTACAGAACACAATTAGAAAATTAAAGTTAATGGAAGAAGTCTTATAACACCGCTTCTGCGTGTACCATACATAATTTGCATTGTTAAATGAGCTTTTCAATAATATTTCTGTTTTTTTTTTTTATTTGCTCCATCATCTTGTCGGCCTTCTCCACTTGTATTTTGAATAGCAACTTGAAATCTTCTGGATTCTTCACACCACTGAATGAAACCTACAGTTGCCCAAGAATAAACAAATTCTGCCAAATTCTGCCCTCAATTGCCTATAGCATTGTTGATGATAATAGGTATTTTTATTTGTTCCTGTACTGACTTGTCCAAAGCTATTTAAAATAGTACACACTTTTATAATTGAAAATCATTAATTCAAGCATGTTTCAGGAACATAGTACAGTCATGCATTAATTAGACTAAAGGAAAATGAAGACTTTTCAATTATGTCACTGAATGCAGCAAATGATTGAAAGAAAACAGCATAGTTAGAATGAGAATACTGCACTACAGCTTACACTCTTTCTTCTTGTCAGTGTTACACATATGTACCAGTGTGAAATAGTGTTGGCTTCTAAATGTATGATGTGTATCGAACATTCATGCGTCTGAGTGAATCTGTTGACAGGAACAGCAACCTCACGCCACTCGATTCGGCTGACATGCAACAGACAGTGCTGAGTGGTGTAATCACGGATCAGTGGGAGACAACTCACACACAGTTCATTATCAGTGCACTGGACATTGGTAGGGAGCCGAACTTGTGCTGTAGCGAAACATACAGAGCCATGGCACGCTGAAATAATCGTACGCAATCACGGATCATTGGGACACAACACGCGCACTGCACATTGGCGGGGAGCTGAACTTCCTCGGCAGCAAGACATACAGAGCCATGGCACGCTGAAATAATCGTACGCAATCACAGATCATTGAGACACAACACGCACACTGCACATTGGCGGGTTCGTCTGCAGCAAGACATAAAGAGCCATGGCACGCTGAAACAATCGTATGCAATCGCGGATCATTGAGACACAACACGCACTGAAAGAATCTTATGCCTCTCGCGCTCAGCTCATTTCATAGTAATATCCACTTGTATTCACTCTCCTCTTCTTACAGGGAGGTTTAAATAATAGATGGATTTACTTGCAGT